>NC_090442.1:275713913-276338913 GCF_031143425.1 Pleurodeles waltl
ATACAAACAGACATGCACACAGACCGACCCGCACACATTTCCCATACACACAACACACCCCCGCATGCATACACGCACTCACACACCTCCTCTACATACTCACACGCACACCCCCATGCACGCACACAACACCCCCCACCCCCTTCCCCTAATGGACGATCAACTTACTTTGTCCGTTGATCCTCCGGGAGGGGACGGGATCCATGGGGGCTGCTCCGCCCCAGCTCCCCGTCACCAGAACAACACCACACCGAATCATGGGACGTGATTCAGTGGGCGGTGTTCTGATGACGGGGCGGTGGAGGTGGAGCAGCCTCCACTTCCCCGCCGACTGCCAGTATGGCTGCTGGCGGCTCTCCATCCAAAAAAAGGACAGAGGGCTGCCAGCAGTCATAATACGCTGCGCGGAAAACCACCTGCAGTGGCGGTCTTCAGCACGGCGGTACCTCGGCGGTCTGGTCGAAATGAGGGCCTATATTCCCTAAATGCACTTATCTTTCAATATTTTGCCCCTCAGTATTTCGTCCTCAATAGTCTCGTACCACAATGTCCTGCGGGTAAATATTCAGTTGTACAACTATAATATTGCATTCCCAATTGTTGTTTCCACATAATAACATATTGTGTCCCACCTTAGGTGGTGAAGGACAATTACAGAGCTAGCACAGAAGTACTAAGAAGTCAGTAATACCATTTTAGTGCTTCTTCCTCCACTTATCCTTTGTCCCTGTTGTAGGAAAGTACCATTTTTTGGCACGGTTACCCCTACTTTTTGCCAGCTGGCAGTGTGTTTTGACTGTGTTCACTTGGATCCTGAAAACCAGGACCCCAATGACTGTGCTCTCTTCCTTTAACTCTGGTTGCTTAGGACTTTGCATACCCCACAATTGGCATTCTGGTGCGCCCATATAAGTCCCTACTATATGGTACTTAGGTACCCAGGGCATTGGGGCACCAAGGGCTCCCCATGGACTGCAGCATGTATTGTGCCACACATGGGAGCCCATGCAAAATGTGTCTTCAGGCCTGCCATTGCAGCGTGCGTGAAAAGGGGCATGCACCCTTTCATAACAGGTCACTGCACCAGGTCACTGTAAGTCACCCCTAGGAAAGGCCCTCCCAGCCCAGAGGGCAGGGTGCAGGGACCTGTGTGTGAAGGCACACCTTCATGAGCAGAGGTGCCCCTACAAACCCTTTCACCACAGGTCAACGTACTAGGTCACTGTAAGTCACCTCTTTGGTAGGCCCTCCTAGCCCAGAGGGAAGCGGGCATGTTCCTGTGTGTGAAGGCACCCCTACATGAGCAGAGGTGCAGATATGAATTCCAGCTCCATTCTCCTGGACTTCGTAAGTGCTGGGAAGCCATTTTACCCAAGTACTGGACACAGGTCACTACCAGCTACATAATGGTAACTCCAAACCTGGGCATGTTTGGTATCAAACATGTTGGAATCATACTCCAATACTATTGCCAGTATTGGTTGTATGATTTCATGCACTCCGTGTGCTCCTTAGAAGGCCCCTAGTACTGCTCCTAAGAGTCTTCTGGAGATTTCCGGGCAGCCCGCACTGCTGCCACCCCTCAGACAGGTTTCTGCCCTCCTGCTGCTTGACCAACTCAGGCAGAGGATGGAGGAACAAAGGATTTCCTATGGGAGAGAGAGGTAACATCCTCTCCCTTGGAAATAGGTGTGAGAAGGCTTGGGAGGGGTATCTTCCCCAAGCCACCGTATGCTTTGAAGGAAACATTTGGTGCCCTCCTTGCATAAACCAGGTTGCACCAGTCCAGAGTCTCTCATTCCCTGCTCTGGCGCAAAACTGGAAAATGGAAAGTGGAGTGACCACTCCCCTGTCCATCACCACCTCAGTGGTGTTGCCCAGAGCTCTTCCAGGTGGCCACTTGCTTCTGCCACCTAAGAGGGGCAGAGGCCCCTCGGAGTATCTGAGTGGCCAGGTCAGACAGGTGACGTCACAGCCCCTTCCTGATAGGTGGTCACCTTGTAGGTGACCAAGCCCCTTTTAGGGCTATTTAGGGTCTCCCTCTTTGGTGGCTCCTCTGATTCAACATGCAAGATTCCAGCAGAACTCCTGTGCATCGTTTACTTCATCTTCTGGCCACTGGAACCATAACTCAACTCTTCAGGAACCAACAATCTGCAACTTCAGTGATGGCTTTGCTTTGCAACATTGTTTCTCCGGCTCCTTCCAGCAACTGCAACATTTCCCCAGCTGTACATCCTCTGAGGTGTTTAAGACTCCAGCCTGCACCAAGAAGTAAGAAGGAATCTCCTTTGAAGTGAAGGAGTCACTCCCCTGGATCTGCAGGCACTCACTGCAACAACGATTAGCTGCGTGGATCTTTCCCTTCTCTGGAACTGCGTGGATCCTGCATCCCAGGTGGTGGTCTGCAGTGGTCCCCTTGGTCCTCTCTGCCAGCTGTCCAACTTGGGAGACGGTAAGCCCTTGCCTTTCCTTGCAGGTTAGTACCCCTGTGCAGCTACCAAGGCTTGCTTTCTCCTGTTCCAAAAGGATCTTTAGTTTTCAGGTAGCCCCGGCCCCCAGCACTTCTTCCTGCCAAGCACAGTCTCCTCTCTGCTGCTCCAGCAACATGGGACTCCCCTTCAGGTGTGCTGAGTGGGCCTCACTGCAACTTGCTGTGCCAGTGAGTTGTATTTGGGGGCTGCCTCCTCTTCTGGTGACTCTCCCAGCTGCTGAGAGTCACCCTAGACTCTCCTTCTTGAGTCGAGTCCCCTGGACCTTGCTGGTCCTCTTCAGCCTTGAAACCCGTCCTTTTCGTCTTTTGCATTTGCCTAGGCTTGTTGGTGGTCTTTGTGCACCACTGACCCACTGCAACCCAACAGCCGACATGGGGCATCACTTCAGGGACTCCTCTTCAGCTCTTGTTCTGCACAGTTGCTCTTCTTCACCCACCGTCGACCTGGTCCTTCATCCACAGAAGGGTGGGTAGTGGTCCCTACCTCCACTGGACACACTATCACAAGCTGGACTTGGTCCCCTTCCTTTGCAGGTCCTCTTCTGCCAGAATCGACCTTGGGGTTGTTCCAGTCTGGTTGGGGTCTTGTACAATCCTTTTCCTAAGTCCTTCTGTTGGTTTTGGGGACAACCAGGCACTTACATCTACACTCCTGGTCGCTAGAGGTCCCTCTGCTACTCACTTCTTGGGGTTCCTAGTTCCTCCAGTGCCCCTCTAATGATTCCACATCCTTGGGTGAGGGACTGTATCTCACATTCCACTTATTTCGTTCATGGTTTGGCCCTCCCCTAGGGGCTACACCGTTTTGTCAATGGTTGTTATTTTTATGCTTCTTACGTATTGCCATTGTGTATATAATTAGTGTGTTTACTTACCTCCAGTTGGGGGGACTCCTTATTAGTATTCTAGAATTTGCGTTACCATAATAAAGCACCTTTATTTTTGTAACACTGTGTGGTTCTTTCATTTGTGATTGTGCTGTGTGACTATAGTGGTATTGCATAAGCTTTGCATGTCTCCTCGATAAGTCTTGGCTGCTCATCCATAGTTACCTCTAGAAAGCCCTGGCTTCCTAGACACTGCCTACACTTCACTATATAGGGGATACCTGGACCTGGTATAAGGTGATAACTCCATAGGTGCTCACCACACACCTGGCCAGCTTCCTACACCTATTTCTCCCAGTCTTAAGCATAATGCTTGTTCTAGTGAGCAAATATAATCTAAATTGCAGGAAGACACAGAGCCCTCATCAGCATTCATACCATAGAATCCTGCCAAAAGGTTATCACCAGACAATTAGAGATTAAACATTTACAATTGCAAATGTCAAACTTGGAGCTATATTTACCACTTAAAAGATTACAATAGTGAAGAGATTGTGGATGGCTTTTACAGTAAAGTGTTACAAAACGTCCAGGCTTATCCAGGCAAGGCCTATAAGGTTGAAAATATTCTAAAGTAGAAAGTTAAAGCAGCAAAGAAAAAAATTTAGTGAAATGGGTGGAATGGACAAAAAATGTAACAGTTGGGTATAGGCCAGCTCTCTTAAGGACATAAAAGTTTAGGGCTCCCCAAAGAAGAAATACAATATTGAGACTTGTCATGACTCTGTAACATTTGATGAGGTAGGATTAAATGTAACACTAGACAGGAAATAAGAACAATATGGATACACAAGAGTAAATGGAGATCAGAGTTTCATACATTCCAATAGCGATTACTTAATTGCAATTAGCAAGAAATCGCAATTTGGTAATCGCTCTTGCAATTAATGATACATCTGGCCCATTACTTTTTTAAATAACCAGTATGTTTTAAGTTTAAGGACATCAAAACAGAGATGAGAGTGTGTGTGTGTGTGTTTTTTTCTGTGTGTATATGTACAAATCCCAGGAGAAATCCCACAGACACCTCACCATACCCAACTGAAAACACTTGTACCCAACTATTTATAAGAGAATATATTTATTAGAGGGGTGTAACACCCCAAACACCACCTGAAGTTACGTCCCTTATAGAGGCGTTAGAAAAATTGTACATTTCCTCTAAGCCCAGGACAGCCCATTCACTCCAATTTCAGTGCACTTCCCATCATAGGCAAAGGTCCAAAACAGACGGGAAGAAAGGATGACACAACAATGCAATTGTGGAGAGCCCCTACTGATGTTATTGGTAGACCCACACCTGACCTTGATGGTAGCTGCAAAATTGGGATACCACCACAGAACCATGGGTGGGAACATAGGCCCTCCTTACAACATTAGCAGTAACTACCGCCTACCGCCACGGCGACGGCCGCCAACATATCGCCGCCGTGACTACCAGCCATCTACGCGTAACATGACTGCCGACGGTATACTGCCAGAATGCTGGCGGAACACCACCGATGGTCATGGTGGCAGACGGCAGTAAGGCGGCGCTGCTGACAGCAGCACCGCCACATCAGCAAAACACCGCCGACCGTATCATGACCAATGATCCGGCCTGGCAGTGATTTGCTGGCGGACGCTGCTGCTGACTGCAGTGCCGTGGATAGTCTCCAGCCGGAGGACCCCCTGCAAGCAGGTAAGTCGGGTTCTCCGACAGGATAGGGGGTTGGGGGTGTTGTGTGTATGTGGGGTGTGTGTGTGTATGTTTTGGAATGCGTGCATCCGGGTGTGAGTCGCATTGAATGCGTGCGTGAATGAGTGATTGTGAATGTTGTGAATACATGTGTGTGACAATGTATGTTGATGTGTGTTGCGGTGTGTTGATATGTATGTGTGAATGCGTGGGTGGTGGTGGGTATGCAGGTGTGTATATGTGCGGGGGCAGAAGAGGGGGAAGGTGGGAAAGGACTGTGGGGAGGGGGGTGGGGGGACCCCTATCAGTGTCAGAGAAGAGATTCCCTGGCACTGATATTACCTCCCGCCATGGTTTTCGTGGCAGTAAGTTTGGCACGAAAACCATGGCGGTAGGCCATGTCGTAATCCCGAGGGTGGGATTGTGATGGCCGCGGGGATGGAGACCGAAGTCTCCAGCCCAGCGGCCGGTACCACCCTGGTGGTCGGTGTGTTAAAGTGGCGGTCTTTGATGGCGGTTACCGCCAGGGACAAAATCAAATTTATTTTTACCGCCGGCCTGTTGGCGGTATTAACGCCGCTTTAACACCGACCACCAGGGTTGTAATGAGGGCCATAGTTCTGGACAAAATCTCAGACCGAACATAATTTAGTTATTTACCATGTATCTTCTACCTGAAGCATGCCCGTATGTTATAAGACTTGCTAATGTTCCAGTTTTAAAAGCGGACTCTATGGGAGTACTGGTGATCCGGGAACCAAGTTAGCTGCTTAAGCGGTGAGCTCCTCCAGCCACTGCTTTAATAGCTGAGATTCTACAGTTTTTTGCTCTCCCTCTGTAGCACAGTTATGCTGTGTTTGTAAATGACAGAAAGGAGCAAGTCTTGACAAAACGTAGAGTTCTGATGAAGACGTTTATTTCATAGCTAAAAGGACCCAAGACCACAGCAGCAGCGATCAGTTCCTGGAACAACGGTCAACACACATCTCCTCCGTGACTGGAAATCCAGAACGGAGCTACCAATGAGGTCGCGGTTCCAAACTAGAATATTATAATAGATCACACAATAACATAAGGCTTAACATGAGAAAATAGCAATGCTACTACATCACCTCCCTTCCTTGAGAGAAATAATAACAAACAAAGCAAATTAAACAAGGATATAATCATGAAATCGAGAAGGTAGGTTAATAACCCTGGAACTGCAAGTAGATACAGGTTCTAATCTGGACTCATTAGAACCAGAATCAACATCATCAAGTGTGTTTTACTGGGGTTCAAATTTGCCAGAACCACAGGCAGCAACACAGGTTTCACCAGAAGTATTGTTAAGAACAGATGTATTAGTACCACTCAAATTTTCACCTGAAGGTTTCGTAATACTATTCTATAGCATAGGGTTTCCTGGGTTTTCATTAGAAGCACTGTCATGTTCAACATGTTCAACTGGAGAATTTCTAATCTCAGTTGATAACATGGAACTTTCTACGTTCTTCAAGTGATACATGTTTTTGAAGACTTGTACTTGTTCATCAGAAACAGGAATAACACTATTTTTATTCCCCCGCCCTTTTCCTTTTAATAAAACATAAGCCGTTGTGGTCTTATAAATTTTTACAGGCAACGAATACTTAGATTCTCCCTTACTTACTCGAAAAGGTTTTTTGATCAAGACCCAATCTTTTACACACAACTCAAATTGTTTAGTATTTCTTCTACGATCATAGTCAATTTTTTGCTTTAGCTGTTTACTATCAACTCTATTTCTTAGGGAAAAGTTATCATCATCACATTTTGAACTGTGTTTTTCTTTGAAAGCACCATACATCCATCTTGGTGCAAGTTTTTTTCTAGGATCTCTTTCCCTAAGTAACTTAAAAAGAGTGACTCCAGTTGTAGAATGAGGGGTGGTTAAATATGCCCAAAATGTTTCTTGTAAAAATTCTGCAATATCAGAGTTGGATGCTAAAGCTATTTGAATTCCATCTTTGAGTACATGATTAGCCCTTTCTACTTAGCTGTTTGAAGACGGACTGTAGAGAGCTACTTTTAGATGTTTAATATCATGCAGATTCATAAAACCACAAAGTTGTCTTGACACAAAATTAGCATCATTGTCAGTGACAATAGTATTTGCTGAACCTTCCAGTTTGAATAATTTGCTCAGAAAATAAATTACTATATCAGAATCTGCACTTTGAACAAAAGAGTAATAAATCCACTTTGAAAAATAGTGAACCACAACTAACAAGTACCTCTTATCCCTTGGTAGCAGATTAAATGGTCCTGAGACGTCCAAGGCTATTTTCTCCTAGGGTTTCTCCAAAACAGGAACAGGACCACGACATAATGGCTTAGTAACTGATTTCCAGTGTTTGTCAGAGACTGTACATTTAGGACACTTATTTATGAAATTCGCAACTTGTTTGTCTATCCCAGACCACCAATATGTCAACTTTAATTTCTTAGATGTCACTGAGATCACCATATGACCTTTTTGGGCAATACTGATGATCCTGTTCCTACGTTCAGTAAGTGGAATCACAAGATCACCCCTTAAACAAATGTTATTTTCACACGATAACTCTTTGGCTACTTGCTCAAAACATCTGAGTTCACCAATTAGTTTTTTCTCAGATGGCCATTTTGTCCTCAAAAATACTAGTACTTTGAATAACACCTCATCACTGGCCATGGATGCCAACCATTCATGTTCTGTGATGTGATTGTCGGATACAGCTAGAACATCCACCAACGCCATGACACATTCTTGTTCAGAATCAATGTCTAACAAAGCATCGTAAGGCAATGGTATGCGGGATAGGCAATCAGCACAAACATTTTTACCACCTTGTATGTATTTAGTAACCAAATTATACTCCTGTAGTTTGGATAACAAACGAACCAACTGTGCCAATGCTTTGCCTAATCCATTACCATTCATTAAAAATACAAGTGGTTTGTGATCTTTATATAATTAACAAGTGGTGCCCCAAATATAAGTTTTACATTTCTGACCTGCCCACGCACACACTAAAGCCTATCTCTCAATTGTACTGTAATGAATTTCTACATCTCACAAAGTCATAGAACCAAAGGCTACAGTATTTTCACGACCATTAACCCATTGCCCAAATACTGTCCCTATAACTTTCAAACTAGAGTCAACCATAATAAAAGGTTTTCCTGATGGATCAAATGCTTGGAAGGCTAAGGCATTGATAACTTAATTCTTAATGTCTACAAAAATGGTGTTTGACAGATTAAGTCTTTGATGTCCCTGAGACTTTTAACAGGAAGCAAGCTCAGTTCAAGCCCTTAGAGAACCTTGGAAAGCAGGATGTAGAAAGCAAAGTCCAGTCCTTTCACTGCCAGGACAGAAACAACAAGCCAGCACAACAAAGCAGCAGGCAGAGTGGCAGTCCCTCTTACAGCTTCTAGCTCTTCTTCCTGGCAGAACGTCCTCAGCCCAGAAGTGTTCTAAAGTTGAGGCCTCAGAGGTCCATTACTTATACTCATTTTTGCATTTGAAGTAGGCAAATTTCAAAGGTAAGTCTTTGTAGTGCATGAGACCCTGCTTTTCCTGCCCTGGCCGCAGACACACTCTAGGGGGTTGAAGAATGCTTTGTCTAAGGACACAGCCCTATTCAGATGCGAGTGTCCGCTCCTCCCACCATGCTAACCCAGGAAGAGCCATCAGGATATGCAGGACACACCTTAGCTCTTTTTGTGTGACTGTCTAGAGTGAATTCACAAACAGCCCAACTGTCATCCTTACCCAGATATGTGTATTCCGCAGACAGGCAGAGGCACAGAATAGTTAAGCAAGAAAAAGGCCCACTTTGTAAAAGTGGCATTTCATTATTAAACATACAGCAGTTCAAAAACCAACTTCACTGAAAGATTTATTTTTAAATTGTGAGCCCAGAAAGCCCAAACTCCACATCTCTATCTGCTCCCAAAGGGAAATTACACTACAAGATATAGCAATACAATTCCTATGTTAACCTATGGGAGAGATAGGCCTTGCGATAGTGTAAAACAAATTTAGCCGTATTTCACTATCAGAACATGTAAAACACACCAGTACATGCCCTCCCTTTTAAATACACTGCACCCTGCCCAGGGGGCTGCCTTGGGCCACGTTTAGGGGTGACTTACATGTAGTAAAAGGGAAGGTTTGGGCCTGGCAAGTGGGTGTTCTTGCCAGGCCGAAATGGCAGTTTAAAACTGCACCACACAGACACTGCAGTGGCAGTTCCGAGACATGTTTACAAGGCTACTCATATGAGTGACACAATCAGTGCAGCAGGCCCACTAGTAGCATTTGATTTACATGCCCTGGGCACACATTGTGCACTGTACAAGGGACTTACTAGTAAACCAGATATGCCAATCATAGATAAACCAGTCACCAATACCATTTAAACAGACAGCACTTGCACTTTAGTACTGGTCAGCAGCAGTAAAGTGCCCAGAGTTCTACAGTTCAAACAAAATGCAGCACACAGCCCAAAAATGGGAGGTCAGAGTCTGAAAGACAGGGGAAACCCTGCAGAAAGGGCCATTTCCACTACAGAGGAAGTGTCTTTAAGAGTGTCTCAATCATTCCTGTTCTCCATTCACGTCACTTTTTTCTGCAACCTCTCCTTCTACGTTAGTCACATATGCCCTACTTTTTCTCAGATCCATCTTTCTGTGTCCCTCCATTGCATTTCCTTTTCCTTTGGCACTGTTCATGTTTCAACAGCTGTGTACTCCCTTTGCATATTCCAGAGAATTGAAATCTTGACTGACCCATGCGTGACCGTAGCTATGTGCAGTACGCAGAAACGCCAAGGATTGAATAAGTATGCAGTTTGAACATCATTATAACCTCTTACAGGCACTGTGACACAGCGCCTTCTAACTAAACCCCAGAGTTCTGAATTGAGCCCAGCCTTGAACACTCATTTAGACCAATAACCTACCTAGACATTTAGAGGAAACTAATTCACAGTATGCAGTACATAAATGGTATATGCTTCATCAATGCAAAGCCAAAGAAACACAACATCTGGGAAAAGAAGTACTATTAAGAAATGGGGACAATTCTACTATGGGACATCAGGCAGGTAAGTAGGACTGCGTCGCTCACTTGGACTACATCAAGGGTCATTACACTCATTGACAGGAAAGCCATCAGTGTGTGATATGCATGCTAAAAAACTGCACTTTTTGTTGTTTGCAGTTTTGCCTATTTTGAAACCTTGAAGCACATCGAGCAACTGTTTGTATTTTGGTTACATTGGTAAGAAAGCTTGGTCACCTCAGATCTTCTGTGAAATGTCTGTTTGAGTGTGACAAGAGTGAAAAAATATTAATGAAAAGTGTTTTCTTTTGCCAGAGACCTAAAACAGGGACGTTAGTGTGATTTTTGAAATATGCTCAATGAAGCTTGTGAGATCTATTGTTAATATAAATCTTAATAGGGGCTTACATCCCGTCCTTGCTTTTAATTGGTTGGTGTGCTTGCCACTTACTTTTCCTTCATTTCTATTGGTTGTAGCATGAAATTTCCTGGTGTTCTTCGTGTGTTGTCCTTATCAGTATTTCAGGGCCCAGGTACTCATTTTTATCCGTGTCACGCTTCTATCTGAGCAAGCTTGCCAGCACCCCTGCTTGTCCCCTTCTCCCCAACCTCTGACCTTCCACAGATTCTTATGTCTCACAGATAATGTTCTGTGTGTAGCGCAATCCCTATCGGATCAGTTTACACGAGCCTCACAGGCAAACAGCAACATGTTTAGGAAGTGCACTTCACAAATCATCTTATTAAACAGATGTGGCGCTGCCCCTTCTGCTTTTAGTCTGCTCTTTCACCCACTGACATCTGCATCACACACTTTTTTAACTCGTTTCGTTCATTGTCGTGCTTTAGCTAGCAGGTTGGAATTCAACTTGCAAGTACTCCGAAAAAACAATAGAGGGCAGCGTTGCTTTATAAATGATATAACATAGCTTTACAAAGCGGACCAAGGAAAACCTATATGACCCATATGACCATAGAGTCATATTTGTAGCTTAATGATACAAACTGGGATATTGTTTATGTTGTGTTTAAGAAAAGCGACTGTAAATAACCGGCTGAATTGCAAAACATGTCTACCGGTTTGCATAAAGCAACATAAAATGTAATAAATACAGAATGCAACAGCAATCCACCATTAAAATGCTACCCCCCAGGTGTGAAGCATAGGCACCTGTGTGAGGCACCGTTCAAGCCATTCATACTGCACAAAAATAATCAATTACATTTTCATTTGGTCACAGTATAACAGTTACTATAGCTTAATAGCACTACCAAGTAGATGCAGTGCACAGCGTTTTGATACTCCCTGCCCTTTTTATAAATGGGAACTCTGACATAAAAATAGGAGCGATATTGAGACACTTGATTTTTTCCTTTTTTAGGTTTCGCCTGGGCAGCGCTTGTGCTGTGCTTATTGCCTCTCACCTGCTGTTAGGTTTCGCCTGCACAGTGGTTGTAGGAAGGGCATGAACCATGTGGCAGAATAATATGAACTGCTGCAATAATAATTGTGATAATGAAGTTCACATTTCTTGTATGCACATAGAATTAGTGCATGTCAGTAGAATCAACTGCCTCAAGCACAGCCATTGTTTTTATACTGCTTATAAGAGGTGAATGTTTTACTTCGATTTCGGATCTCGAGGATTCTTAACGTCACCTGCTCAGCCCTGGTGTCCGCCATAGGACTCCGCCTGTTCACATCTTTACGAAAAGGCACTACGAAAGTTTTAATGGCATTTTAATTAAAGACACTGTTGTGCATGCACAACACCAAAGGCACTAGTTTGAAAAGAGCCATGGTGGCAGTTGAATTCACAATGTGTAAAATGAAAACAGAGATCTGCTGATGTCAGCATTTAGGCCTATGTCGACACAGAGTTTATCGTGTAGACATGCATCTCCTTAGCTGGATCAACAGAGCTTCTATTACCCCCACTACTGCATGTTTGTTGTATCTTTACGAACTCCGTACTGTTGGACATCACTGGTAGAAAATACTACTTCACACTGCTTCAGTATGTTTTTGTTGCCTGCTTCAGGTAGAACCTTGGAATCAGGTAGCTAAGGGAGGGAGTTTTTTGATCGTACAAGATCATTTAAAAACACAATCACAAGTTTATAAGGCAAAGTAACCACATGTACAGATATAATTGGAAAATACTTTTCTGTTACTCAAAATAAATTGACTCACTGGAAAGCATGTCGCCCAGTGACCTAGGCTGAATACAAATAAATATGTTTAGCAAGCTCCTAGCTTTAGGAAGTATCTAACATAACTGTTGCATTACTTGCCTTCTCCAAAGATTGAAAAAAGCCCCTTGGGAAGGAGCATTTTAAAAGTGGCAAGCTAATCAATAGCTAGCTAATCGTACAATCCAATGCTGAATTATGTGGGCCGCATTTGTTTATTATTATTCCTGTTCATTCATTTACAGTAATGTTGAAGTATTTTTTACAATCTTGCATTAGTCAAGACCTTTTGATTTAATTGAATATTATAGGGGCTTTCAGTCAGGCCTCGTCATCCATTGGTCTGTCATTCATATATTTCTTCTGCTCACTACAGCATACTGCATGGGGCATCAGCTCAGTCCACTTCAGTCACTGATAACTATGTCGCACCTGGTTAAATGGCCCTTCGTGTGGCCCGTGAAGGACCCTGCCAAGGCGGGTCCCGACCAAAAGCTTAATCATCTCCATTTCCTTCTTGCACAACTAATGCAACTAACTCATCGAGCACATCATTACCAAAGTGTATAGCATACACAAACCCATTATGACCAGTCTCTCATTCAACACAACTAGCAGATAAAACACTATATCGGAATACTAGACACACGAGAAACTGATAAACCAACAGAGAACTAATTCAACCAAGCGCCAGCTACAAGACCTAGTAAAGGGAAACAAAAGGCCAGGAGTCCCCAGAAAGTTTATAAATTAAATTGTCTCATTTCCCTTTGTATCTCAAAAACTGAAGCATACTTTTGAGTGCGATGTTTCACACCAGTAGGGTGTGTAAACAGTTCTTAAAATTATCAGTCAAGCAATTAGTCTGTAAACTCATCTTTGTATCTTTTGGCCTTCTGACTATAGACCTATCTTGAACAGATCATATCAAGGATAAAGTACCCCCTGTCGGAGAACCATAACCATATAGAGGGACGAGGCCAATGGCTGAGTTCCGTTATAAGGTTATGGAACTCGAGGTGACACAGTTCAATTCACGTAAGATTTTAAAAGAAAAAAATCTTCAGTAGCTCAGAATGCGTAGAAACATGCAGAAAGATTCTAAATATTCTCTATTTAAAACAATAAATATATTCTCTCTGCTTGACATTCTAAGCCAGTTGTCTTCAAACTTTTCCACCTTGCACCACCCCCCTTTGGATAAAAAAAAACATCAGGTCCCCCTCAAAATCTTTCACAATTATTCTATTAAACCGACAATGTTTAAATATGTGTAGACTTATTTAAACATTGCAGTTAAGCTCTGTTACCATTTAAAACATGTAACCAAATGCATGATTGCCAAACATACTCCTTTGATCTTGGCCTTCTAACGTGTAAAAGTATCCACAGTGTGATTATTAGAAGTAGGGGTGGGGTTTTGAAGAATATTTGGTGTTCCTTCCCATTTGACACCTTGACACCTTTGTTAGTGATGGCCTATTACAGAGCAGCTCATTTTTTACAACTAAAAACAAAACTGTTATCAGCATAATGCTTCTTGTGGCCAGAACTTTGCGTCCCCTGGGATTACTTGAAGGCCTTCCAGGAGGGGCCTGCCCCCCAGTTTGCTCACCATGCCACCCCAGTTCTTCTAAGCTATTAAAATAGAGCAGAAGAAAGAAAAGCAACATTTTGTTTTCGTTGCTTTAAACAATTGTTTCAGTTATGCTCACTGACCTGACCTTCAGCTGGCTGTGGCAGAAAGGCATTGTGACATCAGAACTCGAGTGCAATAGTTTATAATAGTCGAGTTCTGACATATTTTCTTTAAATTTGGTGACTGAATCACTAGTCATCTATTATAAAGGAATTTGGGATGTGGATTGGTACAGGGATTACAGAATCCCATGCATTGTAGTACCATAATGGGATGCCTTTATTAAACTCAAATGTGGTGTGGGAGGCTATCACGTTATGCAAACTTTATGGAGGAAGTTCCACCTCAGAAGTGGCATCACCTTCTGGACCTTGAGACCAGGAAGTGACATTACTCATGAGGCCTCAACTAGAAGATTCAATTTAGAAATTATGTCACCAATAAGCTTAGAACCTATGTGACATCATTACTACAAAATGGGATATCGTCACTAAAGAGATGTAAGTGAAAAAAGTCCCATTATAATGCAAAGCAGATAAAGGTCGCTGCCAGAACTCAGAAGTTTCTACACTGAAGAGCTCCTGTGACGAGAAACCACCCACCAATGATCCATATGAATACATACACGTAATTAAGAGATATTTCTTTAATTATCAATCACATACATTTTATTTCTCAATTCGTAACATGAAAGAGAAAACAGCAGTAACAAAATGCTTTAACCGAACCATAAAATCTAACATGTCGAAATATTTCACAGCTTACAACATATACTGCTAATTGGATACATTCGATTTAGAGGTATTCATAACACTGGTTACCATTGCACCATCAGTGCTACACCAAAACTAGTAATGCTGCACAATTATTTATCCAAACGGAGAACATCAGTTAACGAAGGCCCTTCTAAAAGTTGATCATGGGAGGGTGTCTAAAATTAAATGGGTCTTCACCAAAGGTGTCAAGGTTGTATGGAGATCTCACAGTTCTCACTGACCTGGACACATCAAATGCTACAGGCATAAGAAAAGGGCATGCAGACTAAGGAGACCCATGTAACGTGATGTTAGTGTCAGCAGGGTGGCATTCTCTCCGTTCCATCAGGGTACCTGTTTCTGTTGATCAGTACAAAGATTTACCAATCCAGGATGGCAGATGATAGTACTACTAGGTCAAGTGAGAAGAGAGAATATTTTATCAGGTACAACTGTAAACGTCTTACCTGGCAATTGTACATTTTGTTGGGTTTTTCCTCTGTCATTACAGTTTGCTCCTGGCTTTCCCTCCATATGCGCCTTTACTGTTTTGGTTTCTCCCTCTGGTTTCCTTCTGATGATATCCTATTTAATTTCTGCTGTTAATTGCTCCAATTCTCTATCACTACGAGCTAGCTCCTGAGGTCTCACTATTACCATCTCCTCCTAGCCCACTGCTGGAATGATTACTTGCACTGTGGGAAACAACTTACACTTAACCGAAAGTGAGGATACTAGTAACTAACTGGCCTCCTACTGATAATATTGGACGTGGACCCTGAAGATCGACACCAGAATATCGATGGGACACAATTTTGAGGAAGACTATTGAAAATAAAATGTTGACAGGAAAGTAAGCGTAGATTTTCTATACCTAACTCTATATATATATATATATATATATGTATATATATATATATATATATATGTGTACCTGTACATTTTGAGTTAGGAATAATAAAACTATGGCCCTCATTATGACCATGGCGGACGGGGGAGAAGTGGCGGTAAAACCGCCAACAGGCAGAGGGGAAAAAAAATGGAATTATGACCATGGCGGTTACCGCCATGTTAATCTGCCACTTCTCCACTCCAACCGCCAGGGCGGTGACGACTGCTAGGCTGGAGACTTCGGTCTCCAGCCCGGCGGCCGTCACCAGACTGCCGGCAGTATCAGGACCCAGCATACCACCATGGATTTCGGGTGGTTTGGAACCCATTTGAATTCCTTCCCTGGGACTGATAGGGGTCTCCCCCACCCCGAGTCCTCCCCCCGAATCCCCTACCCCCTCACACCCCCCCAAAGGTGGCAGGACCCCCCTCCCCAACACCACCCCCAACATGCACATACACACACCCCCTCCCCACCCTCACCCCCAACATGCACATACACACAGCCCTACACGCACACATACACCACAACAACACATACCCTCACATATACAAACAGACATGCACACAGACCGACCCGCACACATTTCCCATACACACAACACACCCCCGCATGCATACACGCACTCACACACCTCCTCTACATACTCACACGCACACCCCCATGCACGCACACAACACCCCCCACCCCCTTCCCCTAATGGACGATCAACTTACTTTGTCCGTTGATCCTCTGGGAGGGGACGGGATCCATGGGGGCTGCTCCGCCCCAGCTCCCCGTCACCAGAACAACACCACACCGAATCATGGGACGTGATTCAGTGGGCGGTGTTCTGATGACGGGGCGGTGGAGGTGGAGCAGCCTCCACTTCCCCGCCGACTGCCAGTATGGCTGCTGGCGGCTCTCCATCCAAAAAAAGGACAGAGGGCTGCCAGCAGTCATAATACGCTGCGCGGAAAACCACCTGCAGTGGCAGTCTTCAGCACGGCGGTACCTCGGCGGTCTGGTCGAAATGAGGGCCTATATTCCCTAAATGCACTTATCTTTCAATATTTTGCCCCTCAGTATTTCGTCCTCAATAGTCTCATACCACAATGTCCTGCGGGTAAATATTCAGTTGTACAACTATAATATTGCATTCCCAATTGTTGTTTCCACATAATAACATATTGTGTCCCACCTTAGGTGGTGAAGGACAATTACAGAGCTAGCACAGAAGTACTAAGAAGTCAGTAATACCATTTTAGTGCTTCTTCCTCCACTTATCCTTAGTCCCTGTTGTAGGAAAGTAAAAAAGTTTGGCATGGTTACCCCTACTTTTTGCCAGCTGGCAGTGTGTTTTGACTGTGTTCACTTGGATCCTGAAAACCAGGACCCCAATGACTGTGCTCTCGTCCTTTAACTCTGGTTGCTTAGGACTTTGCATACCCCACAATTGGCATTCTGGTGCGCCCATATAAGTCCCTACTATATGGTACTTAGGTACCCAGGGCATTGGGGCACCAAGGGCTCCCCATGGACTGCAGCATGTATTGTGCCACACATGGGAGCCCATGCAAAATGTGTCTTCAGGCCTGCCATTGCAGCGTGCGTGAAAAGGGGCATGCACCCTTTCATAACAGGTCACTGCACCAGGTCACTGTAAGTCACCCCTAGGAAAGGCCCTCCCAGCCCAGAGGGCAGGGTGCAGGGACCTGTGTGTGAAGGCACACCTTCATGAGCAGAGGTGCCCCTACAAACCCTTTCACCACAGGTCAACGTACTAGGTCACTGTAAGTCACCTCTTTGGTAGGCCCTCCTAGCCCAGAGGGAAGCGGGCATGTTCCTGTGTGTGAAGGCACCCCTACATGAGCAGAGGTGCAGATATGAATTCCAGCTCCATTCTCCTGGACTTCGTAAGTGCTGGGAAGCCATTTTACCCAAGTACTGGACACAGGTCACTACCTATGTCCAGCTACATAATTGTAACTCCAAACCTGGGCATGTTTGGTATCAAACATGTTGGAATCATACTCCAATACTATTGCTAGTATTGGTTGTATGATTTCATGCACTCCGTGTGCTCCTTAGAAGGCCCCTAGTACTGCTCCTAAGAGTCTTCTGGAGATTTCCGGGCAGCCCGCACTGCTGCCACCCCTCAGACAGGTTTCTGCCCTCCTGCTGCTTGACCAACTCAGGCAGAGGATGGAGGAACAAATGATTTCCTATGGGAGAGAGAGGTAACATCCTCTCCCTTGGAAATAGGTGTGAGAAGGCTTGGGAGGGGTATCTTCCCCAAGCCACCGTATGCTTTGAAGGAAACATTTGGTGCCCTCCTTGCATAAACCAGGTTGCACCAGTCCAGAGTCTCTCATTCCCTGCTCTGGCGCAAAACTGGAAAATGGAAAGTGGAGTGACCACTCCCCTGTCCATCACCACCTCAGTGGTGTTGCCCAGAGCTCTTCCAGGTGGCCACTTGATTCTGCCACCTAAGAGGGGCAGAGGCCCCTCGGAGTATCTGAGTGGCCAGGTCAGACAGGTGACGTCACAGCCCCTTCCTGATAGGTGGTCACCTTGTAGGTGACCAAGCCCCTTTTAGGGCTATTTAGGGTCTCCCTCTTTGGTGGCTCCTCTGATTCAACATGCAAGATTCCAGCAGAACTCCTGTGCATCGTTTACTTCATCTTCTGGCCACTGGAACCATAACTCAACTCTTCAGGAACCAACAATCTGCAACTTCAGTGATGGCTTTGCTTTGCAACATTGTTTCTCCGGCTCCTTCCAGCAACTGCAACATTTCCCCAGCTGTACATCCTCTGAGGTGTTTAAGACTCCAGCCTGCACCAAGAAGTAAGAAGGAATCTCCTTTGAAGTGAAGGAGTCACTCCCCTGGATCTGCAGGCACTCACTGCAACAACGATTAGCTGCGTGGATCTTTCCCTTCTCTGGAACTGTGTGGATCCTGCATCCCAGGTGGTGGTCTGCAGTGGTCCCCTTGATCCTCTCTGCCAGCTGTCCAACTTGGGAGACGGTAAGCCCTTGCCTTTCCTTGCAGGTTAGTACCCCTGTGCAGCTACCAAGGCTTGCTTTCTCCTGTTCCAAAAGGATCTTTAGTTTTCAGGTAGCCCCGGCCCCCAGCACTTCTTCCTGCCAAGCACAGTCTCCTCTCTGCTGCTCCAGCAACATGGGACTCCCCTTCAGGTGTGCTGAGTGGGCCTCACTGCAACTTGCTGTGCCAGTGAGTTGTATTTGGGGGCTGCCTCCTCTTCTGGTGACTCTCCCAGCTGCTGAGAGTCACCCTAGACTCTCCTTCTTGAGTCGAGTCCCCTGGACCTTGCTGGTCCTCTTCAGCCTTGAAACCCGTCCTTTTCGTCTTTTGCATTTGCCTAGGCTTGTTGGTGGTCTTTGTGCACCACTGACCCACTGCAACCCAACAGCCGACATGGGGCATCACTTCAGGGACTCCTCTTCAACTCTTGTTCTGCACAGTTGCTCTTCTTCACCCCCGTCGACCTGGTCCTTCATCCACAGAAGGGTGGGTAGTGGTCCCTACCTCCACTGGACACACTATCACAAGCTGGACTTGGTCCCCTTCCTTTGCAGGTCCTCTTCTGCCAGAATCGACCTTGGGGTTGTTCCAGTCTGGTTGGGGTCTTGTACAATCCTTTTCCTAAGTCCTTCTGTTGGTTTTGGGGACAACCAGGCACTTACATCTACACTCCTGGTCGCTAGAGGTCCCTCTGCTACTCACTTCTTGGGGTTCCTAGTTCCTCCAGTGCCCCTCTAATGATTCCACATCCTTGGGTGAGGGACTGTATCTCACATTCCACTTATTTCGTTCATGGTTTGGCCCTCCCCTAGGGGCTACACCGTTTTCTCAATGGTTGTTATTTTTATGCTTCTTACGTATTGCCATTGTGTATATAATTAGTGTGTTTACTTACCTCCAGTTGGGGGGACTCCCTATTAGTATTCTAGAATTTGCGTTACCATAATAAAGCACCTTTATTTTTGTAACACTGTGTGGTTCTTTCATTTGTGATTGTGCTGTGTGACTATAGTGGTATTGCATAAGCTTTGCATGTCTCCTCGATAAGTCTTGACTGCTCATCCATAGTTACCTCTAGAAAGCCCTGGCTTCCTAGACACTGCCTACACTTCACTATATAGGGGATACCTGCACCTGGTATAAGGTGATAACTCCATAGGTGCTCACCACACACCTGGCCAGCTTCCTACACCTATTTCTCCCAGTCTTAAGCATAATGCTTGTTCTAGTGAGCAAATATAATCTAAATTGCAGGAAGACACAGAGCCCTCATCAGCATTCATACCATAGAATCCTGCCAAAAGGTTATCACCAGACAATTAGAGATTAAACATTTACAATTGCAAATGTCAAACTTGGAGCTATATTTACCACTTAAAAGATTACAATAGTGAAGAGATTGTAGATGGCTTTTACAGTAAAGTGTTACAAAACGTCCAGGCTTATCCAGGCAAGGCCTATAAGGTTGAAAATATTCTAAAGTAGAAAGTTAAAGCAGCAAAGAAATTTTTTTTGTGAAATGGGTGGAATGGACAAAAAATGTAACAGTTGGGTATAGGCCAGCTCTCTTAAGGACATAAAAGTTTAGGGCTCCCCAAAGAAGAAATACAATATTGAGACTTGTCATGACTCTGTAACATTTGATGAGGTAGGATTAAATGTAACACTAGACAGGAAATAAGAATAATATGGATACACAAGAGTAAATGGAGATCAGAGTTTCATACATTCCAATAGCGATTACTTAATTGCAATTAGCAAGAAATCGCAATTTGGTAATCGCTCTTGCAATTAATGATACATCTGGCCCATTACTTTTTTAAATAACCAGTATGTTTTAAGGACATCAAAACAGAGATGAGAGTGTGTGTGGGTGTGTGTTTTTTTCTGTGTGTATATGTACAAATCCCAGGAGAAATCCCACAGACACCTCACCATACCCAACTGAAAACACTTGTACCCAACTATTTATAAGAGAATATATTTATTAGAGGGGTGTAACACCCCAAACACCACCTGAAGTTACGTCCCTTATAGAGGCGTTAGAAAAATTGTACATTTCCTCTAAGCCCAGGACAGCCCATTCACTCCAATTTCAGTGCACTTCCCATCATAGGCAAAGGTCCAAAACAGACGGGAAGAAAGGATGACACAACAATGCAATTGTGGAGAGCCCCTACTGATGTTATTGGTAGACCCACACCTGACCTTGATGGTAGCTGCAAAATTGGGATACCACCACAGAACCATGGGTGGGAACATAGGCCCTCCTTACAACATTAGCAGTAACTACCGCCTACCGCCACGGCGACGGCCGCCAACATATCGCCGCCGTGACTACCAGCCATCTACGCGTAACATGACTGCCGACGGTATACTGCCAGAATGCTGGCGGAACACCACCGATGGTCATGGTGGCAGACGGCAGTAAGGCGGCGCTGCTGACAGCAGCACCGCCACATCAGCAAAACACTGCTGATCGTATCATGACCAATGATCCGGCCTGGCAGTGATTTGCTGGCGGACGCTGCTGCTGACTGCAGTGCCGTGGACAGTCTCCAGCCGGAGGACCCCCTGCAAGCAGGTAAGTCGGGTTCTCCGACAGGAGAGGGGGTTGGGGGGGTTGTGTGTATGTGGGGTGTGTGTGTGTATGTTTTGGAATGCGTGCATCCGGGTGTGAGTCGCATTGAATGCGTGCGTGAATGAGTGATTGTGAGTGTTGTGAATACATGTGTGTGACAATGTATGTTGATGTGTGTTGCGGTGTGTTGATAAGTATGTGTGAATGCGTGGGTGGTGGTGGGTATGCAGGTGTGTATATGTGCGGGGGCAGAAGAGGGGGAAGGTGGGAAAGGACTGTGGGGAGGGGGGACCCCTATCAGTGTCAGGGAAGAGATTCCCTGGCACTGATATTACCTCCCGCCATGGTTTTCGTGGCAGTAAGTTTGGCACGAAAACCATGGCGGTAGGCCATGTCATAATCCCGAGGGTGGGATTGTGATGGCCGCGGGGATGGAGACCGAAGTCTCCAGCCCAGCGGCCGGTACCACCCTGGTGGTCGGTGTGTTAAAGTGGCGGTCTTTGATGGCGGTTACCGCCAGGGACAAAATCAAATTTATTTTTACCGCCGGCCTGTTGGCGGTATGAACGCCGCTTTAACACCGACCACCAGGGTTGTAATGAGGGCCATAGTTCTGGACAAAATCTCAGACCGAACATAATTTAGTTATTTACCATGTATCTTCTACCTGAAGCATGCCCGTATGTTATAAGACTTGCTAATGTTCCAGTTTTAAAAGCGGACTCTATGGGAGTACTGGTGATCCGGGAACCAAGTTAGCTGCTTAAGCGGTGAGCTCCTCCAGCCACTGCTTTAATAGCTGAGATTCTACAGTTTTTTGCTCTCCCTCTGTAGCACAGTTATGCTGTGTTTGTAAATGACAGAAAGGAGCAGGTCTTGACAAAACGTAGAGTTCTGATGAAGACGTTTATTTCATAGCTAAAAGGACCCAAGACCACAGCAGCAGCGATCAGCTCCTGGAACAACGGTCAACACACATCTCCTCCGTGACTGGAAATCCAGAACGGAGCTACCAATGAGGTCGCGGTTCCAAACTAGAATATTATAATAGATCACACAATAACATAAGGCTTAACATGAGAAAATAGCAATGCTACTACATCACCTCCCTTCCTTGAGAGAAATAATAACAAACAAAGCAAATTAAACAAGGATATAATCATGAAATCGAGAAGGTAGGTTAATAACCCTGGAACTGCAAGTAGATACAGGTTCTAATCTGGATTCATTAGAACCAGAATCAACATCATCAAGTGTGTTTTACTGGGGTTCAAATTTGCCAGCACCACAGGCAGCAACACAGGTTTCACCAGAAGTATTGTTAAGAACAGATGTATTAGTACCACTCAAATTTTCACCTGAAGGTTTCGTAATACTATTCTATAGCATAGGGTTTCCTGGGTTTTCATTAGAAGCACTGTCATGTTCAACATGTTCAACTGGAGAATTTCTAATCTCAGTTGATAACATGGAACTTTCTACGTTCTTCAAGTGATACATGTTTTTGAAGACTTGTACTTGTTCATCAGAAACAGGAATAACACTATTTTTATTCCCCCGCCCTTTTCCTTTTAATAAAACATAAGCCGTTGTGGTCTTATAAATTTTTACAGGCAACGAATACTTAGATTCTCCCTTACTTACTCGAAAAGGTTTTTTGATCAAGACCCAATCTTTTACACACAACTCAAATTGTTTAGTATTTCTTCTACGATCATAGTCAATTTCTTGCTTTAGCTGTTTACTATCAACTCTATTTCTTAGGGAAAAGTTATCATCATCACATTTTGAACTGTGTTTTTCTTTGAAAGCACCATACATCCATCTTGGTGCGAGTTTTGTTCTAGGATCTCTTTCCCTAAGTAACTTAAAAAGAGTGACTCCAGTTGTAGAATGAGGGGTGGTTAAATATGCCCAAAATGTTTCTTGTAAAAATTCTGCAATATCAGAGTTGGATGCTAAAGCTATTTGAATTCCATCTTTGAGTACATGATTAGCCCTTTCTACTTAGCTGTTTGAAGACGGACTGTAGAGAGCTATTTTTAGATGTTTAATATCATGCAGATTCATAAAACCACAAAGTTGTCTTGACACAAAATTAGCATCATTGTCAGTGACAATAGTATTTGCTGAACCTTCCAGTTTGAATAATTTGCTCAGAAAAGAAATTACTATATCAGAATCTGCACTTTGAACAAAAGAGTAATAAATTCACTTTGAAAAATAGTGAACCACAACTAACAAGTACCTCTTATCCCTTGGTAGCAGATTAAATGGTCCTGAGACGTCCAAGGCTATTTTCTCCTAGGGTTTCTCCAAAACAGGAACAGGACCACGACATAATGGCTTAGTAACTGATTTCCAGTGTTTGTCAGAGACTGTACATTTAGGACACTTATTTATGAAATTCGCAACTTGTTTGTCTATCCCAGACCACCAATATGTCAACTTTAATTTCTTAGATGTCACTGAGATCACCATATGACCTTTTTGGGCAATACTGATGATCCTGTTCCTACGTTCAGTAAGTGGAATCACAAGATCACCCCTTAAACAAATGTTATTTTCACACGATAACTCTTTGGCTACTTGCTCAAAACATCTGAGTTCACCAATTAGTTTTTTCTCAGATGGCCATTTTGTCCTCAAAAATACTAGTACTTTGAATAACACCTCATCACTGGCCATGGATGCCAACCATTCATGTTCTGTGATGTGATTGTCGGATACAGCTAGAACATCCACCAACGCCATGACACATTCTTGTTCAGAATCAATGTCTAACAAAGCATCGTAAGGCAATGGTATGCGGGATAGGCAATCAGCACAAACATTTTTACCACCTTGTATGTATTTAGTAACCAAATTATACTCCTGTAGTTTGGATAACAAACGAACCAACTGTGCCAATGCTTTGCCTAATCCATTACCATTCATTAAAAATACAAGTGGTTTGTGATCTTTATATAATTAACAAGTGGTGCCCCAAATATAAGTTTTACATTTCTGACCTGCCCACGCACACGCTAAAGCCTATCTCTCAATTGTACTGTAATGAATTTCTACATCTCACAAAGTCATAGAACCAAAGGCTACAGTATTTTCACGACCATTAACCCATTGCCCAAATACTGTCCCTATAACTTTCAAACTAGAGTCAACCATAATAAAAGGTTTTCCTGATGGATCAAATGCTTGGAAGGCTAAGGCATTGATAACTTAATTCTTAATGTCTACAAAAATGGTGTTTGACAGATTAAGTCTTTGATGTCCCTGAGACTTTTAACAGGAAGCAAGCTCAGTTCAAGCCCTTAGAGAACCTTGGAAAGCAGGATGTAGAAAGCAAAGTCCAGTCCTTTCACTGCCAGGACAGAAACAACAAGCCAGCACAACAAAGCAGCAGGCAGAGTGGCAGTCCCTCTTACAGCTTCTAGCTCTTCTTCCTGGCAGAACGTCCTCAGCCCAGAAGTGTTCTAAAGTTGAGGCCTCAGAGGTCCATTACTTATACTCATTTTTGCATTTGAAGTAGGCAAATTTCAAAGGTAAGTCTTTGTAGTGCATGAGACCCTGCTTTTCCTGCCCTGGCCGCAGACACACTCTAGGGGGTTGAAGAATGCTTTGTCTAAGGACACAGCCCTATTCAGATGCGAGTGTCCGCTCCTCCCACCATGCTAACCCAGGAAGAGCCATCAGGATATGCAGGACACACCTTAGCTCTTTTTGTGTGACTGTCTAGAGTGAATTCACAAACAGCCCAACTGTCATCCTTACCCAGATATGTGTATTCCGCAGACAGGCAGAGGCACAGAATAGTTAAGCAAGAAAAAGGCCCACTTTGTAAAAGTGGCATTTCATTATTAAACATACAGCAGTTCAAAAACCAACTTCACTGAAAGATTTATTTTTAAATTGTGAGCCCAGAAAGCCCAAACTCCACATCTCTATCTGCTCCCAAAGGGAAATTACACTACAAGATATAGCAATACAATTCCTATGTTAACCTATGGGAGAGATAGGCCTTGCGATAGTGTAAAACAAATTTAGCCGTATTTCACTATCAGAACATGTAAAACACACCAGTACATGCCCTCCCTTTTAAATACACTGCACCCTGCCCAGGGGGCTGCCTTGGGCCACGTTTAGGGGTGACTTACATGTAGTAAAAGGGAAGGTTTGGGCCTGGCAAGTGGGTGTTCTTGCCAGGCCGAAATGGCAGTTTAAAACTGCACCACACAGACACTGCAGTGGCAGTTCCGAGACATGTTTACAAGGCTACTCATATGAGTGACACAATCAGTGCAGCAGGCCCACTAGTAGCATTTGATTTACATGCCCTGGGCACACATTGTGCACTGTACAAGGGACTTACTAGTAAACCAGATATGCCAATCATAGATAAACCAGTCACCAATACCATTTAAACAGACAGCACTTGCACTTTAGTACTGGTCAGCAGCAGTAAAGTGCCCAGAGTTCTACAGCCAGCAAAAACAAAATGCAGCACACAGCCCAAAAATGGGAGGTCAGAGTCTGAAAGACAGGGGAAACCCTGCAGAAAGGGCCATTTCCACTACAGAGGAAGTGTCTTTAAGAGTGTCTCAATCATTCCTGTTCTCCATTCACGTCACTTTTTTCTGCAACCTCTCCTTCTACGTTAGTCACATATGCCCTACTTTTTCTCAGATCCATCTTTCTGTGTCCCTCCATTGCATTTCCTTTTCCTTTGGCACTGTTCATGTTTCAACAGCTGTGTACTCCCTTTGCATATTCCAGAGAATTGAAATCTTGACTGACCCATGCGTGACCGTAGCTATGTGCAGTACGCAGAAACGCCAAGGATTGAATAAGTATGCAGTTTGAACATCATTATAACCTCTTACAGGCACTGTGACACAGCGCCTTCTAACTAAACCCCAGAGTTCTGAATTGAGCCCAGCCTTGAACACTCATTTAGACCAATAACCTACCTAGACATTTAGAGGAAACTAATTCACAGTATGCAGTACATAAATCGTATATGCTTCATCAATGCAAAGCCAAAGAAACACAACATCTGGGAAAAGAAGTACTATTAAGAAATGGGGACAATTCTACTATGGGACATCAGGCAGGTAAGTAGGACTGCGTCGCTCACTTGGACTACATCAAGGGTCATTACACTCATTGACAGGAAAGCCATCAGTGTGTGATATGCATGCTAAAAAACTGCACTTTTTGTTGTTTGCAATTTTGCCTATTTTGAAACCTTGAAGCACATCGAGCAACTGTTTCTATTTTGGTTACATTGGTAAGAAAGCTTGGTCACCTCAGATCTTCTGTGAAATGTCTGTTTGAGTGTGACAAGAGTGAAAAAATATTAATGAAAAGTGTTTTCTTTTGCCAGAGACCTAAAACAGGGACGTTAGTGTGATTTTTGAAATATGCTCAATGAAGCTTGTGAGATCTATTGTTAATATAAATCTTAATAGGGGCTTACATCCCGTCCTTGCTTTTAATTGGTTGGTGTGCTTGCCACTTACTTTTCCTTCATTTCTATTGGTTGTAGCATGAAATTTCCTGGTGTTCTTCGTGTGTTGTCCTTATCAGTATTTCAGGGCCCAGGTACTCATTTTCATCCGTGTCACGCTTCTATCTGAGCAAGCTTGCCAGCACCCCTGCTTGTCCCCTTCTCCCCAACCTCTGACCTTCCACAGATTCTTATGTCTCACAGATAATGTTCTGTGTGTAGCGCAATCCCTATCGGATCAGTTTACACGAGCCTCACAGGCAAACAGCAACATGTTTAGGAAGTGCACTTCACAAATCATCTTATTAAACAGATGTGGCGCTGCCCCTTCTGCTTTTAGTCTGCTCTTTCACCCACTGACATCTGCATCACACACTTTTTTAACTCGTTTCGTTCATTGTCGTGCTTTAGCTAGCAGGTTGGAATTCAACTTGCAAGTACTCCGAAAAAACAATAGAGGGCAGCGTTGCTTTATAAATGATATAACATAGCTTTACAAAGCGGACCAAGGAAAACCTATATGACCCATATGACCATAGAGTCATATTTGTAGCTTAATGATACAAACTGGGATATTGTTTATGTTGTGTTTAAGAAAAGCGACTGTAAATAACCGGCTGAATTGCAAAACATGTCTACCGGTTTGCATAAAGCAACATAAAATGTAATAAATACAGAATGCAACAGCAATCCACCATTAAAATGCTACCCCCCAGGTGTGAAGCATAGGCACCTGTGTGAGGCACCGTTCAAGCCATTCATACTGCACAAAAATAATCAATTACATTTTCATTTGGTCACAGTATAACAGTTACTATAGCTTAATAGCACTACCAAGTAGATGCAGTGCACAGCGTTTTGATACTCCCTGCCCTTTTTATAAATGGGAACTCTGACATAAAAATAGGAGCGATATTGAGACACTTGATTTTTTCCTTTTTTAGGTTTCGCCTGGGCAGCGCTTGTGCTGTGCTTATTGCCTCTCACCTGCTGTTAGGTTTCGCCTGCACAGTGGTTGTAGGAAGGGCATGAACCATGTGGCAGAATAATATGAACTGCTGCAATAATAATTGTGATAATGAAGTTCACATTTCTTGTATGCACATAGAATTAGTGCATGTCAGTAGAATCAACTGCCTCAAGCACAGCCATTGTTTTTATACTGCTTATAAGAGGTGAATGTTTTACTTCGATTTCGGATCTCGAGGATTCTTAACGTCACCTGCTCAGCCCTGGTGTCCGCCATAGGACTCCGCCTGTTCACATCTTTACGAAAAGGCACTACGAAAGTTTTAATGGCATTTTAATTAAAGACACTGTTGTGCATGCACAACACCAAAGGCACTAGTTTGAAAAGAGCCATGGTGGCAGTTGAATTCACAATGTGTAAAATGAAAACAGAGATCTGCTGATGTCAGCATTTAGGCCTATGTCGACACAGAGTTTATCGTGTAGACATGCATCTCCTTAGCTGGATCAACAGAGCTTCTATTACCCCCACTACTGCATGTTTGTTGTATCTTTACGAACTCCGTACTGTTGGACATCACTGGTAGAAAATACTACTTCACACTGCTTCAGTATGTTTTTGTTGCCTGCTTCAGGTAGAGCCTTGGAATCAGGTAGCTAAGGGAGGGAGTTTTTTGATCGTACAAGATCATTTAAAAACACAATCACAAGTTTATAAGGCAAAGTAACCACATGTACAGATATAATTGGAAAATACTTTTCTGTTACTCAAAATAAATTGACTCACTGGAAAGCATGTCGCCCAGTGACCTAGGCTGAATACAAATAAATATGTTTAGCAAGCTCCTAGCTTTAGGAAGTATCTAACATAACTGTTGCATTACTTGCCTTCTCCAAAGATTGAAAAAAGCCCCTTGGGAAGGAGCATTTTAAAAGTGGCAAGCTAATCAATAGCTAGCTAATCGTACAATCCAATGCTGAATTATGTGGGCCGCATTTGTTTATTATTATTCCTGTTCATTCATTTACAGTAATGTTGAAGTATTTTTTACAATCTTGCATTAGTCAAGACCTTTTGATTTAATTGAATATTATAGGGGCTTTCAGTCAGGCCTCGTCATCCATTGGTCTGTCATTCATATATTTCTTCTGCTCACTACAGCATACTGCATGGGGCATCAGCTCAGTCCACTTCAGTCACTGATAACTATGTCGCACCTGGTTAAATGGCCCTTCGTGTGGCCCGTGAAGGACCCTGCCAAGGCGGGTCCCGACCAAAAGCTTAATCATCTCCATTTCCTTCTTGCACAACTAATGCAACTAACTCATCGAGCACATCATTACCAAAGTGTATAGCATACACAAACCCATTATGACCAGTCTCTCATTCAACACAACTAGCAGATAAAACACTATATCGGAATACTAGACACACGAGAAACTGATAAACCAACAGAGAACTAATTCAACCAAGCGCCAGCTACAAGACCTAGTAAAGGGAAACAAAAGGCCAGGAGTCCCCAGAAAGTTTATAAATTAAATTGTCTCATTTCCCTTTGTATCTCAAAAACTGAAGCATACTTTTGAGTGCGATGTTTCACACCAGTAGGGTGTGTAAACAGTTCTTAAAATTATCAGTCAAGCAATTAGTCTGTAAACTCATCTTTGTATCTTTTGGCCTTCTGACTATAGACCTATCTTGAACAGATCATATCAAGGATAAAGTACCCCCTGTCGGAGAACCATAACCATATAGAGGGACGAGGCCAATGGCTGAGTTCCGTTATAAGGTTATGGAACTCGAGGTGACACAGTTCAATTCACGTAAGATTTTAAAAGAAAAAAATCTTCAGTAGCTCAGAATGCGTAGAAACATGCAGAAAGATTCTAAATATTCTCTATTTAAAACAATAAATATATTCTCTCTGCTTGACATTCTAAGCCAGTTGTCTTCAAACTTTTCCACCTTGCACCACCCCCCTTTGGATAAAAAAAAACATCAGGTCCCCCTCAAAATCTTTCACAATTATTCTATTAAACCGACAATGTTTAAATATGTGTAGACTTATTTAAACATTGCAGTTAAGCTCTGTTACCATTTAAAACATGTAACCAAATGCATGATTGCCAAACATACTCCTTTGATCTTGGCCTTCTAACGTGTAAAAGTATCCACAGTGTGATTATTAGAAGTAGGGGTGGGGTTTTGAAGAATATTTGGTGTTCCTTCCCATTTGACACCTTGACACCTTTGTTAGTGATGGCCTATTACAGAGCAGCTCATTTTTTACAACTAAAAACAAAACTGTTATCAGCATAATGCTTCTTGTGGCCAGAACTTTGCGTCCCCTGGGATTACTTGAAGGCCTTCCAGGAGGGGCCTGCCCCCCAGTTTGCTCACCATGCCACCCCAGTTCTTCTAAGCTATTAAAATAGAGCAGAAGAAAGAAAAGCAACATTTTGTTTTCGTTGCTTTAAACAATTGTTTCAGTTATGCTCACTGACCTGACCTTCAGCTGGCTGTGGCAGAAAGGCATTGTGACATCAGAACTCGAGTGCAATAGTTTATAATAGTCGAGTTCTGACATATTTTCTTTAAATTTGGTGACTGAATCACTAGTCATCTATTATAAAGGAATTTGGGATGTGGATTGGTACAGGGATTACAGAATCCCATGCATTGTAGTACCATAATGGGATGCCTTTATTAAACTCAAATGTGGTGTGGGAGGCTATCACGTTATGCAAACTTTATGGAGGAAGTTCCACCTCAGAAGTGGCATCACCTTCTGGACCTTGAGACCAGGAAGTGACATTACTCATGAGGCCTCAACTAGAAGATTCAATTTAGAAATTATGTCACCAATAAGCTTAGAACCTATGTGACATCATTACTACAAAATGGGATATCGTCACTAAAGAGATGTAAGTGAAAAAAGTCCCATTATAATGCAAAGCAGATAAAGGTCGCTGCCAGAACTCAGAAGTTTCTACACTGAAGAGCTCCTGTGACGAGAAACCACCCACCAATGATCCATATGAATACATACACGTAATTAAGAGATATTTCTTTAATTATCAATCACATACATTTTATTTCTCAATTCGTAACATGAAAGAGAAAACAGCAGTAACAAAATGCTTTAACCGAACCATAAAATCTAACATGTCGAAATATTTCACAGCTTACAACATATACTGCTAATTGGATACATTCGATTTAGAGGTATTCATAACACTGGTTACCATTGCACCATCAGTGCTACACCAAAACTAGTAATGCTGCACAATTATTTATCCAAACGGAGAACATCAGTTAACGAAGGCCCTTCTAAAAGTTGATCATGGGAGGGTGTCTAAAATTAAATGGGTCTTCACCAAAGGTGTCAAGGTTGTATGGAGATCTCACAGTTCTCACTGACCTGGACACATCAAATGCTACAGGCATAAGAAAAGGGCATGCAGACTAAGGAGACCCATGTAACGTGATGTTAGTGTCAGCAGGGTGGCATTCTCTCCGTTCCATCAGGGTACCTGTTTCTGTTGATCAGTACAAAGATTTACCAATCCAGGATGGCAGATGATAGTACTACTAGGTCAAGTGAGAAGAGAGAATATTTTATCAGGTACAACTGTAAACGTCTTACCTGGCAATTGTACATTTTGTTGGGTTTTTCCTCTGTCATTACAGTTTGCTCCTGGCTTTCCCTCCATATGCGCCTTTACTGTTTTGGTTTCTCCCTCTGGTTTCCTTCTGATGATATCCTATTTAATTTCTGCTGTTAATTGCTCCAATTCTCTATCACTACGAGCTAGCTCCTGAGGTCTCACTATTACCATCTCCTCCTAGCCCACTGCTGGAATGATTACTTGCACTGTGGGAAACAACTTACACTTAACCGAAAGTGAGGATACTAGTAACTAACTGGCCTCCTACTGATAATATTGGACGTGGACCCTGAAGATCGACACCAGAATATCGATGGGACACAATTTTGAGGAAGACTATTGAAAATAAAATGTTGACAGGAAAGTAAGCGTAGATTTTCTATACCTAACTCTATATATATATATATATATATATGTATATATATATATATATATATATGTGTACCTGTACATTTTGAGTTAGGAATAATAAAACTATGGCCCTCATTATGACCATGGCGGACGGGGGAGAAGTGGCGGTAAAACCGCCAACAGGCAGAGGGGAAAAAAAATGGAATTATGACCATGGCGGTTACCGCCATGTTAATCTGCCACTTCTCCACTCCAACCGCCAGGGCGGTGACGACTGCTAGGCTGGAGACTTCGGTCTCCAGCCCGGCGGCCGTCACCAGACTGCCGGCAGTATCAGGACCCAGCATACCACCATGGATTTCGGGTGGTTTGGAACCCATTTGAATTCCTTCCCTGGGACTGATAGGGGTCTCCCCCACCCCGAGTCCTCCCCCCGAATCCCCTACCCCCTCACACCCCCCCAAAGGTGGCAGGACCCCCCTCCCCAACACCACCCCCAACATGCACATACACACACCCCCTCCCCACCCTCACCCCCAACATGCACATACACACAGCCCTACACGCACACATACACCACAACAACACATACCCTCACATATACAAACAGACATGCACACAGACCGACCCGCACACATTTCCCATACACACAACACACCCCCGCATGCATACACGCACTCACACACCTCCTCTACATACTCACACGCACACCCCCATGCACGCACACAACACCCCCCACCCCCTTCCCCTAATGGACGATCAACTTACTTTGTCCGTTGATCCTCTGGGAGGGGACGGGATCCATGGGGGCTGCTCCGCCCCAGCTCCCCGTCACCAGAACAACACCACACCGAATCATGGGACGTGATTCAGTGGGCGGTGTTCTGATGACGGGGCGGTGGAGGTGGAGCAGCCTCCACTTCCCCGCCGACTGCCAGTATGGCTGCTGGCGGCTCTCCATCCAAAAAAAGGACAGAGGGCTGCCAGCAGTCATAATACGCTGCGCGGAAAACCACCTGCAGTGGCAGTCTTCAGCACGGCGGTACCTCGGCGGTCTGGTCGAAATGAGGGCCTATATTCCCTAAATGCACTTATCTTTCAATATTTTGCCCCTCAGTATTTCGTCCTCAATAGTCTCATACCACAATGTCCTGCGGGTAAATATTCAGTTGTACAACTATAATATTGCATTCCCAATTGTTGTTTCCACATAATAACATATTGTGTCCCACCTTAGGTGGTGAAGGACAATTACAGAGCTAGCACAGAAGTACTAAGAAGTCAGTAATACCATTTTAGTGCTTCTTCCTCCACTTATCCTTAGTCCCTGTTGTAGGAAAGTAAAAAAGTTTGGCATGGTTACCCCTACTTTTTGCCAGCTGGCAGTGTGTTTTGACTGTGTTCACTTGGATCCTGAAAACCAGGACCCCAATGACTGTGCTCTCGTCCTTTAACTCTGGTTGCTTAGGACTTTGCATACCCCACAATTGGCATTCTGGTGCGCCCATATAAGTCCCTACTATATGGTACTTAGGTACCCAGGGCATTGGGGCACCAAGGGCTCCCCATGGACTGCAGCATGTATTGTGCCACACATGGGAGCCCATGCAAAATGTGTCTTCAGGCCTGCCATTGCAGCGTGCGTGAAAAGGGGCATGCACCCTTTCATAACAGGTCACTGCACCAGGTCACTGTAAGTCACCCCTAGGAAAGGCCCTCCCAGCCCAGAGGGCAGGGTGCAGGGACCTGTGTGTGAAGGCACACCTTCATGAGCAGAGGTGCCCCTACAAACCCTTTCACCACAGGTCAACGTACTAGGTCACTGTAAGTCACCTCTTTGGTAGGCCCTCCTAGCCCAGAGGGAAGCGGGCATGTTCCTGTGTGTGAAGGCACCCCTACATGAGCAGAGGTGCAGATATGAATTCCAGCTCCATTCTCCTGGACTTCGTAAGTGCTGGGAAGCCATTTTACCCAAGTACTGGACACAGGTCACTACCTATGTCCAGCTACATAATTGTAACTCCAAACCTGGGCATGTTTGGTATCAAACATGTTGGAATCATACTCCAATACTATTGCTAGTATTGGTTGTATGATTTCATGCACTCCGTGTGCTCCTTAGAAGGCCCCTAGTACTGCTCCTAAGAGTCTTCTGGAGATTTCCGGGCAGCCCGCACTGCTGCCACCCCTCAGACAGGTTTCTGCCCTCCTGCTGCTTGACCAACTCAGGCAGAGGATGGAGGAACAAATGATTTCCTATGGGAGAGAGAGGTAACATCCTCTCCCTTGGAAATAGGTGTGAGAAGGCTTGGGAGGGGTATCTTCCCCAAGCCACCGTATGCTTTGAAGGAAACATTTGGTGCCCTCCTTGCATAAACCAGGTTGCACCAGTCCAGAGTCTCTCATTCCCTGCTCTGGCGCAAAACTGGAAAATGGAAAGTGGAGTGACCACTCCCCTGTCCATCACCACCTCAGTGGTGTTGCCCAGAGCTCTTCCAGGTGGCCACTTGATTCTGCCACCTAAGAGGGGCAGAGGCCCCTCGGAGTATCTGAGTGGCCAGGTCAGACAGGTGACGTCACAGCCCCTTCCTGATAGGTGGTCACCTTGTAGGTGACCAAGCCCCTTTTAGGGCTATTTAGGGTCTCCCTCTTTGGTGGCTCCTCTGATTCAACATGCAAGATTCCAGCAGAACTCCTGTGCATCGTTTACTTCATCTTCTGGCCACTGGAACCATAACTCAACTCTTCAGGAACCAACAATCTGCAACTTCAGTGATGGCTTTGCTTTGCAACATTGTTTCTCCGGCTCCTTCCAGCAACTGCAACATTTCCCCAGCTGTACATCCTCTGAGGTGTTTAAGACTCCAGCCTGCACCAAGAAGTAAGAAGGAATCTCCTTTGAAGTGAAGGAGTCACTCCCCTGGATCTGCAGGCACTCACTGCAACAACGATTAGCTGCGTGGATCTTTCCCTTCTCTGGAACTGTGTGGATCCTGCATCCCAGGTGGTGGTCTGCAGTGGTCCCCTTGATCCTCTCTGCCAGCTGTCCAACTTGGGAGACGGTAAGCCCTTGCCTTTCCTTGCAGGTTAGTACCCCTGTGCAGCTACCAAGGCTTGCTTTCTCCTGTTCCAAAAGGATCTTTAGTTTTCAGGTAGCCCCGGCCCCCAGCACTTCTTCCTGCCAAGCACAGTCTCCTCTCTGCTGCTCCAGCAACATGGGACTCCCCTTCAGGTGTGCTGAGTGGGCCTCACTGCAACTTGCTGTGCCAGTGAGTTGTATTTGGGGGCTGCCTCCTCTTCTGGTGACTCTCCCAGCTGCTGAGAGTCACCCTAGACTCTCCTTCTTGAGTCGAGTCCCCTGGACCTTGCTGGTCCTCTTCAGCCTTGAAACCCGTCCTTTTCGTCTTTTGCATTTGCCTAGGCTTGTTGGTGGTCTTTGTGCACCACTGACCCACTGCAACCCAACAGCCGACATGGGGCATCACTTCAGGGACTCCTCTTCAACTCTTGTTCTGCACAGTTGCTCTTCTTCACCCCCGTCGACCTGGTCCTTCATCCACAGAAGGGTGGGTAGTGGTCCCTACCTCCACTGGACACACTATCACAAGCTGGACTTGGTCCCCTTCCTTTGCAGGTCCTCTTCTGCCAGAATCGACCTTGGGGTTGTTCCAGTCTGGTTGGGGTCTTGTACAATCCTTTTCCTAAGTCCTTCTGTTGGTTTTGGGGACAACCAGGCACTTACATCTACACTCCTGGTCGCTAGAGGTCCCTCTGCTACTCACTTCTTGGGGTTCCTAGTTCCTCCAGTGCCCCTCTAATGATTCCACATCCTTGGGTGAGGGACTGTATCTCACATTCCACTTATTTCGTTCATGGTTTGGCCCTCCCCTAGGGGCTACACCGTTTTCTCAATGGTTGTTATTTTTATGCTTCTTACGTATTGCCATTGTGTATATAATTAGTGTGTTTACTTACCTCCAGTTGGGGGGACTCCCTATTAGTATTCTAGAATTTGCGTTACCATAATAAAGCACCTTTATTTTTGTAACACTGTGTGGTTCTTTCATTTGTGATTGTGCTGTGTGACTATAGTGGTATTGCATAAGCTTTGCATGTCTCCTCGATAAGTCTTGACTGCTCATCCATAGTTACCTCTAGAAAGCCCTGGCTTCCTAGACACTGCCTACACTTCACTATATAGGGGATACCTGCACCTGGTATAAGGTGATAACTCCATAGGTGCTCACCACACACCTGGCCAGCTTCCTACACCTATTTCTCCCAGTCTTAAGCATAATGCTTGTTCTAGTGAGCAAATATAATCTAAATTGCAGGAAGACACAGAGCCCTCATCAGCATTCATACCATAGAATCCTGCCAAAAGGTTATCACCAGACAATTAGAGATTAAACATTTACAATTGCAAATGTCAAACTTGGAGCTATATTTACCACTTAAAAGATTACAATAGTGAAGAGATTGTAGATGGCTTTTACAGTAAAGTGTTACAAAACGTCCAGGCTTATCCAGGCAAGGCCTATAAGGTTGAAAATATTCTAAAGTAGAAAGTTAAAGCAGCAAAGAAATTTTTTTTGTGAAATGGGTGGAATGGACAAAAAATGTAACAGTTGGGTATAGGCCAGCTCTCTTAAGGACATAAAAGTTTAGGGCTCCCCAAAGAAGAAATACAATATTGAGACTTGTCATGACTCTGTAACATTTGATGAGGTAGGATTAAATGTAACACTAGACAGGAAATAAGAATAATATGGATACACAAGAGTAAATGGAGATCAGAGTTTCATACATTCCAATAGCGATTACTTAATTGCAATTAGCAAGAAATCGCAATTTGGTAATCGCTCTTGCAATTAATGATACATCTGGCCCATTACTTTTTTAAATAACCAGTATGTTTTAAGGACATCAAAACAGAGATGAGAGTGTGTGTGGGTGTGTGTTTTTTTCTGTGTGTATATGTACAAATCCCAGGAGAAATCCCACAGACACCTCACCATACCCAACTGAAAACACTTGTACCCAACTATTTATAAGAGAATATATTTATTAGAGGGGTGTAACACCCCAAACACCACCTGAAGTTACGTCCCTTATAGAGGCGTTAGAAAAATTGTACATTTCCTCTAAGCCCAGGACAGCCCATTCACTCCAATTTCAGTGCACTTCCCATCATAGGCAAAGGTCCAAAACAGACGGGAAGAAAGGATGACACAACAATGCAATTGTGGAGAGCCCCTACTGATGTTATTGGTAGACCCACACCTGACCTTGATGGTAGCTGCAAAATTGGGATACCACCACAGAACCATGGGTGGGAACATAGGCCCTCCTTACAACATTAGCAGTAACTACCGCCTACCGCCACGGCGACGGCCGCCAACATATCGCCGCCGTGACTACCAGCCATCTACGCGTAACATGACTGCCGACGGTATACTGCCAGAATGCTGGCGGAACACCACCGATGGTCATGGTGGCAGACGGCAGTAAGGCGGCGCTGCTGACAGCAGCACCGCCACATCAGCAAAACACTGCTGATCGTATCATGACCAATGATCCGGCCTGGCAGTGATTTGCTGGCGGACGCTGCTGCTGACTGCAGTGCCGTGGACAGTCTCCAGCCGGAGGACCCCCTGCAAGCAGGTAAGTCGGGTTCTCCGACAGGAGAGGGGGTTGGGGGGGTTGTGTGTATGTGGGGTGTGTGTGTGTATGTTTTGGAATGCGTGCATCCGGGTGTGAGTCGCATTGAATGCGTGCGTGAATGAGTGATTGTGAGTGTTGTGAATACATGTGTGTGACAATGTATGTTGATGTGTGTTGCGGTGTGTTGATAAGTATGTGTGAATGCGTGGGTGGTGGTGGGTATGCAGGTGTGTATATGTGCGGGGGCAGAAGAGGGGGAAGGTGGGAAAGGACTGTGGGGAGGGGGGACCCCTATCAGTGTCAGGGAAGAGATTCCCTGGCACTGATATTACCTCCCGCCATGGTTTTCGTGGCAGTAAGTTTGGCACGAAAACCATGGCGGTAGGCCATGTCATAATCCCGAGGGTGGGATTGTGATGGCCGCGGGGATGGAGACCGAAGTCTCCAGCCCAGCGGCCGGTACCACCCTGGTGGTCGGTGTGTTAAAGTGGCGGTCTTTGATGGCGGTTACCGCCAGGGACAAAATCAAATTTATTTTTACCGCCGGCCTGTTGGCGGTATGAACGCCGCTTTAACACCGACCACCAGGGTTGTAATGAGGGCCATAGTTCTGGACAAAATCTCAGACCGAACATAATTTAGTTATTTACCATGTATCTTCTACCTGAAGCATGCCCGTATGTTATAAGACTTGCTAATGTTCCAGTTTTAAAAGCGGACTCTATGGGAGTACTGGTGATCCGGGAACCAAGTTAGCTGCTTAAGCGGTGAGCTCCTCCAGCCACTGCTTTAATAGCTGAGATTCTACAGTTTTTTGCTCTCCCTCTGTAGCACAGTTATGCTGTGTTTGTAAATGACAGAAAGGAGCAGGTCTTGACAAAACGTAGAGTTCTGATGAAGACGTTTATTTCATAGCTAAAAGGACCCAAGACCACAGCAGCAGCGATCAGCTCCTGGAACAACGGTCAACACACATCTCCTCCGTGACTGGAAATCCAGAACGGAGCTACCAATGAGGTCGCGGTTCCAAACTAGAATATTATAATAGATCACACAATAACATAAGGCTTAACATGAGAAAATAGCAATGCTACTACATCACCTCCCTTCCTTGAGAGAAATAATAACAAACAAAGCAAATTAAACAAGGATATAATCATGAAATCGAGAAGGTAGGTTAATAACCCTGGAACTGCAAGTAGATACAGGTTCTAATCTGGATTCATTAGAACCAGAATCAACATCATCAAGTGTGTTTTACTGGGGTTCAAATTTGCCAGCACCACAGGCAGCAACACAGGTTTCACCAGAAGTATTGTTAAGAACAGATGTATTAGTACCACTCAAATTTTCACCTGAAGGTTTCGTAATACTATTCTATAGCATAGGGTTTCCTGGGTTTTCATTAGAAGCACTGTCATGTTCAACATGTTCAACTGGAGAATTTCTAATCTCAGTTGATAACATGGAACTTTCTACGTTCTTCAAGTGATACATGTTTTTGAAGACTTGTACTTGTTCATCAGAAACAGGAATAACACTATTTTTATTCCCCCGCCCTTTTCCTTTTAATAAAACATAAGCCGTTGTGGTCTTATAAATTTTTACAGGCAACGAATACTTAGATTCTCCCTTACTTACTCGAAAAGGTTTTTTGATCAAGACCCAATCTTTTACACACAACTCAAATTGTTTAGTATTTCTTCTACGATCATAGTCAATTTCTTGCTTTAGCTGTTTACTATCAACTCTATTTCTTAGGGAAAAGTTATCATCATCACATTTTGAACTGTGTTTTTCTTTGAAAGCACCATACATCCATCTTGGTGCGAGTTTTGTTCTAGGATCTCTTTCCCTAAGTAACTTAAAAAGAGTGACTCCAGTTGTAGAATGAGGGGTGGTTAAATATGCCCAAAATGTTTCTTGTAAAAATTCTGCAATATCAGAGTTGGATGCTAAAGCTATTTGAATTCCATCTTTGAGTACATGATTAGCCCTTTCTACTTAGCTGTTTGAAGACGGACTGTAGAGAGCTATTTTTAGATGTTTAATATCATGCAGATTCATAAAACCACAAAGTTGTCTTGACACAAAATTAGCATCATTGTCAGTGACAATAGTATTTGCTGAACCTTCCAGTTTGAATAATTTGCTCAGAAAAGAAATTACTATATCAGAATCTGCACTTTGAACAAAAGAGTAATAAATTCACTTTGAAAAATAGTGAACCACAACTAACAAGTACCTCTTATCCCTTGGTAGCAGATTAAATGGTCCTGAGACGTCCAAGGCTATTTTCTCCTAGGGTTTCTCCAAAACAGGAACAGGACCACGACATAATGGCTTAGTAACTGATTTCCAGTGTTTGTCAGAGACTACATTTAGGACACTTATTTATGAAATTCGCAACTTGTTTGTCTATCCCAGACCACCAATATGTCAACTTTAATTTCTTAGATGTCACTGAGATCACCATATGACCTTTTTGGGCAATACTGATGATCCTGTTCCTACGTTCAGTAAGTGGAATCACAAGATCACCCCTTAAACAAATGTTATTTTCACACGATAACTCTTTGGCTACTTGCTCAAAACATCTGAGTTCACCAATTAGTTTTTTCTCAGATGGCCATTTTGTCCTCAAAAATACTAGTACTTTGAATAACACCTCATCACTGGCCATGGATGCCAACCATTCATGTTCTGTGATGTGATTGTCGGATACAGCTAGAACATCCACCAACGCCATGACACATTCTTGTTCAGAATCAATGTCTAACAAAGCATCGTAAGGCAATGGTATGCGGGATAGGCAATCAGCACAAACATTTTTACCACCTTGTATGTATTTAGTAACCAAATTATACTCCTGTAGTTTGGATAACAAACGAACCAACTGTGCCAATGCTTTGCCTAATCCATTACCATTCATTAAAAATACAAGTGGTTTGTGATCTTTATATAATTAACAAGTGGTGCCCCAAATATAAGTTTTACATTTCTGACCTGCCCACGCACACGCTAAAGCCTATCTCTCAATTGTACTGTAATGAATTTCTACATCTCACAAAGTCATAGAACCAAAGGCTACAGTATTTTCACGACCATTAACCCATTGCCCAAATACTGTCCCTATAACTTTCAAACTAGAGTCAACCATAATAAAAGGTTTTCCTGATGGATCAAATGCTTGGAAGGCTAAGGCATTGATAACTTAATTCTTAATGTCTACAAAAATGGTGTTTGACAGATTAAGTCTTTGATGTCCCTGAGACTTTTAACAGGAAGCAAGCTCAGTTCAAGCCCTTAGAGAACCTTGGAAAGCAGGATGTAGAAAGCAAAGTCCAGTCCTTTCACTGCCAGGACAGAAACAACAAGCCAGCACAACAAAGCAGCAGGCAGAGTGGCAGTCCCTCTTACAGCTTCTAGCTCTTCTTCCTGGCAGAACGTCCTCAGCCCAGAAGTGTTCTAAAGTTGAGGCCTCAGAGGTCCATTACTTATACTCATTTTTGCATTTGAAGTAGGCAAATTTCAAAGGTAAGTCTTTGTAGTGCATGAGACCCTGCTTTTCCTGCCCTGGCCGCAGACACACTCTAGGGGGTTGAAGAATGCTTTGTCTAAGGACACAGCCCTATTCAGATGCGAGTGTCCGCTCCTCCCACCATGCTAACCCAGGAAGAGCCATCAGGATATGCAGGACACACCTTAGCTCTTTTTGTGTGACTGTCTAGAGTGAATTCACAAACAGCCCAACTGTCATCCTTACCCAGATATGTGTATTCCGCAGACAGGCAGAGGCACAGAATAGTTAAGCAAGAAAAAGGCCCACTTTGTAAAAGTGGCATTTCATTATTAAACATACAGCAGTTCAAAAACCAACTTCACTGAAAGATTTATTTTTAAATTGTGAGCCCAGAAAGCCCAAACTCCACATCTCTATCTGCTCCCAAAGGGAAATTACACTACAAGATATAGCAATACAATTCCTATGTTAACCTATGGGAGAGATAGGCCTTGCGATAGTGTAAAACAAATTTAGCCGTATTTCACTATCAGAACATGTAAAACACACCAGTACATGCCCTCCCTTTTAAATACACTGCACCCTGCCCAGGGGGCTGCCTTGGGCCACGTTTAGGGGTGACTTACATGTAGTAAAAGGGAAGGTTTGGGCCTGGCAAGTGGGTGTTCTTGCCAGGCCGAAATGGCAGTTTAAAACTGCACCACACAGACACTGCAGTGGCAGTTCCGAGACATGTTTACAAGGCTACTCATATGAGTGACACAATCAGTGCAGCAGGCCCACTAGTAGCATTTGATTTACATGCCCTGGGCACACATTGTGCACTGTACAAGGGACTTACTAGTAAACCAGATATGCCAATCATAGATAAACCAGTCACCAATACCATTTAAACAGACAGCACTTGCACTTTAGTACTGGTCAGCAGCAGTAAAGTGCCCAGAGTTCTACAGCCAGCAAAAACAAAATGCAGCACACAGCCCAAAAATGGGAGGTCAGAGTCTGAAAGACAGGGGAAACCCTGCAGAAAGGGCCATTTCCACTACAGAGGAAGTGTCTTTAAGAGTGTCTCAATCATTCCTGTTCTCCATTCACGTCACTTTTTTCTGCAACCTCTCCTTCTACGTTAGTCACATATGCCCTACTTTTTCTCAGATCCATCTTTCTGTGTCCCTCCATTGCATTTCCTTTTCCTTTGGCACTGTTCATGTTTCAACAGCTGTGTACTCCCTTTGCATATTCCAGAGAATTGAAATCTTGACTGACCCATGCGTGACCGTAGCTATGTGCAGTACGCAGAAACGCCAAGGATTGAATAAGTATGCAGTTTGAACATCATTATAACCTCTTACAGGCACTGTGACACAGCGCCTTCTAACTAAACCCCAGAGTTCTGAATTGAGCCCAGCCTTGAACACTCATTTAGACCAATAACCTACCTAGACATTTAGAGGAAACTAATTCACAGTATGCAGTACATAAATCGTATATGCTTCATCAATGCAAAGCCAAAGAAACACAACATCTGGGAAAAGAAGTACTATTAAGAAATGGGGACAATTCTACTATGGGACATCAGGCAGGTAAGTAGGACTGCGTCGCTCACTTGGACTACATCAAGGGTCATTACACTCATTGACAGGAAAGCCATCAGTGTGTGATATGCATGCTAAAAAACTGCACTTTTTGTTGTTTGCAATTTTGCCTATTTTGAAACCTTGAAGCACATCGAGCAACTGTTTCTATTTTGGTTACATTGGTAAGAAAGCTTGGTCACCTCAGATCTTCTGTGAAATGTCTGTTTGAGTGTGACAAGAGTGAAAAAATATTAATGAAAAGTGTTTTCTTTTGCCAGAGACCTAAAACAGGGACGTTAGTGTGATTTTTGAAATATGCTCAATGAAGCTTGTGAGATCTATTGTTAATATAAATCTTAATAGGGGCTTACATCCCGTCCTTGCTTTTAATTGGTTGGTGTGCTTGCCACTTACTTTTCCTTCATTTCTATTGGTTGTAGCATGAAATTTCCTGGTGTTCTTCGTGTGTTGTCCTTATCAGTATTTCAGGGCCCAGGTACTCATTTTCATCCGTGTCACGCTTCTATCTGAGCAAGCTTGCCAGCACCCCTGCTTGTCCCCTTCTCCCCAACCTCTGACCTTCCACAGATTCTTATGTCTCACAGATAATGTTCTGTGTGTAGCGCAATCCCTATCGGATCAGTTTACACGAGCCTCACAGGCAAACAGCAACATGTTTAGGAAGTGCACTTCACAAATCATCTTATTAAACAGATGTGGCGCTGCCCCTTCTGCTTTTAGTCTGCTCTTTCACCCACTGACATCTGCATCACACACTTTTTTAACTCGTTTCGTTCATTGTCGTGCTTTAGCTAGCAGGTTGGAATTCAACTTGCAAGTACTCCGAAAAAACAATAGAGGGCAGCGTTGCTTTATAAATGATATAACATAGCTTTACAAAGCGGACCAAGGAAAACCTATATGACCCATATGACCATAGAGTCATATTTGTAGCTTAATGATACAAACTGGGATATTGTTTATGTTGTGTTTAAGAAAAGCGACTGTAAATAACCGGCTGAATTGCAAAACATGTCTACCGGTTTGCATAAAGCAACATAAAATGTAATAAATACAGAATGCAACAGCAATCCACCATTAAAATGCTACCCCCCAGGTGTGAAGCATAGGCACCTGTGTGAGGCACCGTTCAAGCCATTCATACTGCACAAAAATAATCAATTACATTTTCATTTGGTCACAGTATAACAGTTACTATAGCTTAATAGCACTACCAAGTAGATGCAGTGCACAGCGTTTTGATACTCCCTGCCCTTTTTACAAATGGGAACTCTGACATAAAAATAGGAGCGATATTGAGACACTTGTTTTTTTCCTTTTTTAGGTTTCGCCTGGGCAGCGCTTGTGCTGTGCTTATTGCCTCTCACCTGCTGTTAGGTTTCGCCTGCACAGTGGTTGTAGGAAGGGCATGAACCATATGGCAGAATAATATGAACTGCTGCAATAATAATTGTGATAATGAAGTTCACATTTCTTGTATGCACATAGAATTAGTGCATGTCAGTAGAATCAACTGCCTCAAGCACAGCCATTGTTTTTATACTGCTTATAAGAGGTGAATGTTTTACTTCGATTTCGGATCTCGAGGATTCTTAACGTCACCTGCTCAGCCCTGGTGTCCGCCATAGGACTCCGCCTGTTCACATCTTTACGAAAAGGCACTACGAAAGTTTTAATGGCATTTTAATTAAAGACACTGTTGTGCATGCACAACACCAAAAGCACTAGTTTGAAAAGAGCCATGGTGGCAGTTGAATTCACAATGTGTAAAATGAAAACAGAGATCTGCTGATGTCAGCATTTAGGCCTATGTCGACACAGAGTTTATCGTGTAGACATGCATCTCCTTAGCTGGATCAACAGAGCTTCTATTACCCCCACTACTGCATGTTTGTTGTATCTTTACGAACTCCGTACTGTTGGACATCACTGGTAGAAAATACTACTTCACACTGCTTCAGTATGTTTTTGTTGCCTGCTTCAGGTAGAGCCTTGGAATCAGGTAGCTAAGGGAGGGAGTTTTTTGATCGTACAAGATCATTTAAAAACACAATCACAAGTTTATAAGGCAAAGTAACCACATGTACAGATATAATTGGAAAATACTTTTCTGTTACTCAAAATAAATTGACTCACTGGAAAGCATGTCGCCCAGTGACTTAGACTGAATACAAATAAATATGTTTAGCAAACTCCTAGCTTTAGGAAGTATCTTACATAACTGTTGCATTACTTGCCATCTCCAAAGATTGAAAAAAGCCCCTTGGGAAGGAGCATTTTAAAAGTGGCAAGCTAATCAATAGCTAGCTAATCATACAATCCAATGCCGAATTATGTGGGCCGCATTTGTTTATTATTATTCCTGTTCATTCATTTACAGTAATGTTGAAGTATTTTTTACAGTCTTGCATTAGTCAATACCTTTTGATTTAATTGAACATTATAGGGGCTTTCAGTCAGGCCTCGTCATCCATTGGTCTGTCATTCATATATTTCTTCTGCTCACTACAGCATAGTGGCATCAGCTCAGTCCACTTCAGTCACTGCTAACTTTTCTGAGAGTGATGGCCTTCTATATATACTGCACAGGATTTCATCTAGCCCTCCATGAGTCTATTGTCAATTGGTGGGTCTTTGATATTTGTCTTTCACCCACTACAGTTGGTCAGTGGCTAACTTCACTGTTCAAGAAGGAATTTTAGACAATGCTTTTTTAGGTGTGGCTTTTAAGACAGGGTTAGCTGTCTCACCAGCCTACTGTTTTACCAAAAAGATCATACATAATATACATATATAGAGTGGTGTTTCCATTGGTCTATTAAATAGTAATTCACATTTTGATCCCAACGACTACAACATACAGCATGGTGCCAGTAAGTAAAATCCATTTTACTCACTGGCTCCCTTCACAGCCTATGCACATTTTACACATCCACCCACAATTAGCTTCTTTCTCTTTAGCGACAAAGCAACTTTAAATTGTGTTTTTTTACATTTTAGTTTTAAAAGCCATATGCAAATAAGTCTTGACCCTGTTTCCCATGGAACAGTCCAGCCCAGACTGTCAAGCCAGGTCCTCCCTGGACCAGAAACAAGCATCCTGGGACCAGTGTCAGAGCATCACCCTTCATCAGCCAGGCTAGCTTGACTCCAGTGACATAAGAAGTAAGGGCCCCAAGCCTGGGCATACCCTTCCCACTTAGGGCGACAAATACAACAAGAACAAGTGATGGACAGAATGCTGAACAATGACAAACATTTACCCCCACGGGGAACCTGCAGGTCAAGACTAATTTGCATATGACTGGGTCCAAACTGGGGTGGAATGGTGAGCAAATGAACAATGGATTAAACCCAGATCTGTGCCTAGGGGTGAGTATTTGAAATGTTTCAGCACTCCGTTCATTATTCTTTTGTGTTGCTAAAGTTGCCCTAAGTGGGAAGGGTATGCCCAGATGTGAGTCCCATGCTCACTGTGACACTGGTTTTAAGCTGACCTGTCTGATGAAGGGTGATACTCTAAAACGGGTCCTAGGATGCTTGTTTCCAGGCCAGAGAGTACCTGGCCTGGCAGTTCAGGCTGGACTGTTCCCATGGTGAACAGGGTTAAGACTGATTTGCATTATATGGCTGGGTCCAAACTTGGGTGGCATAGTGAGCAAAAGAAAGGTGGATTAAACCCAGATCTGTGACTGGGGGTGATTGTTTGAAAAGTTTCAGCACTCTGTCCATCATCCCTTTGTTTTAATAAGATTTACCCAATGTCTCCCCTCCAGGGCTCATGATCAGATAAGGCATACAAGAACCATAATGCATTAGTGGTTGATAAGTAAACCCTGGAGTGGATCTGATTTACGAAAGGTTTTGAATACTGAAGTTCTTCACAGGTTCCAAACTAATATTCATGATGGCAGCAAGCGGGTAAAAGGACCTCATGTAGCACCACCTAATGGCAGGATCCAGGATCTAGACAATGTAACGGAAATTATCAGAAACAAGGCAGGAGTGTTATTGGCTGTCCTCACTATGCCTCTGCTCCATATTATCCAGGTTTAAGCATGAGCAAATTGGCCAGGAGAAGACATGCTAAATGTGCTCCACAAAGGAGGTGGGCTACATTTATCGTGCCCTCACCGTGGGTGCAGCAGAGGCACCTGGTTAAATGGCCCTTCGTGTGGCCCGTGAAGGACCCTGCCAAGGCGGATCCCGACCAAAAGCTTAATCATCTCCATTTCCTTCTTGCACAACTAATGCAACTAACTCATCGAGCACATCATTACCAAAGTGTATAGCATACACAAACCCATTATGACCAGTCTCTCATTCAACACAACTAGCAGATAAAACACTATATTGGAATACTAGACACACGAGAAACTGATAAACCAACAGAGAACTAATTCAACCAAGCGCCAGCTACAAGACCTAGTAAAGGGAAACAAAAGGCCAGGAGTCCCCAGAAAGTTTATAAATTAAATTGTCTCATTCCCCTTTGTATCTCAAAAACTGAAGCATACTTTTGAGTGCGATGTTTCACACCAGTAGGGTGTGTAAACAGTTCTAAAAATTATCAGTCAAGCAATTAGTCTGTAAACTCATCTTTGTATCTTTTGGCCTTCTGACTATAGACCTATCTTGAACAGATCATATCAAGGATAAAGTACCCCCTGTCGGAGAACCATAACCATATAGAGGGACGAGGCCAATGGCTGAGTTCCGTTATAAGGTTATGGAACTCCGAGGTGACACAGTTCAATTCACGTAAGATTTTAAAAGAAAAAAATCTGCAGTAGCTCAGAATGCATAGAAACGTGCAGAAAGATTCAAAATTTTCTCTATTTAAAACAATAAACATATTCTCTCTGCTTGACATTCTAAGCCACTAAGCCAGTTGTCTTAAAACTTTTCCATCTTGCACCCCCCCCCCTTGGGATAAAAAAAACATCAGGTGCCCCTCAAACTTTTTCACAATTATTCTATTAAACCGACAATGTTTAAATATATGTAGACTTATTTAAACATTGCAGTTAAGCTCTGTTACCATTTAAAACATGTAACCAAATGCATGATTGCCAAACATACTCCTTTGATCGTGGCCTTCTAACGTGTAAAAGTATCCACAGTGTGATTATTAGAAGTAGGGTGGGGTTTTGAAGAATATTTGGTGTTCCTTCCCATTTGACACCTCGACACCTTCTCCCAGCCAGGATATATAAATGAAAAAAGATGTTAGTGATGGCCTATTACAGAGCAGCTCATTATTTACAACTGAAAACAAAACTGTTATCAGCATAATGCTTCTGGTGGCCAGAGCTTTGCGTCCCCTGGGATTACTTTAAGGCCTTCCAGGAGGGGCCTGCCTCCCAGTTTGCTCACCATGCCACCCCAGTTCTTCTAAGCTATTAAAATGGAGCAGAAGAAAGAAAAGCAACATTTTGTTTTCTTTGCTTTAAACAATTGTTTCAGTTATGCGCATTGACTTGACCTTCAGCTGGCTGTGGCAGAAAGGCATTGTAACATCAGAACTCGAGTGTAATAGTTTATAATAGTCGAGTTCTGACATCTTTTCTTTAAATTTGGTGACTGAATCACTAGTCATCTATTATAAAGGAATTTGGGATGTGGATTTTTACAGGGATTACAGAATCCCATGTATTATAGTACCATAATGGGATGCCTTTTATTAAACTCAAATGTGGTGTGGGAGGCTATCACGTTATGCAAACTTTATGGAGGAAGTTCCACCCCAGAAGTGGCATCACCTTCAGGACCGTGAGACCAGGAAGTGACATTACTCATGAGGCCTCAACTAGAAGTTTCACACTGGAAATTATGTCACCAATAAGCTTAGAACCTAAGTGACATCATTACTACAAAATGGGATATCGTCACTAAACCTAAAAGTGACAGTGTCATTCCCTGGAGGTTCCTTCTATTAAAGGATGCTACTTTTGATGCATGAAGCTCAGAAGTGACGTCACCCAAGGCCCCTGATTCGGACGCCCTCCCTTGACATGACATACTATGGTGCGGAAGTGGTATCCTGCCTCAGAAATTATCAAGCTCCTGAGAACCTATCAGGTCCATAGGGCCATGAACTGACTACACCTCCCCTAACTGTGAAATGATGGCACCACAGGCCTGATCAGAATGTACCCAACATTTACTGCTGACTCGGAAGTGGCGTCCACACACCCACAAACTAAAAATTACACATTTAGCCTACCCCCCAGAAATTGCTCCCTCAGAACACCTCGCAGGAAGAGATGTAAGTGAAAAAAGTCCCAATATAATCGTCGCAGATAAAGGTCGCTGCCAGAACTCTGAAGTTTCTACACTGAAGAGCTCCTGTGACGAGAAACCACCCACCAATGATCCATATGAATACATATACGTAATTAAGAGCTATTTCTTTAATTATCAATCATACTTCAGATATACATTTTATTTCTCAATTCGTAACATAAAGGAGAAAATAGCAGTAACAAAATGCTTTAACCGAACCATAAAGTCTAACATGTGGAGATATTTCACAGCTTACAAAATATACTGCTAATTGGATACATTCGATTTAGAGTTATTCATAACACTGGTTACCATTGTACCATAAATGCTGGACCAAAACTAGTAATGCTGCACAATTATTTATCCAAACGGAGAACATCAGTTAGCGAAGGCCCTTCTAAAAGTTGATCATGGGAGGGTGTCTAAAATTAAATGGGTCTTCACCAAAGGTGTCAGGTTTGTATGGAGATCTCACAGTTCTCACTGATCTGGACACATCAAATACTTCAGGCATAAGAAAAGGGCATGCAGACTATGGAGACCCATATAACGTGATGTTAGTGTCAGCAGGGGTGGCATTCTCTCCGTTCCATCAGGGTACCTGTTTCTGTTGATCAGTACAAATATTTACCTATCCAGGATAGCAGATGATAGTACTTCAAGGTCAAGTGAGAAGAGAGAATATTTAATCAGGCACAACTGTAAACGCCTTGCCTGGCAATTGTGCATTTTGTTGGGTTTTTCCTCTGTCATAACAGTTTGCTCCCGGCTTTCCCTCCATATGCACCTTTACTGTTTTGGTTTCTCCCTTTGGTTTCCTTCTGATGATATCCTATTTAATTTCTGCACTTAATTGTTCCAATTCTCTATCACTAAGAGCTAGTGTAGGAAGTTGGCTCTGTATGTACTATTTCAAAGTAAGAAATAGCATGCACAGAGTCCAAGGGTTCCCCTTAGAGGTAAGATAGTGGTAAAAAGAGATAATTCTAATGCTCTATTTTGTGGTAGTGTGGTCGAGCAGTAGGCTTATCAGAGGGTAGTGTTAAGCATTTGTTGTACACACACAGGCAATAAATGAGGAACACACACTCAAAGACAATTCCAGGCCAATAGGTTTTTGTATAGAAAAATATATTTTCTTAGTTTATTTTAAGAACCACAGGTTCAAGATTTACAATCAATACTTCAAATGAAAGGTACTTCACTTAGGTATCTTAGGAACTTTGAATCAGCAAAATAGCATGTACAGTTTTGGAAAAAATAGCAATAAGCTATTTTAAAACTAGACACTGCAAATTTCAACAGTTCCTGGGGGAGGTAAGTGTTTGTTAGTTTTGCAGGTAAGTAAACCACCTACAGGGTTCAAAGTTGGGTCCAAGGTAGCCCACCGTTGGGGGTTCAGGGCAACCCCAAAGTTACCACACCAGCAGCTCAGGGCCGGTCAGGTGCAGAGGTCAAAGTGGTGCCCAAAAAGCATAGGCTTCAATGGAGAAGGGGGTGCCCCGGTTCCAGTCTGCCAGCAGGTAAGTTCCCGCGACTTCGGAGGGCAGACCAGGGGGGTTTTGTAGGGCACTGGGGGGGACACAAGTCAGCACAAAAAGTACACCCTCAGCGGCACAGGGGCGGCCGGGTGCAGAGTGCAAACAGGCGTCGGGTTTGCAATGGAATTCAATGGGAGACCCAGGGGTCTCTTCAACGAAGCAGGCAGGCAAGGGGGGGGGGATCCTCGGGGTAGCCACCACCTGGGCAAGGGAGAGGGCCACCTGGGGGTCGCTTCTGCACTGGAGGTCGGATCCTTCAGGTCCTGGGGGCTGCGGGTGCAGTGTCTTTACCAGGCGTCGGGTTCTTAGAAGCAGGCAGTCGCGGTCAGGGGGAGCCTCTGGATTCCCTCTGCAGGCGTTGCTGGGGGGGCCCAGGGGGGTCAACTCTGGCTACTCACACGGTCGCAGTCACCGGGGAGTCCTCCCTGTAGTGTTGTTTCTCCGCAGGTCGAGCCGGGGGCGTCGGGTGCAGAGTGGAAAATCTCACGCTTCCGGCGGGAAACATGCAGTCCTTGAAAAGTTGTTTCTTTGTTGCAAAGTTGTTTCTTCTTTGGAGCAGAGCCGCTGTCCTCGGGAGTTCTTGGTCCTTTTAGATGCAGGGTAGTCCTCTGAGGCTTCAGAGGTCGCTGGACCCTGGGGGTCGCGTCGCTGGTGCAGTTTTTCTTGAAGTGGGGAGACAGGCCGGTAGGGCTGGGGCCAAAGTAGTTGGTGTCTCCGTCTTCTCTGCAGGGCTTCCAGGTCAGCAGTCCTTCTTCGTCTTCAGGTTGCAGGAATCTGTCTTGCTTGGTTCTGGGGGCCCCTAAATACTCCATTTAGGGGTGTGTTTAGGTCTGGGGGGTTAGTAGCCAATGGCTACTAGCCCTGAAGGTGGCTAAACCCTCTTTGTGCCTCCTCCTTGAGGAGAGGGGGGCACATCCCTAATCCTATTGGGGGAATCCTCCATCTGCATGATGGAGGATTTCTAAAAGTCAGAGTCACCTCAGCTCAGGACACCTTAGGGGTTGTCCTGACTGGCCAGTGACTCCTCCTTGTTTTTCTCATTATCTCCTCCGGCCTTGCCGCCAAAATTGGGACCGTGGCCGGTGGGGCGGGCTTCTCCACTAGCTGGAGTGCCCTGTGGCGCTGTAACAAAGGGGGGGAGCCTTTGAGGCTCACCGCCAGGTGTAACAGTTCCTGCAGGGGGAGGTGAGAAGCACCTCCACCCAGTACAGGCTTTGTTACTAGCCACAGAGTGACAAAGGCACTCTCCCCATGTGGCCAGCAACATGTCTGGTGTGTGGCAGGCTGGCAAAACTAGTCAGCCCACACTGGAAGTCGGGTATGTTTTCAAGGGGCATCTCTAAGATGCCCTCTGGGGTGTATTTCACAATAAAATGTACACTGGCATCAGTGTGCATTTATTGTGCTGAGAAGTTTGATACCAAACTTCCCAGTTTTCAGTGTAGCCATTATGGTGCTGTGGAGTTCGTGTATGACAGACTCCCAGACCATATACTATTATGGCTACCCTGCACTTACAATGTCTAAGGTTTTGCTTAGACACTGTAGGGGCATAGTGCTCATGCACCTATGCCCTCTCCTATGGTATAGTGCACCCTGCCTTAGGGCTGTAAGGCATGTTAGAGGGGTGACTTATCTATGCCATAGGCAGTGTGAGGTTGGCATGGCACCCCGAGGGGAGTGCCATGTCGACATAGTCATTTTCTCCCCACCAGCACACACAAGCTGGCAAGCAGTGGGTTTGTGCTGAGTGAGGGGTCCCCAGGGTGGCATAAGACATGCTGCAGCCCTTAGAGACCTTCCCTGGCATCAGGGCCCTTGGTACCAGGGGTACCAGTTACAAGGGTGTAGTATTGTGTTTATTTCTGTAACAATATTGTAGGTAGTGTTTTGGGTAGTATTTTCATGTATATTTGTATTTTATGTTTTAGGGTTATTTGTATTATGTAGATTTCATTTGGTATCTTCCAGTCTCACCTGCGGCTTTTAGTATTTCCCTCAGATGGACAGCATTCCGTGCTGGACAGTTGATGGTGCTGGAAGTTTTACTGGAGGCTGGAGTTCCTGTTATTTTATCTGTGAAGTTTTACTAAATAAAAAGCTTTTATCATCATCTCCTGCGTGGACCTGGACTCATCCTCAACTTTGATAATACATTTTGGCGACGAGCGACGATTATCGTTTTACGGTGAAATATGTTCCGGGATGTGACAACAAGACAGCAGATTGCTTGTCTAGGTTAGTGTCTGGTGATGTGACTGATAGCATGTCGTGGTGGACTGATGAAAAAGTAGAAGTTTGTACTATAACGGATGGATGTGTTTTAGAAGTTGAATGGCGTGAAGAATTAAACAAAGATGAAGATCTTTCTAAAGTGATGAAATTGCTGGAGTCGGGGAAACTGAAGGATTACCATAGCACTTCAATTTCCCCTTAAAAGAGGGTGTGCGATGAATTGTGGTCACATGAAGGTGTGTTGCTAAGGGGTAACAAACTTGTTCCTCCGTCATCTTTACGTGACCGGCTCCTTGCTCTCTCTCATTCGGGTCATCCTGGTATAAGCAAAACCAAGGAAAGGATGAGGGCTTCATATTGGTGGCCAGGAATGGATATTGCTTTAGAAAGGAGAGTACGAGATTGTGTTGAATGCTGTTTAGCAGACAAGACGCTTAAGGTGAGAACTCAACCGTTAGTACTTAAAGAAATTCCAAATGAGGTGTGGGAAGAAGTTGCCATTGACATTATGGGACCTGTGTCCTTAGGGTCTGGCTCTAAGTATATCATTGTGCTTATGGACATGCTTTCCCGTTGGCCTGAAGTATGCATAGCTTCGGAGATCACTTCGAAGATAGTGGTGGACTTTTTGTCCAAAGTTTTCAGCAGGGAGGGTAATCCTGGTGCGATTTTGTCAGACAATGGTGTTCAATTTACCTCGAAATTTATGAAAGATTTTCTTTTGTCAAGCGGAATTGTTCACAAAAAATGTGCACTTTATCATCCTGAAACCAATGGTATGGTGGAATGCTTTAATAGATCTTTGAAAGAAACCATTCAATTAGCTAAATTAAATGGAGTTGGTTGGGAGAGTTGGGTGGAAAATAAAGTTGAAGAGTACAGGTTCACTCCACATTCCAGCACTGGACAGACTCCTTTCTTATTGTTTAGGAAACGTGTGCCACATACCAAAATTAATCCCCCCTGGCTTAGGAAACATATTTCTTGTGTTGTGGACAAAGATTCTATTGAAAGTAATGCTAAAGATGAATATCACTGTCTTAAAAGAAAGGAAATCTATGATGTTCGTAAATCTATAAAAAAAAACGTTGTACGTATTGGAGACAAAGTTAAAGTTAAATTACCTGGAACTAACAGATCTAGTACATCCAAGTTCAGTCCTATTCACGAGGTTGTTAAAGTGTTTAGAGGGGCTGTCAAACTTGATGCTGGGCGGATCTGGAATTTGAATAGAATTGTTGTGATTTAATTTATATAGGGAGGGTGGTGGTGTAGTATCGTGTTTATTTCTGTAACAATATTGTAGGTAGTGTTTTGGGTAGTATTTTTATGTATGTTTGTATTTTATGTTTTAGGGTTATTTGTATTATGTAGATTTCATTTGGTATTTTCCAGTCTCACGGCGGCTTTTAGTATCTCCCTCAGCTGGACAGCATTCCGTGCCGGACAGTTGATGGTGCTGGAAGTTTTACTGGAGGCTGGAGTTCCTGTTATTTTATCTGTGAAGTTTTACTGAATAAAAAGCTTTTATCATCATCTCCTGCGTGGACCTGGACTCATCCTCAACTTTGATACTACAAAGGGACTTCCCTGGATGCCAGGGTGTGCCAATTGTGGAAACAAAGGTACAGCTTTAGGGAAAGAACACTGGTTAGCAGGCCTCAGCACACTTTCAAATCATAACTTGGCATCAGCAAAGGCAAAAAGTCAGGGGGTAACCATGCCAAGGAGGCATTTCCTTACACCCCCCCCCCCAAACGAAAGAGGATGAGACTAACCTTTCCCAAGAGAGTCTTCATTTTCTAAGTGGAAGAACCTGGAAAGGCCATCTGCATTGGCATGGGCAGTCCCAGGTCTGTGTTCCACTATAAAGTCCATTCCCAGCAGGGAGATGGACCACCTCAACAGTTTTGGATTTTCACCTTTCATTTGCATTAGCCATCTGAGAGGTCTGTGGTCAGTTTGAACTACAAAGTGAGTACCAAAGAGATATGGTCTCAGCTTCTTCAGGGACCAAACCACAGCAAAGGCCTCCCTCTCAATGGCACTCCAACGCTGCTCCCTGGGGAGTAACCTCCTGCTAATGAAAGCAACAGGCTGGTCATGGCCATCATCATTTGTTTGGGACAAAACTGCCCCTATCCCATGTTCAGAGGCATCAGTCTTCACAATGAACTGCTTGGAGTAATCTGGAGCTTTTAGAACTGGTGCTGTGCACATAGCTTGTTTCAGGGTGTCAAAGGCCTGTTGGCATTCTACAGTCCAGTTTACCTTCTTGGGCATTTTCTTGGAGGTACGTTCTGTGAGGGGTGTCACTATTGATCCATATCCCTTCACAAACCTCCTGTAGTACCCAGTCAAGCCAAGGAATGCCCTGACTTGAGTCTGGGTTTTTGGAGCTGCCCTGTCCAGAATAGTCTGGATCTTGGGCTGGAGTGGCTGAACTTGGCCTCCACCTACAAGGTGTCCCAAGAAAACCACAGTTCCCTGCCCTATCTGGCATTTGGATGCCTTGATAGAGAGGCCTGCTGCTTACAGGGCCTTCAAAACCTTCTTCAGGTGGACCAGGTGATCCTGCCAGCTGGAGCTAAAGACAGCAATATCGTCACGATAAGCTGCACTAAAGGACTCCAAGCCAGCAAGGACTTGATTCACCAACCTTTGGAAGGTGGCAGGGGCATTCTTTAGACCAAAGGGCATAACAGTGAACTGATAGTGCCCATCAGGTGTGGAGAATGCTGTCTTTACTTTTGCTCCTGGTGCCATTTTGATTTGTCAGTACCCTGCTGTCAAGTCAAAGGTACTTAAGTATCTGGCAGCACCTAGTTTGTCAATCAATTCATCTGCCCTTTGAATGGGATGGGCATCTGTCTTGGTGACAGAATTAAGTCCTCTGTAGTCCACAAAAGACCTCATCTCTCTTTTTCCATCTTTGGTGTGAGGTTTGGGGACTAAGACCACTGGGCTAGCCCAGGGGCTGTCAGAGTACTTAATGACTCCCAGTTCCAGAATCTTGTGGACTTCCACTTTGATGCTTTCCTTAACTTGGTCAGACTGTCTGAAAAGTTTGTTTTTGACAGGCATGCTGTCTCCTGTGTCCACATCATGGGTACACAGGTGTGTCTGACCAGGGGTTAGGGAAAAGAGCTCAGCAAACTGTTGTAAGACTTTCTTACAGTCAGGTTGCTGTTGGCAAGAGAGGGTGTCTGAGTAGATCACTCCATCTACTGAACCATCTTTAGGGTCTGTGGAGAGGAGATCAGGGAGAGGTTCACTCTCAGCTTCCTGGTCCTCATCTGTTACCATCAACAGATTCACATCTGCCCTGTCACGAAAGAGTTTGAGGCGATTCACATGGATCACCCTTTTGGGGGTCCTGCTAGTGCCTAGGTCTACCAGGTAGGTGACCTGACTCTTTCTTTCTAGCACTGGGTAAGGGCCACTCCATCTGTCCTGAAGTGCCCTGGGAGCCACAGGCTCCAGAACCCAGACTTTCTGCCCTGGCTGAAATTCAACCATAGCAGCCTTTTGATCATACCACATTTTCTGGAGTTGTTGGTTGGCCTCAAGGTTTTTGCTTGCCTTTTCCATGTACTCTGCCATCCTGGAACATAGGCCTAGTACATAGTCCACTATATCTTATTTAGGCTCATGAAGAGGTCTCTCCCAGCCTTCTTTTACAAGAGCTAGTGGTCCCCTGACAGGATGGCCAAATAGAAGTTCAAAGGGGGAAAACCCTACTCCCTTCTGAGGCACCTCTCTGTAGGCGAAAAGCAGACATGGCAAGAGGACATCCCATCTCCTTTTGAGCTTTTCAGGGAGCCCCGTGATCATGCCTTTCAATGTCTTGTTAAATCTTTTTACAAGACCATTGGTTTGTGGATGTTATGGTTTGGTGAATCTGTAAGTCACCCCACACTCATTCCACATATGCTTCAGGTATGCTGACATGAAGTTGGTACCCCAGTCAGACACCACCTCCTTATGAAATCCCACTCTGGTAAAGATACCAATGAGTGCTTTAGCTACTGCAGGGGCAGTAGTGGACCTAAGGGGAATTGCTTCAGGGTATCTAGTAGCATGATCCACTACTACTAGTATGTATTGGTTCCCTGAGGCTGTGGGAGGTTCAAGTGGACCTACTATGTCCACACCCACTCTTTCAAAGGGGACCCCCACCAATGGAAGTGGAATGAGGGGGGCCTTTGGGTGTCCACCTGTCTTACCACTGGCTTGACAGGTGGCACAGGAGACACAAAACCCCTTTACTTTCTGGGACATGTTGGGCCAATAGAAATGGTTGACTAACCTTTCCCAAGTCTTGGTTTGTCCCAAATGCCCAGCAAGTGGAATATCATGAGCTAAGGTCAGAATGAACTTCCTAAACTCCTGAGGCACTACCACACTCCTAGTGGCACTAGGTTTTGGATCTCTTGCCTCAGTGAAGAGGAGTCCATCTTCCCAATAGACCCTATGTGTTCCAGTGATTCTTCCTTTGGTCTCTTCAGCAGCTTGCTGCCTAAGGCCTTCAAGAGAGGGACAGGTTTCTTGCCCCTTACACAACTGTTCCCTTGTGGTCTCCCTGGGCCTAAGAGTTCAACCTGATAAGGTTCCAACTCCATGGGCTCAGTTCCCTCAGAGGGCAGAACTTCTTCCTGGGAAGAGAGGTTCTCTTTCTCTTGTTGAGTTGAAGCTGGTTCCCCAGTCTTCTTTCCTTTTCTCTTGGAGGGTTGGGCCCTTTTTCCAGGCTCCAACACCACTTTTTCACCCTAAGCCTTGCACTGCTCCCTTGTCTTGACACACACCAGTTCAGGGATACCCAGCATGGCTGCATGGGTTTTGAGTTCTACCTCAGCCCATGCTGAGGACTCCAGGTCATTTCCAAGCAAACAGTCTACAGGGATATTTGAGGAGACCACCGCCTGTTTCAGGCCATTGACCCCTCCCCACTCTAAAGTTACCATGGCCATGGGATGTACTTTAGTCTGATTGTCAGCGTTGGTGACTGGATAAGTTTGTCCAGCCAGGTATTGACCAGGGGAAACCAGTTTTTCTGTCACCATGGTCACACTGGCACCTGTATCCCTCAGGCCTTCTACACTAGTCCCATTAATTAAGAGTTTCTGCCTGTATTTTTGCATATTAGGAGGCCAGGCAGCCAGTGTGGCTAAGTCCACCCCACCCTCAGAGACTAATGTAGCTTCAGTGTGAACCCTGATTTGCTCTGGGCACACTGTTGATCCCACCTGGAGACTAGCTATTCCAGTGTTAGCTGGAGTAGAACTTGAAGTGGAACCTTTCTTGGGACAGGCCTTGTCTCCAGTTTGGTGTCCCTCCTGATTACAGCTACGACACCAGGCCTTCTTGGGATCAAAGTTTTTACCCTTGTACCCAAAATTGGATTGTGAAGAGGCTTTGGACCCTCCCTCCTGAGCAGGTTTTTTTGGGCCCTGTAGAAGACTCTTTACTTTTTCCCTTGGATGTCTCAACACTCTTCGCCTGGGGAGTCTTTGTGACCCCTCTCTTTTGGTCACCCCCTGTGGAAGTCTTGGTCACCCTAGTCTTGACCCAATGGTCCACCTTCTTTCCCAATTCTTGGGGAGAAATTGGTCCTAGGTCTACCAGATGCTGATGCAGTTTATCATTGAAACAATTACTTAACAGGTGTTCTTTCACAAATAAATTGCCCATCATAATCATTTACACCACTGCCATGAATCCAACCATCCAGTGTTCTGACTGAGAAGTCAACAAAATCAACCCAGGTCTGGCTCGAGGATTTTTGAGCCCCTCTGAACCTAATCCTGTACTCCTCAGTTGAGAATCCAAAGCCCTCAATCAGGGTAGCCTTCATGAGGTCATAGGATTCTGCATCTTTTCAAGAGAGTGTGAGGAGTCTATCCCTACACTTTCCAGTGAACATTTCCCAAAGGAGAGCACCCCAGTGAGATCTGTTTACTTTTCTGGTTGCACAAGCCCTCTCAAAAGCTGTGAACCATTTGGTGATGTCATCACCATCTTCATATTTAGTTACAATCCCTTTAGGGATTTTCAACATGTCAGGAGAATCTCTGACACTGTTTATGTTGCTGCCACCATTGATGGGACCTAAGCCCATCTCTTGTCTTTCCCTTTCTATGGCTAGGATCTGTCTTTCCAAATCCAATCTTTTGGCCAACCTGGCTAGCAGGAGGTCATCTTCATTGAGGCTGCCCTCAATGCTTGCAGAGCTGTTGGACTCTCCTGTGAGAGAAGCAATATCTCTGCCTATCACTTCTGGAGTCAGGGTTGGAGAAACCCTGGGCTCCCTAACTAGGAGAGGGGGTGGGAAATTTCCCTCCTCGTCACTAGCTTCCCCCTCTGTGAAGCTATCATCAGAGGGGTTGTTTTTAGCAAACTCTGCCAAAAGCTCCTGGAGCTGTACTTTGGTAGGGTTTGAACCAGTCTTTATCTTTTTGATTTTGCAGAGAGACCTTAACTCTGACATCCTAAGATGCAGGTAAGGGGTGAGGTTGAGTTCCATCACTATCTCTTCTGCAGCAGACATTATGGGCCTCATTCTGACCCTGGCGGTCTATGACCGCCAGGGTGGAGGCCGGCTGAAGCACCACCAACAGGCTGGCGGTGCTTCATTTTGTATTCTGACCGCGGCTGTGAAGCCGCGGTCGCCCAGCCGGGTCCGGCAGTTTTCCGCCGGATTTCCCCCGGCTGGGGGAATCCTCCATGCCATGGGGATTCCGACCCCCTTCCCGCCATCCTGTTCCTGGCGGTTTTTACGGCCAGAAACAGGATGGCGGGAACAGGTGTCGTGTGGCCCCTAGGGGCCCCTGCACTGCCCATGCTAAAGGCATGGGCAGTGCAGGGGCCCCCTAACAGGGCCCCATAAAGATTTTCACTGTCTGCATTGCAGACAGTGAAAATCACGACGGGTGCAACTGCACCCGTCGCACCCCTGCAACTCCGCCGGCTCCATTCGGAGCCGGCTTCATTGTTGCAGGGCCTTTCCCGCTGGGCCGGCGGGCGCTCCTTTGGCGGGAAAGCCAGAATGGCCTCCGCGGTCTTTAGACCGCGGAGCGGCCAAATGGCGGTTTCCGCTTGGCCGGCGGCGCTCGCCGCCCGCCAATGTCGGAATGAGGGCCTATGTTTCTAAAAGTTGGAATACTTTTTAAGAATCTAAAACTAACTCTAGAACTTAATTCAAACTTTTACAAAACTTTTAAACTCCAACAGAAATGCTAACAGGGACTAAAACAAGGCCCTAGCAGGACTTTTAGAAATTTAGAAAAATAGCTCAAATTTCAAAAATCAGTTTCTAATGACAATTTTTGGAATTTAGTTGTGTGATCAGGTATTGGCTGAGTAGTCCAGCAAAGGCAAAGTCTTGTACCCCACCGCTGATCCACCAATGTAGGAAGTTGGCTATGTATGTATTATTTCAAAGTAAGAAATAGCATGCACAGAGTCCAAGGGTTCCCCTTAGAGGTAAGATAGCGGCAAAAAGAGATAATTCTAATGCTCTATTTTGTGGTAGTGTGGTCAAGCAGTAGGCCTATCAGAGTGTAGTGTTAAGCATTTGTTGTACACACACAGGCAATAAATGAGGAACACACACTCAAAGACAATTCCAGGCCAATAGGTTTTTGTATATAAAAATATATTTTCTTAGTTTATTTTAAGAACCACAGGTTCAAGATTTACAATCAATACTTCAAATGAAATGTACTTCACTTAGGTATCATAGGAACTTTGAATCAGCAAAATAGCATGTACAGTTTTGGCAAAAATGGCAATAATCTATTTTAAAACTAGACACTGCAAATTTCAACAGTTCCTGGGGGAGGTAAGCGTTTGTTAGTTTTGCAGGTAAGTAAACCACCTACAGGGTTCAAAGTTGGGTCCAAGGTAGCCCACTGTTGGGGGTTCAGGGCAACCCCAAAGTTACCACACCAGCAGCTCAGGGCCGGTCAGGTGCAGAGGCCAAAGTGGTGCCCAAAACGCATAGGCTTCAATGGAGAAGGGGGCGCCCCGGTTCCAGTCTGCCAGCAGGTAAGTACCCGCGACTTCGGAGGGCAGACCAGGGGGGTTTTGTAGGGCACCGGGGGGGGGGAAACAAGTCACCACAAAAAGTACACCCTCAGCGGCACGAGGGCGACCGGGTGCAGAGTGCAAACAGGCGTCAGGTTTGCAATGGAGTTCAATGGGAGACCCAGGGGTCTCTTCAACGAAGCAGGCAGGCAAGGGGGGGGGCTCCTCGGGGTAGCAACCACCTGGGCAAGGGAGAGGGCCACCTGGGGGTCGCTTCTGCACTGGAGGTCGGATCCTTCAGGTCCTGGGGGCTGCGGGTGCAGTGTCTTTACCAGGCGTCAGGTTCTTAGAAGAAGGCAGTCGCGGTCAGGGGGAGCCTCTGGATTCCCTCTGCAGGCGTCGCTGGGGGGGGTCAGGGGGGTCAACTCTGGCTACTCACACGGTCGCAATCGCCGGGGAGTCCTCCCTGTAGTGTTGTTTCTCCGCAGGTCGAGCCGGGGGCATCGGGTGCAGAGTGGAAAGTCTCACGCTTCCAGCAGGAAACGTGCAGTCCTTTAAAAGTTGTTTCTCTGTTGCAAAGTTGTTTCTTCTTTGCAGCAGAGCCGCTGTCCTCAGGAGTTCTTGCTCCTTTTAGATGCAGGGTAGCCCTCTGAGGCTTCAGAGGTCACTGGACCCTGGGGAACGCGTTGCTGGTGCAGTTTTTCTTGAAGTGGGGAGACAGGCCAGTAGGGCTGGGGCCAAAGTAGTTGGTGTCTCCGTCTTCTCTGCAGGGCTTTTAAGTCAGCAGTCCTTCTTTGTCTTCAGGTTGCAGGAATCTATCTTGCTTGGTTCTGGGGGCCCCTAAATACTCCATTTAGGGATGTGTTTAGGTCTGGGGGTTAGTAGCCAATGGCTACTAGCCCTGAGGGTGGCTACACCCTCTTTGTGCCTCCTCCCTGAGGGGAGGGGGGCACATCCCTAATCCTATTGGGGGAATCCTCCATCTGCAAGATGGAGGATTTCTAAAAGTCAGAGTCACCTCAGCTCGGGACACCTTAGGGGTTGTCCTGACTGGCCAGTGACTCCTCCTTGTTTTTCTCATTACCTCCTCCAGCCTTGCCGCCAAAAGTGGGGCCGTGGCCAGAGGGGGCGGGCATCTCCACTAACTGGAGTGCCCTGTGGCGCTGTAACATAGGGGGGGAGCCTTTGAGGCTCACCGCCAGGTGTAACAGTTCTGCAGGGGGAGGTGAGAAGCACCTCCACCCAGTACAGGCTTTGTTACTAGCCACAGAGTGACAAAGGCACTCTCCCCATGTGGCCAGCAACATGTCTGGTGTGTGGCAGGCTGGCAAAACTAGTCAGCCCATACTGGAAGTCGGGTATGTTTTCAGGGGGGCATCTCTAAGATGCCCTCTGGGGTGTATTTTACAATAAAATGTACACTGGCATCAGTGTGCATTTATTGTGCTGAGAAGTTTGATACCAAACTTCCCAGTTTTCAGTGTAGCCATTATGGTGCTGTGGAGTTCGTGTATGACAGACTCCCAGACCATATACTCTTATGGCTACCCTGCACTTACAATGTCTAAGGTTTTGCTTAGACACTGTAGGGGCATAGTGCTCATGCACCAATGCCCTCACCTATGGTATAGTGCACCCTGCCTTAGGGTTGTAAGGCCAGCTAGAGGGGTGACTTATCTATGCCATAGGCAGTGTGAGGTTGGCATGGCACCCCGAGGGGAGTGCCATGTCGACTTAGTCATTTTCTCCCCACCAGCACAAACAAGCTGTGAGGCAGTGTGCATGTGCTGAGTGAGGGGTCCCTAGGATGGCATAAAACATGCTGCAGCCCTTAGAGACCTTCCCTGGCATCAGGGTCCCTGGTACCAGGGGTACCAGTTACAAGGGATTACCTGGATGCCAGGGTGTGCCAATTGTGGAAACAAAGGTACAGCTTTAGGGAAAGAACACTGGTGCTAGGGCGTGGTTAGCAGGCCTCAGCACACTTTCAAACCATACCTTGGCATCAGCAAAGGCAAAAAGTCAGGGGGTAACCATGCCAAGGAGGCATTTCCTTAAAGCTAGCTCCTGAGGTCTCACTATTACCATCTCCTCCTAGTCCACTGCTGGAGTGATTACTTGCACTGTGGGAAACAACTTACACTTAACCGAAAGTGAGGATACTAGTAACTAACTGGCCTCCTACTAATAATATTGGACGTAGACCCTGAAGATCGACACCAGAATATCGATGGGACACAATTTTGAGGAAAAATATTGAAAATAAAATATTGACAGAAAAGTAAGCCTAGATTTTCTATACCTAACTCTATATATATATGTACCTGTAAATTTTGAGTTAGGAATAATAAAACTATGGCCCTCATTATGACCCTGGCGGACGGGGGAGAAGTGGCAGTAAAACCGCCAACAGGCCGGGGAAAAAAAATTGAATTATGACCATGGCGGTTACCTGGTCATCTGCCACTTATCCACTCGAACCGCCAGGGCAGTGACGACAGCTAGGCTGGAGACTTCGGTCTCCAGCCAGGAGGCCGTCACCAGACCGCCGGCGGTATCAGGACCCTACATACCGCCATGGATTTCGGGTGGTTTGGAAACGCAACAAAATCCATGGCGGTAGGCACTATCAGTGCCAGGGAATTCCTTCCCTGGCACTGATAGGGGTCTCCCCCACCCCCAAGTCCTCACCCCATCATCCCCCACCCCCTTGGCACCCCCCAAAGGTGGCAGGACCCCCCTTCCCAACCCCATCCCCAACATGCACATACACACACCCCTCCCCACCCTCACCCCAACATGCACATACACACAGCCCTACACACACACATACACTACAACAACACATATCTGCACACATACAAACAGACATGCACACAGATAAACCTGCACACATTTCCCATACACACAACACACCCCGCATGCATACACGCACTCACACACCTCCTCTACATACTCACACGCCTCACACGCACACCCCCATGCACGCACACAACACACAACACCCCCCTACCACCTCTCCTAACGGACGATCAACTTACCTTGTCCGTTGATCCTCCGGGAGGGGACGGGATCCATGGGGGCTGCTCCGCCACCAGCTCCCCGTCACCAGAACACCACCACACCGAATCATGGGACGTGATTCATTGGGCGGTGTTCTGATGACGGGCAGTGGAGGTTGAGCAGCCTCCACTTCCCTGCTGACTGCCAGTATGGCTGCTGGCGGCTCTCCTTCCGAAAAAGGACAGAGGGCTGCCAGCAGTCATGATTCGCTGTGCGGAAAACCGCCTGCACTGGTGGTCTTCAGCATGGCGGTACCTCGGCGGTCTGGTCGAAATGAGGGCCTATATTCCCTAAATGCACTTATTTTTCAATGTTTTGCCCCTCAATATTCTGTCCTCAATAGTCTCGTACCACAATGTCCTGCGGGTAAATATTCAGTTATACAACTATAATATTGCATTCCCAATTGTTGTTTCCACATAATAACATATTGTGTCCCACCTTAGGTGGTGAAGGACAATTGCAGAGCTAGCACAGAAGTACTAAGAAGTCAGTAATACCATTTTAGTGCTTCTTCCTCCACTTATCCTTTGTCCCTGTTGTAGGAAAGTACCATTTTTTGGCATGGTTACCCCCACTTTTTGCCAGCTGGCAGTGTGTTTTGACTGTGTTCACTGGGATCCTGAAAACCAGGACTCCAATGACTGTGCTCTCTTCCTTTAACTCTGGTTGCTTAGGACTTTGCATACCCCACAATTGGCATTCTGGTGCACCCATATAAGTCCCTAGTATATGGTACTAAGGTACCCAGGGCATTGGGACACCAAGGGTTCCCCATGGACTGCAGCATGTATTGTGCCATACATGGGAGCCCATGCAAAATGTGTCTGCAGGCCTGCCATTGCAGCGTGCGTGAAAAGGTGCATGCACCCTTTCATAACAGGTCACTGCACCAGGTCACTGTAAGTGACCCCTAGGACAGGCCCTCCCAGCCCAGAGGGCAGGGTGCAGAGACCTGTGTGTGAAGGCACACCTTCATGAGCAGAGGTGCCCCTACAAACCCTTTCACCACAGGTCAACGCACTAGGTCACTGTAAGTCACCTCTTTGGTACGCCCTCCTAGCCCAGAGGGAAGGGGGCATGTTCCTGTGTGTGAGGGCACCCCTACATGAGCTGAGGTGCACATATGAACTCCAGCTCCATTCTCCTGGACGTCGTAAGTGCTGGGAAGCCATTTTACCCAAGTACTGGACACAGGTCACTACCAGCTACATAATGGTAACTCCGAACCTGGGCATGTTTGGTATCAAACATGTTGGAATCATACTCCAATAGTATTGCCAGTATTGGTTGTATGATTTCATGTACTCCGTGTGCTCCTTAGAGGGCCCCTAGTACTGTTCCTATGAGTCTTCTGGAGTTTTCCGGGCAGCCCGCGCTGCTGCCACCCCTCAGACAGCTTTCTGCCCTCCTGCTGCTTGACCAACTCAGGCAGAGGATGGAGGAACAAAGGATTTCCTATGGGAGAGAGAGGTAATATCCTCTTCCTTGGAAATAGGTGTGAGAAGGCTTGGGAGGGGTATCCTCCCCAAGCCACTGGTATGCTTTGAAAGAAACATCTGGTGCCCTCCTTGCATAAACCAGGTTGCACCAGTCCAGAGTCTCTCATTCCCTGCTCTGGCGCAAAACTGGAAAATGGAAAGTGGAGTGACCACTCCTCTGTCCATCACCAGCTCAGTGGTGTTGTACAGAGCTCCTCCAGGTGGCCACTTGATTCTGCCACCTAAGAGGTGCAGAGGCCCCTGGGAGTGTCTGAGTGGCCAGGTCAGACAGGTGACGTCACAGCCCCTTCCTAATAGGTGGTCACCTTCTAGGTGACCAAGCCCCTTTTAGGGCTATTTAGGGTCTCCCTCTTTGGTGGGTCCTCTGATTCAACATGCAAGATTCCAGCAGAACTACTGTGCATCGTTTACTTCATCTTCTGGCCACTGGAACCACAACTCAACTCATCAGGAACCAACAATCTGCAACTTCAGTGATGACTTTGCTTTGCAACATTGTTTCTCCGGCTCCTTCCAGCAACTGCAACATTTCCCCAGCTGTACATCCTCTGAGGTGTTTGAGACTCCAGCCTGCACCAAGAAGTAAGAAGGAATCTCCTTTGAAGTGAAGGAGTCACTCCCCTGGATCTGCAGGCACTCACTGCAACAACAATTGGCTGTGTGGATCTTTCCCTTCTCTGGAACTGCGTGGATCCTGCATCACAGGTGGTGGTCTGGAGTGGTCCCCTTGGTCCTCTCTGCCAGCTGTCCAACTTGGGAGACGGTAAGCCCTTGCCTTTCCTTGCAGGTTAGTACCCCTGTGCACCATGACTCTTGCAGCTACCAAGGCTTGCTTGCTCCTGGTCCAAAGGATCTTTAGTTTTCAGGTAGCCCCTGCCCAAGCACTTCTTCCTGCCAAGCACAGTCTCCTCTCTGCTGCTCCAGTAACATGGAACTCCCCTTTAGGTATGCTGAGTGGGCCTCACTGCAACTTGCTGTGCCTGCTGCCTGTGAGTTGCCTATGGGGGCTGCATCCTCTTCTGGTGAATCTCCCAGCTGCTGAGAGTCACCCTGGACTGTCCTTCTTGGGTCGAGTCCCCTGGACCTTGCTGGTCCTCTTCAGCCTTGAAACCCGCACTTTTTGTCTTTTCAATTTGCCTAAGCTTGTTGGTGGTCTTTCTTCACCACTGACCCACTGCAACCCAACAGCTGACATGGGGCATCACTTCAGGGACTCCTCTTCAGCTCTTGTTCTGCACAGTTGCTCTTCTTTGCCCCCGTCGACCTGGTCCTTCATCCACAGAAGGGTGGGTAGTGGTCCCTACCTCCACTGGACACACTATCACAAACTGGACTCGGTCCCCTTCCTTTGCAGGTCCTCTTCTGCCAGAATCGACCTTGGGGTTTTTCCAGTCTGGTTGGGGTCTTGTACAATCCTTTTCCTAAGTCCTTCTGTTGGTTTTGGGGACAACCAGGCACTTATATCTACACTCCTGGTCGCTAGAGGTCCCTCTGCTACTCACCTCTTGGGGTTCCTAGTTCCTCCAGTGCCCCTCTAATGATTAGACATCCTTGGGTGGGGGACTGTATCTCACATTCCACTTATTTAGTTCATGGTTTGTCCCTCCCCTAGGGGCTACACCGTTTTGCCAATGGTTGTTATTTTTATGCTTCTTACTTATTGCTATTTTTGTATATAATTAGTGTGTTTACTTACCTGCAGTTGGGGGGACTCCCTATTAGTATTCTAGAATTTGCGTTACCATAATAAAGCACTTTTATTTTTGTAACACTGTGTGGTTCTTTCATTTGTGATTGTGCTGTGTGACTATAGTGGTATTGCATAAGCTTTGCATGTCTCCTCGATAAGTCTTGGCTGCTCATCCATAGTTACCTCTAGAAAGCCCTGGCTTCCTAGACACTGCCTACACTTCACTAATAGGGGATACCTGGACCTGGTATAAGGTGATAACTCCATAGGTGCTCACCACACACCTGGCCAGCTTCCTACATCTGTTTCTCCCAGAGTCTTAAGCATAATGGTTGTTCTATTGAGTACATGTAATCAAAATTGCAGGAAGGCACAGAGCCCTCATCAGCATTCACACCATCACACAGACGCAAATCACAACATCACCCACACACTTTCCACGCACAAAACACCATACACCACCACACTCACCACACTCTACAACACATACACCACCCCTCACCTCATCCACGCCACCCCATGGCACCCCAAAGACACCCCAGGTTCTCTGACGCAGAACTAAGGGTCATGGTGGAGGAAATAGTTCGTGTAGAGCCCCAGCTCTTCGGGGCACAGGTGCAGCACACCACCATTGCCAGGAAGATGGAGCTATGGCAAAGAATAGTGGACAGGGTCAACGTTGTGGGACAGCATCCACGCAATCGGGACGACATCAGGAAGCGGTGGAACGACCTACGGGGGAAGGTGCGTTCCATGGTATCAAGGCACAACATTGCGGTGCAGAAGACTGGCGGCGGACCCCCACCTACTCCCCCAGAATTCACAGCATGGGAGGAGGAAGTCTTGCACATCCTGCATCCTGAGGGCCTCGCAGGAGTAGGCGGAGGAATGGACTCTGGTAAGTCAAATCTTCACTACTTCATTCCCCCCACCCCACCTGCATGCCAAATCATACACCCACCCTCACCCCCACCCCCATCACACCAACTCCTTGCTAATGGCTCACCATCACAACCCACCCATCCCAAAACCTATCCCTGCATGCCTCCCCAAAGCATGGACACCCATCCCCAAAGCATGCCCACTGCACACACCCATCACCCCCACAAGCCACCGGACATTACTCCACCATCACCCTTCCCCATTTTACAATCATGTTCCATAAATTTAGCACTTGAATTAAATAACTTTTTGCACAAAAAAAATCTGGAGTCTGCTTGTAATTTGAACAAATGTATTAGACATAACGGTGCCAAAATGTTCAGTTACATTGTGATGACAACATACCACTGTCACACAGCTGTAGTCCATGGGCAAACAAAGCAGAGGTTACGCAGTGGGGCCCACAGCTCTGAAAACGGAAGGGAAAGTCACAACTCAGTTAACAGGAACTGGGGGGGAACTCAGACAGTAGAGAGGCAGGAGAATTTAAGTAAATGTAAAATGGCGTGGTTGATTCGTACCTGTGTGCTACTGAAAATACTGTTGTATCACTGTGTCCCTGTTGTCTGTGTCATCCCCGTCGTCCTCCTCCTCTTCACTCTCCACAGGCTCCACAGCTGCTACAACACCACCATCTGGACCATCCTCCTGCAGGAAAGGCACCTGGCGTCGCAAAGCCAGGTTGTGAAGCATACAGCAGGCCACGATGATATGGCACACCTTCTTTGGTGAGTACATTAGGGATCCCCCTGTCATATGCAGGCACCTAAACCTGGCCTTCAGGAGGCCGAAGGTTCTTTCTATAATCCTCCTAGTTCGCCCATGGGCCTCATTGTAGCGTTCCTCTGCCCTTGTCCTGGGATTCCTCACTGGGGTAAGTAGCCACGACAGGTTGGGGTAACCAGAGTCACCTATTAGCCACACACGGTGTCTCTGTAGCTGTTCCATCACATAAGGGATGCTGCTATTTCGCATGATGTACGCGTCATGCACTGACCCAGGGAACTTGGCATTTACATGGGAGATGTACTGGTCAGCCAAACAGACCACCTGGACATTCATAGAATGATAACTTTTTCTGTTCCTGTACACCTGCTCACTGCCACTGGGGGGAACCAAGGCCACATGGGTCCCATCAATGGCACCAATGATGTTGGGGATATGTCCAAGGGCATAGAAATCACCCTTCACTGTAGCCAAATCGCCCACCTCAGGGAAAACAATGTAGCTCCGCATGTTTTTCATCAGGGCAGACAACACTCTTGACAAAACCTTAGAAAACATAGGCTGAGGCATCCCTGATGATATGGCCACTGTTGTTTGGAATGATCCACTTGCCACAAAATGGAGTACTGACAGAACCTGCACCAGAGGGGGAATCCCTGTGGGTTGGCGAATGGGGGACATCAGGTCTGGCTCCAGCTGGGCACACAGTTCCTGTATAGTGGCTCGGTCAAGTCTGTATGTCAGTATGACATGTCTTTCTTCCATTGTCGACAGGTCCACCAGCGGTCTGTACACGGGAGGATTCCTCCATCTCCTCGCAAGTCCCAGCGGACGGTGCCTAGGAAGGACAACATGGAGCACAGAGTCAAGCAGCCCACAGGTACGTAACCACAGCTTGCACAGTACACGATTCGCTATGCATTGAATGGCTTGTATGAGTGGCAATGCAAGGCCGCGGTACGCACCGCCGCGGGCGTGACCGCCATTTCCTAACTGCTTAATCACTCGAGACCTGATCATCCACAGGAGAGGACCTATACTGCAAGTGCTGCTGTGAACTCGGTCTGGAAGAGACAATGGCTGCTGCGACTGGGGAAAGGGCCCCTGCCTTCACATCTGAGGAATTGAATAAACTCGTTGATGGGGTCATCCCGCAGTATGCGCTACTCTACGGTCCTCCAGACCAACAGGTAAGTACACTGGGAGCACGTAGTATGGGCTATGCCTGTGTTGAGTGGGGTGGATGTAAGATGGTGGGGAGGGGAGCGTATGAGGAGAGCAACGCACGACAGATGAGAGCATGTGCCACATGGCAAGGTTGGGGAGGGGGGGCCACTCACATCGACCATGCAGAAAAGTGATGATATTTCTTTTTCCACCCTGTCCATGTCACATAGGTCAGCGCCCATCAGAAGATCGACATTTGGCGTGCCATCGCCAAGGACGTCCGGGCCCTGGGGGTCCACAACAGACGGGGCACCCACAGCCGCAAGAGGTGGGAGGACATCCGCCGCGGGAGCAGAAAGACCGCCGAGGCTCTGCTGGGGATGGCCTCCCAACGTAGGAGGGGTGCCAGTCATCAATTGACCCCCCTGATGTCCTGGATCCTGGCGGTGGCCTACCCTGATTTGGATGGGCGCGTGAGGACATCACAGCATACACAAGGGGGTGAGTATCAGCACATTCTGCTATATTAGCGCACAGTGGAGGCGTCTGGATGGGGGAGGAGGGCTGTGGCTATCTCTAGGCCAGGGCGGTTTCTGTAGGCTAGGCCCCTCCGTTAGACATGGCCCTGTGCCCCCGCCCCCCACCTCTGTAGGGTGCTAAGTACAGCTATCCATGGCCCGGGCTCACCTATGTGTGCATTTGTCGTCCATAGACTTGTAGGCCAAGTCACAATAATTGAGTAGTGTACCCCGAGTGCGCGGTGTAGTGCAGGGGGCTTCTGTGTCTGTCCTCTCCGCCAACGGTGCCGCCAATGCATGCACTCAACATGTCTTTCTTTCTTCTCTTCCCCCATTTTTTTTGGTGTTCCTGCTCATGTGTGCATTAGCATCATCAGGCGGAGGAGAAGTGGCATCGGCGCACGAGGGAGCTGCATCTCACATGGGCCCGGAGGGCCCTGCAACAGACTCGGACTTAACCAGTGAGACGGAGGGCGAGGGGGGCTCCACAACGGGGACCCGTGGAGACGTCAGCGACACCGACACGTCCTCGGATGGGAGCTCCCTTGTGGTGGTGGCACCATCCGTGCCCACCGCAGAAACAGGTACAGCCGCCACCCAGCGCACCAGCTCCGCCCTCCCAGCAGCCCCTCAGCTTTCGCCCCGTCCCCGCTCGGCCAGGAAGCCGGCCATCTCCTTCGCCCCTGGCACCTCAGGTCCTGCCCCAGTTACCCCTGCTGCCCTCAGTGAGGAGGTCATTGACCTCCTCCGGACGCTCATTGTTGGGCAGTCTACCCTTTTGAATGCCATCCAGGGGGGGGAAGGGAGGTGCATCGGAGCAATGCATACCTGGAGGGCATTCATTCGGGTCAGGCTGCCCATCAGCGATCGTTCAACGCTCTGGCCTCAGCACTGACGGCAGCAATTGTCCCTGTGTCTAGCCTCCCCCCTCCAACTTCCTCAACCCAGTCCCACTTCCCTGTTCCTCTGCCTATCCCAGACACACCTACAGACCACCCTGCACACACATCAACACCCAAGGGCAGCTCATCCAGACATATGCACCACAGATCACACAAGCATTCACCCAAGCAACATCCACATGCAGACACAGCAACACCCACTGCCTCCACTGTGTCCCCCTCCTCCTCGTCTCCCTCCTCCCTCCCTGTGACGTCTCCACTCACACCTGCATGCACACCACCATCAGCCAGTACGTCCATCACCACCACACCCACCAGAACAGTCCGCACACGTGCAGTCACCACCCCCACTACCATTTACACGTCCCCTGTGTCCTCTCCCAGTGTGTCTGTCACCCCCTCTTCCAAACCACACAAACGCAGGCAGCCACCCACCCAACAGCCATCCACCTCACGACAGCCTCCGTCACAAGCACCTGCACCCAAAGACAGCACACTTGACTCTCCTACAACCACATCCTCTTCCTCCACTCCCATATCCACTACAACTACCCGACCCTGTCTTTCGAAATTGATTTTCCTTTCCAACCTTGACCTCTTTCCAACAACTGACCCACCCCCTCCATCTCGTAAGAGTCCAACCAGCACCTCAGCCACCACAAGCCCTACACCTACTAGGACCATCGTTCAGGGCTATTGGAGTCCACCAGCTCCTAGGGCAGGAACATCGGCCAGCAGCAAGGGGACAGCCAGCCCACCCCCTAGGAAAAGAAGCAAAAAAGTGAAGGGCCGGCGCCACAGGCCTGAGACGGCTGCCCCAAGGACACCAGCCTTGCACCGTCACCTGGCCCATCCACCAAGGGAGGCAAGGGCCCCAGAGATTCTTCCAAGGAGAGCAAGGGCCCCAGAGATACTTCCAAGGAGGGCAAGGGCCCCAGAGATACTTCCAAGGGAGGCAAGGGCCCCAGAGATTCGTCCAAGGAGGGCAAGGGCCCCAGAGATACTTCCAAGGGAGGCAAGGGCCCCAGAGATTCGTCCAAGGAGGGCAAGGGCAGCAGGGCGAAGAAGTCCGGCAGCAGGGTAGCTGCCCAGGAGGGCCCCACCAGCCCCATTTGGGGTGTGACGGAGGACACCCACGGGCCCAGGAGTCCAGCACAGGAGGGCCCCGCAAGCAATAGGTCGGATGGCGACTGAGCGGGAATGATTGCCCAGATCTGGTTCCCTAGGAACACAAGACAAGCACCGCTGAACAGGGCCCCGCCGTGAAAATCACCGCTGAACAGGGCCCCGCCATGAGAAGCACCGCTGAACAGGGCCCCGCCGTGAGAAGCACCGCTGAACAGGGCCCCGCCGTGAGAAGCACCGCTGAACAGGGCCCCGCCGTGAGAAGAACCTCTGAACAGGGCCCCGCCGTGAGAAGAACCGCTGAACAGGGCCCCGCCCTGAGAAGCACCGCTCCGCTGGCCCCTTCCTCTCAAGCACCGCTCCGCTGGGCCCCGCCGTCTCTGCACCGCTCAGCTGGGCCCTTCCTCTCAAGCACCGCTCCGCTGGGCCCTTCATCTCAAGCACCGCTCCGCTGGGCCCTTCCTCTCAAGCACTGCTCCGCTGGGCCCTTCCTCTCAAGCACCGCTCCGCTGGGCCCTTCATCTCAAGCACCGCTCCGCGGGGAACCGCCGTCTCTGCACAACGCTCCGCTGGGCCCTTCCTCTCAAGCACCGCTCCGCTGGGCCCTTCCTCTCAAGCACCGCTCCGCTGGGCCCCACCGTCTCTGCACCGCTCCGCTGGGCCCTTCCTCTCAAGCACCGCTCCGCTGGGCCCTTCATCTCAAGCACCGCTCCGCTGGGCCCTTCCTCTCAAGCACCGCTCCGCTGGGCCCTTCCTCTCAAGCACCGCTCCGCTGGGCCCTTCCTCTCAAGCACCACTCCGCTGGGCCCTTCCTGTCAAGCACCGCTCCGCTGGGCCCTTCCTCTCAAGCACCGCTCCGCTGGGCCCTTCCTCTCAAGCACCGCTCCGCTGGGCCCTTCATCTCAAGCACCGCTCCGCTGGGCCCCGCCGTCTCTGCACCGCTCCGCTGGGCCCTTCCTCTCAAGCACCGCTCCGCTGGGGCCTTCATCTCAAGCACCGCTGGCCCATTGGCAGGGCCGGATCTGTGTCGGGCAGGGCTTCACGAAGCACTCTGGGCACCATGCCTCCTCCATAACCAGTGGAGTCTGTAATCCACCAGATGGACTGTGGCTTTGCACTCCCCAGGATGGTACAGTGGGCAATCCACCCACTGAAAAGACTTGTGAGACTGTGGCTTTGCACTCCCCAGGATGGTACAGTGGGCATGGAGGCCCCTCGTGGATCTGGCGTCGTGGACTCATGTGGCTGAGGTGCCCCTCCTTCCCTTCCCCCTGAGGTGCCTGTGGTTTTATTATCTGATGCCCCAGCAGTGTTCTCTCCAATGGAATCGGGTCTCGTGTGTGGGCTTTGCCCATGTGTTTATGCACATTGGCCCACGGACAATGGCATGTAGCCAATATGTGCCGGACTTTTGGACTATGTTCATACTGTATTCTTCATGTTGTGATTTATTTGTTTTAATAATCTCATATTTCACTTAAGTTCAAATATGCTTTAATATACTTCTATTTTAATGATCATTTTATTTTGTCTTTGAATTATTCCAGGGGTTTTGGGGGGTGTAAATCTGACTTGTTGCTCTGCATTGGTGTGTGGGGATTTGGGGGGGGGGGTGTCGCGTATGTGTGTGCCCGTAATCTTTTCTCCTCCCCCCTCCCCTGTGTCGTAGGTGCAGTACTCACCGTTGTCTCCTGTTTAATTTGGGTTCCATGCTGTCCAGATTCCTCGTGGAGTGTATAGAGGTGAGCGTTTTCCCGTTCGGGATCTGTTTCCGCCGTGTTTTTATCGGCGGGGCTCCCGCCCCAGAAAAGGTGGCGGATTGGTGGGTCGTGATAGGGTGGGCGGTACATTGTCTGCCGCCTGTCTGTTGGCGGTGACCGCCGCGCTGTTTGTTTGCCCCGCCGTGGCGGTCGGAGTGTTAAAGTGGCGGGCTGTGTTGGCGGTTCCCGCCAGGGTCAGAATTCCATTTTTTTTACCGCCTGCCTGTTGGCGGGTTGGCCGCCGCTTTAACACCGACCGCCAGGGTTGGAATGACCCCCTAAATGTAACACTAGACAGGAAATAAGAACAATATGAATACACAAGAGTAAATGGAGATCAGAGTTTCATACATTCCAATAGCGATTACTTAATTGCGATTCGCAGGAAATCGCAATTTGGTAATCGCTCTTGCAATTAATGATACATCTGGCCCATTATTTTATAAATAACCAGTATGTTTTAAGGACATCAAAACAGAGATGAGAGTGTGTGTGTGTGTGTTTTTGTCTGTGTGTATATGTAAAAATCCCAGGAGAAATCCCACAGACACCTCACCATACCCACCTGAAAACACCTGTACCCAACTATTTATAAGAGAATATATTTATTAGAGGGGTGTAACACCCCAAACACCACCTGAAGTTACGTCCCTTATAGAGGTGTTAGAAAAATTGTACATTTCCTCCAAGCCCAGGACAGCCCATTCACTCCAATTTCACTGCACTTCTCATCATAGGCAAAGGTCCAAAACAGACCGGAAGAAAGGATGACACAACAATGCAATTGTGGAGAGCCCCTACTGATGTTATTGGTAGACCCACACCTGACCTTGATGGTAGCTGCAAAATTGGGATACCACCACAGAACCATGGGTGGGAACATAGGCCCTCCTTACAACATTAGCAGTAACTACCGCCTACCGCCAAGGCGACGCCCGCCAACATACCGCTGCAGTGACTACCAGCCATCTGCGCGTAACATGACTGCTGATGGTATACCGCCAGAATGCTGGCGGAACACCACCGATGGTCATGGTGGCAGATGGCGGTAAGGCAGTGTTTTGCTGGTGGACGCTGCTGCTGACAGCAGCGCCGTGGACAGTCTCCAGCCGGAGGACCCCCAGCAAGCAGGTAAGTCGGGTTCTCCGACAGGAGAGGGGGTTGAGGGTGTTGTGTGTATGTGGGGTGTGTGTGTATGTTTTGGAATGCGTGCATCAGGGTGTGAGTCGCATTGAATGCGTGCGTGAATGAGTGATTGTGAGTGTTGTGTGTTCTGAATGCATGTGTGTGACAAGGTATGTTGGTGTGTGTTGCGGTGTGTTGATATGTATGTGTGCATGCGTGGGTGGTGGTGGGTATGCGGGTGTGCATGTGTGTATGTGGGTGCGCGTGCATGTGTGTATATGTACGGGTGCAGAAGAGGGAGGAGGAAGGTGGGAAAGGACTCTGGGGAGGGGGGCGGGGAAGACCTCTATCAGTGTCAGGGAAGAGATTCCCTGGCACTGATATTACCTACCGCCGATGGTTTTCATGGCGGTAAGTTTGGCACGAAAACCATGGTGGTAGGCCGCGTTGTAATCCCGAGGGTGGGATTGTGACGGCCGCGGGGCTGGAGACCGAAGTCTCCAGATCAGCGGCCGTTACCACCCTGGTGGTCGGTGTGTTAAAGTGGCGGTCTTTGATGGCGGTTACCGCCAGGGACAAAATCCTTTTTTTTTTACCGCCGGCCTGTTGGCGGTATTAACACCGCATTAACACCGACCACCAGGGTTGTAATGAGGGTCATAGTTCTGGACAAGATCTCAGACCGAACATAATTTAGTTGTTTACCATGTACCTTTTACCTGAAGCATGCCCGTATGTTATAAGACTTGCTAATGTTCCAGTTTTAAAAGCGGACTCTATGGGAGTACTGGTGATCCGGGAACCAAGTTAGCTGCTTAAGCGGTGAGCTCCTCCAGCCACTGCTTTAATAGCTGAGATTCTACAGTTTTTTGCTCTCCCTCTGTAGCACAGTTATGCTGTGTTTGTAAATGACAGAAAGGAGCAGGTCTTGACAAAACGTAGCGTTCCGATGAAGACGTTTATTTCATAGCTAAAAGGACCCAGGACCACAGCGTCAGCGATCAGCTCCTGGAACAACGGTCAACACACATCTCCTCCGTGACTGGAATTCCAGAACCCATACGTAGCTACCAATGAGATTGCGGCTCCAAACGAGAATATTATAATAGATTGCACAATAACATAAGGCTTAACATGAGAAAATAGCAATGCTACTAACAATAAGAAAACAATAATGTTACCACATCACCTCCCTTCCGAGAGAAATAATAACAAACAAAGCAAATTAAACAAGGATATAATCATGAAATCTAGAAGGTAGGTTAATAACCCTGGAACTGCGAGTAGATACAGGTTCTGATCTGGACTCATTAGAACCAGAATCAACATCATCAAGTGTGTTTTACTGGGGTTCAAATTCGCCAGCACCACAGGCAGCAACACAGGTTTCACCAGAAGTATTGCTAAGAACAGATGTATTAGTACCACTCAAATTTTCACCTGAAGGTTTCGTAATTCTATTCTATAGCATAGGGTTTCCTGGGTTTTCATTAGTAGCACTGTCATGTTCAACATGTTCAAATGGAGAATTTCTAATCTCAGTTGATAACATGGAATTTTCTACGTTCTTAAAGTGATACATGTTTTTGAAGACTTGTACTTGTTCATCAGAAACAGGAATAACACTATTGTTATTCCACCACCCTTTTCCTTTTAATAAAACATAAGCCGTTGTGGTCTTGTCAATTTTTACAGGCAACGAATACTTAGATTCTCCCTTACTTACTCTAAAAGGTTTTTTGATGAAGACCCAATCTTTTACACACAACTCAACTTGTTTAGTATTTCTTCTACGATCATAGTCAATTTTTTGCTTTAGCTGTTTACTATCAACTCTATTTCTTAGGGAAAAGTTATCATCATCACATTTTGATCTGTGTTTTTCTTTGAAAGCACCATACATCCATCTTGGTGCGAGTTGTGTTCTAGGATCTCTTTCCCTAAGTAACTTAAAAAGAGTGACTCCAGTTGTAGAATGAGGGGTGGTTAAATATTCCCAAATTCTTTCTTGTAAAAATTCTGCAATATCAGAGTCGGATGCTAAAGCTATTTGAATTCCATCTTTGAGTACATGATTAGCCCTTTCTACTAAGCCGTTTGAAGATGGACTGTAGAGAGCTACTTTTAGATGTTTAATATCGTGCAGATTAAAAAAATCACAAATTTGTCTTGACACAAAATTAGTATCATTGTCAGTGACAATAGTAATTGCTGAACCTTCCAGTTTGAATAATTTGCTCAGAAAAGAAATTACTATATCAGAATCTGCACTTTAAACAAAATAGTAATAAATCCACTTTGAAAAATAGTCAACCACAACTAACAAGTACCTCTTATCCCTTGGTAGCAGATTAAATGATCCGGAGAAGTCCAAGGCTATTTTCTCCTAGGGTTTCTCCGGAACAGGACCAGGAAATAATGGCTTAGTAACTGATTTCCAGTGTTTGTCAGAGACTGTACATTTTGAACACTTATTTATGAAATTCACAACTTGTTTGTCTATCCCAGGCCACCAATATGTCAACTTTAATTTCTTAGATGTCACTGAGATCCCCATTTTTGGGCAATACTGATTATCCTGTTCTTACGTTCAGTAAGTAGAATCACAAGATCACCCCTTACACAAATGTTATTTTCACATGATAACTCTTTGCCTACTTGCTCAAAACATCTGAGTTCACCAATTAGTTTTTTCTCAGATGGCCATTTCGTCCTCAAAAATACTAGTACTTTGAATAACAGCTCATCACTGGCCATGGATGCGAACTGTTCATGTTCTGTGATGTGATTGTCGAATACAGCTAGAACATCCACCAACACCATGACACATTCTTGTTCAGAATCAATGTCTAACAAAGCATTGTAAGGCAATGGTATGCGGTATAGGCAATCAGCACAAACATTTTTACCACCTTGTATGTATTTAGTAACCAAATTATACTCCTGTAGTTTGGATAACAAACAAACCAACTGTGCCAATGCTTTGCCTAATCCATTACTATTCATAAAAAATACAAGTGGTTTGCATTTCTGGACTGCCCCCACACACGCCAAAGCCTATCTCTCAATTGTACTGTAATGAATTTCTACATCTCACAAAGTCCTAGAACCAAAGGCTACAGTATTTTCACAACCATTAACCCATTGCCCAAATACTGTCCCTATAACTTTCAAACTAGAGTCAACCATAATAAAAGGTTTTCCTGATGGATCAAATGCTTGTAAGGCTAAGGCATTGATAACTTAATTCTTAATGTCTAAAAAAATGGTGTTTAGTTCATTATTCCACTCAAATGTGATCCCTTTTTTAAGAAGACATCTCAGTGGCTGTACTACAATGGCAAAACCGGGGACAAACCTGGCATAGTACTCACAAAGCCCTAAGAATGATCTTAGTGTGTCTTTATCAGCAGGAGGGCATACATTTTTGACTGCATCCAAACTGCTAAATTTTGGCTTAATTCCTTCACTGGAAATAGTATGACACAAATACTCTACCTCAGTAACCATCAGTTTGCATTTACTAGGTTTAACCGTAATACCTTTGTTTTTCAGAATAAGCAAGACCTTTTCTAAAACTTCTAGATGCTTTTCCTGGGATTCTGTGAAGAATAATATGTCATCTTGAAAATCCTGTACCTGTGGTAAATCACGAAACAACTCATCCATTAGTTTTTGAAAGGCACTTGCCGCAGAAACAGGTCCAACCAGCAAACGTAAATATTTAAAAGCTCCAAATGGAGTTAGAAACGTGGTTAAATTCTAAGAATCTTCACTCAAAGCAATCTGGTGAGACACAGAAGGGAGATCAATGGTTGAAAAAAAAATTGAACGCCCAGTGTTCGTGATCATTTCTTGAATATGTAGAAGAGGATGACAATCCACTAATATGTTTTGATTGACAGATCTCAAATCCACACATAACCTTAACTCACCATTTTTTTTTTTTATCACTATGGGAGAAACCCATTCTAATGAATCAGTTACAGCAATTATGCACTCAGATTGTAATTTAAGTAGCAAATTATTTTAATCTGTCCTGACACTTAATGGCAATGGTCTAACTTTGTGCATCACAGGGATCGCACGTTTCTTTAATTTGATGAAATGTTCAAATTGGCCCCAAAATAACCTAATAAATCTATGTTGTGGTCACCCAATGCTTTAGGGTTGATGTCCGGAGATTGTAACTCAATAGTGTCTTGCCACAATTTAAAGAACGTATGATCAGCTAAAATGGTGATGGGAGCCCGAATCAGCTAAAACGGAAATGTTGTTGTTATGAATGATCACATCACATGTGGAACCTCTAATAACCTTCTCAGGCTTACTACAAATTTCATTAGGGAGGTCAACCGTTAATAAAACATTTGAGAATTCATTAGAATATTGTTCAATTTCTTCATTTACATCCACATTGCTGATTCTCACTTTGATATAACTACCCTTGTTACTTATCTGTGCCAAGCAAACACTTTGAAAATGGCCAGTTTTCAGACACTGATTACACTTTTTACCAATTGCAGGACACAAAGAATCATTTCCAGCATGATTTTTAGAACAACAACGAAAACAAATTTGTGAATGTTTTCCTTCTTGTCCGTGATATACTTTACTCTGTCTTCCTAATTTATTACTCACTGTGCACACTATTTCTTCATTACTGACACAATCTAAGGAAGTGTTTTGGTTACCTAAGAGCTTAGAAGTAGTTATCGATCTTTCTATTCCCTTGGCTATGTCAATGACTTCTTTAAGTGTGGTGCTGCACCACTTCTGTGTGCAGGAATCACAAGTAAATTGTCAAATACACGTTGACCAGCAACCCCAAGGTGATTAAATAACAATTCCTTCTTCCTATCAGGAGAATATCCATTTGCATCGATAGCTGTGAGATAGTTCTCAAATATGCGTAGCCACTCAGGCCATTTGATATCCGGCTTTCCAGATTTTTGTAAACATGCTGGTGGTTGAATAATGCCTTGATTGGCCGCCATGATGGGTAACAAATTTTATATTAAGCGAATTGGAATGGAAGACAAAGTATATGTGCCAATCCAAAACGAGGCAGGGTTGCATTGCTAGTTTCTCCAATACAGTGCTTGAATTGGAATTGCCCCAATCCAAAATGGCTGCAGGATCACGTTGAAGCAGTATCCAGGACAACACTCTAGGAGACACGTGCATCGCGTTGGGATAGCCTGAGGAGAACGCGTGTGTACATGATGTGAACCTCGGGAAGGCAAGAGGAGTCTTGTGCCGGAAACCAGTAAAATAAAGCAGCAGCCAGTTCAGCAGAAAATATGAGAAAATAAGAATCTTACAGATTGCCGGTAGGAACAGCAAGCTATGGTCTCCACACAGGTTGTCGGTGGGTCCTAGCCCGGTAGGAACAGTAGGTTACGGTCTCCACAATAGGTTGTCGCTGGGTCCTCTCTTAAAATATCGTAAGCTGTTGCCCCACTTCTGGTACCAAATTGTAGCAGGGTTATGGTGTTTGTAAATGACGAAAATGAGAATATTATAATAGATCACACAATAACATAAGGCTTAACTTGAAAAATAGCAATGTTACTAACAATAAGAAAATAGCAATGTTACTACACCCTCATAAACCAAATGACTGGTCCAATGCTCCTCTTCGACTGACAGTCCTAAAAGCCTCTTTGATGGTCTGAGTGCAGACCAGTTCCGGGGAAGCGGCACAACGAATAGCGTGCATCACTGATTAGGGCATACTGTGCAGCAGCTTACCTGTGGCCAACTGAGACCTGATGCTCCTGGTTTGGTTGGTGGCCAATTGGGCTGATTGGTGGTGAGTGTGCCTGTCGTGTCTGCCGAGAACATGTTGCAGGCTGTAGTGAGAGAGGAGCGCATCAGGTACAAACCCACTTCCATCTAGCAGGAAACTGCTTGGCATTCCAATGTTTTGTACGTTCCAATGTTTTGTACCTGAAGTTTCCTGCCGACTGTTTGCTCACCTTTCTGCTTCCGGGCCACACATCAATCTTGGCAACTTCATTGTCGCTTGGTGTCGGCTTCTGTCTTGTTGTCCCGCTTACTTGGAAGCCACTCCTGCTAAGCTCCTGATTCTCAAACCTGTGAAAACACTAAGGAAGAACAAGGAGTTTAAAGTATCGTTACTTACAAAGTCTAATGCAGTAAAGCGTGCTGCGAAGCTAAAGTTAATCGTAGTGAGTCACATGCTGATCTAAGCGGCAATTCTCTCCAGAGATTTCCATGACTGCTACATCACTAATACTGCTTAACCTTTATTTCTGCAATGAAAAGAAATTAACTTTAGAATCAAACATACGTGTATATTAAAGTCGGAAAAAGCATGTGGTGAATTCATGAACTTTATTTACAATAACGTACCTGAACCCAGCATTCCATTTTTTGGGGACATTTTGAATTTGTTTACAATATGAGTTATCCTGTGAATACATAACAGGAAATATATTTAGTACTGAAATGGCCAAAACACAGGTACAAGGAACTTAGAAGTTGATTACAAGTTTAAGTCACTTACCCTCATTTCCAAGCACCTTATTTTGAAGGAAATGTTGTGTTTGAAATCCTAATAATGGCAACTAGGTACATCTAGGATGCGTACGTTGTCTTTTTCAATGTCTGTTTTTCTAATGTATTTTCTAGATCCTGCATATCTCATGCTCATCAACCAGGTATCCACCAAACAGGAAGGAGGGATTTGTTCAGGTATTCTGAATGAAGTTAAAAGACATTTTTGCAAAAAATTTTTTAATTTCTTTTCTAAAATAGATTCTAATTCTTTTCTTTATTTCTCATTCACGAAGCCATACAGAAAACACCTGGTTAACACACGCAATCCTTTATAGACTTCACGGTACCAGGGTTTCTTTGTCTTCTATTCCCTCTTCCCCTAATTACCCCGAATTAGCTTTGACTAGGTTGGGCTGTCTAGATGGCAGAAGTTGGGAATACTCTTTATGGTCATCCTATCGCTCCTGCAGAAAACCAAGGTGAGATCTGACAGTACCTCCTTGCTCCCGAGACCAATGACTTTACTGCTGCGGGCTACCCGGTGGGAAGAGCTCCACTGTAGTGCCCGCGCTGAATGTTTTTGCAGCAGGCCTCTCTCTGCTGGTGACACGAGGGACTCAGTGTGGTTCACCGGCCTACCTCCTTGCTGCATCCCCTAGTGAGGGCCCAATCACAGCCAGTTGAGGCCTTGAACTGCTGTTGTGCAGGCAAGCTCACACACATAGGTTCCTGTGGAGCAGATCTATCCAAAGCCTACTCATTTTACCCTACCTCAGATTGAGGAGGACAGCTCTATCCTTCGCCCGATACCTGGAAGCCTACTCATTTTACCCTGCTGCAGACTGAGGCGGAGGAGAATGGTTCCACTCTCACCTCTATTGCATTGATATGTGCTCCTTCTCCAGTTTTTGCAAAGTGCAGGCCCGCAGGTGCTAAGGGAGCCCTGGCACAGCCCAGTGCTCTACTCTTTATCTGTATCTCTATGTAGGTATCCTGATCATGGCCACTGGAGGCCTTTCACTGCTGTCGAGTGAGCTAGTGACACACGCACTGCTGGCCTTTGGGGTGGGTGCCATCCTACCCTTGTTAACTGGATGTCCCATTGGCCTGGCTTTCTGTAAACTACGGGGGAGTGAATAGGACCACCCCTTATGCATGATGGACTGATACAAGCTCTGCTCCTGCATAGGACAAGCTGCAGCCCCTTTGAGTGATCCGGAGTGTTGTTAAGGACGCATCATTACTGTTTCAGCTTCTCTCCAGCTTATTTTACAGACCATTGTGATGCTGTGCATTGTTGCACAATGGAACTGCTAACATGGGGAAAAGCAAACATAGGCAGTCCAAACTCCCCTATGATAAAACGTAACCTACTGATGGTTTCCCCATGGCTGCTCCCTCGATGGTGACATTCCAGCCTTAGTATGTGATTTTAAAAATAGTCTGTGCACCATGGACAGTAGGATTAACACTCTGACACAGCCCATGGATCACTTCCAGGAGATAGTCGACAGGCAAAATGCCAGGTTTACACAAGTGGAAACACACATTTTTGATATTGAGGACTTGCAAGGGCCTGCCTCTATCCCTATTACAGCTCCAAATTGCAAACATACTGCTATAAAGGCAAATAATGAGGATGTGTATGGCTGCTCGAGGCAGAATAATGTCTGCATTGTAGGAGTAGCTGAATCATCTAATACTGGCAGCATGGAGAGCTTTGTAGAGGATATGTTGGTAACCCTGATTGGCTGAGAAGCTTTTTGTTTCTCACACCTTTATAGCTCCCTGCTATCCAAGCCATGGCCAGGACAAATTCCCAAACCCATCATAGCTCACCTGCTAAACTATAGGGACTGCAATCAGACTTTGCACCTCAACTGGATCTTTGTTTTAGCGGCACCCCCATAGTTTACTATCTGGACTTCACACCATCGGTGCAGGAGGCAAGGCGCTTCTTCATCACAGTCAACAAAACCCTACGTGCTGAGGCTATCCTCTATGCTGTATGAAGGCCAAAGTGAGTTAAGTGCAAGGGAAAAATGAATTTTTTCATCCACCTGGAGACAGCAACTGACTTCATCGATATCTATCTATGATGCAGTGAACATTCCAGCTCAACAGTCAGCCTCCCAAGTTCAGCAAAAGGTGACTTCCAACACCTTGCCTCTACACTCCGTGACGATCACTAGAGTTTTTGTCTATTTGTGTTGTGTTAAGCACCTATTGTGTACAGATACAACTGTGTGAATGTACTAGTTTGTTTGGGACCTATTAACTGTTTCAAAGTATTTGTGCTCTGGGGAAATTTTTATCTGTTCTTGTATTAAGGCGCCTGTGAGAAATTGGGTTGTGGTTGAAGGGGGTGTGTGCCCTTCTCAAGCAACAGCCACAATCCTTGTCAGAGTGAACCATAAATGAACCTGTGCTTAATTCTCTGGTACCTTGGCACATAAACAGTCAATCAGTCAATCAATCAGGATTCTAAAGCGCGGCTAATCACCCGTCAGAGAATCAAGGAGCTGCGAGCTATGCTGCTTCCGGGGGGCTCTGTTGAGCAGCCAGGTCTTGAGTACATTCCTTCATTCCTGAAGAGAAGTTGAGGTCATGACATGCATGGGAGAAGGAGCGTCCTCTACTGTTGCTTCCACAGATATGGGGGGTGCGAGGGAGAGGGAGGCAGAGAGCAGGAGTCTGTGGGGCTGGTGGAAGTTTATGCAGTGGTTGATGTAAGCTGGTCCTTGATTGTGGAGGGCTTTGTAGGTGACATCTCTTTTGAAGAGGGAACCAATGGAACTTCCTGAGCTGGGAGGTGATGTGGGTCCATCTGGGAAGGTCGAGGATGACTCTGGCCGCTGCGTTCTGTATGGTCTGCAGTCTCTTCAGTAGGTGCATGGAGATCCCTGCTTGCAGAGGGGATATAATGATGCCAACTGGTGGAGAGCCCTGGCTTTACCTGGAAAGTATCTAGAAATGCTTTCTTTAAATGTATGCAGTTTCACATATTACATACAACCTACCTTATGCACATAAGCTACATTGGATCTTCCCTGGAACATCGACAGTCTGTCCTAGATGTCACCAGAATATTGTCTTGTCAGAAATTACACTGGGGGTCATTATGACCCCAGTGGTAGGTGATAATGTGACGGTAGTACCACCAACAGGCTGGTGGTACATATCGACACATTATGACATTGGCGGGTTGGCTGCAGCCAACCCCCCAATTCACCATTCCTTTTGCCATGGCGATTGCAGCCGCCAGGCCGGAGATAACAATCTCCAGCCCAGCGGCCACTATTGTACCGCCGGCGGCATTTTGAGCCTGCCTACTGCCATGCTTTTTGTGGCGTTCACAACGCCACGAAAACCATGGCAGTAGGCCCTACCAGTGATGGGAATTCCTTCCCCGTCACTGGTAGGAGGCTCACCCCCCCTCCCAAATACTCCCCAGATGCCCCCACACCCCTCCATCCACGCTCCCCCATCTGATCCCCCACTAACTCATCCATGCACACTCGCAGACATGCACCACGCATACACACACTCACTCACACTGGCATACACGCATTCATTCACGCATGCATCCATTCATTCTCGTACACATCCGTACACACATTCACACTGACACGCAGACACGCATTCACATTTCCATTCATACACGCATTCACACACATGCATAAACCCACGCAAACAACACTACACACACAGACGCATTCATGCACACACTCACACATTCATGCACACAACCCCACACACAACACCCCCCTCCACCCGCCCCTGTCAGAAGCCCAACTTACTTGCATCCAGGGGGTCTTCCAGCAGGGAACAGGATGGAGCGCTGCTACCGCCAGCAGCGCCTGCCAGCAGAACACCGCCAGGCCGTATTATTTGTCATAATACGGCTGGCTGCAGTCTTCTGGTGTGGCGCTGTTGGTGGTAGCAGTGCCACCTTACCACCATCCGCCAATATGGCCACAGCTGGATTTCCGCCCTTCTTGTGGCGGAAGTCCAGCTGTGGTTATAATTTGGCGGGTGGATGTCAGTCGTGGTGACGGTCTTTTGGTGGCCATCGCCGCAGCGGTAGGCGGCATTTACCGCAAATGTTAAAATAAAGGCTACTGTGTCTTGGATGAGGTGAAGTGTTGCATAGCCACTATTACCCTTAGACCACACCTCACTACCACTGTAACCAATTTGCTAGGTATTTACTTTAGGTCCAAAAACTCTAAATTCACTAAATAACTCAATGACCTCACCCTTGTCCTTGCCAAGAGGGGTATTACCATGAGATTGAATTCCCCATTTCCCCCTATGGAAAACACTTGGGACAGGGACTTTAAATGCTGGGCTGAGGCTGAAGGTTTGGGCTCCACAGGTAGAAGGCACAAGGGCTACAGAAATACCCTATTGTTGAACACTGGGATGTGCTCATGCATAACGCTAAAGAAGGATGACAAACAGCCACGGTAAACAGCGTATGTCGATAACTCTAGAAACTAGAACCCCATTGGCTGCCCAATTTCTACACTGCATGCTTTGCTGGGCTCACACTATGACTGGGCACATGATCTCATGACAATCCTATATTACTCACACTCTGTGCTGCTCTATGCCACCCCTAACACCGAGGGTATTGTTAGTCTTGTGCATGTGCTCTTAATCTCCTATGGGGACACTCCTGGGAGGTTAAGGAGGATTTAAGAGGGAGGATGGGGGGCACACACACCCCTCAGCAGATAGGCTTTCACTTTGCATTTGACATATTGCTGCATCTTGACACAATGTGTAATGTCTGTTGTTAAATGTCAATTGCTGATCCTTGAGGTTTTCTAAAAACCAATAAATATGTTTAAAAAAATAAATAAAGACATCTTCCATTCTGCACTTAGAGAGGTACAACAAACTCTTTCACAGCAATTAAAAACCTTCTTCTTGCACTTCTGACATTGTATGGAGGTTCACCACGTAAAAAGAGAAAAATGGAGGTGCTGTTACATTTTGCATGATGTCAAATCGCCGAGAGAGATAAAAATAAAAACGAAATACACTGGTATTCCATTTCAATAGCCAAGATTTTCTTTTTTTAACAAAAATAGACACCAGTATCTGAAATATTACTCAAGAAACCTGCAAAGGAAAACAAAAACAGTTAAAACAATGTGTCTGCAATTCTCGCTGACTTGTCTTATTTTCCACAGCTTGAGAGAAAAAAAACTGGTAAGTCTGTAACTTGTGCATAAATCGCAACAACCAATTGCGGTAGAAAACACAGTTAAAAAAACAGGTTATCTCACATTGTATTAGTAGCCCAAACTAAGATGTCCATGATGATCCAGATTAGTTCATGTCGGACCAGTAGCCCAAACTAAGATGCTGTCGCAGAATCCTCACCGTGTTGTGGGAAGTCAGGACTTCCTTGGGAGCACACCTACTCCCCATCAGGTCAGAGTTTACCCCTGAACCTGACTATACAACCCAGAGACACCACCCTGAGGCTGGACACTGTCTGGTGAACCAGGACTTTCTGGGGGCGGGGGGCACATCTACCTCCCACAAGGGGAACACCTTCCCCAAGGGCTGCACTAGAATCTGTCTGGCGCAGGTCTCCTGACCTCTGCCCATCTGGCCCATCTGGCCCAATCCAGAAATGGTATCACCAAGGTCATACCTGGGGGGCTCTGACCTCAGAGCTGACCCCTGACCCTCCAGGTTCTCCACTGGGGCCCGCAGCCCCATCTTACCTCTATGCCTGGATTTCCGCCTCCTCCACTCTGGAGTGAGACTACCAGCCACCAGGACCGGCGGAACGCTACCACCAGCCACCCACCTAAGTCCTCCTGGCAAAATGGGATCCCTTCCAGCAGCTGGCCCTATGGTGCAGACAAGGCTCCCCTCCTGGCATTCCCTCATGGAACCAAGCAGGCTCTGAGACTGGGTCTCAGACATCCTGGGACTCAGCCCACCCCCACTCCCTCTCCTTTGAGACAAGACATGGGAACCGAAACTGAACCCACTACACTGGGACCTACCTGGGACACAGGCTGCTCCCACCACACCTGGTTGGGAAACACCAAGACCACTTCCTTTAGGAACACCCCCAAATGCCACACCAGACCCTCTGGCACTCAACCAGAGGTCTGCCTTCTTAGCAAGCTCCCTGGGGTAAGAGAGCTCACAAAGTGACAAGTGTTGGCGTAGCCCTGAAAAACAACAACGAAGCAGGCGCTCTATGACAATCATATTAAACAGCCCTTCAAAATTGTCCACTGCACTACCCTTCACCCATCCATCTAGTGTCATGCGGTAATCCTCCATGAACTCCTCCCAAGACTGGTCGGACAATTTCTTACAGCCCCTGTACCTCTTTCTGTACTCCTCAGGAGAAAAACCATACTTCTCAATCAGTGCATGGTGGAATACCCCATCCTGTTACTCCCTTCCAGGGCCAGTAGGGCATCCCTCCCCTCCTCAGGAATATAGCTCCCTAGGACAGTCCCCCAATCCTTCTCAGGGATCCTGCGCTCTACCAGAATCCTCTCATATTCCTTTAGCCACTGACGTATGTCACCCTTCTCTTGCAACCTATGTACCAGATCTGTGGGTATTTGAGGATCATCTTTGCTACTGCACCCTACTTTGCTGCCACCACTGGACTTCACTTGCAGCGCTGGTGAGCCCAGACCCTTCAGACTACGCTCAACAGCGAGTCTCTCTCTGGCAAAGGCCCTCTCTGCCTCTGCCATCCTCTCCTGCACTAAGGTCTTTTCCACCTCAACCCTTCTCTCCTCCACAGCCAGTCATGCTAGCTGCAACTTCATGTCCCTCTCTTCCCGTCTGTCTCTTAGCTCATCAGGTGACAAGGAATGAGAGGTGACACTGCTCCTTACACTGGACCCAGCAAGGGACTCCCTATCACTGGGGCCTTCTCTGTCAACTGGCGTCCCCGACCGGTCATTCTCACCCTCCTGGTCAGTCTCTCCACCACTCTCTAGGGATGAGGTTTGGGATCCCTCCCATTGGGAATCCTCACTACACTCAGGATTCTCTGAGTAACCCCAAAGAACACTCTTCCCCTGGGTATATGTCACAAACCTTTCAAAGAAATTCAGAGATCTCCTAAGGTCCCTGCTCTCTGGCAGTCCTCTCTCTCTACAGAACTCCTTTAATTCCTCCTGCGTGTAAAACAGCACGTCCTCTAGGTTAAAGGTTGGCTCTATTTTGAAAAGGTACAGTAAAAACAAGTGTGACTGCCCAAATGTAACTGAAAACAGGAAAAATTACCAATGAGAGAAAATCAGGAGAAACAAAACGTGATGGTCTAAAATACAGTTTATGGTGCAATAATGAGCCACAATGGTATTGTGCAAACACAAGTGCTATCCTCACTGCTGACAACCAATGTTAGAAATGGGGTCTTTGGTTGGCAGTTAGGTTACCCTCTGTCCAAGCAAGGACCCTCACTCTAGTCAGGGTAAAGGAGAATCACACTCAGGTAACCCCCACTTTCCCCCTTGGTAGCTTGGCACGAGCAGGCAGGCTTAATTCAGAAGCAATGTGTAAAGTATTTGTACCAACACAGTGATACAGTGAACTACTACAAAATGACACAACACAGGTTTAGAAAAATAGTAAATATTTTATCTAAATAAACAAGACCAAATACGATAAAAATCCACAATACACCAAAAAATATGATTATAGCACTAAAAACACAAAAACAGTGCCTACAAGCACAAATGCTACAATTGCGGCAGCGCGATGGAGTAGTTTCCTACAATGCAACACCACTGGCGCTGTTTATGGAGTCATACGACCCCCAGGTACATACCTTTGTAAACAACTAGAAATCAGGTTGTTGCACAGAGTCGGGGAGTGAGGCGTCGCTGGATTCGATCCGGCGTCAGTTCCTGTGCTACAGGGCAGAAGAGCAGAGGCATCGCGCAGCGGCTTTAGGTCCTTACTGCAGAGCGGTAGAGGTGAGGCAGCATCGGTTGCGAGGTGTCGGTCCCTTGGTTCCGGCAGATACCAAGTCCAGCGAAGTCATGATGCTGCCGGGCAATGTCACAGGTCGTATTGATGTCACAGGGCCGCAGGCGCTGCGATGGCATCAGATATCCCAGACGTCAGACTTATGACACTCCGATCTTGGCGAATTCTTGCAGGGTCAGCGGCTTCGGCGACACGAAGCCTGCGGAGTCATTGGGGTCATCGTGCTTCTGTGAGGTCTACGGCTTCAGGTGCAGGTGGCATCGCGGGTTCCGTGCAGCGGTGTCCTTAGCAAAGTCGCGCAGCAGCGTTGTTAAACAGATTTTCTCCAGAAATTCACTTTCAGTGGCCCAGGAACTGCAATGGCACCCTCTGGCAAGCTAGTGTCCACAGCATGCAGATTCAGAACTGGATGGTGAAGCCTTTGCTGTCCCTGAGGCTTCAAAACAGGAGGCAAGCTCTACTACAAGCCCTTGGAGATACCGCTCAAGCAGGAATGCACAACAAAGTCCAATCTCGGTCCCCTTTCACAGTCAGAAGCAGCAACTGCAGGTTAGGAAAGCGCAGTCACAGGCCAGGGCAACACTTTTCCTCAGCTCTTCAGCTCTTCTCCAGGGAGAGGCTCCTCTTGAATCCTTGAAGTAATCTAATTTTCAGGGGGTTTGGGTCCAATACTTATTCCCCTTTCTGCCTTTGAAGTAGGCAAACTTCAAAGAAAAGTCTCTGTTGTTCACAAGATCCTGCCTTGCCTAAGCCAGGCCCCAGACACACACCAGGCGGTTGGAGACTGCATTGTGAGAGGCCAGGCACAGCCCATTCAGGTGTATGTGACTACTCCTTCCTCCACTCTAGCAAGATTGCTCATCAGGATATGCAGGCTATACCCCAGCTCCCTTTGTCTCACTGTCTAGAGGGGATTCACAAACAGCCCAACTGTCAAACTGACCCAGACAGGCAATCCACAAACAGGCAGAGTCACGGAATGGTTTAAGCAAGAAAATGCTTCTTTCTAAAAGTAGCATTTTCAAACTAACAATCTAAAAAACAACTTTACCAAAAGATGTATTTTTAAATTGTGAGCTCAGAGACCTCAAACTCCAAATTTCCATCTGCTCTCAAAGGGAATCTGCACTTTACTAATATTTAAAGGCAGCCCCCATGTTAACCTATGAGAGAGATAGGCCTTGCAACAGTGAAGACTGAATTTAGCAGTATTTCACTGTTAGGACATGTAGCACACATCAGTACATGTCCCACCTTAAACATACACTGCACCCTGCCCATGGGGTTACCTAGGGCCTATCTTAGGGGTGCCTTACATGTATAAAAATGGAAGGTTTGGGCCTAGGAAGTGGATACACTTGCCATGTTGAATTGGCAGTACAAGACTGCACACACCGACAATGCAGTGGCAGGTCTGAGCCATGTTTACAGGGCTACTCATGTGGTTGGCACAACCAGTGCTGCAGGCCCACTAGAAGCATTTGATTTACAGGCCCTGGGCACCTCTAGTGCACTTTACTAGGGAATTACTAGTAAATCAAATATGCCAATCATGGATAAACCAATCAAACATACAATGTACACAGAGAGCATGTGCACTTTAGCACTGGTTAGCAGTGGTAAAGTGCCCAGAATCTTAAAGCCAACAAAAACAGGTCAGAAAAAATAGGAGGAAGGAGGCAAGCGTTTAGGGATGACACTGCAAAAAGGGCAATTTCCAAAACCCACCAGTCCAGTATGGCAACATCCTGGGGGGCACCAGATCAAAGATTCTGATGAAGCTCGCCAAGGATTTCTAGAGCTATTGTCTACAGGTGAAGGTCAGTGTCACAGCTGTTCATCTCCCAGGACAAGCAAACGTGGTGAATTAGAATTTACGGTTCTTGAAGGACTCCAGCGACTGGCAACTCCATCCCAGGGTGTTTTAACAACTGTGCCTCAGGTGGGGCTTCCGATCATGAACTTATTTGTTTCCAAGCTGAACGCTTAGGTTAATACTTCAGCTGGCGGCTAGCCCTGGGGTGACTCAGGTGGATGCATTTCTGGAAGACTGGAGCAGGGGACACAACTATGCCTTTCCCTCTTTAATGCTGATAGCCAGAATAGTGAATTTAACCAGAGAACAACAGGTAGAAATTATTTTGATGACTCCGATATGGAATCTCAAACTTAGTTGTTACTGCTTCTAGAAATGACTTGCAACCTTCCTGGCATGATTTCAGCCCGTCCATTGATAATGGACAGCCTTGTGTCCTTCATAGCATCGCGCATTTCAGGCAACGCTGGAACGTGCAAGAACTTTCACAATCTACCTTCTTCATACAACAATCCTTGGGGACAAACACTTAAAGGAGAGACAAGTGGATCCCCAGGGTGGACATTGTCCTGGTTTTGATTTTTCTATCCCAACTAGCAGAGCAAGGCAGAGCTTAGTCTGCCATTAACTCTTTCAGATGTGATTTCAGCAGGGCAGTCACCTATAGCAAACTACCTGATTGGTTTGCTTCCCCTTGCCTGCAAGTTAATGTGAGGTATTAGGTTGTCACACCCTCTGACACCAAAATGTTCTAAATCATGTTATGTTAACTTAGTTCTGAGGCTTTTCTCCAGTTGGTCAGACAATTCAGACTTGTCTTCTAAGCAACTCCTCGCCAAGTTACTATGCTACTATTCCTTAATTCTGGAAAAACAGTTTTGGATGTGCGTGCTTTGGACCTACAAGGGTGATCTTTTTTGCCGGACAGGTTGTCTTTATGATAGCAAAGCGTACAAAATCCAACACCTGCATGGATCGCTAGTCTTCATTCCCAGATAACCCCAAACTCTGTGTAGTGAGGGGTCTTCAAGAATATGAAGTGTTTCCTTGGAGCTCAGTCCTATAAGGGTTAATCAATTATTGATTAATTCAAGGAAGCCTCATAAAGTGGTGTTGTCACTCACCTTAAAAAGATGGGTCCGATAGGTGATATGGAAGAGGCAGGGATTGACACTTCCTACTTCAGAGCACACTCTACTAGAAGTGCAATGTCTTCTAAGGCACTGCTCTTCGGACCACACTGGAGGATATCCTGAGATCAGTAGACTAGCTTTTGGATTCCACCTTCAAAAGGTTCTACCAATTCCTGAAATAGCTCAGTTGGTGGTAAATTAGCTTTAAACTAGCATCATCTGACCCTCTGGTCCTGATATAGAATCAAACTTTTCTAGTAATAGTACTAGAAATGTTGAATTGTTTTAAGGATATGGAGGCAAGGTTTATCCCACATGAAAGGTGGCATCTTTTAGACCCACCAATCCATATTGCGGTAATACGTTTATAGTGCTTGATAAAGTTAATGTGGTATTGTACATAATGTTATGTCATGTATTTTCAAGCACTGTGTATCATTGTTCAGATTGTATTAGGAATACTTGATTTGTGTCCATTGTTAGACATATGTTGGATATGAGTAATATTGGAATTAAGTTAGTCCAGACAGAGCAATGAGAAATTTCCTAGCTAACGTGAAGGAAAGTTTAAATTCTATTAAGGACACAGAGGCGAGGATTATGCAGTCCTTTATCCACATTTATTGTTACAGCAAGTTCAAAGTTCAAGTAAAAAACACTGTAATAAACACTACAACACCCTTGAGTCCAACAATGTAGTCATGGAAACCATAAATGAATCGAATTACTGTCCGAATGTTCATATAAATGCCTCTGGGGTCCAGTCCTTCCTGTTTTTCACTGTAGGGAGTAAAGTTCAAGCGGCCGCAATTCATTTTAGATTTGCCTCCTGGAACAAAAGAAAAGTATTAATCATCCATCATCAAATGTAATGACTCTAAGTAAATCAGATCTGCACCAAGGATTCCCAGTAACCTCACATCTTAATAATACACTGTCAAAAGAGACAATGAATGATAACAAATGGTATCAAGATAGAATAAAATCATTCTAGAAAACGCTATTATTAGCTCCATAATTGTGGAAAAGAATAATACCTGTAAGTATACGGTACTCCTGTATAATTCCTCCCTCTATCATAGTTGTGATCTGATCCCAGAAAAACCAGGAAGGGTATACTGCCGAAATATGGTGGGGATAATCCTTGCCTCCCTGTCCTTAACAGAACTGAAACTTTCCTTCACGTTAGCTAGGAAACTTCTCATTCTATGTCAGGACCAGAGGCTAGGATTATGTGGGATCAAAGCTTACTCACCGCCAGCGATGCAGCCTCATGAATAGGGTTGAAAGAGAATTTCTTAAAGGTAGATTCTGTGACCAATTGGCCGCAATCATAATATCTTCCAGTCTGCCTCCTTCCTGTATGGCCTTAGAGGCCATCACTCCTCTGGTGGAATGCGCACCAAAAAGTCGGACAACGATGCCTGCCTCCATCATAATCCAGCATACCCACCTGGCAATAGTCAGCAAAGCAATTGCCCTGTGTGGTTTCTTGATGGTAATTAACAGTTGTTTCTCACCTGGTGGCCTTATTTCCTCCAACATCTCCTCGTACGCCTTAAGGCATCTCACTACAAAAAGTTAGGATGACCTTCAAAACTAGGGTACGATACTGACCTGATGTAAGGAAATGCCTCCTTGGCATGGTTACCCCCTAACTTTTTGCCTTTGCTGATGCTAAGATTTGATTGAAAGTGTGCTGGGACCCTGCTAACCAGGCTCCAGCACCAGTGTTCTTTCCCTTAACTGTACTTTTGCTTCCACAATTAGCACAGCCCTGGCACTCAGATAAGTCCCTTGTAATTGGTACCCCTGATACCAAGGGCTCTGATGCCAGGGAAGGTCTCTAGGGGCTGCAGCATGTCTTATGCCACCCCGGGGACCCCTCACTCAGCACATGCACAGTGCCTCACAGCTTGTGTGTACTGGTGGGGAGAAAAAGACTAAGTCGACATGGCACTCCCCTCAGAGTGCCATGCCAACCTCATGCCAACCTCACGCTGCCTGTGGCATAGGTAGGTCACCCCTGTAGCAGGCCTTACAGCTTCACTATACCACAGGTGAGGGCATATGTGCATGAGCACTATACCCCTACAGTGTCTAACCAAAACCTTAAACATTGTAAGTGCAGGGTAGCCATAAGAGTATATGGTCTGGGAGTTTGTCAGACACAAACTCCACAGTTCCATAATGGCTACACTGAAAACTGGGAAGTTTGGTATTAAACTTTTCAGCACAATAAATGCACACTGATGCCAGTGTTCACTTTATTGTAAAATACACCCAGAGGGCATCTTAGAGATGCCCCCTGAATACCAATCCGACTTCTAGTGTAGGTTTACCAGTTTCTGCCAGTCTGCCACACACCAGACATGTTGCTGGCCACATGGCGAGAGTGCCTTTGTCACTCTGTGACCAGTAACAAAGCCTGTACTAGGTGGAGGTGCTTCACACCTCCCCCCTGCAGGAACTGTAACACCTGGCGGTGAGCCTCAAAGGCTCACCCCTTTTGTTACAGCACCCCAGGGCATCCCAGCTAGTGGAGATGCCCACCCCACCGGCCACTGCCCCCACGTTTGGCGACAAGGCTGGAGGAGATAATGAGAAAAACAAGGAGGAGTCACCCACCAGTCAGGACAGCCCCTAAGGTGTCCTGAGCTTAAGTGACCCCTGCCTTTAGAAATCCTCCATCTTGATTTTGGAGGATTCCCCCAATAGGATTAGGGATGTGCCCCCCTCCCCACAGGGAGGAGGCACAAAGAGGGTGTAACCACCCTCAAGGATAGCAGCCATTGGCTACTGCCCTCCCAGACCTGAACACACCCCTAAATTCAGTATTTAGGGGCACCCCATATCCCAGGAAATCAGATTCCTGCAACCTGAAGAAACAAGGAGGACTGCTGACCTACAAGCCTGCAGAGAAGGAGGAAGACGACAACTGCTTTGGCCCCAGCCCTACCGGCCTGTTTCCAACTTTGAAAACCTGCAACCAGCGACGCATCCGACAGGGACCAGCGACCTCTGAAGCCTCAGAGGACTGCCCTGGACTAAAGAACCAAGAAACTTGCTGGAGCAGCGGCCCTGCTCAAAACCAGCTGCTTCTTTGCAACAAAGAAGCAACTTTCAAAGACTGTATGTTTCCCGCCGGAAGCGTTAGACTTCACACTCTGCACCCGACGCCCCCGGCTCGAGATCCAGAGAACAAACACCTCAGGGAGAACTCCCCGGTGACTGCGAGCCTGTGGGTAACCAGAGACGACCCCCCTGATCCCCCACAGCGACGCCTGCAGAGAGAGTCCAGAGGCTCCCCCTGACCGCGACTGCCTGCAACAAGGGACCCGACGCCTGGAACCAACACTGCACCCGCAGCCCCCAGGACCTGAAGGAACCGAACCTCAGTGCAGGAGTGACCCCCAGGCGACCCTCTGCCTAGCCCTGGTGGTGGCTGTCCCGAGAAGCCCCCCCTGTGCCTGCCTGCCTGCACTGATAGAGTGAACCCCGGGTCCCTCAATTGTTTTCTACCTGAAACCCGACGCCTGCTTTGCACACTGCACCCGGCCGCCCCTGTGCCGCTGAGGGTGTGTTTTGTGTGCCTACTTGTGCCCCCCCCCAGTGCTCTACAAAACACCCCTGGTCTGCCCCCCGAGGACGCGGGTACTTACCTGCTGGCAGACTGGAACCGGAGCACCCCTGTTCTCCATAGGCACCTTTGTGTTTTGGGCACCTCTTTGATCTCTGCACCTAACCGGCCCTGAGCTGCTGGTGTGGTAACTTTGGGGTTGCCTTGAACCCCCACTGGTGGGCTGCCTATGCCTCAGAACTGAGACTTGTAAGTATTTTACTTACCTCACAAACTAACCTTTACTTACCTCCCCCAGGAACTGTTGATTTTTGCACTGTGTCCACTTTGAAAATAGCTTATTGCCATTTTTACAAATACTGTATACGATATTGCTTTTATTCAAAGTTCATAAAGTATCTAAGTGAAGTACCTTACATTTAAAGTGTTTACTGTAAATCATGAACCTGTGGTTCTTAAAATAAACTAAGAAAAAATATTTTTCTATATAAAAACCTATTGGCCTGGAGTAAGTCTTTGAGTGTGTGTTCCTCATTTATTGCCTGTGCGTGTACAACAAATGCTTAACACTACCCTCTGATAAGCCTACTGCTCGACCACACTACCACAAAATAGAGCATTAGAATTATCTAATTTTGCCACTATCTTACCTCTAAGGGGTACCCTTGGACTCTGTGCACACTATTTCTTACTTTAAAATAGTATATACAGAGTCAACTTCCTAAATTGGTGGATCAGCGGTGGGGTCTAAGACTTTGCATTTGCTGGACTACTCAGCCAATACCTGATCACACAACTAAGTTCCAAAAATTGTCATTAGAAACTGATTTTTGAAATTTGTGCTATTTTTCTAAATTTGTAAAAGTCCTGCTAGGGCCTTCCTTGTGTAAGTCCCTGTTAGCATTTTTTTTTAGGGTTTAAAAGTTTTGTAAAAGTTTGGATTATGTTCTAGAAATAGTTTTAGATTCTTAAAAAGTATCCCAACTTTTAGAAAAGTAATGACTAGCACACAAGAGATGGTGGTGGAACTCAACCTCACCCCTTACCTGCATCTAGAGATGTCAGAGTTAAGAACTCTCTGTAAACTAAAAAATATAAAGAATGGGTCAAACCCTACCACAGTTAAGTTCCAGGAGCTTGTGGCAGAGTTTGTAAGAGACCACCCCTCTGATGATAACCCTATAGAGGGGGAAGCTAGTGAGCTGGAGGATGATTCCCTCCCTCCTGTCCTAGTTAGCTCCAGCTGCAGGATGACTTAGTCCACCTGAAGAAGGTTTTGCAAGGCATATAACTGTCAGATAGAGCAGGATACTGTGGTTTACTTGGGACACATTGTAGGTGGAGGCCAAGTTCAGCCACTCCAACCCAAGATCCAGACTATTCTGGACTGGGCAGCTCCAAAAACCCAGATTCAAGTCAGGGCATTCGTTGGCTTGACTGGGTACTATAGGAGGTTTGTGAATGGATATGGATCAATAGTGACACCCCTCACAGAACTTACCTCCAAGAAAATGCCCAAGAAAGTTAACTGGACCGTGGACTGTCAAAAGGCCTTTGACACCCTGAAGCAAGCAATCTGCACAGCACCAGTTTTGAAAGCTCCAGATTACTCTAAGCAGTTCATTCTGCAGACAGATGCCTCTGAACATGGGATAGGAGCAGTCCTCTCCCAACCAAATGATGATGGCCTTGACCAGCCTGTTGCTTTCATTAGAAGGAGGTTACTCCCCAGGGAGCAGCGTTGGAGTGCCATTGAGAGGGAGGCCTTTGCTGTGGTCTGGTCCCTAAAGAAGTTGAGACCATAATTTTTGGTACTCACTTCATAGTTCAAACTGACCACAGACCTCTCAGATGGCTAATGCAAATGAAAGGAGAAAACCCTAAACTGTGGAGGTGGTCCATATCCCTACAGGGAATTGACTTTGTAGTGGAACACAGACCTGGGACTGCCCATGCCAATGCAGATGGCCTTTCCAGGTTCTTCCACTTAGAAAATGAAGACTCTCTTGGGAAAGGTTAGTCTCATCCTCTTTCGTTTGGGGGGGGGGTTGTGTAAGGAAATGCCTACTTGGCATGGTTACCCTCTAACTTTTTGCCTTTGCTGATGCTAAGTTTTGATTGGAAGTGTGCCTCAGAACTGGGACTTGTAAGTGTTTTACTTACCTCACAAACTAACCTTTACTTACCTCCCCCAGGAACTGTTGATTTTTGCACTGTGTCCACTTTGAAAATAGCTTATTGACATTTTTACAAAGACTGTATACGATATTGCTTTTATTCAAAGTTCATAAAGTATCTAAGTGAAGTACCTTACATTTAAAGTGTTTACCGTAAATCTTGAACCTGTGGTTCTTAAAATAAACTAAGAAAAAATATTTTTCTATATAAAAACCTATTGGCCTAGAGTAAGTCTTTGAGTGTGTGTTCCTCATTTATTGCCTGTGAGTGTACAACAAATGCTTAACACTAGCCTCTGATAAGCCTACTGCTCGCCCACACTACCACAAAATAGAGCATTAGAATTATCTAATTTTGCCACTATCTTACCTCTAAGGGGAACCCTTGGACTCTGTGCACACTATTTCTTACTTTAAAATAGTATATACAGAGCCAACTTCTTACACCTGGTATTTCTTTTCATCCATCTGGATATGATAAATGTGGCCCTTTCTGGTGTGAAAACCCTTACTGTGATGTTGTGGGCCGGACATCTGAAACCCTTTGCCCTTTTAAGGCAGAGCAGCATGGCCAACTTCGTTGATATCTCCTTCCTGGATAAGAATTGATTATCCTGCCAATCTGAAAGGAGATGAAGAACCCTATTAACATCCCATATACCTGAATACCTGGGTTCTCGGGCCTAGACAATCTGATGCCTTTCAGTAGCTTACACACCCAGGGGTGTTCCCCAACTGGGAAATTATTGATGGGAAGGTGACCTGCTGATATGGCTGACATAAAGGAATTAATTGTGTGATACGCCAATCCTGATTTGTATAGTTCTGCCAGGAAATTAATTATGTGTGTAATGGGGCCCCCCCACAGGATCCAGGTGTCTCTCCATACACCAACAGGACCACCGATTCCAGGCCGATTTATATCTCTTGGTCATGCATGGTGACCAAGACAGTCTGATGAGGTTGCCAGAAAGTTTGAAATCCTCCAGGCCATCAGATTCAGGTGTCCCTGCATCACCAATGGATGCGGACGCCCAGCTGGATCCCAAGTGTTGATGGTAGCCTCAATTGCTTTGTTCAGGATAGTTTGTGGAGCATAGGGAACCATGCTTGTGATTTCCACATAGGGGTGACCAGTACCAGAGATGCTTTCTGTCTCTGAACCTGAGCGTCCACTCTGGGGATCAGAGGAAAAGGAGGGAATTTGTAGCCTGGTCCCTGTGTTCAGTCCTGCAGGAAGGCATCCACTGCCACTGCTCCTGGGTCTGGTCTCCAGATGAAGTATCTGGTAAGCTGAGCATTCAACCTGGACACAAAGATGTCCACACTGCAGGGTCCCCATCGATCCATCAGTGCTTGGGAAATTGACAGATCCAGTTGCCAGTCACTGCAATCCTTGAGATGTCTGAAATTCCAATCTGCCACCATGTTTTGGGACCCCAGGAGGTATTCTTCTGTCACTGAGATCTGTCTCTGTAGGCACTAGTGCCAAAAGTCCTTGGCCAGTTCTGCCAGGGTCTGCCCTCCAGACTGTTGATATTCTAGACCGCTGATGTATTGTCCATCCTGAGGAGGATGCAACAGGAGACCTTGTCCTAGGTCAGGGAACAGATCACGAACCAGCAAAAAGCTCCAGTCAGTTGTCATGTAGACTCAACTCCTCCTGTGTCCACTGTCCTCCCATGGAGAGCTCTCCACATAGGGCTCCCCAACCCAGTCTGCTAGCATCTGACTCTATTATCAGGTCCGCGAGAAATCCGAAAATCGCTCTCCCATTCCACACTTCCATGTAGTTTATCCACCATTGAATCGCCATTCTGGCCTCTGGGCATAAAGCCACCAGTTCCGAGTATGTGAGGCCTGTCCTCAGGTGGGATGCCTTTAGTCGTTGCAAGGCCATGAAGTGCAGTGGTCCCAGAAAGATAGCCTGGATCGAAGATGCCAACAGACCCACTATCTTCGCTAGTTATGTGAGGGATATCCTGTCTCTCCTGATCACTTTGAAAGTTCCTTTCTGGTCTGGGAAATCTTGCGTTCCAGGAGATTTAACGTTGCTGAGGTGATATCTATTAGGAAGCCCAGGAAAATCATGTATTGGAAAGGAATCAACTCCGACTTCTGTCTGTTGATGACAAACCTGAGGTTCTGTAACAAGGTATGATGACAAACCTGAGGTTCTGTAACAAGGCACTAGTTGTGTTCAGGTGGACTACCACCTGTGTGCTAGATTGATCCATAAGCAGAATATTGTTGAAATATATAATCAGTCTGATGCCTTGTGTTCTTAGCGTCTCCACGGCCGGTTTCATCAGCTTCGTGAAGCACCAAGGGGCAGAGGAGAGGCCAAACGGTAGACACTGGAACTCGTAGATGTGGTCCTTCCATTGGAACTGTAAGAAACGACAATGAGGAGGGAAAATGGGGACCATCAGGTAGACATCCTAGAGGTCCAGATGGGCGAGCCAATTGCCCTGAAGGAGGAGGTCTTGAAGGAGGTGAATGCCCTCCATCTTGAAGTGGTGATAGACTTGCCATCCGTTGAACTTCCTGAGGTTTATCCCCAGGCGGAATCCTTTGTCCTTCTTTTCTACCAGAAAAAGGTTGCTCTGGAAACCCCTTGGATGGAGACTTGATCATGTAATGGCTTCCTTCGAGAGATGTTCCTGGATCTCTGCATCGATCAACTCGGAGTCCTGTAAAGAAAAATGCATTGGGTGCGGCTTCAAGTTTTGAATTAGAGTACCATAGAATTCTAAGTGGAAACCCTTGACCATCTCCAACACCCAAGGTTTGGAGGTGATCAGATTACAATTGTGGGTGAACAGTCTCAGTCCCGCCGCCCCCCAGTATTAGAGGGGAAAAAAGGGTACTGCTTACCATTGGAACCTCCTGGGGCATTAGCTCCTCCTCTGGCAGTGCGATTGTATCTGCCACTGCCCCCTGCTCGGTTGGGGAAGAAGATTCCCTGCCTGCCATTGTTCCAGCCCTTGTTGTGGTGGGCTTGTCCCTTGAGGGGCCAGATTGGAAGGCACGGCCAGAGGAGCAACCCCTGCCTCTTCTGGCCCCATAGAGAACCTTTTCAGGAAAAATCTTCTGAATGGAAGACTGTGCCTTATCAAGCGCCGAGAAGGTAGGCACGCACTTTCCAAGCTCCTTCGCAAAGGGTGCCCCGAAAACGTTACCTTGCGCTATTGGGACTGCTTCACAAGATGAGAGTTCATCAAGTTTGGGGTCGATCTCTATTAAGAGAGATCAACGTCGCTCTGTGGAATTGGCACAATTGGAGTTTCCAAGCAAACAGACCACCCATTGTGCCCAGCCCGACACGATTTTGGTGGGCGTTGGTGACCCCAATTATTTAGATAAGTCTGCAAGTTCTATTATCTTGGTTAGTGGTTCTAAAATGTCCAGAAGCCTGTCCTTGAAAGCTCACCAGGAAGGATCAATCCCTTTTTAGGGTCCCAAATATACTTAGAAAAGAAAGTGCAAAGTTTCGGGTCAATAGAGGGCGTGGCTGCCACTTTGCCCTCCAGTGCTGGTCTAAGGCACTCTGCACTTAAGCGGGCTCTCACCTGCTTGTCCAAGGAGTGATGGATTTTCCTGGCCACATACTCGGCCACCTTAGAACCTGGACCCACTCCGAGGACCTAGGGTGGTAGATGTCTTCGGGGTCAAACATATCAGTATCCTCTTGATCCCCTTCACCATAGCCTGAGGTGCTCGCAGTTGGGCGCCAAAGTCTGCCCAAATCCACCCCTCATCCAATGAGCCCTCATCATCGGTATCACCCCACCCGAATTGGGGAGACCCCAGGTCGGGGTCGAATTCCAGGGCGACCTTGTCACCAGGCACTCTGGGCAATACATCCTCCTGGCAGGGTACATTTTTTAGTGTGCACACACTCTTGCAGAAGGCTTCCTGTAATCGGTCGCAGCTTTCAAGGTGCCCCAAGTCCCGCTTTAAGATCCTGGAAGATTTAGTTGAGGCACTGGTGTTCGCCCTGTGCCCCCCAGGTTTCCTGGGGAATTCAATACTGATCCATAAGTCTGTTCAACTTGCCCTGAAGGGGTGCCAGCACTTTGGTAATCCCCTGTGAGAGGTGCCTGTTCACCCCTGCAGGGAGGTGGCACTGAGAGGGCCATTCCTCCTCTGATGCCAGGTTAGGGGAATAAGAGTGGTCCTCAATGGAGTCCATTTTCTTTTTTTTTAATTGGGGTGAGAGCACTTACGTTCAAATGCCCAGTAAACTGTACACTAGGAGAGCCCCCTCTGAGGTGCTACTTATGGAACAATATGTGTATAAAGTAGACCACGATTTATTAAATCTGCCACTAGAGGGCGCTCTACACACAGGCCACTGCCTGTCCCAATCAAGAATATGACAGCCTGCCCCTAATGGGCGTTCTCCTAACAGGCCGGTGCCTAATTCTTACTGCCCTAGAAGATTGATGTCAGCGAGGGTTGGGAGGGAGGAAAAAATGATCCCAAGAGACCCAGAGAGCTACGGGTCTGGATTGTTGAAAGACCATAGCGCGCAATAAAAAATGAGCTAGAAACAGACGACAGCACGCTTCGCGGAATCCCGAGTGCAGCACGAATGTGCACCACATAGAGGACCAACGAGGTACTTGGGAGAGCGCTCTGGCCGTAACCTGCCGCGTACAGCTAGGAAGAAAACACGTTATTCACAGAGAATAAATGTCAAACAATGCCAAGAAAAAAGCAACAATATCATAAGGATAACCTCCTTCCCATCTTCCCCCCTTCCTACAACCTAACACAGAGAAACGTTAAGGAAGCGAGGGACTTAACTAACACTAGGGTGGCCACCCGTCCGTAAATTTCACGGAATGTCCGTAATTTCGCCATGCCGTCCGTTGTCGGTGATGAAAGACTTAACGGATGGCATTTGTCTGTAATTTTAGACTTGCACCGAGAGGACAACGGATAGCAGGGCGAAATTACGGGCAGATCAGTTTCCTCAACTGGATTGAAAGGCAGGGAGCCTCCTGTGCTCGGAGGGAGGGGCAGACAGATAAGAAAAGGCCTTCTTGCCAGGGTGTCTCCTTCCCTAAAGAAATGCAAATGTGTGAACTGGTAATTCTGCAAATGCAAAGGGGCTTGAAAACCTGCATTGACTTTAATCAAAGGAGTCACTTGCAACTTTCTGATGACATCTGAAGATATTTTCTTTTAGAGAGGTACTGTAATGGTGTTCCAAGGTGAGCTGTGGAGTGTGTGGTTTTAATGGAGTGTTAGAAAAGATGTTAGTATTAGTTATAAACTGTATATTATTCAAATCTGTATTTGAGAACCACTTTTTTTTAATTAAACAGAAATTTAGTTGGGCATTTTGTAGCACCCTATAATATGATATAATTGTATTTATATAGCACTTACTACCTCTGACGAGGCATCAAATGCATGTTTGAAATAAGGATTTACACATTCACAGTTCTTTCAGGGACCTCGGTACCTCGTAGTACTAACAAACATTGGCAAAGCCAATAGGTCTCGTCTACGCAAGAGTTATTGGCTTTGCCAATGTGTTTTAGCCATGTAATACACCAGAGTGGCTGCTGTTCATGGCTAAAAGTTAGTGGCATATTGGTGTGGAGTGGCATAGAGTAGCATAGGAGCAGTGGCATAGTGGTGCAGAGTGCAGTGCAGTGGGGTACAGTGCAGTTGTTTAGAGTGCATTGGCGTAGAATGCAGTGGTTTAGAGTGCAGTGGCATGGAGTGGCGTAGGGCAGAGTAGAGTGGCTTAAAGTGCAGTGGAATAGAGTGACATGCAATAGAGTGGCAGAGAGTGCAGTGGTGTAGAGTGGTGCAGTGGCATAGAGTGCAGAGTAGACTTGCGAGGTAGAGAGTGCAGTGGTATAGAGTGGAGTGGTGTAGAGTGGTATAGTGGAGAGTAGAGTTTAGTGCTGTAGAGTGCAGTTGCGTAGAGTGGAGTGATGCAGAGTAGAGTGGCATAGAGGGCAGTGGCGTAGAATGCAGTAGTACAGAGTAGATTGGTGTACAGTACAGTGGCGGAGAGTGCAATGTTGCAGAGTAGAGTGTCAGTGCAGTGGAGTAGAGTGGCACAGAGAGCAGTGGTGTAGTGTACAGTGGTGCAGAGTAGAGGGCAGTGACGTACAGTGCAGTTGTTTAGAGTGCATTGGCACAGAGTGCAGTGACATAGAGTGGCATGGGGTAGAATAGCATAGAGTGTAGTGGAGTAGAGTTGCATACATTAAAGAGGCAGAGAGTGCAGTAATGCAGAGTGGTGTAGTGTCATAGAGTGACATAGATTGAAATGACCATTACATTTCCACAGACATACAGTTTTTCAATTCAAACTATACTACGCACATACCATGATGTGTGTAAATTGCATCACCTAATGCAATCATTTGTTTTAATCATATAAAGGTATTTGTTTCCAGCACAGACAGTGCTGAAGGACATTTATTTACTACTGAACAAGGACATAATGTGACACCTGAATGTAGCACACCAAGAGGCAATCACAAAAAGATCACAGTGAATAAATAGTGCTATGTTAAAAAAGAGTAAATAAATGCACTGACAACATAGTGAGGCATGGCCTCGCTTGGGTGTATCTGTAAAACTAATGTTTGTTCTTGAATTTTTGTTCTGAATATTGACACTTCATCCTGGATTTTTGTCCTAAATGTTGACCCTTTGGCCTGATTTTTTTACAGTTCTGTCCAGAATTTGCCTCAGTGCCAGGTGGTCACCCTAAGGTCAGCAGTGAAGAAAGCGGAAGGGCTGGACCCGACAATCATTTACATGGACATTCGGACAGTAATTCGATTGGTTAATGGTAACTATGACTACATCGTTGGACTCGTGTGTTGCAGTATTCATTACAGTGTTTTTTACGTGAACTTTGAACTTGCTCTAAGTATAAACTCGGAGAAAGGACTGCAATAATACTCGCTTTCGGTCCTGACAGAATTTTCAATCTATTTGTCTTTCAGTGTCGGACGAGAAGCAGTGAGATCCGAAGAACAATAAATTCGCCTACAAAGGCTTAAAGAACAACTCCGGTCGGCTTCCTCCAGAAATGGAAGATGATAGACTATAAACAGAATGTTTTATTTAGTGTTTTATATATTTATACCTACGAATGTTATGATTAGACACTTTTGCATCGTGTTTGTAGTTCTTCACAGACGCCTTCTGGGTACTGTAGTTTTTTTTGTTGCTGTTATGGGAAGTAAGTCTCTAGCACAATCGACTCAGTGTCATTAATGGAACAAGCTTCCCATCTCAATTGCTACAAAACGTTTCAGCCTCCTTCCTAAGTGAGGTCTCGCCTGCTTTTTGTTTTGCTGTAACACTAGCCTTTTCTCTCCACTTTTTCTTTTTCTGGTAGTGTCTCCTCGGTTTCCATGACTTCTCAGCTGTAGTCCCTTTTCTGTTTTAACTGGTGGTACCGCCCCGCTCTTCCTCCGCTGTGCTCCCATGTCACCGGGCTCCGTCGGCGCGCGTGCCTCGTGGGAACCGCTCTGAGGCGGCATGGAGGAGACGGAGCGCGCCCGGAACCCGGAGATGGAATTCAGCGACTTCGTGGTGCTGCATGCCCCGGCCCTGCGCGCCGCCGGCGTCCCCTCGCTCTACTGGGAGAGCCTGCACCACAAGCTGGCCAACGAGGTGGGTCGCAGTCACTTCTTTTTAAGGTGATCACTACCGGGGCAGCGGCGCAAATCCTTCGTCCATCAGGGATGTCTGCGCCCGGCCTGTGCTCGTCGGGTAGAGAGCCCTGTCGGCTGCCTTATCTCACGCCTGTCTTCGGGAACGACCTTACTCCCGGGTCAAGGGCTCCTGCCATGTGTATGAGACGCTTTGCAGAATATAGTGCTCGATTGAAGCCCTGAAGATGTGCATTATGGGAGAATCGCATCAGTTTACGTTTACTAATTTTGTCTATCTGCAGTTGGAGTCTAAAAGCCATTGGAGAGGTTAAGTTCAGCCCTTCCCACACTATACACTTCCGTTAGTGCTCAAACCGATTTGGGTTAAGCCAGAAGGTGAAGAATGGGCGAAAAAACATAAGCGACGTGAATGACAGCGCAGATAGCGAGCGCTGCAAGAGTTCTAAGACGAAAGGAAATGTACCCCTCGTTTACTGCCGTCCCACAGAAACATCTGCAGGCACCCAAACCCCTTAGGATCTGTTGTGCACTATTTCTCAGTAGCGTATTCTTTTGATTAGTCCGATCATAGTTCTGGACATTGCGCCAAACTTCGCTACATACATGAATAACGTATATACAGGGCTTTAAATGGGGAAAAAATAAGTGCAGGTACTCATTAACATATACAAGTAGTGTGGTGGGTGGGGTTTGGGGCGGGGCTAAGAGCAAGACATAAGGATACTTTGACTTATATACCAGTTTTAGCACATGCCCATGAGAAATGTGTTTGAATAAACAAAACAAGTTAACTTCTTAAACGAAATGTAAGCAAAACACAGTGCTATCTTACTGGCATACTGTTATTTGCTGTCCTTTTGTACAATACTATATATTCTTGAACGTGCACACACAGAAAGAAACAAGCCGACACGCACACCCAAAGCATTCCTCACAGTCCTCCTTAAAGTGTTCTGATTCTCTCCCTCTTGCATTCGCTTTTCTCTCACACAAAGACACACGCATACCAGCTGGCAAACACACATACATAAGCAGACCCTCGTTCAAGAGACTCAGGTGGGATCAAAGCCATTTTAAACTTTCATCCCATGGCTTTCTTAGTTGTCACTGTCAGCGGGGCTGCCTCAATTCCTGTGTTTACACAAAAGCACACGAGTGTGTAAATGTGATTGACAGCACAGGGCCTGAATGGACCCTCTTCTGCCAAACACAGCCTGATCTAAATACCCAGACATTAGGCACATAATCCCCGCTGAATAGCACAGCGGGGTCAGTTTAGGGCGACAGAAGCACCTTCGCTGTCAGAGGCGGGTTCAACTCTGAGAGCCTAGTGCTCACCAGCACTAGCAGCTAATGAGCCTACCTTTCATGAGTACCGGTACTCTCCTTGACAGCAGAGAAGTGCCGGTACTCAGAGTGAAAAAATAAGAAGTGCCGGTACTCTGTACCTGTGAGTACCGGCCCATTTAAAGCACTGTCTCTCATATATACGGTATATATGAGAGACAGTCAAAATGACGATTTGAGATGTGTGCATGACTGGGTGTAGAATCATGTAGTGAAGGGGAACAGCACACCATGCTAAATAAATGGATAGAGACTCTGTTTTCTGGGGAATATACATTATGGGGATCTGGTAGTGCGCTCACTTTAGTGCAGTAATATATGATTAATGTAAATCGAGTTGACAAACTGTGTAAATGAATGTAAAGGGGGATACCACAGTACGTTTGATACCGATTATCTGATGAGAGCTCCGGACTGTGTAAATAAAGGAGATGTGGGGAACAATGTCTGAAATACATATATAGAGAAAAGAGAAGTCCATACTTTAAACCCAGTATACTCTGACAATGGAATGAAGAGAAACTCATGATATTTGACAGGGGAACACAAATGCGCACAAGACTATAAACACATATTGTGCATGAAGTGGGCGGGTACACACTTGGTTTGTGAAAGAAATGCACTTCCTGTAAGCACATAAGATATGCACTTTATGTACATTAGAGTGAAGAAGAATTGGTATACACTCTCTCTTTCACTGAGAGAAGTCGCCTTTTGTACACGAGGGAGAAGCGGGTGATACATAAATGAGGAAATGCCCAATGTATATTTGCGTTATCCACGCTTGGCGCTATAGATCACTTTTTGGCCTTGCGTGTTTTTTTTTGTCCTGCATTTTACCCTCAAATAGCTAATTTTAAACATTTTAGTGTCTCATCACTCACATCTCAAAATTTACAAAAATACACGGACTCTTACAATTTGGTCTGATTGCTTGTTAGAATCCCTGATGCGCCCTTCTATGCAACTCCCCATGCTACCCCCTCCTCAGTTTCATCCCATGTGTATGGCCAGTGCTTACTTTACTCGTAGGACCCTCTGGTTACATTCTTGAATCCACCCCTTCTCATCAGACCCCCATCCCCGATACCCACTCCCTTTATGTCTCAATACTTCAGCGGTCCTATTTGCCCTGTCCTCTTGGTCCGTCCTGTGGTCACATGCACTTTGTGATTTTGATAAATTATACCTCGGTTAGACGTACGCTGTTATCAGGGTCATGTTACCACTCAAATGTAAATTCCTACACCATATGCAACATCTGTTTATTCAAGGCTTTAACTGGGATGAAAAAAGTGAAGGAGACCCTGAAAGGGGTTGGCTTATATAAGGGCTTAAACATATACTCTAAAATTACAATAGAGTGCCACCCAACCTACACACATGCATAGAATCGCATCTGCAGCTGGCATACGTCACCATTGCTCTGTGCTCTTTCAGAGAGGCCAAAGATTGGATGGCCACACATTCAGAACACGTTTTTGCCCCTGACAGACACGGAGAAAAACTCGCACTACTTTCAGCCACAACTCAGTCGTACTTCGTTATAAACACCCGGATGCGACTCGACTCAAATTATGCACTACACAAAAAACCCATTAACACAGCTTCCTGGACACCCCCCCCCACCCCCGCCCCCCCCCAAACTCATAGGAAATGAAAGTTTAAGTAGAGCATGTGAAATATAAGTAGGAACGACCTTAACATGTTTTTACACTCATTGATTATAAATCGATCAGTGTTTTTGCATGAAAGGTTAAGGACGTGAATACAGGGCCCGAAAGGGCTACACTGTCTGAGACCCGAAGGGTCCGGACCCACTTAAAACCCCGTGTTATTGAACGAATGCAGTTCACCGAGTTATCTTTTGCCATTGAGTCACAATATTTCATCATTCTTTCTGGTGCGAAATGTGTGTTTTGGAACAATTACATGTACTTACTTATATTTTCCGTTCACGGTTTTCCTCTCGTTATTAATTAAAACCAGTTTTCCCGGTCTCCTCGTGTCTGTAAGAGTACAAACAGTTACTGTTCTGCTCAAGCACACCTTCGCCAGGCTGAAGCCTGTGCTGGCATGCAACGCTCTGTCTTTGTTTTCAGGATCATGCTTGTTCACAGCGAGGTTAATCTTCTCACATTCTGCTAATTAAACGGTATGGATTCTACAAGTTTACACATTTGCTGTAGAATAGGTAATCGTGCATAAGCGCCTTTATCTAGAAGTGTAAATAGAAGATGGCTTTGTGATTTTGTTTCTCATTTTGCATAAATAGCCATACATCATATGCCTGTCACAACTTACCAGAGCACATACTGTTTTTTTTTTTTTTTTTTTTTTTCTTTGTTTTTTTAAATAAATCTTGACTTGAAGTCTCAATATTACAAATTGAATCAGCTTTTTGTATGTGGTATTTTAAATGTGGGCTTTATATTTGCATGTTTAGATTATTTTTCGTAGTGGCACATAGCTTCAGTACAAACAAAATATATCAGCTGAGCCTCGAGCTGCAGAACCGGAATAAGGAAGTAACAAACATCACCACTATTCGGTCACTTCTTCGCATCCCATGCAAAAAAGTCACTGCATCTTTTTGCAGCGTGGCATGTCAGTATTCCATCTTCAAATGCTTTGCATTATTATGTTGGGAAGAGAGGCACATCTGTCAGCACCTCTGGCACTACTTGGGCTGGAGGCGGTGGACCAATGACCAGTTTGAATTTATGCCAGGTTATGGAATCAGAGCCTTCCCTTGCACCTCCTGAGGGAGGAGCTTAAAAATCCGATTCCTCCTGCTTTGCTTAACCACATTGGGAAGGCACGAGAATGGATCACTTGTGCATCTAGGTTCAGCCATGTGGATCAGCGAGTTTTTTTTTTCTGCAGTGTAATTTGTCTATTGAGAGGATGTAAAACTGAGAGGCTGTGAACCAAATGGGTTAAAGTAGCAGCTGTGCCCTCACAGAGCACCATGTTAGCATCCACTTGGAGCAGGAATTGAACACATGGCCTTTGTAGGAAGTTGGCTCTGTATGCACTATTTCAAAGTAAGAAATAGCATGCACAGAGTACAAGGGTTTCCCTTAGAGGTAAGATAGTGGCAAAAGAGATAATTCTAATGCTCTATTTTGTGGTAGTGTGGTCGAGCAGTAGGCTTATCAGAGGGTAGTGTTAAGCATTTGTTGTACATACACACAGGCAATAAATGAGGAACACACACTCAAAGACAATTCCAGGCCGATAGGTTTTTGTATAGAAAAATATATTTTCTTAGTTTATTTTAAGAACCACAGGTTCAACATTTACAAACAATACTTTAAATGAAAGGTATTTCACTCAGGTATCTTAGGAACTTTGAATCAACACAATAGCGTGTACAGTTTTGGCAAAAATGGCAATAAGCTATTTTAAAATTGGACACAGTGCAAAATTCAACAGTTCCTGGGGGAGGTAAGTATTTGTTAGTTTTGCAGGTAAGTAAAGCACTTACAGGGTTCAAAGTTGTGTCTGAGGTAGCCCACCGTTGGGGGTTCAGAGCAACCCAAAAAGTTACCACACCAGCAGCTCAGGGCCGGTCAGGTGCAGAGGTCAAAGTGGTGCCCAAAACGCATAGGCTTCAATGGAGAAGGGGGTGCTCCGTTTCCAGTCTGCCAGCAGGTAAGTACCCGCGACTTCGGAGGGCAGACAAGGAGGGTTTTGTAGGGCACCAGGAGGGACACAAGTCAGCACAAGAAGTACACCCACAGGGGCGGCCGTGTGCAGAGTGCAAACAGGTGTCAGGTTTGCAATAGGTTTCAATGGGAGACCCAGGGGTCTCTTCAGCGATGCAGGCAAGGGGGGTGTTCCTCGGGGTAGCGGCCACCTGGGGGTCGCTCCTGCACTGGAGGTTGGATCCTTCAGGTCCTGGGGGCTGCGGGAGCAGTGTGTTTCCCAGGCGTCGGGTTCTTTGAGGCAGAGGGGAGCCTCTGGATTCCCTCTGCAGGTGTCGCTGGAGGGGCAGAGGGGGGTCAACTCTGGCTACTCACAGGGTCGCAGTCGCCGGGGAGTCCTCCCTGTAGTGTTGGTTTTCTGCAGGTCGAGCCGGGGGCGTCGAGTGCACAGTGGAAATTCTCACGCTTCCGGTGGGAAACGTGTGGTCTTTAAAAGTTGCTTCTTTGTTGCAGAGTTGCAGTCTTTGTGGAACAGGGCCGCTGTCCTCTGGGGTTCTTGGTCCTTTTAGATGCAGAGTAGTCCTCTGAGGCTTCAGAGGTTGCTGGACCCTGGGGGACGCGTCGCTATTGCAGATTTTCTCGAAGTGGGGAGATAGGCCGGTACGGCTGAGACCAAAGCAGTTGGTGTCTCCGTCTTTTCTGCAGGGCTTCAGGTCAGCAGTCCATCTTCATCTTCAGGTTGGAGGAATCTATCTTCCTTGGTTCTGGGGGACCCTAAATATTCAATTTAGGGGTGTGTTTAGGTCTGGGGGGTTAGGAGCCAATGGCTACTAGCCCTGAGGGTGGCTACACCCTCTTTGTGCGTCCTCCTGGTGGGGGAGGGGGTCACATCCATAATCATATTGGGGGAATCCTCCATCTGCAAGATGGAGGATTTCTAAAAGTCAGAGTCACCTCAGCTCAGGACACCTTAGGGGTTGTCCTGACTTGCCAGTGACTCCTCCTTGTTTTTCTCATTATCTCCTCCGGCCTTGCAGCCAAAAGTGGGGCCGTGGCTGGAGGGGGCAGGCATCTCCACTAGCTGGGATGCCCTGTGGCGCTGATAACAAAGGGGGTGAGCCTTTGAGGCTCACCGCCAGGTGTTACAGTTCCTGCAGAGGGAGGTGAGAAGCACCTCCACCCAGTACAGGCTTTGTTCCTTGCCACAGAGTGACAAAAGCACTCTCCCCATGTGGCCAGCAACATGTCTGGTGTGTGGCAGGCTGGTAAAACTAGTCAGCCCACACTGGAAGCCAGGTTTGTTTTCAGGGGGCATCTCTAAGATGCCCTCTGGGTGTATTTCACAATAAAGTGTACACTGGCATCAGTGTGCATTTATTGTGCTGAGAAGTTTGATACCAAACTTCCCAGTTTTCAGTGTAGCCATTATGGTACTGTGGAGTTCGGGTTTGACAGACTCCCAGACCATATACTCTTATGGCTACCCTGCACTTACAATGTCTAAGGTTTTGCTTAGACACTGGAGGGGCATAGTGCTCATGCACCTATGCCCTCACCTATGGTATAGTGCACCCTGCTTTAGGGCTGTAAGGCCTGTAAGGCCTGCTAGTGGGGTGACTTATCTATGCCATAGGCAGTGTGAGGTTGACATGGCACCCTGATGGGAGTGCCATGTCGACTTAGTCATTTTCTCCCCACCAGCACACACAAGCTGGCAAGCAGTGTGTCTGTGCTGAGTGAGGGGTCCCCGGGTGGCATAAGACATGCTGCAGCCCTTAGAGACCTTCCCTGACATCAGGGCCCTTGGTACCAGAGGTACCAGTTACAAGGGACTTACCTGGATGCCAGGGTGTGCCAATTGTGGAGACAAAGGTACAGGTTAGGGAAAGAACACTGGTGCTGGGGCTTGGTTAGCAGGCCTCGGCACACTTTCAAATCATAACTAGGCATCAGCAAAGGCAAAAAGTCAGGGGGTAACCATGCCAAGGAGGCATATCCTTATAGCCTTTTGAATAAGTAAATGGACACGAGTGGCACAAAAATATAGCAGCACACACATTAGCTGTGAGTAATGCTTAATATCTGTTCATAGAACTTAAATTCCATTTTTATAGCCTTAATCCTAGTATTTTTATTATATTTTTTGTATTCCTGCCCCCCCCCCCCCCAATTAAAAAACTATTGTTTTGCTGACCCGTCCTCCTTTTCCAATTTGTAAAGTTGCCTGGCAAGGTGTTGCAGGCTTTGGCTGAATAGGAAGATGTTCACTGTGCTTCTGAAACCTGTTGATTACCTCATGCACCCCCACACCATTTTCTTACGCATAGTGCCATGTAGGCCTCCAACTTTGCCTGAAATCACGCATTTTCAATACATTTCCATGATGGAAACTTCTGTAATCCACAATTCCTACCACTGAGCATTGCTCCATCTGTACTGATAAAAACTCTGCCCCACTTATGTGGCTGCCAAAAGCAGAGTCAGCCTAAAAACATGTGGAAAAAAGTGCCCTTTTGGACCTACTATGGTTCCCCCTCAATTTCTACACGCTTTTGGCCCTTCCCTGTCGCAGGCACTTGGCCCACCTATACAGTGAGGTATCATTTTTTTTTAATTGGGCTATTGAGGGGAATGCTGGGTGGTAAGACATTTGTGCCAGCTCAGTGATCCACATAGAAGTGTGAGGAAAATGTTTAACATTTTTTTTTTTTTTTTTTTATGTAAGCTAAATTCGAGGTTTGCATGGGATTCTGAGTAAGAAAACATTGGTTGATCCATGCCAGCCACACCACCCTGGACTCTTATGGGTGTCTAGTTTTCTGAAATGTCAGAATTTGTCAGGTTTCCTAGATGGCTATGGAGCCTGGGACCAAAAACACGAGTGTCCCTTCCTTGCAAAAATTTGTCATTTTGTGATAGATAATCCTAATGTGTCGACAATACGCTTTGGGCCCTTCCCTGTTGCAGGCACTTGGCCCTCCCAATCAAGTGAGGTAGCATTTTCACCAGGAGACCTGGTGGAACACTGGGTGGTAGGAAATTTACGGCTCCTCTCAGATTCCAGAATTTTCCATGGTATTCTGGGTAACGGAACCTGGTGAAAGCCACACAAGTCACCTCATCCTGCACTCCCGGGCATCTAGGTGCCAGCTGAAGCAGGGCCCAAAAACCGCAGCTACCCACTTTGCAAAAAACAAAACAGTTTTGCGTGGAAAAATGTAATGTATCCATGTTGTGTGTTGGGCTGTTTGTCATGGGCACTAAGCCTGCCCGCACAAGTGAGGTAAAATTTTTATTGTGAGACGTAGAGGAACACAGAATAATAGAACAGGTGTTATTACCAGTTGTCTTTCTCTGCATTTGCACCTTTCAAATGTAACACAGTGTGTAAGCAATAAGTTATTTTGATAACTTTCCTCTAATTCACATGCTAGTATGGGTAACCCCCAATTCAGAAATTTTCAAATAACCACTGCTTCTAAACTCCATATCTTGTGCCCATTTCAGAAATACCTTGGTTTCCTTGCTACCTATTTAATTAAATTACTGTATAGCTGGTACACAATGAAAAACCATTTCAAGTTGCAGCTAACTTATTGGCTTTGGGAACCTATGGTTCTTGGTGAACCTACAAGCCCTATATGTCCCCTCAACAAGCCCTATATATCCCCTCAACCAGTGGTCTAGAGGATGTAACAGTATATTGCTTTGAAAATTTGCCATAGTTTGATAAAGTTACAGATGAAAACTTAGTCACAAATGGATGTTTTTTTTCAACTCCATTTCAATATTTTATTTCAACTGGTACATTCTCTGGGAAAACCTTGAAGGAACTACACAAATGACTCTTTGCTGAATTCAGAATGTTGTCTACATTTCAGAAATGTATAGCTTTCTGGAATCCACAGTTGGCTTCACACCCACATCTACCACTAGCTGGAAAGAGACTGGAAGCACAAAAAATATGGAAAATGGACTACGTCCTAGTAAAATGCCAAAACTGTGTTGTAAAATGTGTTTTTCTGATTCAAGTCTGCCTGTTACATAGAACAGAATATATATCCAGTATGCATAGATTGTTGTGAGAGCAATGAACATTTCTGCAGAGAAAATCTATGGAAGATAGTGGCTCACAGCACTTAAGAGTCCAGTCCGAAAAGGATTTGTGGTATAAAGAAGTGAAGTTGGGTACACTGTATGCATAGTGTAGGTGGAAACAGACATCACAAATGTTTGATTAACGTATGGGAAGAGGGGTAAGATGAAAAACAAGGGAGGAACTTTATGGGGGTTTGTTAGCAAAGTAGGTGTCAAGAGCATCCCACAAGGGTCTGTGTTGTGGTTTCCAGGGGGAGTGGTGAAGGGTGATATTGTCCGCCCCTCTCGTGTGTAATCCAGTTCAACCAAGATTTGAAAGAAGTGGAAGCCGTTTCTTTCCAGTGCAAAAGTACAAACCTGCGTGCTGCAGTTAGTAGGATGTCTAATAATAGTGCATCATTGGATGTACCCACTGAGAGTCTAAAAACTTTCCTTAATAAAGGGAGTTCAATTCACCCTTAATCTCAAAACTGAATAATGTTGAAAGAAAGTCAAATATTCTGTCCCAAAACACAACAACTGAACTGCCATCAAAAGGTGTGGTAAGTCCCCTATTTCCTCTCTACAGTTCCAGCAAGTTGGATCGTCTCTGAGGGGTTAGTTTATGGAGTTGTGAGGGAGTCCAGTATTTCCTGTATAAAAGCTAATATTTGTTTTTGGTAGGGCAGGGATGATTTTATGGGAGTCAACCACTTTTCATATCTAACGCTATTCCTTGTGGGAAATGGAATTAGTCGTCCCCTTTATCCTATGTGGCGGAGGAAGGTTGTAAGAGTTTATAGAATTTTAAACCTGGTGTCCAGTTTTGTTGGTAAAGTTCAACATTGTAGGGAGTGATGGATCGTCTGAAGGGTTAGATTTAGATATACAGGACTTAAGTGTAAGATAAATATATATGCCCTCTAGTTTATATTCATTTTGAAGTTGTTAAAAAAAAAAAAAAGTGAATGGATCATTTCTTGAGCCTAATTGCTTCAGAAAGTGGATGCCTTTGGAGGACCACCATAATTTTTAAAAGAATGATTTGCCATCAATCTTGAAGAATGGGTTACTAACAGAGAGAGGTGAGGTTAAAGGATTTTATCGGGAAAATCTAGGAACTAGTCTAGTCTCAATAAGGCTAGTTTGGTATTTTTAAATATGTATTTGGCTGGAAGTGTTGTCTTAATTTTAGTGGACAGTAGCACAATGAGGCATGTATCTTGCTTGTTTGACTAATAGTCTGGCCGGAATATATTCCAGTGGTGGGGAGAACCACATGGAACTCTTTCGCAAGGTATACACATTAATAGTGCCTGAAATTTGGCAAATTTACCCCTCCTGGTTGTATGGGGAAGTTGAAGTTTCTTAATTGAGATCCTAGAGCGTTTATTTTTCTAAGTAAAATTACTTAGCATTTTGTCCAGTTTGTGATTAAATTCATCTGAAAGACTTGGTGGGAGTGTACATATGAGGTAGTTGACCATAGGTGTGATAATCATCTTTATTGTTTTGATGTGTCCCCACCAGGTAATACATTTAGGGATTAACTGTCCAAAAGATCTTTTATTTTCTGTAGAATCTTTTTTTCGTTATGTTTTAGGGGTTTCTAACAGATCTGAACGGATTTCTATTCCTAAATATTTCAGATATTCAGAATATGCTACCAGAGCATAACTGTTGACTGTACTTATGAGTGTGTTTATAGAAGAGTGAGCATTTTCTGTCATATTCAGGATATCAGTATATGCTGCTACCTTTCATGCCATTGAAAGTGACACAGGGGATTAAGTTATTGTTCTGGATATTGTAGAGGAATGGCTGTAAAGCGAGGATAAGTAGGGAGGAAGAGAGTGAATTAGTGAACCTTGTCTCATACGTTCTCTAATTTAAAAGAGGAAGAAATAAGCATTCCTGACGTCATTCTAGCGCAGGGATTACTGTAGAGAGCCATAATAATTTTGATTGAGTATTCACCTAGATTGAATTTGATCAAGGCTTCTGTGAGAAAGGTCGACAAGACTTTATGGAACGCCTTTTCGGCATCTAGAGTAACGGCAACCGCTTCGAAAGGTGTATTTTTAGGTCTTTCTAGAACATGACACAACAGTTGCATGTTCTCGTTACACATGCGTTTTTTCATAAATCTGGTCTTTTGAATTAAGGAGCTTGGTTTCTAGTTTTTGCTAGAGTTTATCATCTTTTGGAATGACCACTGTAGGGGCTTCACTTGTGCTACCTTTTAACAGAGCCAGAGTCTGCTAAATGCTGGAATAAGTCTACTGATGGAGTTGATGAGGTCGCAAATGTTCTTCAGAAATTTGCAGTGAAGCCATGTGGCCCCATGATTTGATTGCTGTCTGTATTTCTTCCGCACCAAGAGCAAATTGAGGCCCTGTTTATCACAAGATAGTTGCGTCAGGTTAAATTTATCCAAATTAGCCTTTCAGGTTTCATTCGAAGATTGAAAATCATCCTGATATAATGATTCGTAAAACTATTTAAACATGTCTAAGATCTTTTGGGGCTTTTTTTGGTACTTTATTCGATTTATCCCCGGTTGCAGTGTTTTTTTTTTTTTTTTTTTTTTTTTTTTTTTGTGGTTTTGTTTGTTATTTAGCTAGGGCGACAGCACTTACCCTGCTTTATTCGCCTCAGAGTTTCAGGCTTTTTAATTTATTGATCCAGACCCCTTCTTTTCATTCAGCAGTCTATTGTATTCAATTTCTTGTTCGTTAAGGGTGGTGGCATGTAGATTAGATACATGGAGTGCTTCAAGCATCTGGATTTTGTTTAAGCTGCACATCTTATGTTCTTTGTTAAATTTTGCTTCTATGTCTATCAGAATGCCCCTGATCGTTGCCTTTAGTCATCCCAAAAGGTGGGGATTGAAACATTGGAAGCCTTTTTTCATTGATATAATTAAGGATAGTTGTTTCGTTGTGCGGTCTTGATATTTTGTCTTTGATCGCATTATCATTAAAACGCCATATTCTGTATTTTAGTTTGGTGTTAGTTCCCAAAATCGTCAAGAATATGCAGGAGTGGTCAGAGATCAGCCTAGGGTGAATGTCTGTTTGATTAGTGAGATGAGTGTAAGTGCCCGAGAGGAGTAGGTAGTAAATTCTTGAGTATGAGCTATGCAGATAAGAAAGGAAGGTATAGTCTCTGGACCTGGCTCTTCGACTGAAATGGCCACCCAGCGCTTTGACTGAGCTGGGATCCCCCACCCCTCAAGCTCCTTGAGACCCAAACGGGTGTTTAGCCACACTCTATAAGAATCCTGACTGATTGGTATCAGGATCTAGTAGTCACCAACAATCTTTAAAGTTGAATCTAGAGCAGATATTTATTAAGGTTTTATGGGATTTTGAAGAGTAGAGAGAGGTTTTCTGCTTTCTAGCCAGAGTTCTATCAAGGGGAAGATTAAAACCACCACCCACTATCATCAGTTTATCCACCGGGATGCTTTTTAGGATGTCAGCCAAGGAGTTCCAAAATTTGGGGTCATCAGTGTTTGGACCCTATAAGTTAATGATGCAAATACATTTTCCATTTTGACAGAGTTTTGTAATCACTCACCTACCCTCTGTGTCAAAGGCATGAGCTATTAATTTGAGGTTCGTCTTAAAAATGTAAGGCAGGCACGGCCCACCTCATCACCAGAGTGGCAGTCCTGTTCTAGTGATGTTGCAATATTGAGAGGTGTCTTATGGCCATTTCATTGTGATGAGGAACACCAAAATCACAGTTTTCGTTCCGCACCACCGGGAGTGCAGAGTCAGGCTGCCATTCGCCTCACCGTCCAAGCCATGCCTCCCCCAGGGAGAAGAAAGTTTTTATATATTGATGATAATAATATTATGGTTTATCTAAAAGCAAGGAAACCTGCTTGCAGCCCATAGAACTCTGATCCTTCACTGATTCACACCAAAGTTGCATGCAGGCATGGCAATTTTGAGCATAGCGGAAAATCAAAATATGAACTATTCCAAATGTGTAAAGTCGTTAAACTGCAGTACTTCAGTGTCTAACATGAAACCAGAATATACTGCTCTTGATAAATAATCAGGTTGTACTTTGAATTCTAGTCAAATAAAGTCCTTTTGAGGCCATGTGATTTTGTGCTGCACAGATTATTTAGTTTGAGCCCAAATTAAAATCTCATTGTGTTACTAAAGCTTTCTATGAAAAATCCCCCTTTTCTGCATGTTCAGGTCAGATTTTTCTGCCATTTGCTGCACCCTATATTTCTGTTGGCTTTAGAACTCTTTGCACTTTACCCCCAGTAACCAGTTTTTTCACTGGCTATTGTGAGAAAAACAGTAAAGTCTAGCGTAATCCTTGCCTCCATGTCATTAATGAAATTGAAACGTCCCATCACAAGCGCTAGGAAATTTTTCATTCTCCTTCCTAAATAAGGGCTTGTGTGCTTTTGTTTTTTCTGTAAGACTAGCCTACTCTCTATTTTTAAATTTTTCTAGGAGTATTTCTCGATTGCTGTGACTTCACCTTTGTAGTCTCTCCTGTTTTCACTGACTGTACTTCCCCCTGCTTCTACACCCCTGTGCTTCGTCAACTTGTTTACTCTGAGGAAACTACGCTAATGCAACATGGCGGAGATGGAACCCTGTCGGTGCCTTGAGATGGAGTTCAGAAATTTCGTGGTGCTGCATACCCCATGCTCCCCCATTAAACATGGTTAAATTAGCATAATGTATATTTACCTTGCTTGTAAGTCTCTAGCTTATGGTAGAAAATGTACCCAGGGCCTGGAGGTTCAATACCACTAGTGGGCTGCAGCATCTATTGTGCCATCCACTATAGTAGCAGTGCAAATGTGGCGTCAGGCCTGCCATTATAGCCTGTTTGCAATAGTGCAAAACATGCACTGCTGTCAAAATGAACCATTTTAACAGGTTAAAAAAAACTTCCTCTTAGATATTCGCCCACAAGGCAGACTGTATGGTATATAAAAGTTGGACATGTAGAAATTTAATGTAAACATTTCCTTACAGTGACTAGCACCCAAAAGCTATTTTTCATTGTGGCAGATCTAGCTGTCCTAAGTGGAAAACCAGGCTACAAGTTAAAACACTAATACTGTACCTGATGAATGGGACTAGCTAGAAGATTCGTTAAACAACTATTTTTTAATAGTTATTGAAAATCTAGTTCAATGGTGGTCTGATTTTTTTTTATTTTTTATAATCAATATTAAGAAAAAGTAACTTTTACAAAGTTTACTTTTACCTGCCTGAAGTTCTTGGAGGTTAATTAGCATTTGCTCTCCTACTTCTCCCTACAGGTGGTTCACATTTGAATAGGCTTCGATAAGTTGTGAAATGCTTCCCATGAGCCACACAATAGGTCTCTTTGATTGAAAGGTCGACCTGAATGAGCAGAGACATCTTTGAGCTCAGCAGAAAGGGTGGTTAGCTCCCATAGTATTTTAAAGTCAAGTCTATTTTTTCCATTGTACAGTAAGGCAACATTGACCTTTTTCCTTGATTTTTAAATTGATGAAGCTAGAACAATTTTTCTGAAGTTAACAATTCGTTTATTCTTCAAATGTTTTTCTTTTTGCATGTTCCTTAGATTTATGAGACTGTCAAGGCTGTTATCATAACCTAATTGCACCAAGGACCACTTTCCATCCCATCTCACATTAAGGCTTTTTAGGGTTAAGGCATCAGGGTTCTTGTAAGTGGTTACATTTTATATTTTATAGTTATCTGTGTTTTGGATTGTTTTAAGTAACTTCAGTGATATCATTAACCATTTTAAAGTGGCAAAAACAGTGTTGTTTCCATGTAGCTACCAAAATGTAATAAAAATCATTCTTACTATATGCAGATATTCGATGCTGGAGAGATGTTTGGGATCATGCTGGTGGAGGAGATGGAAGATGAGGACGAAGAGATTGAAGAAATGATGGAGGAAGAGAAAAAAAAACCTAACCCTGGAAATATGCCATGTTACAAAGTGATTGTAACTAATGAGAATGGGATCCAAGCATCTAACCCCAATTGGTAAATCACTGAGTTTTAATCCTTGGTGGGTCTGAATGATGTGAAACATCATTTAGTAATAGTCCTCACATTTTTCTCCAGGATATTTTATAAGCCTTTGCATAGTGATGGAGAGAACAAGTTAGTTAACCTCTTTTAAACCACTCTTTATCGTATTAAGAAGATGCTTTGGGGCATATTTATTGTGCCAAACGTTGTGACAATAATCATGCAATTCCTTATTACAAATAGTCTTTGATTTTTCCCTCTCTATTCTGTCTGCCTGAACTTACTGCGTACAGGGCACCACACCACCAGTAACCTATTTGGGGAACAAGCGTGTTTTTTTCCAGAAAGCTCTGCATTTTTGCTAGCAAATTTTTGTGACTAGAAATTCCTCTTGTTGAAATATGTGAAACCCAGAATCAAAATTTCTCATTGAGTGCACAAGTCAAGAATTGTAGTTTCTGGCCCTCAAATTGACATCAGGGTGGAGAATTCCCACTTACAGGTTTGCATTAGAAAGTGTTTATTTAGCAGCTGTGAATAATCTTATTTTTTTATCCTTTTTATAAAGCTCATTGTTACCTAGATTGTTTATGACCCTGGAGAGCAACAAACAGTGCAGGGGATGAATCATCACAATACTGATATAGCCCTTAGCCATAAGTGAGAACTAACAAAGCAAAGACCGACCAACCAACTCCTGGCAGACTAGCAAAAAATACTTTGTCACAGAAAAGTAAGTAGATTTCCTAAGCTGAACTCCTCGCAGAAGTAGTTCCAAACAGTAGGGAACAGGCAGCAGAAGGAACACCTGTATGTACTTTTCTGATGAGGAGGCTTGCCAGTGGGCACATATAAGAGTAATGGCACGTGGGCTCAAGTGTAGGGGTTTAACAACAATGGCAATTTTTGGTTTTTACACAATTGTAAAAAAGTCTGTGTGCACTGCAGAGGACTTTGAACTGTACTCTCTGCTCTGCTACCAGTGCATGCAAGACTTTCCTGATCTCTGAAATAAGGTCACAATTTCAGGGATTTTGCACCAAATTGAATCATGTTAATAAGATATGCAGTATACCCAAGAAGAGGTTGTTAACGCTAATTGACTAGGTAGAAAGCAAGCTGCGACTACTGAACTAGTCACCCTTTCTAGTGGAGAAGTGTGGCTCAATGGTTAAAGCGGCAGACCCTGATGCAGAAATCTGGCCTGGGACCAGGGTTCAATTCCCGCCTCGGCGGGTCTTGAGCTCCATTTCCTCAGACCTGTTAATTCTCGCATCGGTGCCTAATCTAATCCATGGGTCCCACTCTGTAACTCTGGGCAATAGCTTGCTTAATCTCCACAACGGCCCCAACAGCGCTGGGATGCCTAGCTTCACCTTGGAGGTTGTCCAGGAGTGGGCACCTCACAGGGAAAAGCCAGGAGGGGTTCCACAGCGGTATTCGTACAGCGCCTTGAGACCTTAACGGGTGAGTAGTGCGCTATACAAGTACAATTTGTTTTTTTTGTTTTTTTGTTTTTTTCTTTTTTCTGGAGGAAGGATAGAATTTTTTTGCAGCTTTTAAAACTCGAGAAAACTCTGCTTTGAGAGAATCTTGGAGCTTTTTTTTTTTAATTTTTTTAATACAGATAAGTAAACAAAAGAAAAAGGGGTAAAAATAAAAGCGCTAACCTGTTGTAGACATGCACAGGTCTGCAAAACGATGGATCTGCCTCATAACACCTTTTTATCCTCTTTAGACATGTTACACAACATCACAAAAACCATTTTATTTGCTAGTGTTAGTTGGCTTCTGTCCTTTTCGAAGACCTTTTGATTTTATTGAAATGATATGTATAACATATTTACTTATGGTTCTTTCAACCAGCCATTTTTATAGTCTGTTATTTTGCCTTTCACACTTTTCTTCCTCCCACTACATCACACAGCACTAACTTTGGGCACCGGTTAACTTCACTGTGAGTGACTGCACAAGAAGTACGCAAAGTAGTTTCCTTAACTTCCAGGCGGTTCTGTAGCAGTGTGTGTGAGTGTTTAAGACTCCAGCATCTTCTCCCAACAATAAAGTTTACAAACACCATAACAAAACAAGCATTGACAAAACCAAAATGTTGGAGGCCAATGCCATACCGACTGGCCTTGTTAGTGCTTATTGATTTGGTAGTTCGCTCTTAGGCTTTCACAACTTGTTTCTAAAATACATAAACGGCCCAAATTGTGTCCTTTACTTCACACATTTTGGGAATTCTAAAGGTACCCAAAGTTTTTGTATTCCCCTAAAGGACGGAGATAATAGCCATAATATAGCAACATTTTTTTTCCTTTTTCCTAAATGAGAAAATGTGGCCTTAGAAAGGGTTTGTATGTGTTTTTATTTTCATGGGATCAACAAAAATGACTTTCAGGAATAGACGAGTGTCAAATTTTTGCCTTTTTTTATTTATCTATTTTTAAACATTTTTGTGCTTTCGACCACCTTGCAGTTTGTGGGTGAGATCAGAAACCTGTTCAGATCTGTAAAGTAGATACAGTTCGGAATTCAGCAAGGGGTCATTGGTGTAGATCGTTCATGGTTTTCCAAAGAAACTAATTACTGAAGTAAAACAAACTAATGAAACTGAGATGAAAAACAGGAATCGGTGGCAATGTTTTCATCTGTTAGTTTTTTGCCCCAGTGGCCTAGCTACAAAAGAGCCCATCTGACTTTCCCTATCGCAAGGATGCATATTGTTTTGATGGTCCAAAAACATGATACCCAGTGCCAACAACCGAGCTGGAGTTGATGATAATTTTTCGTTGTGTACCGACCATGCATCAATTTATTTTTAGGTAAAATCTTATGAATGAAAAATATGTATAAAGGAAAGCTATGTATTTTCGGAATGTGCCTTAGAAACGAGGTTTAGCTATAGTGGTTATTCGTACAACTCTGATTGGGGTTTACCCATTCTATCTGTGTTGTGCAGTATCTTTATTCTTGTGCACTGACTTGCATTTGGGTCCCAAAAACTGTGAGAAATTCAATAAATAATAAATGTTCTACACTTCTCTCGATTAAAAATGGTACCCCAGTTGTGTGGGTGAGCCTATGACTTGCAACTGGAAGACCCTAAAACGCATTGTGGAGAAATCACGATTTTTACTTTGAATCTAATTCTGCCTGGAGATTTGGGTAGCTGTAGTATTTGAGCCTATTGTCAGCTGGCACCCAGGGAAACCTACCGACTCCATACATTTCAGAAAAATAGACACGGGAAGCTCAAAGTTGTGTGGCTTGTGTAGATCCACTTATTTTTCTAACTCAAAATGCCACCTCTTCCTTTTCGTATTAATTTTCCTTGGTATTCTGGTGGGCTACAGGCCACCCCTGGGTGAGCAGACTGGTGTGTTTATCCACTTTCTCCCTTTCTGTCCTGGGGAGGGAGGTGGTTTAGAAAGGTCCCCAGGGAAAAAAGTAAAGAAGAAATGGTTTGCAGAGCTTGCCCATCCTGGTACTGGATTGCAGCTTCCATCCTAAGCACCAGGCGTTCTTTCTGCCCTTATAGGGGCAACATCTAAGTATTTGCCTCCTATCTTCCTGCCCAAATGGACAGAAAGCCCACTAGAGACCAGGGATTGGTGTCTAAAAAGGAATGGTGTGGGCTATTTGCTAGTCTTGGAATCGGGTCATACTCCGGGCAGAATGAGAGGAGGGGTTTACCCTTTCTGTGCTGACCTGTATTCTTGCTTGATAGGGTATAGCTGCAGTATTGGATCTATAGGCCCCACTGGATCAGAAAGAGTGTAGGTGGTGTGACCCAACGCTTAGGCTGACCTGGCCTTACCCATTTAACAAAAAAAGAAAGTAAAACGAACCAGGGCCTGAATTACACATTGAATGCGTTGTTTCTGTTTGTGCCATTGCATACCCTATTTGGGTGCACCTGACATACTGGGACAGTGCCCAATTACCAAAAGAAAAATGCCGTCTACAGTGCAGGCACCAACTGTTGAGAGTTCCTGGAAGCCCTGAAGAGAGGGTATTAGTGAAACAGATTGCATTGAGTTAGAACAGAGTGAAACAAAGGCTCTGTCAGTCTCTGGATATCTCTAGGTGAAAAGTTTATTTTTTTTGGTGGGGTAGATTCCTCCCCGCCCCCCCCCCCCCCCCCCCCCCCCCCACCCTGGACGGGCATCCTTAGTGGTCAGCACTAATTGTACGCCACCACCTCTATGGAGCGCTGCATAGTCCGCTCACATCCCAAGAGTGTTTTTTTTGTTGTTGTTTTTTTTGCCTCTGCAGATGTCTGTAATTCAGCACGTATTTCAAGTGCTCCCATGGGGGGTTGCTGGAGGCTGGTTCAGTATGGCAGGATTTGGGATAAGTGCTGGTGCAGCCTTGAGGCACTTTCTTTGATATTGTCATTGATGGCTAGTTTACCCCCCTCCTCCTCAATCATTTATCGCCAGTGTCTATTGTGCTGCAAGCCCATATCTCTTCTCCCCGCCCAACACCTTCCCCCCCCCACCAAATCTATTTGGGGGAGCCCAAAGATTTTTAACCTTTGGGGGTGAGTGGTATCGCTCAAAGCCTAGACAGGCCCTATTATTTTTATTACAGAAAACAGACCTTGTGCCTGCGAGTAAAAGCGAACAAGTATTTGCAATGCGCAATAGGTCTCACATTTGCGAGAGTCCGAGCTACTGGCATTCTAAATGTATAACTGGACTTTTATTTGCCACATTAATTGGCCAACCCGCAGCATAATTTGGTCCTCTCTGCCACATAATTCCTGTGGCCCTGCATATAACTAAAGCACTTCCATTTACCTTCTTCCTCCATCTGCTGCAAAAAATGAAAATATTGCCATTTAGCATTCTAATTGAAATCTGCCATGCTAATTAGAACAGAATGCCACTTTCACTGCCCCACCATCAGAGTTGCTGGCTGAGTAACAGAAACGCCGCCGGGGGAAGGCTAGGAGTAGAAATATTAAAAATAGCCTTCATGTGTTCTGCTAAATAATTGATGCTTGTTGGATGTTGTGACAGGGTGAGCATGCACCTCGGGGAAAGAGGCAGTGTCAACCGGAGAGTGACAATATGAGCACTTGAGTGTTTAAACAGAAGAAAAAAAAAATACCTCATGCATTAAATAATCACCACTTATTGAAAACAGAGCTGTGACCGCATCGATTTGAAAGAAAAAAATATTGCCTTTTACAAAGGCAAAAGAGCACTTTAGTAGGTGCAGCTGACACTTAGTAAAGGATAGGCCTTATGTTATTGAAAATACTGAAGAAGGGTAGAGGCGGAGGCTGCAGGCGACCTTTCTGCAGCAGCAAGCCTTTTGTCCATGCTAAGCCCACTTTTAATTAAAGCGTTAACCGTTAACACGTCTTAGTAAATACTATAGAGAGGGGCCTGCTGTGAGGAGGCAAAGTATTCTGAGTATGTGTCCCATACGAACCAGTAATTAGTCTTATTCAGTGAAAGTTTGTAAACGGCGAAAGCAACCAAGATAGTCATTACTGCCAGAGCAACCTGTTTCCAATCAAAACATTTGGTTTCCACCAAAGTGCATATTGACTACTCAGATGTATGTTCTTTTCACATGAAATGCATAAATCTTCCCCAAGAATAAACACATTAAAAAAGATATTCCTTGCTTTGTCCAACAATGAAGCAAGCAGAAACGATTTTGTGTACTTACAATTGTTATTGCAATGCAGCTTGAGTCTTTTTTTTAAATATTTGTTTTATGTATAATTTATAGACAAAACAGCAGTCCTTGCTTTTTGCATGTTTTCTACTGGCAAGCCTTATGTTCTGGAACCTTTACAAAGCTATTTCTTTTCTTTTTGAATGAAAAACGTACACCCGAAGTGAGTTTTCAAAAATGTTTTCAATTCACTGTGATGGAGGACCAGCAAAAAGAAAACCGTTTTGAGAGCTTGGGTTGGGTGAATAATTTTTGGGTCAGCAATAAAATAAAAAATGCTTTGTAAAGGCAACAAACCATACAGGTTTACATTTTGCTGGGTACAACGCTTGTATTGGACAGTTGCACATTGAAAGAGTCATGCAAAGATTTCAGAAAACAAGCTCACAACGAGTGAGCGCTTTTTAGTCAGGAAGCTGTTCAAACCAAGACATGCATGCTGGAGCACAGAGTCTGAGTCCCAGGAAAAACAAAACCTTGGTCAAACTTTGCGTCGGGTGAGCGCTTTTTGGTCACTGGACAAAACGCCATTCTTTGCTTTTCTAATCAACGTTATTATTGTTTTGTGACCAGAAAGTGCTCACCCAAACCTACCTTTTTTTTTTTTTTTTTTGTGTGTGTGTGGAATCTTGACTCTGTGCTCATGTCCTGTGTATGTGTTTGTCTTAATTGCTTTTAAAATTGTTTAAATGTTTATTCCAAATAAGCTAATCAAAAGGCCAACAACTGTATATGTTTCTCATCCAAATGCTACAAAAGCAAGCAGCGAGAAGCGAAGGTGGGTGGAGGGGGTTTGTGTGGATAGTTAAGATGTAATATAATGCCAGCAGCAACACGTGGGAGGAATGGCACGGGCAGATGAAATGATTTAGGAGTATAATTAAAATTAAGTAACTCTTCAGGCAGACAGGGGATCAACAACAATCTTGGAGGAGATAACAAACTAGCCTCTGGCTCAAAAAGCACTTGGAGCAACAAGGAAAACAAGTCCCTGACAAAGATGCTATAATGGGACAAGTGGAAGGGTACAAGTACTAGGGGTGTGCTCCATGGGAGTAGACAAAGGAGGAGAAGGTGGGAGAAATAGGAAAGATTAACCACTTAGAAGCAATTCTTTTTAAATGACACTCATATAAACTAATGAGAAGCAGTGTGCGGAATTGAAGTCCACAAAGAAGTATATACTGAAGTATATACCAGACATCTTGAATGCATGACCTAAAAATGTGCATTTCAACATAGCGTTTTATGTCAGTTTCGAGTTTAACAGTGTTTCATGAGTCAGTTACATTTTTACAAGCATTAGGTAAACAAGAACCAGTAGATTCTTTGTGGCCCTGCGGGAAGTGCATATGGGCCAGCTTACTAATTTTGAGCTGAAAGAAAGGACACGTTATGGATCACACATCTACCTCAGCTAACTTAAAGGTGATCGATATTAGCCATGTACCAATGCCGGAGTCTGTCAGTCATATATATATTTATTTTGAGTTCTGGCAACCTTTTTCAGCAAGGGTATGTAAGTTTTTATAGCATAAATTTAGACTAAAGACATGGCAGACTGCTGTACACAGTCAAAGGCAAGCATAAAGTCAACAAGTGATTGGAGCGGTAACTGCTTTGTGTAATCCGTACCCAATGTCATGCGGACATAAACTGTAAATTGTAAACTGCTTGCACTCAGTGGAAATTGTATGTGAAGTACTCTGCTACATTTGGTTGTGTTTTTGCTATTAAAACTTCAAGTAAATAAATAGAAAACAAGATATCTGATGGAGACTTCTAGTTGCAGATTCCTTACCTTAGAATTTCAAGCGTCAGACTAGATACAGAGATTTTTCTTTGAGCAGTACCCTTGCGCGTCGGTAGGTGATGTCGGTTGACTCCACGGGTGTCGTCACCGTGATGACGGGAGTAGTACATAGGCGCCGTCCTCGTGCAGTGACATCAGTTCCTTTCTTTCCGCGCCACGCGCTGATCCAGAAAAGAGCTACCCTGGCTATTTTTTGGCCGAATTCAACTGTTTTGTTGAGGTTTTTGTTTGAAATTTGGTGCATCGAAGATGTCCCCGAAGATCGGTTTCAAACCGTGCGAGGACTGTCATCGTACGATGACGGTGACTGATTCTCATCGGGTTTGTCTGTGGTGTCTAGAGTGCCATGCACCCAAAGGCTTTGAGGGAATGGTCCCTAAAGCTCCTGGCGGCCCAAGACTCGACTCCGTGTAGGTCCCGGTCTCGCTCGAGAGGAAGGTCTCGAGATCGGTTGCGGAGTCATCGCCACTCGTCTTCTTCCAAATCCTTGGGTCAAGGTAAGAAGAAGTTGAAGAAGTCCCATCGCTCTCAGACTTTGCCCCGTTGCTCGGGCGACGCGATACGGGAGGAGCGTCTATGCACAAGGCCTCAATCGTCGGAGCCTGCATCTGGGTCGGCTCCGCGCTCCCCCAGGTTTCCCAGAGGCAGAGCGAATCCCCCAACCCCCCCCCCCACCCAGCTTAAAGAGTTTTATGAGGCCATGCGCCTCATCTTTGGGCCCCGACACGGCGCCTTTGGGCCCAAGGGGTTCGGCTGAGGGGCCTTCGGGTTCTGTGCCAGCGGCTTCGGTCTCCGAGGTCACCTCCGGATCTGCGTGCAGATCCGCAGCGGTCGCACCCATGAGACCTTTCACAGCACCGGGTCGATTGCCGACACTCGACGTCAGTAGTGCCCACTATCGACGCCGACCCGGTTCTTATCCCCGAGGACTCTGAGTTGGAGCCTCGTCGGTCGGCTTCGATGGGGCCTATTCAGACCCTTTTTCTTATGGGTACAAATATGGGGAGGTATTGGAGGGGTCCCTGGACCCTTATGAATACCGGGATGACCCTTCTATGGACTAGGCTCAGGAATTGGGCGAAGCCAGTGGTCTGGATACTTCTCCTGACTCTGACATGCTGTCTCCTCCTACCGTGGCTATGGCGGAGGGAGCAACCTATGGTATGGTGGTTAATAGGGGAGCTGAGGTCCTTGGTCTCGAGCTTCTCACTGTTGAGGTCAGGTCTAATCTCCTGACTGAGGCACTTCAGCCTGGGGCTTCTACTTCAGAACCCCTCTTGCTGCTTAATGAAGCCCTCACCGATGTCCTTTTGCTCCAAACCCAACACAGAGGCTCCTGTGAATAGGACTATCGCACACCGCCATCGACCCGCTCCGAATGACCCTAAATTCCGGTCCCAACACCCCACGCCTGAATCTTGTTATCCAGGCTTCCTCGTCTTCCGGCGCATTCTCTTCCGCCCTCCCAGATAGAGAATCCAAAAGGCTGGAACAGTTTGACAAGAAGTTGTTTTTTTTTCCTCCAGCCTCGCGCTGCGATCTGTGAACACCGAGTGCCTTTTGGGCCACTATTCCCACTCTTTGTGGGATACAGTAGCGCAAGCCCTGCCTGATACGGGAGGAGGCCTGTGCTATCATCTCCCAAGCTGTGAATGATGGGAGAGATGCAGCAAAGTTCACAATCTGTTGTGGGCTGGACACAAGAGACTTTCTGGGCAGATCAGTTGCTACGACGGTGGCCTTACGACACCACGCCTCGTTACGTACTTCTGGTTTTTCTGGGGATGTCCAACAGCCGCTCATGTACATGCCCTTTGATGGCTCACGTCTCTTAGGAGACAAAGCGGACTCGATTTTGGAGAGATTCAAGGATTCCCGGGCTACAGCTCTGTCTCTCGGGCTTTCCTCTGCCCCTCGCCCCTCACAGTCCGCATTTCCCCCTTTCGTGGCCACAGAAGGGGCTCCCTGTTGTGTCCTCTACCCAGCCACTGTGCCACTCACGCTGTTCAGCCTCTGCGTGGCTGGGTATGCGGAATCCCACGTGGCCGTGGGACAGGGAACCAGAGGTCTGCCCAGTCCACCTCTGCCCCTGCTGCAGCCTCCAAACCCTCCTAGTCCGTCACCTCACTCGCGTCCAGTTGGTGGCAGGATTCGCCATCACCTGCCCCACTGGGAAAACATCACCATGGAAAGGTGGGTTTTACAGATAGTTTGAAAGGGCTACTCCCTTCCTTTCGAATCTGCTCCACCAAAAATGCCACCATCCTTCAGTCACCTTCCAGAGGATCATTTGGCGCTTCTCCCGCAGGAAGTCGCAGCTCTCTTGGCCAAGGGAGCTATAGAAAAGGTCCCTGTGCCAGAAGTAGGTTGTGGTTGTTATTCCCGCTACTTTTTGATACCAATAAAAGGACAAGGGCTTACATCCTAGCCTAGACCTTTGGGACCTAAACTACTTCCTCAAGAAGGAGAAATTCAGAATGCTCTCCCTGGCCCAGGTTCTATCTGCCTTGGACCCAGGAGACTGGATGGTAGTGTTGTACTTGAAGGACGCTTATTTCCCCATCCTGCCTGCCCACAGACGTTACCTACGATTCGTGGTAGGTCACGAGCACTTTCAGTTTACCGTGCTCTCCTTTCCTCCTTACTAGCGCCCCTCGGGTGTTTACCAAAGTGATGGCTGTGGTTGCAGCTCATCTGCGCAGGTTAGGGGTCTCAGTCTTCCCCCTACCTCGAGGACTGGCTGTTGAAGGCGGACTCGCCCCAGAAAGTCATCTCCCACCTTTAGACTACGGCAAACCTGCAGATGCTTGGGTTCACTATAAACGTGCCGAAGTCAAACCTGACTCCCTCTCAGATGCTCCCTTTCATCGGAGTGGTTCTGGACACAGTGCAGTTTCGGGCTTATCTTCCCGAAAAGCGAGTCCAAGACATTCAGGCTATGATTCCGGTCTTTCAGCCTCTGTCTTGGGTTTCGGTGAGACTGACTCTGAGGCTGCTGGGACTCATGGCCTCATGCATCATGCCAGATGGCATATGCGGGCTCTGCAGTGGGACCTGAAGTTCCAGTGGATGCAGCATCAGGGGAATCTCTCCGACATGGTCCAGATCTCAGAGGGGACTGTGAAAGACCTGCAGTGGTGGCTTTTGAATCCGCATTGGGTCCACGGCAGATCCCTCTCCCTTCCCCAGCCAGATCTCTCTATAGTGACAGATGCGTCACTTCTGGGTTGGGGCAGCCACATGGGAGAGGTGGAGATCAGAGGACTCTGGTTTCTGGCGGAGTCTGGGCTCCATATCAATCTTCTGGAGCTCCAGGCAATCAGGCTTGCGTTGAAAGCATTCCTTCCCTCTCTCAAAGGGAAAGTGGTGCAGGTGTTCATGGACAATACTACCGCCATGTGGTACTGAAACAAACAGGTGGGAGTAGGGTCCTGGACTCTGTCAGGAGGCACTACGCCTCTGGACATGGCTAAAACATAAGGGTATTACCCTGACGGTTCAACATCTGACGATGTCCCTGAATGCCAGAGCGGACGAACTCAGCTGTCGATGCACAGCCGATCACGAATGGCGTCTCTACGCGGAGGTGGTGCACAGTCTCTTTCAGCAGTGAGGAGAGCCTTGGTTAGATCTGTTCGCCTCAGCAGAGAACGTGCAATGTCAGCTGTTTTGTGCGTTGGAGTTTCCAAGATGGCACTCGCTCAGACGCTTTTCGTCTCGAGTGGAACTCCGGCCTCCTTTCTGCCTTTCCACCTATACCTCTTCTGCCCAGAGTTCTCAAGAAAATCTGGAATGACCGGGCCCAAGTCATCTTGGTGGCTCCGGACTGGGCACAGAGAGTATGGTATCCAGAGCTATTGAGCATGTCCATCGATCTTCCACTCAGACTGCCTCTTCGGGCGGATCTTCTGTCGCAGCAACAGGGGATGGTTCTTCACCCGAACCTGTCCAACCTCTGCCTTCATGCGTGGAGATTGAGCGGCGACAGTTGACGGCTTTTGCCCTTCCAGCCGAAATCTGCGATGTTATCTTGGCAGCCAGGCATCCATCAACCAAAACTGTATGCTCCTGTCGTCTGAATAAATTTGTGGCATGGTGTACCAACAAATCTGTTTATTCCCCCTCTGTCCGAGGTTCTTCTGTTCATTCTGTCTTTGGCCCAGCAGGGCTCTGTTTTGGGCACCCTTGAGGGGTATTTATCTGCCATTTCGGCCTTTCTTAGGTTACCTGAACAGCCCTCACTCTTTAAATCTCCTATTGTGAGTAGATTCCTAAAAGGACTCACCCATTTATTTCCTCCCACTCCATTTATCATGCCTCTATGGGACCTCAATCTTGTACTTACTTATTTGATGTGGACTCCCGTTGAGTCAATGCAAAGTTGTCCCTTGCGGCTCCTCACCTTCAAAACTGTCTTTCTTGTTGCAATCACCTCTGCTCGCACAGTGAGTGAGCTTCAGGCCTTTTCCTCAAAACCTCCATACTTGTCTGTGCACCCTGACAAAGTAGTGTTGCGCACTAAGGATTCTTTCCTTCCTAAGGTGGTTAGACCCTTTCATGTAGGCCAATCCATCATTCTGCCTACTTTCTATGCACCCCCACATCCTTCCCATGAGGAGGAGAGACTCCACCGTCTGGACCCAAAAAGAGCATTGGCCTTATACCTCAATCGTACTAAAGATTTCCGGGTGGATGATCAACTCTTTGGGTTTGTGGGTGCGAAAAAAGGGAAGGCGGTGCAAAAGCGTACCATCTCTCGATGGATGCTTCTTTGCATCAAAATGTGCTACGCTTTGGCCAAGAAGCAAGCTCCTAAGGGCTTGCATGCTCATTCCACCAGAGCAACTGCTGCTTCCATTGCGTTAGCACGCAGAGTTCCTGTCCTGGATATCTGCCAAGCAGTTATGTGGGTGTCCCTGCACACGTTTGCTAAGCACTATTGTCTGGACAGTCAGGTCCGTCGGGATGGCTACTTTGGTCGTTCGGTCCTGCAGGACTTCCTAGTATGATCTTGGTTCGCAGCCCACCACCAAGAATGGCATTGCTTGGGTATCTATTCTGCGGTAAGGAATCTGCAACTAGAAGTCTCTACCAGATGTACAAGTTACTTACCTTCGGTAAGGACATATCTGGTAGAGACACATTCTAGTTGTAGATTCCTTACCGCCCACCCATCCTCCCCGCTTGCCACTGATTGCTAGGGACAAGGATTCCCCCTTTCAGGTCTGTAGCTCTGGCTTACCAATCTCAGTGTTCTTAGCGGCCCTGCGCTTTGGCGTGGAAAGTCGTTAAAAGAAACTGACGTCTCTGCGCGAGGGCGGCGTCTGTACTACTCCCGATGTCATTGCGGTGACTACGACGCCCGCGGAGTTGACTGGCGCCACCTACCAACGTGCAAGGGCATTGCTCGAAGAAAAATCTCCAGATCCATTCTGACGCCTGGGGGAAATTCTAAGGTAAGGAATCTGCAACTAGAATATCTCTCTTCCAGATATGTTGTTACCGAAGGTAAGTAACCTGTACTTTAGAAACTATCCAAGGAGGCATTGAGTGCAGTTTTTTACTTGTACATGCTGCACTCGTATTTGAACTTTATGGCTCTACACTGTTACATGACTTGATATAGTGTATAAAACAGTATTTTTTTCCCTCCAACCTTTTACATTATGAAATCGCATTTTTAGGTTTTTAACATTTGGGTTCCACAGTGAGACCGTTTGGTTTAGAGCAGTGGTTCCCAAACTGTGCGCCGCGGCTCCTTGGTGCGCCGTCAAAATTAGCCAGGGGCGCCACACACAGTCTGGAAACCACTCGGAGGTGCTTTTAATCGGTAGCTTTTCACCGTGGTTTTGGAAACAAAACCCCCTGCATTAATTATTGTGACCAGCGGAGGGCGCCAGAGTACCATTAATAATATCCCTATGACAAAAGAAAAGAAATAGTTTAAAATAAATGGTTTTCAGGAACCTGAACGAGAGAATTAAGAAGTCAAACTGTAAATAGTGTAGGTACAGGTACAGGCTGGGGTTACGTTCCCCCACCCGCCAAAAAAAAGTAACATAATGGGGAGCCGTGGCCAACACGGCCAATAGGTCAAAGGAGCCGGGGATCGAAAAAGTTTGGGAACCACTGGTTTAGAGAGTAACGTAACTTGATTAGTTCTGTTGTTAATAATAAACTCTTGGGTGTTTTTGAGTGATCAACCATCTACGGCGCTGCTTGTCTGACATAATGAATGTGAATTTTGTGTCCAGGCACTCACTTCTGGGTAAGCTGTATAGCTTTCTTCACTCAGACCTCCTCCGGAAAACAAATGCATTCTCCCCACCACCATCAGTTGCGTGCGTCCTCCAAGTTGTTCTATATGGCCAAAGCATAATTAATCCGCAAAAAGCATGGCATTACTACAACATTGCTTATATCTTACTCTTGTTTGGTTTTCAAGCATTTTTCTCATTGATCATGCCTGGACATATCGCGTGGAACATGCTCGCCAGCAGCTGCTTCAGATTCCTGGGTTGCTTCACCGGATGGCAAACCTCATGGGAATTGAATTCCATGGAGAAGTTCCAGATGAGGGAGTCATTGAGGATGTACTTAAGGAAATGTGGAAATACAACCAAACCTACAAGCTTGCTCAGGGGGTAAGAATCGACACCTGATGTATAAACTTGCTTTTGAACCATTAGAGTACCTGAAATCATACATACACAAGAATTGGGCTATTCATATCTAACATCCCATTTGGGAAAGGTATGTCCTGGGAATTACAAGGCCCTCACCCACAAAATTGTGGCATGCCTAATCATTGGACAGCCCTAAACCTGAACTCACGAGTTCAAATGAGCTACAAAGACCATTAGTGGGTCATCTTAATTGTAAGGATGAGCTTTCAATGTGTAGGGGATTGGTGGGGGAGGGTGGGGAGTGTACCATTACATTGAGCAGTGTGAACTATATCGGCAAGGATTAACTGTCGGTGATCTGGGGACATGTGGTTATGGAGCTTTAATACTTCATGACAACTAGAAGGCTTCCGTTCTTAAGGGAAGCCTTGATTATGGGAACTGTATGTTTGGTTAATTGTTTCCTTTCTATGATTTACTGTTCTTCATGAATTACCACCTTAATAGCACATAACTCCTATAAGCACAAACCTGATGTGATAAAATAGCAATTGAATATACGTATGGTATCTAGGTTATATCACATATCCGGCTAACAAGAGCTATCAGTCTGCTGTAAACTAACCATGAAAATGCTAATAAAGCTGGTTTTAAAAACCCCATTAGTGGGCGTAAGGTCTCTTTTTAAGAGAGGAAAAAACCTCTCAGTGCCAGAGATGCAAAAGCAAAGGTTAATTCAACTTGATACTTTATTATTTGATTACCTTGACTGGGTTAAAAGCAGTGGTGATAACAGAAGATGTTATTTCGATGAACAAGAGCTATTATTACCCTTTCATCTGTGTAGATCTACATGCTCCAGTCCTTTATGAAAGCCATGTAGGTCCACAGCTTTCTTCAGGACCTATATATGACTCTGGCTTTTTCTTTTTGTAATAGCTTTACATACAGGTATAACCTATTAGATATGTTGTCACTGTGTGCATCCCTGGTACTCTGATGATAAAGACCCCAATTACCAGAAAGTAGGGGAGGAAGTGTCACTCTGGAGTCATACGTTTGACAAGGGTTGGCCACTTCGCACTTCCTGGATTCTTACTCCCACTGCTTTATCAAGGGTATGTAGACCCAACAGCTAAATGGTGGTATGTTTATGAGCTATGTTGGAAACTGTTTTCTAGTTGCCCCTCATATTAGTATCTTGTTAGCCTTAATGGTGGTTACATTGTTCATATGTAGATTGTCGTTCAGTATGTCATGGGTCTGTGACGAGGACAATTAGGTTTTTATAGGGCACAGCTTAGCTCTCGGGCTCCTTTACTATGCTGTATGCCTGTCCAGAGCCTTGTGCTTTTATTTAATTAATTTGCTCAATTTTACATTACAATGCCTTGCAATTGGCTCTTAGCCCTGTTGTATAGTCCTGATTGAGCACTGCATCTTATAATGGAAATTATTGTGTAGATGTTTACATAATATCTCAAATGGGCCTTCCCGGTTGATACTTTCACCTCTCTGGTATCATGCTAGCGCACAACGGACTGCTTTTAGGTCTCCCCAGGATTCAATTTTTTTTTGTAATGTTACCAGATCTGCAGGTCTAGTGAATCTACTGAACCTTTAATGCATGTGACCTACTAACTGGCCTCAAATTGTGTAATCCTACGCACATATTTTATTTCAGTCTTTTTTTTTTTTTTTCTTCATTATCACGTATGCCAACGCCTTCAAATCTGTGAGTTCAGCATGTGTGCTGCGTAAAAAAATAAGTTTTGTTTGATTTATTAGACTACGTTTGCTCCATCTAGAATAGGAATCTAGCCCATATTTGGGTACACATATGGACCCTGACTTGCCTCTTAATTCACTAATAGCATTGTCATCCGGTTGAGGGCAGGAAGCTTTCTCAGTTCTTTTTTTTTTTTTTTTACTTTTGATAAATGTATCTCTAAAGCAGGATATGTTGAAACACTATCATTTACAAGACAGCACATTTGCCATTCAAATGACCACAAACCTTTCCCACTGACATGCAGTATTACCGATAAAACACATGAACAATGTGTGGAAAATCACGTTTTAGCAAATATTTATCATTTGCACATCACCAAGTAAATGTTTGATTTGTTTTGATCGTATTAAAATATTTGGTTCAATCACATGCTTAAGAATTACAAAAAGTTGCTTTGCCAACTGCTGATATATTTTGAAACATGATTGAAATATTTGTAAAATGAATTTGTAAACTAATAAATGGAAGTTATAGAAAAAAATGTGATACCCTTCAGCCTTTCATTTTACACTCCCTGTACCCCCCCCCCCCACACACACTTGCCAGATAATTTACTTTACAAAATTCTCTGTGCAATCAGAAGAAGAAAGTAAACACCATCCTCTAGGATACAATAAGCAGCAATTTGTAAGAAGACAAAGCTGCTATTTGACGCTTGTCTTTGAATCCACAGAAAAGGTGACAATATAACAAAATGCAAAGGCGCCTATATTGCTAATTCAATAACTGAATTCACCGAATGCCTGTTTCATGCCAGCTTGTGCTCTTTCTTGCAAGGATGAGCCAGTAAGCCATTGTGAGTGGATGAGTAGATTTTAATTTTTTGTGACATGTTCCCTATCTACAGCCTTTAGCTGGTGTAGTGGAGTACCTTTTGTGGACAATACCAAAACTCTAAACGGAACTTTGAGCTAACCCATTGCTTACCATTGGTTGACTTTGTTTTCAATCTAATTTGCTTGCTTTATGTTCAATTGATATCCATCTTCTTGTTTTGGCCCTTGTGTGGCGCATAGCTTATGTACTATTCTTTTGATTGGATAAATGTTATTTTTCTGCAGCTTGCATACAGAGAACTACTTTTTTTAATTGAGCGCATGTATTTTCTTGCGCTCTCTCATATGCACTTTTACCATCCACCCCCCAACATCTGCATGCCCTCTCTACGTTGATACCTCTCTTCACCCTTTTATTCCCCAACTTACCTCCACCTTTGCTTGCAGTGCTTTTATAAAAACAAATATTTGTAGATCCGTAATGGATGACTTCATCTGGAACAGTAAATTAAAACAATAAATGGTGACTGCTTCATGACCTCACATGAGGTATCCTTTTTTTTATTTTATTTTTTTGGTTACTGATGCTGCATTAGGACTGGCAGCCAAAAGACGAGACCAGTTGATTCAACCAGTGCCTGATGCACACAGTTGAAAAGTAACTCCATTTATTTAGTGTCGCCTGTTTTTACTGATGATAGCAGGTTGGTCTCCAGGGTTGTGCTGGATCCAAAGTCCCACATCCTTATTCGTTTCAGAATTAGCAACAATTTGGCTTTTACTAAAACCCTAGTTCTAAGTGCTTCCAAGGATCCCTACGTTGACTTAAAGCAAGCGTCCACAGGCTCACTATCACAGATCTAGTGCATAGAGGCAATAGTAATGTTAGCTCATAACTCTGCACCAGAAAGTGGTAGCACCTTCTGTTTTCATGCTTGCGTCTTACCTTTTTTAAGTATTTACTTACCTATTAAATATTCATGAAGTTCATTTTATTTTCCAAGTTAAAACACTAACAGTGTTACTGAGTGTTGGTTATTAGCTTCATATCTGAATATTAACCCCCTCCAACTTTTGCAATAACGTTTAACTGCTCTCAATCCAAAGTGCCCAAATGGAGTAACTTGGTTTTCCCATTTGAAGTTCAGCAGTATTTAAGACCAGGAACTCCATTTGTAATGTTACTATCGTGACCAGAGTCTGCTGTGTAACGACTTGCAGCCTCACAGCCTCAAGCCTTTTGACCAAATGCCTGTTGTGCCACCGACCATTTGAACTATCCAATTACATCAAAGGGGACTCCTAACTAATATCACTGTGAAAGAGTTAAAAAAACTAAAAAAACAAAAAACTACTCCTTGTGAGTAAAAAAACAAACAAAAAAACAAAAAACATTTTCCAGATGACTTGGGTATTGTGCTGACTGGTACTGCCAAAGTGGGAAACTATAGTAGAAACAAACATCAAAAATAAGTAAAGGGCTATTTATGAAAGATTCAGACTACGACCCAGCTCCTTACATATGCTATTGGGACCTCCAGTACAACAAAGACAAAATAAATTGAGGTATAGATTAGTTAAGGCTTATATCGTCAAGACCATTAGGTGATGATGAATGACTACTTGCAGTGTGGTCTTGCAGAGGGGAGCAGACCTATTTTAGGTCATTTTGAAGGAAAGGTAGATGACTCTTGCTTCTTAGTTGATACCTAATACCACGACAGACAGCTAATCAGTATTTTTCTATGCTCAGCAAGCTTTGTAACCAGTAATGAAATGTTTACACATCCACCCAGAACTGACTGACTGGTGTCACACGTGATATGGGGCACATAGCAGCTAAGTACAAGTAAAATACAAAAAGAGAAGTCAGTCCGTGTAAAAGCTAGTAGTTGCATTTTATGTGTCACTGTCCCTTAGGCGTTGCATAGGAATTCTGTTTTGCAGCACTCATAAACCCAAACTTTCAAAATTAATCTAAAAACATGCATTATGTTCCACTAACAACTTGGCAACTTTTCCATTGTAATTATATAAAACATGCAGGGTTCAGTGGTTGCTTAATTGTCTTGTGGCTGCTTTTTAGGGTCAAGCCTGAGAGCATGCATTAGCGCATGCATTTCGCTTGTGAGACATTCTTGAGTTCAAAAAGTACTTGGAGCCTGCCCAGTGCTTACCCTTTGTCTGCTTCTGCGTCACTCTTTTTTTGTAGGCATGTTCTTTGGCCATTGCAGCAGAAACGCCACTTCCGATGCTTGCTTTGGAGCAGGGACCAAGCACAGATTGATTCACCTTAATCCATGCCCTTCCGCTGCTCCTAATGTGATTGAGGTATTTTTCTTGCCCCCGCATATTCTCCTTGCTGCTCCATCCACTGTGCTTGCTTGAGTTTCAAATTGCACTACCCCACAACCACCCTCTCCGCTTTCTTGCTTCTCCCGTCCCCCAGCCACCCTCCTCTCACTGTTGCTTGCATTTGAGTCCAAGGCCTTTATAAAGGTTGCACCGTTCAACACATACATGTATGCCAAAGCTTCTGTTGTGACCGCACAAGAGGAGACTGTGCCCCTAGCCACCAGTCCCAAAATGTTTTCATTCCCCTCTTTGTCTATTGATCTTGCTGGCAGTGTTGTCTCTTTTGGCTGCTGATGCAGTGACATGTTAGTGGGGGGTGTAATTCAACGTATCATAAAGATGGAAGGCACATTGGCGCAGTTGTACATCAACCTGTGGGCGACATTTAACAAAGTACTGGAACCAGTTTGTGCCGGCAGAGGCGCCCTCCTCCTCCCCCCGATCCTCCAAAAGAAAAAGGAACAGGACATCCCTAGCCTAGAACCCGTCACTTAAGTTAACAGGATGCACTTCTGCCTGGACTGGCAAAACCTAAGCCCATGGTATGGGACAAGAGCTTGCACAACTCCTGCCATCACTTTGGACCTCCGCTATAAAACATGCCGCCATATAAGACTCAACCATGCTATGTCTTCCATTAAAAGAATAAAATGTTAAAACATGAGAGCCGCAAAGACTTTCAGGGGTGAATGGGGTTTAGTGTGTTTAAAAAAAAAAAAAAAAAAAAAAAAAAACCTGAAGAATCCAGTTCTAAGGTGGCACAAGTAACATTGGTTTGGCACAAACACTATCCAGACTACATCGTTGCTCCATATTACGAGTTAGAATTTCCGCCGGCCCAGGAGGTAGTTTCATCAAACAGAATTTTGCATACTGGGATTTTAAAAGCTTATATAGTAACGCTATAGGCAGAACTACAAGTTTCTTAATGCAAATTTATGTTTGTTAAAAAGCTATGGTTAGTTCATGTTAGTCTCTAACCTCGAATGAAAACAAATGGGTAACGTTATTGGTGACATTACAGGAAATGAAATTGTTATCCATGACAATGACCCAACAACATGACAGACTTTTAACATTTTTAATAAATCACATTGCAGGAACGAACCGACTGGGTGATTGTAAGTGATCAGTAAAAAAAAAAAAATCCCCATTATATGATGTCATTGTGGTATCAGCAAACTAGACAATTTGCGTTTAATTTTGTTATATAGCAGATCGTTCACTCGTCATTCTATTAAGCTGTCAGTGATGTGTTGGCAATATAAATCCTTAACACTACTTATACTGTGTTTTTTTTTTTTTTTTTTTTTTTACTACACCTTAAGACTAAACCATAAAAACGGCCACACATGTACATATGAAACATTTCATAACGCTTTTCAAAAACATCCACTCACTTGAGTATGGGGAAAATGTGTAATCGCCTCACTTTATTTATACACCTCTTTCAAATTTTGAGTCAATATTTGTAAGGTTTTCACTTGAGTTGTGCAGCTTTTGTAGATGGGTCTTCAAAGCAATGTGCAGCTGTTTGTCCTGCACATCTTTTGCTGAGCTTTCTGTTTGTCGAAATACTTGGTAGAATACGGTTTCCCTCAACCTCCTCTAAACCTCTTTTCTCCTTCTCGTTATGGTTCCCAGAGCCTGTTGATCTTCTCTCCCCCACCTCTCAGCAGTTCCCTTAATACTCATTCTTAGGGTGGGCACCAGTACAGTACCCAGAATGCATTAATTTGTAGGAAGAAAGTCCATGTCTGGATGCTGAATTTGTAATGACGCGGATTGAGTTGGCTACATATTCATTTTCTGTAATTCACTATATTTTCTTTTCCTCAACCCCCTTACAACACAATTGCACAGTACAATGATACCAAAATAGCTAGATATGGTATCACAAATTGTGGCTGGTAATTGCACCCCTGTAATTGCAAGACATTGTCCCCCATAATATGGAATAACCATGCATACCTGGTATTGTAGAGCTGAACCCTCATTTGGACAAGAAATAGATATGGGAGGAGTTGGGACTGTGTGAGCCTTGGGACCTGTGTGTTCTATAAAGGAGGGTGTGCCTTTTAGTTTAAGCCTAATCAATGACCTAATAGAGGGCCTAAACCTCAATTCTAACGAAATTAACCAGTCCACCAGTTCCTGACTTTTTAATTGCAGTCCCATTCAATCGTATTGTGAGTCAATATTGCTAAAGCCTGTTGCATACAAAATATCTTCTATGTAACCTCTTAAATGTCTCGGCCAAAGTATGGTTTTTGAGTCATAAGATTCCCTAACCCCTGTAACGTTTTCAGGACATTAACCACAAAAATGTTATTGGGCCTCTTCAGATGGTGCGATGGTGGTGTTCTTCCTAAAATTGCTGTGTAAGGGTAGCTATCTCTGCCTAGGCGGTAAGCTTATGTTTGGTCTTCCTAGAAAGTATGAAGTGTGCCTCAGATCCCCATTATTCTATCGCATGTATTTAAAGGGCGTATGGCGAGCTCCAACATGACTAGTAGTACCAGAGTGGCATACTTTAATCTCATGAAGATTTGTGCCCTGATATGGTTAATGTTGAACAGGTATTAAAGGTGACTCTTTAGTGTTGACCATTAGTGTGTTGTCAATATTTAGTGCCAAAGCCAAGAGTCTATTCAATTTTTCATTTAGTGACCTTGCCAGTCTGCCCATGCAATCCCGCAAGCTTTCTGTCTCACCCTTTAGAGAATTTAACTGGGCGGAGGTGTCAGTTTTTCCCTCCCTTGTATCTACCATGGATGGTTTAGTTCCTATACATTCTATTTTTTGTATTTTATCTGTGGTCCCTAACACCTCAGACCGATTAGAACACTCAGTGGTAGCTATATGGGGGGTGACAGCGCTTGCTCAGCCAAGGAGCCCTGCAATGGAGCTTCCGAAGTGCTCATGGGGAGGGGGACGATAGTAGTGTGCATGTCCTTGCATTTATCTGCTGGAGCTCGCCCTTCTTCTGCCTTGCTAAAAAATGACTTAATTCCCTTCTCTGTATTCCCCTTCCTCCCCTTCCCTAGTTGGACTCCCTTTTCCTTTGGGTCAAGTAAGCCTTCATTTCTTCTATCAATTCATCAAGTTAATTTAAAGTGCAGTTCTCTGCTGAATGCCTGGGAAATGTTCTAGGTTCCCCAGCTCTTTTATCTGTAGCCTTCCATTTCACTATGGTTATAACGTTAATCCCGGTAAAGCTTAGTTCAGAGAAAATAAAAAAATCAATAAGGGGGTTGGGAAAACCATGTGCCGCAATTGCGATTTAAATACATCAAAAGCCAGCAGGTTACACACTAAAAAGTAAGTCAGTGTACATTGGGTTGCTCAACTTGCAGGCTTACTTTATTCATTTCACTAAGTGTAATAGAGTTAGTGTCAATCTGGCATACCTTTTGAGTGCCTGAAGAGCCCCTAGGGTAGGGGAACACCACTAGGCCTTCACAGCTCGGGGGTAAAGCAGGATCTGGAGATCTACCCCCTCATCTCAGAGAGCCAAGTTACAAGATCACTACAGGCGAGCCTTGGTCATCAACCGTTGCCCAGACTTTCTACAGAGCAAGTCGCTCAGACAACTTAAAGCCCCTTTAAAGCAAACACCAGATGACTATTTAAGTTTGTACGTAGGGACCTTCAGCTTCTAGAAGACCTTGTCAATCACAGCGGTAAAAGGCAACAGGGCAAAAGGGAGGTGGCTCTGCCTCTTCCGGTTGCAGGACCGGCCCACCCTCACCCCAGGCTTTGCCCGGCTGTGGCCGGCACACATCCCACACTGTGGGACTGTAAGTCACACTGTGCAGTGCCTAACATTTAAGGGCATGTGCAGGGACTGCCACGTGGGGTCCTGTGAATGTTGGAACAAGTAGTCCCCCTTATGGGAAGCCGGTGCTGGACTGAGCATACCTGCGATTACTGCTTCCAAATAAGTTTGGCTGTCTTCGATTCTGGGAATACCCATCTGCTCTGAAGAGGTGAATAAATGGGAGCAGTGAAGGGGAAGTGGCTGGAGGGAAAGGGCAGGATGTGAGCTGTTTCTACACCCTATTGTGTAGAAGGGGGCAGGCTGAGATTATACCTGCAATCCCTGTCTGGATCCACACAAGTTCCCTGTTTGGCCTTTCCTGCTGGTAAAATCGGGCCTGGTGTTCCTGAATCCAGTAATCTGGGAATACCAGTACAGTTGTGATCAGCTGTATAGTTATCTAACCTTGCATACCGCTCCACTGCCCTGTACTGAAACCCTTATTCACCACTGCTGTCCTCATCTTTTGCAGTCCATATGTCTTGCACCTCCTCTTCCTCCATAAGCAATTTATCTTCCTGTTTCACCACCACCCAGCTCCTTGCCCTTCTTCTCCCCTCATCTTCTTTTATTCAATCTTCTATTTTCAGTTACTTCACTTTTCGACTGAGACATTAATTTAATACTCATCCCATCAGCTCTCCCTTTCATCGCCTTTCTCCACCTTTGAGTGATTCCATTTTCCACTGAGCCAATCCATCCCTGCATTTTGGCCTTTTCCCTAGGCACCATAACCACCTCTGTCCTTTTTTTGGTTCCAGCCTGTCTGGTTTTTCTAAAGTCATCTTGGGGACTTTCAGAAAGTTGACCTATGAATGTGTTCTGCCCGTTGCTAATCATTAGCTTTGTTGGTTGTAACTCACATTTTCTGGCTTTCTATTTGCTGGCTTTATTTCCTTTAGGCTGTCAGGCTTGAGTTCATCCCTCCCATTGTGCAAACCTTGTTTACTGTATTCTTTAACAAACTTGCTTTAAATCTTGTTATCTTGTCACATTTTGTGTGCATTCAAACACAGAGGTCAAATATCAGGCTGTATCTTCCAGGAAGCTTGATATATATTTTTTTTTCTATGACTTCAAAGTAAGAGGATTTATGTGACAAGCATCCCTGCTTCTGGGGGGCCTGCTTGTGGAAGTCTATACAATTCAAATGTCTGTAAATGGAATGTGCTGACGATCAAATCAATACATTGGGTGATGACATTTCCACACATGATTGATTGGACGAAAACTGTATGAGTGCAAATGTAATGGTCATTTCAATTGAAGATCTGTTGTCTGTAATGGCAGTACGCTATCATACATGCATACTCCACATTACTGCACTCCACTCTGCACCACTCCACACCATTGCATTCTACTCCGAACCACTCCACACTACGTCACTGCACTCTTATCTGCATCCTCCCACTCTGTGCCTCTCTATCCTACACCACTCTGCACTATGCCAGTGCACTGTCCCACACACTACTTTACTGTGCACCACTCCATTCTGCCACCTACTCTGCAACACTGCACTCTAGTCCACTGCACTCTGCTCCAATGCACTCTACTCCGCACTCCACTGTACGCAGGTGCACTCTGTATCAGTCCCCACTATGCCACTCTAATCTATTATGCATCACTGCACTCTACTCTGAAACAATCTACTCTACGCCACTGCAGTTCGTGCAACTGCATTCAGAGGTACTCTAGTCTGCACACTCTACACCACTGCACTCTGCCAATGTACTCTACTCTAAACCAATGCACTCTAGACCAACCTACTCTGCACCACTGCATTCCACCCCACTAAACTCTATGCCATTGTACTGTCACTGCACTCTACGCCACCCTACTCTACATCACTACCACTGCCCTCTATGCCACTCGACTGCAACACTGCGCTGTACACCAATGCACTCCACGCCATTCTACTATACACTACTGCACAACAGTATACTCTGCAACACTGCACTCTTCCACTCTACTCTGCCACTGCACTTTATGCTACTGAATTGTACATCGCTCCACTCTATGCCAGTCTACTCTACCCTGCACCACTGCACTCTACAACACTCTGCTCTATACAAGTGCACTCTGTGGCACTTCTCTTTACTCTGAAACAATCTACTCTATTCCACTCCACTCTTTGCCTCTTCATACTACGCCACCCTGTTCTACACCACTGCACTCTAGGCCAATACTCTCCATGCCACTTTACTCAAAACTAGTACACACTATACCTCTGCACTCTGTGCCAATCTACACTGCACTGTACGCCACAATACTCTGTGCCACTGCACTCCATAGCACTGCACTCTATGCCAGTGTACTCTGCACCACTGTACTTTCCGCCACTACACTCTACTACACTCTGACACTTCACTCCATGATGCTCTACTCTATTAAATTCTGCTGCAGTGACCGTACTCTAAGCCACTCCACTCTACAGCAGCCTACTACACTCTGCCATACTATCATACTACTCCACTCTGCCATGCTCTACGTAACTCCCTCAATTCACTTTACTCCACTCTGTTCTATGACACACTTCTGCACTCTGTGCCACTCTGTTCTGCTACTACACTCGATGCCACTCAACACTCTACTCCACTTAGGCAATCTACTCCGCTCTAAGCCATTCTAGTCAACAACACTCTGCACCACTCCACAACACTTCACTCAGCTGTGACACTGTTCTCCTTCCTACGCCACTCTACTCTATACCCTTACACTGTATGACTCTACTCGCCCAACAACAATGTACATAACTCTGCCTCTTCACTTCTCTCCATGCCACTCAACTCTCCTGTACGCTACTCTTTTCCCCCACTAACCTTTTTGCTATACTGAGCCGCAGCTACTCTGGCGTACAGCAGTGCTAAAACTTTTGGCAAGGCCATGGCTCTTGCATAGGCAAAACCTATTTGCTATGCCAATGTTTGTTTATGAATGCGATAGCAAAGGCTATGTGCTTTTGTCACTTTTGTTTATTCTAAATATTGTAGTGCATGTGATTTTTAACATAATTGATTTTGTTCTGTTACATTTTCTCTTTGTAGAGTGCAGAGGAAAAGGTTCCAGTCTGGTATATTATGGATGAATTTGGATCTCGAATCCAACATTCTGATGAGCCCACGTTTGGGACCGCTCCATTGTTTTATATGCCCCAGGAAGTTGCCTACACTATCCTGTGGCCCTTGAGAGATCTGGAGAATGGTGGTAAGTTGATTTCAGGTTTACTGTTTTAGTTGGTTGTTAACTGTATTCCACTGACAATGAATGTAAATTTGTTGCACTTTTTTTATTACCAGTTACAGATTATGTGATGGTGGCCTGTACGATGTATTTAACCTTTTTACGTTGAAATCATTTTGTCACCTAAATCTTACAAAGCCACAGTAAATCCTCTTTCCGTGTGACCTCTAGCTGTACGACGATTGTAATGCCGCTCTGTTGGCAAAAGGACAGTAAAACTTCTTTCATAGAGACGTGGAGAACACATATATAGTACTTATAAGCCTGCCCTATTGATAGCTTGCATTACACAAGCCAGCAACAGTAAGTTCTGGTCATGAAGGACTTTTGGCTCCTTCATTTTGAGGCAGTGCCCATGCTTCTTTGCCCCAAAGATAGAATGGGGTAAATATGTAGGATCAAAACAGTAGGTTCGATGGCATCTGTCGCTGTAGATACACATGGTATGCATGAGCTCGCCATCTGGTGTTGGGTCGGAGTGTTACAAGTTGTTTTTCTTCGAAGAAGTGTTTTCGAGTCACGGGGCCGAGTGACTCCACCTTCTGTGCTCATTGCGCATGGGCGTCGACTCCATCTTCGATTGTTTTCTTTCCGCCATCGGGTTCGGACGTGTTCCTGTCGCTCCGAGTTTCGGAACGGAAAGATAGCTGAAGACGGAAGATTTTCGACGGTATCGTTGCGATCCGGTTAGAGATAGACACATACGACGACGCGTTGAACATCGAAGCGCTTCGGTGCCCTTCGGGGTAGATTTCGGCACCCCGTCGGGGCCTAGTCGGCCCGACCGCGTGGAGGACAACGCCGATGGAACGGACCCCGTTTCGATTCTGCCCCGAATGCCACAACAAATATCCTTATACGGACCTACACTCGGTCTGTAATCTGTGCCTGTCACCCGAGCACAGCGAAGAATCCTGTGAGGCCTGTCGGGCGTTCCGGTCCCGAAAAACTCTGCGCGACCGTCGAGCGAGAAGACTGCAGATGGCGTCCACGTCAAAAGAGCGTCGACAGTTCGAGACAGAAGAGGAACAGGAGGAATCCTTTTCCATCCAGGATTCAGACTCCGACGAGCTACACTCTACAAGAACTGTGAGTAAGACGTCGAGATCAAACCTTAAAAAAGGAAAGAAGGCCCAGGGGACGCCACTGCCAACCGGCCATGGCTCCACCCAAATTCTCGGTGACCAACAATCGGCACCGAAAAAGGCCCATTCAGTGTCGAGATCGTCCGACTCCGGTCGAGACACCGGCACGCAGCCTCCTCGAGACCGAGAGAGTGCTAAACAGAAGCATCGACACCGAGAGTTCGGTGTCGACACGGATCGACGCCGAGACAGTGGCGCCGAAGACCATAGAGGCCCAGAATTTTCGGCACAGAAAAAGAGGAAGGTTACCTCGGAGCCGAAAAAACAATCGACAGGGTTTTCGGAGCCGAAAAAAGCGACATCAGACCCTGTTTCTGGCTCCTACACTGAAGAGCATTCTATGTCTTCTCAAATGAAGAAACATAGATTTGAACAAGAACTGCAATCCACTGACGTGGATCACACGCAAAAGCGTATCTTTATTCAGCAGGGGACTGGGAAGATCAGTACCCTTCCACCTGTCAAACGAAAGAGAACGCTTCAGTTTACTCCTCAGCAACAAACAGCACAAAAGGTAACACCTCCTCCCTCGCCTCCACCTGTAACTCCGGCTTCGCCAACTTACACCCCGTCACATTCGCCAGCTCACACCGCCATGAGCCACGATGACCAAGATCAGGATGCGTGGGACTTGTACGACGCACCAGTGTCTGATAACAGCCCAGACACATACCCAACTAGGCCATCACCACCGGAAGACAGCACAGCCTACTCACAAGTGGTGGCTAGAGCAGCACTATTCCATAATGTGGAACTACACTCGGAACAAGTAGAGGATGATTTTTTATTTAACACCCTCTCCTCAACCCACAGCTCCTACCAAAGCCTGCCGATGCTCCCAGGCATGCTACGCCATGCAAAGGACATTTTCAAGGAGCCAGTTAAAAGTAGGGCAGTGACGCCTAGGGTGGACAAAAAGTATAAGGCGCCTCCTACGGACCCCGTATTCATCACCTCTCAGCTGCCACCAGACTCTGTGGTGGTAGGGGCTGCCAGAAAACGGGCAAACTCACACACTTCTGGGGATGCACCTCCCCCAGATAAAGAAAGTAGGAAGTTCGATGCAGCCGGGAAGAGGGTTGCTGTCCAAGCAGCAAACCAGTGGCGCATCGCAAATTCACAAGCGCTGCTAGCGCGATACGACAGAGCCCACTGGGATGAGATGCAGCATCTCATTGAACATCTCCCAAAAGATCTGCAAAAAAGAGCAAAACAGGTTGTTGAGGAGGGTCAAAACATTTCCAACAATCAAATACGCTCCTCCATGGATGCAGCAGACACGGCCGCAAGAACCATTAATACGTCGGTTACCATCCGTAGGCACGCATGGCTCAGAACGTCTGGATTCAAGCCAGAAATTCAGCAGGCAGTGCTTAACATGCCAGTAAACGAGAAACTTCTGTTCGGTCCGGAGGTCGACACAGCCATAGAAAAGCTCAAGAAGGACACTGACACTGCCAAGGCCATGGGCGCACTCTACTCCCCGCAGAGCAGAGGATCTTATAACACCTTCCGCAAAACACCTTTTAGAGGAGGGTTTCGGGGTCAGGCCACACAAGCTAGCACCTCACAGTCCGCACCGCCCACCTACCAGGGACAGTACAGGGGAGGTTTTCGGGGCCAGTATAGAGGGGGGCAATTTCCTAGGAATAGAGGAAGATTTCAAAGCCCCAAAACCACTACCAACAAGCAGTGACTCACACGTCACTCACCCCTCCCACACAACACCAGTGGGGGGGAGGATACATCAATATTACGAAGCATGGGACAAAATAACTACAGACACATGGGTCCTAGCAATTATCCAACATGGTTATTGCATAGAATTCATGCAATTCCCTCCAGACATACCACCAAAATCACAAAATTTATCAAAATACCATTCACAGCTTCTAGAGATAGAAGTTCAAGCACTACTGCAAAAAAATGCAATAGAATTAGTACCAAGCACACAAATAAACACAGGAGTTTATTCACTGTACTTCTTGATACCAAAAAAGGACGAAACACTGAGACCAATTCTAGACCTCAGGGTAGTAAACACATTCATCAAATCAGACCACTTTCACATGGTCACACTACAAGAAGTGTTACCATTGCTCAGAAAACACGACTACATGACAACCCTAGACCTCAAGGACGCATATTTCCATATACCAATACATCAATCACACAGGAAATATCTAAGGTTTGTATTCAAAGGAATACATTACCAATTCAAAGTATTGCCTTTTGGTTTAACAACCGCTCCAAGAGTATTCACAAAATGCCTAGCAGTAGTCGCTGCACACATCAGAAGGCAGCAAATACATGTGTTCCCGTATCTAGACGACTGGCTAATCAAAACCAGTTCGCTCACACAATGCTCAAACCACACAAATCAAGTCATACAAACCCTCTACAATCTAGGGTTCACCGTCAACTTTGCAAAATCAAACATTCTGCCAAGCAAAGTACAGCAATATCTAGGAGCCATAATAGACACGACAAAAGGAGTAGCAACGCCAACTCCACAAAGGATCCACAATTTCAACAGGGTCATTCAACACATGTCTCCAAACCAAACAATACAAGCAAGAACAATACTACAGCTCCTAGGCATGATGTCCTCATGCATAGCCATTGTCCCAAACGCAAGACTGCACATGAGGCCCTTACAACAGTGCCTAGCCTCACAGTGGTCTCAAGCACAGGGTCACCTTCTAGATCTGGTGTTGCTAGACCGCCAAACTTACCTATCGCTTCTATGGTGGAACAGTATAAATTTAAACATAGGGCGGCCTTTCCAAGACCCAGTGCCACAGTACGTAATAACAACAGATGCTTCCATGACAGGGTGGGGAGCACATCTCAATCAACACAACATAAGAGGACAATGGAACATACATCAAACAAAACTGCATATAAATCATCTAGAATTATTAGCAGTTTTTCAAGCACTAAAAGCTTTCCAACCAATCATAACCCACAAATACATCCTTGTCAAAACAGACAACATGACAACGATGTATTATCTAAACAAACAAGGAGGAACACATTCAACGCAGTTAAGCTTGTTAGCTCAACAAATATGGAAGTGGGCAATCCACCATCAAATTGGTCTAATAGCACAGTTTATTCCGGGGATCCAGAATCAGCTGGCAGACAATCTCTCTCGAGATCACCAGCAAGTCCACGAATGGGAAATCCACCCACAAATTCTGAACACCTACTTCACACTCTGGGGAACACCACAAATAGACTTATTTGCAACAAAAGAGAACGCAAAATGCCAAAACTTCGCGTCCAGATACCCACACAAGCAATCCCAAGGCAATGCCCTATGGATGAACTGGTCAGGAATATTTGCTTACGCTTTTCCTCCTCTCCCTCTCCTTCCTTACCTAGTAAACAAATTGAGTCAAAACAAACTCAAACTCATTTTAATAGCACCAACGTGGGCAAGACAACCCTGGTACACAACACTGCTAGATCTGTCTGTAGTACCACACATCAAACTGCCCAACAAACCAGATCTGTTAACGCAACACAACCAACAGATCAGACACCCGGACCCAGCATCGCTGAATCTAGCAATCTGGCTCCTGAAATCCTAGAATTCGGACACTTACAACTTAGCCAAGAGTGTATGGAAGTCATAAAGCAGGCCAGAAGGCCATCCACTAGACACTGCTACGCAAGTAAGTGGAAAAGATTTGTTTGGTACTGCCATCATAATCAGATACAACCACTAGAGGCAACTCCAAAACATATAGTAAATTACTTGCTCCATTTACAAAAAGCAAAGCTAGCCTTCTCTTCTATTAAAATACATCTTGCAGCAATATCTGCATACCTGCAAACTACATATTCAACTTCCTTGTATAGGATACCAGTTATCAAAGCATTCATAGAAGGGCTTAAAAGAATTATACCACCAAGAACACCACCTGTTCCTTCATGGAACCTAAACGTGGTTCTAACAAGACTCATGGGCCCACCTTTCGAACCCATGCACTCTTGCGGAATACAATTCCTCACCTGGAAAGTTGCCTTTCTCATCGCCATTACATCTCTAAGAAGAGTAAGTGAAATTCAAGCGTTCACAACACAAGAGCCTTTTATACAAATACATAAAAATAAGGTCGTCCTACGACCTAATCCAAAATTTTTACCAAAAGTTATTTCTCCATTCCATCTAAATCAAACGGTAGAACTACCAGTATTCTTCCCACAGCCAGATTCTGTGGCTGAAAGAGCACTACATACATTAGATGTCAAAAGAGCATTAATGTACTACATTGACAGAACGAAGAACATCAGAAAAACTAAACAGCTATTTATTGCATTCCAAAAACCTCATGCAGGTAACCCAATATCAAAACAAGGTATAGCCAGATGGATAGTTAAATGCATCCAAATCTGCTACCTTAAAGCAAAAAGACAACTGCCCATTACTCCCAGGGCACATTCAACAAGGAAAAAAGGTGCTTCAATGGCCTTTTTAGGAAACATCCCAATGCAAGAAATATGTAAGGCAGCCACTTGGTCTACGCCTCACACATTCACCAAACACTACTGTATAGATGTGCTATCCGCACAACAAGCTACAGTAGGTCAAGCTGTATTAAGAACTCTATTTCAGACAACTTCTACTCCTACAGGCTAAACCACCGCTTATGGGGAACTAACTGCTTACTAGTCTATGCATACCATGTGTATCTACAGCGACAGATGCCATCGAACTGAAAATGTCACTTACCCAGTGTACATCTGTTCGTGGCATCAGTCGCTGAGATTCACATGGACCCACCCACCTCCCCGGAAGCCTGTAGCAGTTCAGAAGTTACCTTCAATTTTGTACATTTGTATATATATTACTTAATCCTTTAATAGGTACATACTTACATTTTTCATTGCGCGGGCACTATTACTATAGTACAACTCCTACCTCACCCTCTGCGGGGAAAACAATCGAAGATGGAGTCGACGCCCATGCGCAATGAGCACAGAAGGTGGAGTCACTCGGCCCCGTGACTCGAAAACACTTCTTCGAAGAAAAACAACTTGTAACACTCCGACCCAACACCAGATGGCGAGCTCATGCATACCATGTGAATCTCAGCGACTGATGCCACGAACAGATGTACACTGGGTAAGTGACATTTTCATTGTTCATCTTGCAAGTTCGGTATTTGATGTATGCACTCTCATCCCCTCCCCCAATAGCCCTCACTAACTGAATATGGCCAACATAGACATGTATGTTCGGATTCATTCAGTATCAACAATTGCAGCTGTGTTAAATTAGCTCAGAGTACATTAGTTGATTTTTAATCATGAAATCCAGTCACACTTTTTGATTGACCCACTGGTATGTAAATTAATGTGAAATGTTAGTATTCAACAGCACGTTAGGCTAAAGCGACAGTAGTGGAATTATTTATTTTATTTGAGTTTTATCTACCATATACGAGACGCAGATGGGTATCCAAGAGCTTCGTGTAGATGCACACATGAATTTCACGGGAGTGTGCAGAAAGAAAGGGACTAAGACCCCAAAGTACAAAATGTCAGTGGCTGTGAACAAATAACATTGGGAATCATAATGTACCAGATGGAAAGATTGTCTTTTAAATCAAGTTCTAATACGGCAATAGGTCCATTGATATTTGTTATCCGGTATATAAAACATCATGCAGTCTAAGCAAGAGTCAGTAAAGAAGAGCATTCAAGGCCATAGTCTCTTTGGAATACCCTAATGGCCTCCTCTTCCGACAAGCTTGGAAGACTTACATCTGCTGTATGTCTAGCAGGAGCACCAAAACCTCGCGATTCTCATTGAACCTATTAGATTGTTTTCAATGAAATGCATTTTGAAAGCTTCATTCTCTCCCTGTGCAATTCTCGGAAATGTACTTTGACTTCACTCTTAAATGATATCTGTGAAACCCCCATTTAAGAAATTGCATTTACACCCAAGGGTGGAAAAAGACAGGACGTCCAAGTTCACCATAAATGCACAAGTGTAGCGAACCTCTCGGTTCCATTAATGCCATGCCACGAGAAACTGATTGGTGTGCAATTCTTCTGCCTAAGACACTCCCTTTTCTGTAAATAAACATACAGGTCAGTGTACCCCCGCAATGGAGAATGGTGGATGTACTAATCAAATGAACATATTTGTCTGTGTATTTATAGAGTATCCATTGCCCTGATTGTACACTTCATGAAATGAATACAATCAGCTACTGAATGTGTATCAGCCAGCATCAGTGTGTATTTATAGGAACGTATAAATACATAATCGTAAAAACATAATTTCACACAGTCAAACCATTCATATGTTTTTAATTTTATTTGCTTGCAAGCCTTCCCAGAGTTGATCAGAGCTGGAGCAAACTATCCAACACTTGCTGAAGTGTTCTGGTACACGTACTGGATTCCATGATTTTAAAGGGAGTGTAATCGATCGATTCAATTACATTTTCATTCTTTCCCTATATCCCTCAGTTGAAATAAGTTATTCTTACTTGTCTTTTGATACTATTGGTCTTGATGAAATAACTTATTTTTCTTCTTTGAACCTCGTCAATCAGTGAATTTAGAAATGTGAACCTAGCTTTCTTCACTATAAGATGGTTTTAACAGGAAATTCAAACTGCACGTGTTATCCGGCTGTTATTATAGACTGTTTGTGTACTGCTTTTATCCAGTTCAGTACCGAAATTGTACAACTATTTAATGTTCTACCTTGGATATCTGTACAGTCAGTGAAACAATGATGCCGTCCATTCTCTCTTCTCAGTTGTTTTTTCATTTGAAATCAGTACAAAATGTAACTAGATTTAAAAACTTGGCTAATGCTACTATACTTTGTTATGAAAGGCAGTCTGTGATTGTGCAGCTGGGTGTACATGACCGACTAGTCATGCAGCACGTCTTAAGCAAAACCGAAATTATAGTGGGAAGCGGTCCTCCGCTGAGTAGCACGTTTTCCAGAGGAGTTTGATTGTACTTTTAGATACTGCTTACAGATGTTCCCTGCCCTATCGAGTTCTGGCTTGTGCTTTCAAAACATGGGTTTTAGCGTGTTTGCATATTGCCGCTTCCCCCACCTACTTCTATCTTCAAGCTCATCTCGTTTAGCAAATTAGCCTTTGCGCTCAATAACTTTATTCCCACCATCTGTAGTCTGCAGCACATACTGTTCTGCCCATCTGCCTCATTTGGTAGTGGAAGCAGAGCAAAAGGTGGTGGCAGGTACTGTAGTTCTTCGATGGTATACGTTGGGCTTTAGTCGGTGTCAGTATTTCTGTCATTGTTGGCTGAGTTCTTAACAGGTTCCTGCTGGTCAAACTCATTATGGGTAAGTTGGCAGCGTACAACAGTGCATGTAAGTTGTTTGAGCTGTACACTTAATAGTTCGTTATTTGTGAGCGACATATCTGGTTGTGGTACAGTTTGAAAAAATAGCATGTCTTCCCCTTTAACTTAACAAAAAGTTTTACAAAACCAGTGTCTCAGCTGTCATACCAGCATAGGTTAGATTCGGGCTTCCTGATTTGGATGAGAAATAAATCTCATTTCTCAAAATGTACTTAATATTGCTGTGTCTTTTTTTAAATTGTAGTCTGGTGTGCGTATTTAATTAACTTTTTAAACTATAGATCTTAGTTTTCCCTTCATCCTTGATTCTGGCAAAAATAAAAGAATTCAGCTCTGAGGACGTAGATTTTCTTACCTTTAAAATGTTTATTTTGAGCAAATCTTCTACTTTCAACAAAGTTCTACTGTTTTAGTTGTTAATTCAGCCCCACGAAAATCTGATCACACATACATATGCGTCAAAAAGGTGCTTTTAGGGCTAGCATTAGGTTTTTGCTTCAGTGTCCTTTTCAGTTAGTTGATTGTGCTTCGTAAGACAATCTATTGCCTTGACGCTTTTCTACGATTCTTTAAAAATAGTGAACTGAGAATTCTGAGCGGTATAAAGTTCTCCACAGTATCTTCTTCTCTTCCTGCAGAGGAAGTGGTGCGTGACTATGCCTATGGGGAGTCGGATCCTCTAATCCGGAAGTGTATGTTATTGCCATGGGTGCAGGCTGATTTCTCACAAGTTAGCTGCCACACACCTGAGCCGTCAGATGCACATTACCAGGTATGGGTTTCAATAGAGGTGGGCATGTTAGTTTTAATATAATGCAACTAATCATTTAACTCTTTTTCTGTTTACCCCATTACCTGCATGGCTCTTTTTCTAGTGTATTAGTCAGTGGTCCAGTTTTGATTTAGGGTTGTTGCTTTCTGCGGCTATTGCTCTTTGCATTCCACCTGCTTAAAAGTATATTACTAAAATAAAATATAATGGAGTAATCGCCTCTAGTAACTGTGAAATCACCGTTCAATGTAGGGAGTTCAGTTTACATTTCCATGGGTAGAAATATATTTACAACTACCAGGTTGTGACAAAGCTCTTGCAACTGTGCTCATAATACAGAATTCGCTGACATGTTTGCCACTATTATCTTCTGCTTTCTTCTTGTGGCTGTTCCTAGCTGCATGCTTTTTTTTTATTTTATTTTTTTAAGATTTTCATGCTTACCTTTGCCCAATGTAGACTAATCAAATCTAGTGACTGAAGGATGAGCTACGGAAAGATGGTGAAAAAACTACCCACTGCAGGGTAATGCGCGTACAACTTGACCCTTCAATAACCTGTTTGGAATTCATAATATCATGGTCTAAATTATGCTTGTTTATATCGATACACAAATACTGTAACCTTTGGAGAGACAATAAAAAGCCAAATTTAGGTGTGCTCATCACATGTGCTTAGAATATGTGATTTAAACCAATAGTAGGTGTGTTTGTGTAATGTGGTGACATTTGAAATAATTGTGTCTGTCACAAAATCTTGATGCCGCTCAATAACCTGTATATATTTTACCAATAAGGTACATATTCTGAGTTCTAAGCAAGCAGATTGTTACATTTGTAAAATATCACATTCTGAAATGTTGATGATACAGCCGTCAGACCAATGGTGGCAAAACAAACGGTACCTTTTGGATCCTGGCATGAACCTGTGCTTCTCTTCTTTGACCCTACCTATCTGTATGTTAATGTCCATCCGTCCCACATTCTCAGGACACATAAGTACCCTTTCACAAAATCATATCAAGAGTTGGAAGCCGGTCTTAACTCATAACTATTCACTTCAGGTCATATGACGTAACTACTGAAGACATGACCTCTGTTTACTCATCCGATTACCGCTTCCTGCACCTTGCTGCTAGTCCCATTCCCACATGCTGTTTAGGTTGTCGCTCTCCACCCATACCTCATGCTTGAGATTAAGACAAGTTGTTGTGGCACGTCTTCTGTGTGGCTTTGTGAAACTGTACTACCTGGCCCCTGGAAATTGTTCTTGGCAGCGCTATGCTTTTCCAACCAGATGTACTCCATGTATTTTGGTTTTTTATCCTCATCTGAATGGTACTCTGGTGCCTGGGATCACTGAAATTGCACCCCCCAGTTCTGGGTCAATGTGACTTCGGCCTTCGGCACATTGCCCATCATTTTACCCAATAATGACCTGCTCAGTTAATTTACCTTCATCATTGGTGGGACTTTGATGTAAAATGGACATCGTGTAGTTCCCGATGTAAGTCCATATTACATTTTCCAGCTGTACATAAATTCTTCCTGCTGCCACTTACCCCTTTGCCCCCAATCCATCCGTTGAGAACTGCATCCCTGTTTCCTTTGTTGTAGTCCTGTCCCAGTGCAACAGCAGCAGATAAATTCTTTAGCCTAATGCAAACAGACTGCCTGCCTGATACATATTGAACAGCAATGATGACAGAGTGCTCCTCCAAGGCGGGAGGATCACATATTTGAATGTGGCAGATATTCTGTTTGACTGGTTCCTGGCTTGTCCACCTGAAATGTGTACTGGACTCCTAGTCCATAACATGGTGTATTGTTTTTGCATCAGCACATTGGATGCTTTACTGGTCTAGAGAAGAGGACAGCTGGACCAGTGGTGTAGTTTTCGGGATTGCTGCCCTCCCTCCAGGCAGGATCGAATACTGGGAAAGCCCACACAGTCTCTGGTAAGATCTACATAGGTAAACCCTACTGGATTCAACTGCTTTCAAACCCACACCGCCCAGGTCTCATACACGATAGCTGCTACATATCTCATCATGTACTTCTAACAAATACTGTCATTATCTCCACTGTAATAGCCAGCTCAATGTTCCCAGAAGTCAAACATGCTTGTTTGTTAATTAACTCACCATGATTTCACATATCTGCTTGAGTGCACCATGTTAGTTGTATAGGCTAAACCATAAACTATGTAAACCAATGACTATAAACAGTATTATCATGGCAGTTTTATTCAGTTTGTTTACCAACAATAAACAGCGGTGAATAGCATTATACCCCAGCAATATACCTGTAGCCGATTGTTAATCACCAAAAAAACGTAATAAACATTTAAACAAATTAGACACGCCTTACTGGACCGGCCGAGTGAGAATAGTTTGCTACAATCCGTCTGGTCGGAAGCAAAAAGACCTTGAAAAAAGCAAGAAGTGGATCAGGGTTGAAGAACTCGTTCACTGTCTTAAATATAGAGAAGGGCGGCATTCATCGTCCCCAACCCATTCCTTCCCATGTAAACCCCATAAGGTGTTACCTGCTCTTTCGTCAGCCACAGAGGGAACATAATACAGTCTTCACACCTACCGTGAATAAGGTTGCCCTACGTCCAGTTCTCTTTGAAACCGGTTCCAAGCCTCTGCTAATCAAAGTGACTGGTCAATCCTAACCAGAAAATCACCAGCTCTTAGTGGGTAATGTTGTCATTCGTGATCAGTGTGGGACTTTTGTCTTGTTCATGCTCCAAGGACATGAAAGGACTCATTGTAAACTGTTGGCATGCGGTGGAATTTATTCACTTTTCAAGTGCTTTGTACCCTTCAGTCTTGGTTACATTATATAAAATTGCAAACAAATCATTAATGTGGAACCCTTTACCCGGACTAGTAGTGCCCGTGACACAAGCTCTTTAAAACTTTTAAGGCGCCCTAGGGATATCACTGTAGGAGCTATCCCACCATTTTTATCTACCCCCATCAAATTGTACTGGGATCAATTGTGTCCCTAGCTGGTATCTGGACTCAAGTAAACCTCACAGTGCCCCCAGCTGAACTTTTGACAAGAGGACATCAAACCCATACCCAGCTGGAGTACCTTAATCAGTTTATGTAATAACATCCTATTTGTTTGGTGGGTTGATGGGCTTTACATTTTTGGGAGTGTCACCTTTTGTCTGGATTTGGACTGTCTAGTAGCTGTCAAGTTACAGAGACCAATCAGCCTAGTTTTGTCTCCTCAACCTAGTCGATTTCTAGTGATTTGAGATTTCTGTGGACAATGTCCATGAATTCTAGAGAGGGACACCGAGTGACTAGAACAGCCTCCATTGGAGACAAAGCAGAGGCTTCAGTGGATATTCTTAATTGTCAGTGGTGGCTTTTTGGCATACATAATGCTTATGGGTGTCGCATTTGTTATTCGGTCATTGGTCCAGGACCAGCTCTTGGTCAGATTTCATCTTTATTATCTCTTGCCCATCTTTTATTACCTTTAGCATGAGTTTGGTCTGTACTAGAAATCAGAGTTGAGTGCCTGTGCAGATTACTGAGTAGACCTGGGCGCAGCCCCATATCATAACCAAGGAGATTGGGCTACTGTTGGCAATAATCCTGTGGCTAGTACTAAGGAGCTGTAAATGATGTGGGTTGTATCTTGGCCCCAGGGGTTTGAACATCGCCCCCTCCCTTTTTTGATATGTTGTTTACTATTTCCTTACTGCCTTATAAAGTTATTTTCTTTTTATAAAGTAAGGCAAATGCAGGACATTGATGTTATTGAGCAGTACTTAATGTATTTCACTTAATTTGTATTTCTAACCTCCTCTGCACTCCGAAGAATTACTTGACTGCTTATCCTCACAGCTCTGAAGTAATGCTACTGACCAGTTGGAGTGCTAAGTGATCAGCCTCCCAGGATACTCCTCAGTAACCTCTGACCTGCCATAACAATCCAAGAAGAGCCTTGTATGGCATCTGAAACTTACCGAGTTTTTTAGTGCAAACATGTTCGGCTAATGGTATGCATTATCATTTTCTGAAATAACCTGAAAGCTCTCATGTGTTATTCTATGGGGCACACAATCGTTCAGTCTTAGAATTCACCTTTCTTTATTGCTTTGGAACAATGTGTGCCTTCTTCAAAATGAGAATCATGATAAGGCAGATTACTGTGTTACTCTCTAAAGAAATACGTTGTTCTCTAATGTCATAGCATCAAAGCTCAATCCAGAGGTATTAGAGCATACACTTTGTATGTATTTTTACAAAGAAATTCAGAGCCTATCCATGATTGCCATGTGCAGTCCTTCCTATTTGATGTGGTATCTATGGTAAATATATACACACATCAAGTGCATTCCTGCCTACATGTAGAGCTACGCTGTCTATAGCACGCGTGAACCCTCCTGTATCAAGTACTTTACAGAAAGGACAATTCAATTTACACCACATGCATGAATTAATATGTACGCCAAGCGTGACCAATACAATGCAACATCGTACCCCTGCTGTGTTAAACAGTAGTATTAGTACCAAGTACATCTGTGCCAATACGCTGTGACAACAGCAGCCCAAGGGATAAATAATGCTCAGATAATCTTTATTTTGTGTATTTTCTTTTTGTTCAGGACATTATCATGGAAAACCGAGAAACCTTGCCGCTTCCTATAAATCCACCTGTGTATCCAAAGGATAAAATTTTCAAGTATGTATTTCCAACTTTCAAGTAAATTGCTTCATCGACATAAATGTGTGTCAAAAGCCTGTAAATGTGACTGATTGGTAAAGTCTAAGTCTATAATGACATGCAAGATCATCTCATGAGCATTTAATGTAAGTCTTGAATTTCCAATGTACCTAAATATGAATTGCATCCTAATGCAACAAAGGTGTACACAATACTAATCTGAGAGCGGTTATGACAACCTACATTCACTTTAACTGCACAATGTATTGTTTGCCTTGATTTAAGACGATAGTTGTAGATTGTTTGCAAATATCCACTCTTGTGCAGTTGTGTGAGAGCACGTTCTGATAGTGATCTCATGTCTTTTTGCTACTGGTGCACCTTCAACAAATTATTGGTTTAAGCTACACCAATAAGTTATGAATGGGAATGTAATAAAATATAGTGGTTGAGAAACATGTAAAGGACAGTTGAGGATATTTAAAGTTAAGGGTAGTAGACTTAAAGGGAAAGAGCATATTAAATGGGAAAGAAGGTAAGCTTAGCATATAGGAGGCTTGAAATGAAGAAGTTGACCTGGAAAGATAAGAGATCTTCAGCATTGACTTGAGTGTGGAGGGAGACGTAAAGGCAGCTGGAAAGAGAAAATAACGAACAAAGGTAAGATGGCAGTTATACAAATGCAAGATAAAAATACCTTTTTGAAAGAACAGTGAAGAACAGAAGAAAGCAGAAAGTACAATTGCGCATAGCTTTTGAGAAGGAGAGCTTCAATTGTATTAAAAAAAAAAAAAAAGGGATGGATGAAAAGCTTAAATTAATCTAAGCCATTGGTAATTACTTGGGGCTGCATCCCAGTCTATTAATATGTTGCACACCATGCCATTTCAGTTTGGAACCAGCCACATGCAAATCAGTCTTGACCCTGGTCCAGTGGGAACAGTCCAGCCCAAACTGCCAGTCCAGGTCTTCCTTGACCCAAAAATGGGAAACCCAGGACTGGTTTTGCCATAGTTATGTTAAATTAGGTTAATATAGTTTATAGAGCGCACGGCTTCCCCAGCAGTGGGGCTTACCAGAGACATCGTACACCAAAGAGAGGCAAGAGGAGGTGGGGTGTGGGGGCATGGGGCCGTGTGGGGGGGGGGGGCATGGGGCCGTGGGGGGGGGGCGTGGAAGAGCCTGATGGCAAAGAGCCAGGTTTTAAGCTTTTTCCTGAAACAAAGATTTTTCTGCATGTCCCTTAGTTCAGGGGGCAAAGGGTTCCAAAGGAGCGGCCTACTAATCTTTTTCTTTTGAACTCTGAAGTCACCACCAGGCTGGGCTGAGCACTTCTGGTAGGAAAATAGGGTTGTATAAGTCCAGAAAGAATAGCTCCTAACTCCTCCTGGCTCATGAAGCATTCACAGTCTTGTGGGCAGCACTCGGAACTTTAAATTGAATATGCTTCTCAATAGGCAGCTAGTGGAGCTTTTGAAGGAGCCCAGGAGCAGGGCAGAACTTGGGGAGGGAGAATATCAATCTGGCAGCAGTCTTTTGGACTGACTGCAGCCTCCTTAAGATCCATTTCTTGCCACCTACATACAGGATGTTACAGTAGTCCAAGCGCTACAGGATAGGTGATTGAAAGATCAACTTTCGAATGCAGGTTGAAAGAAACCAATAATGGGCTAAAGTCTTCTCAGATGGCCCAAACAATTGCCAGCAAAAGTCTCAAAGCTAAGGTAATTGTCCAGTCAGATACCCAAGTTTTTTTTTTATATATGAATTAGGTGAAGGGAGCTCCAGGCTTTCTGGCCACCAGTGATCTCCCAAAGACCAGGTGTGCTTTTCAAACAGCAGGATCTTGGTCTTACTAGAGTTAAGTTGCAGGCATTTATCTACCATCGAGCTGGCCACTGCCCTAATACATTTCTGAAAATTAACAAGGTCTTTGAAAACAGCAGAAAAAGAGACCGCGAGTTAGGTATCCTCTGCGTACCAGATTATGGAGACCCCGAAGGGTTTCACAATCTCAGCCAGAGGTATGACCTAAGTTGAAAAGAATAGGGCTCAACGAGGTGCTCCCAGGGTCTGTGGGAGGATGAAAAAGGAGGAGAAATAACCTGAAAAGATCGGAGGCTAAGGAAAGAGTCCAACCAAGAGAAAGCCTTGCTGCGTATTTCTATACCATAGAGGTGCTGCAAAAGCACCTTATGTGAAAAAGTATCGGTATCGAAGGCAGCACTCAAGTCCAGAAGAATAAGGGCTGAGGAGCCGTCTTCGTCTGTCACTGCCAAGAGAGGAGACTCCAAACTATGATGGGACCTATAACCATTTTGGGATATGTCCAGAATATGGCTGTCCTCTAAAAATGAGTCAGGAGATTGACATGTTTTTAACTACTTTAGCTAAAAAAAAAAAAGGCTGCAGGGAAATGGGGCCGTAGTTTTCGGGTGTGATAGGATCAAGAGACTTTTTTTTTTTTTTTTTTTTTTTCCTTTCTTTCTTTGAGAGTAATCACTTTTGCCTACTTCCAGGCCCGGGGAACAATGGCCCAAGACAGAGGGATTGCGACCTCTAGTAAAGAAGGAAGAATAACCTTGTGAAGTTTTATGACCATGTCGGGTTTAAGGGGGTCGTCAGGGTAGACCGATTTCACTAAAGTGTATAGGGTCATTAGAGAGGGCAAGTCAAGGGGAGCCAATTCATTAAGTATTGAGAACGGTTGTGGCTCGTCTGGCTGTCCTGGACAGTCCTCAACATCTGCTAAAACCTTGGGGCAGAAAGTGGGCAGAAATGATGTTTATCTTTTCCACAAAGTTGTCTATTTTATTGAAGTAGTCAATAGAAACCTCAACAGGCCCTTTGGTGGCTGGTTTCATTAAACTGTCAACAATAGAGAACATTTCTTCAGCAGGATTCTTACTATTTAAAATGTTGTTAGGAAGGAACTCGGCTCAGGTTTCCCTTATTAGTTTATGGTATGCTATAACTGTGTTCATATAGTGTGCTTTTGCCACTACATCATACTACTTTCTCCATGCTCGCTTGAGCACCTTGCAGTGCATTGTCTACACAATCAGCACCTCGTTAAACCAGGGAGCTGGAGGGCCTACTTCCGGCCTGAACCTGGTGCAGAGGTCTAAAATGATCTAATACAAGCCTTCATCTTGGATTCAGCACAATCCACATTGTAATCTAACTTCAGCATACGGACTGAAATGTAGTTGTTGACTTCTGGCAGATTCAATTTATGCCAGGGCCTTTTCGTTGTAGTATTGGTGGTGGTGGTAGTGTCTCTATTAATGTTCACTTGTAAGGACATAGAAATTAGATAGTGGTCTGACCGGGCCATAGATCTTGGAGACACCACCTGTAAATTTTGAAGATTCCAGAAGACCGAATCTAAAATATGACCTGCCATTTGTGTAGGGCCTCCCACTACCTGATCCAGCTGCAAGAATGCCAGGTCATCCAGCAGTTTGTGGTCCCCGGTATCATTGAGCTGGTCAGAATGAAGATTTAAGTCTCTTTTGATGCTAAACTTGCATAGTTTGAGAATTGATGAAACCTCCTTATTGACCATAGCTATTCTAAAAGGTTTGGAGGTTCCAGGGGATCTGTTGAGTATCCGACCCGATAGGTTAATCTTTTTATTCGCAGCTGTCTGAAATAAGGTGCTTACGCAGTCTTGGACCGATCAAGGAACTAGGTTACAGTTTATTGTGGATTTCTGAATAATAGCTATACCACTCTGTCTGCCCCTAGGTCTTTCACATCTTTCAATGCTGTAGCTCAAAGGTAGAGCCAGAACGGGTTCAACCGCAATGTCAGACCAGAGCCAAGTTTCCATAAGAAATAATACTCAAGGTGAGTTGTCTTGAATAAGATTGTGTAATTCAGCATGGTGGTGAACCAGCGCAGCAGTTAATGGTGCACATTCTAAACGGTGATCAGTGCTCACCCTGGACATCGGGTGTCCGTGTAGGCGGGAGACCTATGGCAGGCACAAAGCTACACACCCGTAATCTAAACACCTTCTCCACTAGGGACCAAACATGCAAGCAGTCTGGGTGCAAGACTTGCCTCAACTTTAGCAAAGCTGATGAGGGTAGGAAATCAAGTTCCTCGTTGAAGGGGTAGCATTCCTCGCCCCTGGCACTGTCCAGGTGCAGACGGTCTTGCCTTTGGCATGCCAGCGACAAGCCCACAGCACTTCCGAGCATCAGTTTTCTTTTTGTACTGTTACTGATGGGAGTCAGGGCTTATCCACTTGGTTCCAGTGTCAGGGTAAAGACTGATTTGCATATGGCCGGGCCCAAAAGGAGATGGCATGGTGAGCAAAAGATGGGTTAAAACGCTACCCCAAGCCAGTGGTTAAACTTATTGCAAGCCTTCCTCCTATCGCCTTGTGTGTTCAGTTTTTTAAGGACTTGAAAGTGAGGAATTATACATCATTTTTTCCTGTAATTATGCTCAGCAATGATTAACAAGTTTCAAATAAAGCAATCATCAAAACTACTTTTGCCATAGCATAACAGTAAATTGAATGTCAAATTAGTAACTAATCGGAGTCCATCTTAGTAGCTCATATTCCCCTCAAGGACTTCCACATCCTCTTTCCTCACACAAGGATGGCTCCCCTACCACTGACTGTAATTGTCCATCGCTCTTTTTGATCCATTCCTAAATAACCTAATTGAGAAAAAAAACAATCTCAAAGTCCTTGAAAACTCGAGTCTTAAATTAATTACAAGACCATTATCCATTTTTTGATAACACTTCATTGTAAAAAATCTGTTTAGATAAATAAAGTTTTACTTCATTATGTGGACAGTTCCTAGAGTCCACTGCAAAGGGATGGATAATCCTCTCATCTCTGTTCCTAAATGAATTGAAACTTCCCTTTTCACTAGCTAAGAAATTTTACATTCTACATCCAGACCGAAAGCGAGGATTATGTATGTCCAAAGATTAGACAGCCAGTGCTGTCGTAGCCTAGATCATTGGTCTTACAACCTTTTTATACTGAGCTCCCCCGAGCACAATATTTTAAAGTCTGCCCTCCCCACCCCCCCTTAATCTTCTGCATGGATGGGTAGAGTCAGGGTGCAAGAATTGGTAATCATCGGCACATTGGGAATGCTACTGGGCCAAAAGTCATATTTAGGTCCTCAAAGTTACAGTTAACTTCCTTTGAAAATCATTATCCTGACCTTTCATTATACATTCTTATCCTTAACAGTCTGTAAATTTCTATCCAAACTCTGGCTTATTTACAAATCCCTGTGTGCCGCTGGAATGGTACTTTTAGTGAGGGTCCGGCAGCAGACATATTTACAAGGCCACATAAAGTCCCACTGCGTGCCTTTTCATGGCCTTGTAGCTGTGGACTGAGGCAATGCAGCGCAAGTCGCTGAGTTGCCCCACCCTGCAATTGGGAGTGTGCCATGAGTGTTATAGTGAGTGTTCCACCTAACCCCCAGGGCATTTGACACATTCCTAGATTTACGAGATTTTGTAAACCTGGACATGCGTCAAAAGCCTAAACCTCCACAGGGAAAGCGTAAGGGAGGCACATCGAGGAGAAATAACTATTTCTTGTAGTGTTTTCTTTTTCATTTTGCATTCTGCAGCACACGTAGAAAGAGGAAAACACCTCTTGTGATTGTTTTTATGCAGGAATGGACACTTTCCCGCACAAAAACAATCATCCGTTCCACACAGATACCCTTGCACCATGGTGCAAGGGTGCCTGCGTTGGCACATGGCAGCCCATTGTGCGCCAGTGCAGGGGAAAAGGACAGGAATGTACTGTATCTCACAGACCTGCACATTCCTGCACATTTCTGTTGATGCGTGGCCAGCACAGCACAACTCCTTGTGGTGCTGCCTTGCGCCAAAATCTCGTAGGAGAGTCCCTCAATATACAAAGCTCTCACTTAGGAAAAAGCAGTATTTTAATATCCCAGCCAGTCCAAAATGAGCAAAATTGACAAAAGGTGGTATTTTCCCCATTATCTGTAAATATTTAAATCAGTAAATATAAGAAGAAAGCACTTTAGAATGTATTCTAGAGGTCCATTAATAAAACCTGACAGATAAAATAAGAAAGATAAATCATGGTGAAAATAACTACAGGTGATTTGATGTGTCATGTTCAAGTCTTAACAGAATCCGAAGACGTGATCATATGGCTAGTATTTTATCTTGTAATAGGTGGAGACTCCACCCACATCAAAACCGTACTCCCTTTAAGCCCCATACAAACTTCAACTCTTCGCACCCATACTAGCATAATCACACTAATATAACATTGTTTTAGATTTTTAATGTAAATCTGATTAAAAATAAGTCTGCAGCCACCTATTAAAAGAATTGCAAAGTGCTTTCTCTGCATAATGAATCTCCTCGTCTTGGTTTTGTTTTTTTCACTGAAGGACAAAAACAAGGTACACAAAATCCACGATGGGAAACCTTTTGAGTTTCATTGTTGTAGAACTAGTATGGCATTGAGGGCCTGTGGTCTTGTGCCCCCTCCCGACCCCACCACACCCTCCCCGCATAGAGGCATCTGTGCCCCTCAGTTTGAAGACCACTGACCTGGATAGTTTTCGAAAAATCAGAGGCATCATTCAATTCAGTGCTCTGACTTCTTCAAGCACATACGACCAAGTGCACCCCATAGATAAACAACATGATTCTAGCAAAGTTAGATAGTCAAATTGTCTGTGGGGCTGAACTTTGTTGCCTGGACACACATGCTTCCAAGATTGTGCTTCCAAAATTGGTCCCACAAAAGAGGGTTTGATAAAAACATTACCTGATCTCCTAGCCAGTTTTCCCAACATCACTCGGGAATCTGATGTCGAATACAGTCCTGTTCTATACAGGTGCGGCCTATCAGCCAAAGCATGACGGTGCATTCCCCACCCCTGGCACCTCATACTAAATGGCTGCTGTCTGACTTATCACCAGGTCTGGTGTTGCGTAGATGTTTACCCTCTTGCAGGCATCTGTATGGTCCTACCACCACCACCAAAAATTCGAACTGACGGCTGGAGAGAGCATCAGAGTTTTGGAGCATGAGAGTCCTTTTCTAAGATGTGCCGTTTGAGCCCTTTTCACAGCTCTGTACTGCACTTGACCTCGGTAAATGAATTGACTAAGCCTGTAACCCCACATTTCATACCTAATTGTGAGGGTCCCTCTCAATTCTTGCCAAGTGGGCATAAACTTCCTCTGTGGCAACTTCAAGACCACTTCCACAGATGTGTCATGCATGCCATCTTCTATTGAGGGGACAGGTTCCTTTTTTTCCTGTTTATTGTAAAGCCTGAATCCTGTTGAATATTTAATGCCTTGTCCAAATACTTCCCCAGATTTTGAGGATCTTGTTCCATCCGAAGGATAACATTCAAAAACATGAGCAGACTTAATCCCCTGGACTTCCACAATAGCCTCATCCTCTTTGTGAAGCACCAAGGGGCTGTCAAAATGGAAGGACAATAAACTTGTATACCTTATTGTACCACAAAAACGGATGAAACCTACTCTGCAGCAGAAAAAATGGTGACCATCCGACACCTATGCCTCAGGTCTAGCCTCACCCCAGACTCAAAAGTTTAAGTGCCGGTGGATTGTTCCCGGAGGTTGATTATAGGGCAATGACGCTTGTCCTTTTTTTCTATTAGGAAAATATTGCTGCGGAATTCTTGCTTGTGTAGCTGGGCCTTAATGTTTTTATTCTTCAGGGACAGCTACCTCTTGGTTTATCACAACACCTTTAACAGTGCAAAAGAAATAGGCCAAGGTTTTTTTTCCTATATAGGGGATCCGTATAATTGTTTGGATCACCTCTACTGGTAGCAGCTTCCAAGCATCCCTGTTGGGACTCTGCCAATTGTGAGTGAACCCTTCCCACTCTTTCCCCCCCCCCCCTTTCCCTACTTTTACTATGGGAGGGAAGGGGAAATGTGTCCTCCTTACCAGAGTACCCTCTGGGTGCATTGACCGTCCACTAGATTCCTGGAATTTATTTACTCCCCTTGAGGAGTAGAACCACTACGTCCAAATCTTTTTAGGTCCTGTTGTTGGCCAAAGTTCTTGGAAGCCTGCCTCTGCTGAGGGCTTGTATAGGTAAGCAGCCAGTCGCCCTCCCCTCCCCCTCCCCCTCCCAAACCACTGCCTCCCCTCCCCCCACTACCCCAACCTCTGGTGACCTCTGCAAAAAACTGTGGGTAGAACACTTCAAGGGACCCTTGTACCCTTTTCCAGATATGTAAATCCAGTAACAAACACTGAATAAGTGTGTGTGGGCTATTGGGCCTGCCTCTGAGAATGCCAGGCCCCCGAGTTTGGGAGTCTGTCGGGATTATGAGGCACCACATCTGTACTGTCACTAGGGCTCAGTTGACAATGCCTGAAAAGATTATAGCATGTTTAGCCTTGCACAGGAGAATTTGCAACTGTACAAGACTGGCTTCTCCAACTAGTTTCTTGTGACTTACTGGTAGCACTCCAGTTACGTTTTGAGTAGCTCTCCTGTGTGCGGCCCCCCCTATTAAATCAGAAACTTTTGCTTGACTGAATTGAGATATTTATACCAAAATTAAAAAGGATGTGTATTTCCAGAACTCAAAAGATGGTGTTTGGAGAAAAATTAATGAATTTCCTAAATACTTTTAAACCTGATACTTGAGTGATACATCATGTGGCATTGAGGAGATTCATTACTGATATTTCTTTGGTGCTACAAGCATTGCAGAAATGGCCGTCGTGTATTACCTATGTAAAAGGATTCCAAATTGACATTTTCTTTTCCCCAATTACTGCTCGCCATCCCTGTATGATGCACAGATTATTACAACATTAATATTGGTGTCTTCTGATCACTTTCATTGAAACTAAGTAGCTCTCACGACAGAAAAGGTTTGAGACCCCTGGTGTAAAACTTCCTAATTCCATAACTCCCTCTGCCATAACCAGGATCTTTAAGGGCACCACAGTATCTTGGTGTTTATCCTGTGACATCCATTTTCTGGATATTTAACATTTTTCTCGAAATGTGTCTATTCTGGTGTAAAAGCCAACTTGCTCTTCACAGAATGTATAGGACACTCCACTCTCAGGCATCCCCTCGCCTCCTTGGTCAATGGCATTTTCAACATGCTGCCAACATATTGGGCCACTGTGTCTGCTGGAGCCAACTTCCAAGATCATGAGTGATCGGATGTCCCCAGTTTCCACTATATCCAAAAGAGGTGTTTTGCCTTGGCCTTCGCCCATACGTTCATCAAATCTACAGTGTTTACCTTCATAAGTTAGCCACCACAACCTGCATCCGCTGAGCTTGTTTGAAGCCTCTGGGATAGAATCTCCTGAGCTCTCAGCCAAAGGGAGCAACCTGATGTAGGCAATCTTGTCGCCAGAAGCACCAGTCTGTTTAGCCTCTATGGAAAAGGGTTTAGTGCGTTCCAGTCATGCTTTTGAGAAGAAAGTTTCGCTCTGTCGTTTAAAGGCATCCGAATTTCGGGCAGAAGGAGTCTGTTAAGCGGGGGTTTCCCTGGCCCTGTGCCAAAGTCTTGTCTCTGGTTTTCAGTGTTACTGTAAATAGTCAATTGTCTCAAACAGGCCTTCCCCTAGGACAGTGGTTCGTAACATGTGGTCCGGAGACATGTTGGACTCCATAAATTATACTTTTGGGGGGGGACGGAGGGACATATGGGGAAGGGGGACATGGGGGGGGGGGGGTCCCCAGCTGCTTAGGAAATTAAATAACAGATTAATAAAAATATATGTAAATAGAAAATTAAAGTCTAAAATTCAATAGATGTTCTGTGAATGTGAAGGAATTTGACAGTTGAGGCTTCAACTCTAGTTTATTTAAATTTATATATGTTATTGATTTTAATCAAATATTTCACCATTTGTGCGTTTGTTTGAATGCTTATTCCTGTGTTTTTAGGTATTCTCTTGTGGGTCAAATCATCAAATTCTTAGGGCGGGGTCTCTGGCTTCCAGGAATGATTCATTGGGGGTCTCTGGGTTTCAGTACTGATTAAGTTGGGGTCCCCAGAAGTCAAAAGGTTCAGAACCACTGCCCTAGGGGGAAGAACACATTACTTTCCACATAGGCAACAGATGTGCGTTCCCCTGGGCCTTGACATCAGGCTCTCAACATCAGTGTTAACTTAGGAGCAGAAGGCATTACGCTAGTGAAAATGATGGCTACAGAACATTACACACCAAGCCATCCAAGAGCTTTCCCGCTGTACCTTTTAACACATATATATATGTTCGATGGCATGTGTAGCTGCAGATACACATGCTGTGCACAGTCCGCCATCTGGTGTTGGGCTCTGAGTGTTACAAGTTGTTTTTCTTCGAAGAAGTCTTTTCGAGTCACGAGACCGAGGGACTCCTCCCATTTCCACTCCATTGCGCATGGGCGTCGACTCCATCTTAGATTGTTTTTTTTCCGCCATCGTGTTTGTTTCGGGTCGGAAAGTTAGTTAGAATCTCGGAAAAAGACGTTGGTATTGTTTGCGTTCGGTATTGGGTTAGTTAGAACAAATCGACACCAAATTTTGAAGAGCTCCAGTGGCCCTTAGGGGTTTTTTCGATTCCCCCGTCGGGGCCTGGTCGGCCCGGCCACGTGCGACTTCAAGGCTGATGGAACGGACCCCATTCCGCTTCTGCCCAAAATGCCATCACAAGTATCCGTATACGGATCACCATCTGGTCTGTAACTTGTGCTTGTCCCCCGAGCACACGGAGGATACTTGTGAAGCCTGTCGAGCGTTTCGGTCGAGGAAGACGCTGAGAGACCGAAGAACCAGGAGACTACAAATGGCGTCCACGCCGACAGGTCAAGATCGTTTCGAGGAGGAAGAAGAAGCTTTCTCCGTCCACGAGTCGGATTCTGAAGAACTCGACGCCGAAGAAACAACCAAAACCGTGAGTAAGACATCGAAAATCAAGACTCACAAGAAGTCTACAAAAGCCCAGGGGACGCCACCGCCAACAGGCCATGGCTTAACCCGAAAAATAGGTGACCCATCCAAGGCACCGAAAAAGGGTATGCTGGTGTCGAAGTCATCCGACTCCGGTCGCGATACCGCCACACAGCAACCTCGGAGCCGAGACAGCGGCTCCGAGAAACTTCGGCACAGAGACAGCGGCACCGAAGAATTTCGGCACCGAGACACCACGCCGAAAACAAAGAAGGTTTCTTCGGAGCCTAAAAAGACTTCCGAAAAGGTTTCGGTTCCGAAACAGCCAGCCTCGGAGCCGAAAACTAGTTCCTATACAGAGGAACAAGGATTAACCTCCCAATTACATAGATTTGGAGAGGAGCTTCAAGCTGTAGAGCCTGGCTACACGCAAAGAAGGCTTCATATTCATGAGGACACAGAGAAGATAACCACTCTTCCCCCCCAATCAACATAAAAAGGAAACTTGCCTTTCAACAAAAGGACAAGCAACCACAGGCAAAGGTGCCAAGGAAAACAACCCCACCACCGTCTCCACCACCATCAATACATGCATCACCAGCAACAACTCCACCACTGATGCACTCACCAGCTCATACTACAATGAGTCAGGATGATCCCGATGCATGGGACCTTTACGATGCTCCAGTGTCTGACAACAGCCCAGACTTCCTATCCTACAAAACCGTCACCACCTGAGGACAGTACATCCTACACACAGGTGGTCGCAAGGGCAGCCGAATTTCACAACGTCACCTTACATTCTGAACCAATTGAGGATTACTTTCTGTTTAACACCCTATCCTCCACCCATAGCCAGTACCAAAGCCTTCCCATGCTCCCAGGAATGCTAAGACATTCAAAACAAATATTTCAAGATCCAGTTAAAGGCAGAGCCATAACTCCAAGGGTGGAGAAAAAGTACAAGCCACCGCCAACAGATCCAATCTATATTACAACACAACTAACACCAGACTCAGTAGTTGTCGGGGCAGCTCGTAAGAGAGCCAACTCTCATACCTCAGGAGACTCACCACCTCCAGACAAGGAGAGCCGCAAATTTGATGCAGCGGGAAAAAGGGTTGCAGCACAAGCAGCAAATCAATGGCGTATTGCCAATTCACAAGCACTTTTGGCAAGATACGACAGGGCTCATTGGGATGAAATGCAACATTTCATCGAACACTTGCCCAAGGAGTTCCAAAAAAAGAGCGCAACAGGTGGTGGAAGAGGGACAAAGTATCTCAAATAATCAGATACGGTCTTCCATGGATGCAGCAGATACAGCTGCGAGGACAATAAACACTGCAATCACGATACGAAGGCACGCATGGCTGCGCACTTCAGGGTTCAAGCCGGAAATCCAACCAGCTGTGCTCAATATGCCATTTAATGAACAGCAATTGTTTGGGCCGGAGGTGGACACTGCCATTGACAAACTCAAAAAAGACACCGATACAGCCAAAGCCATGGGCGCACTCTACTCCCCGCAGAGCAGAGGCACATTTCGAAAAACAGCTTTTAGGGGAGGGTTTCGAGGTCAACCCACAGAAGCCACAACCTCACAAACAAGGCCTACTTACCAGGGCCAATATCAGAGGGGAGGTTTTCGGGGGCAGTATAGAGGGGGCCAATTCCCAAGAAATCGTGGAAAATTCCAAGGCCCCAAAACTCCTCAAAATAAACAGTGACTCACAAGTCACACAACGCCATCACATAACACCTGTGGGGGGGAAGACTAAGCCAATTTTACAAACTTTGGGAGGAAATAACAACAGACACCTGGGTCTTAGCAATTATCCAGCATGGTTATTGCATAGAATTTCTCCAATTCCCTCCAAACGTCCCACCGAAAACACACAATGTCAAAACAACATATAGATCTTCTAGGACTAGAAGTTCAAGCATTGCTGCAAAAGGACGCAATAGAATTAGTACCAAATCAACAAAAAAACACAGGCGTTTACTCACTGTACTTTCTAATACCCAAAAAGGACAAAACTCTGAGACCAATACTAGATCTCAAAACACTAAATACCTACATCAAATCAGACCACTTTCACATGGTCACGTTACAAGACGTAATCCCACTGCTCAAACAGCAAGACTACATGACAACACTAGACCTAAAAGATGCGTATTTCCATATACCAATACATCCTTCACACAGGAAATACCTAAGGTTCGTATTCCAAGGAATACATTACCAATTCAAAGTGTTGCCATTCGGAATAACAACTGCGCCAAGAGTTTTTACAAAATGCCTGGCAGTAGTAGCTGCACATATCAGAAGGCAGCAAATACATGTGTTCCCGTACTTAGACGACTGGTTAATCAAAACCAACACGCTAAAATAGTGTTTACAACACACAAAATATGTCATACAGACCCTCTGCAGGCTAGGTTTCTCCATCAACTACGCGAAATCACACCTTTTGCCGTGTCAAACACAGCAATACTTAGGAGCGACAATCAACACAGCAAAAGGGATTGCCACTCCAAGTCCACAAAGGGTTCAAACATTTCACAAGGTAATACAGGCCATGTATCCAACACAAAAGATACAAGTCAAAATGGTAATGAAACTCCTAGGCATGATGTCTTCATGCATAGCCATTGTCCCAAACGCAAGATTGCACATGCGGCCCTTACAACAGTGCCTAGCATCACAATGGTCACAAGCACAGGGTCAACTTCTAGATCTGGTGTTGATAGACCGCCAAACATACATCTCGCTTCTATGGTGGAACAGTACAAATTTAAACCGAGGGCGGCCTTTCCAATACCCAGTGCCACAATACGTCATAACGACAGATGCTTCCATGACAGGGTGGGGAGCACACCTCAATCAACACAGCATCCAAGGACAATGGAACATACATCAGAGGCAGTTTCACATAAATCACTTAGAACTGTTAGCAGTATTTCTAGCACTGAAAGCATTTCAACCCATAATAACCCAAAAATACATTCTTGTCAAAACAGACAACATGACAACAATGTATTATCTAAACAAACAAGGAGGGACACACTCGACACAGTTGTGCCTCCTAACACAAAAAATATGGCATTGGGCGATTCACAACCACATTCGCCTAATAGCACAATTTATTCCAGGGATTCAGAACCAGTTGGCAGACAATCTCTCTCGAGATCATCAACAAACCCACGAATGGGAAATTCACCCCCAAATACTAAACAATTACTTTCAAATTTGGGGAACACCTCAAATAGATCTATTTGCAACAAAGGAGAACTCAAAATGCCAAAACTTCGCATCCAGGTACCCACAAGATCAAACCCAAGTCAATGCTCTATGGATGAACTGGTCAGGGATATTTGCGTACGCTTTTCCCCCTCTCCCTCCATATCTAGTAAACAGGTTGAGTCAAAACAAACTCATACTAATAGCACCAACATGGGCAAGGCAACCTTGGTACACAACACTACTAGACCTTTCAGTAGTACCTCATGTCAAACTACCCAACAGACCAGATCTGTTAACACAACACAAACAACAGATCAGACATCCAAATCCAGCATCTTTGAATCTGGCAATTTGGCTCCTGCAATCCTAGAATTCGGACACTTACACCTCACACAAGAATGTATGGAGGTCATAAGACAAGCTAGGAAACCTACCACTAGACACTGCTATGCAAATAAGTGGAAAAGATTTGTGTATTACTGCCATAATAATCAAATTCAGCCTTTACACGCATCTCCAAAAGATATAGTGGGATATTTACTACATTTGCAAAAATCAAATCTAGCTTTCTCTTCCATAAAGATACATCTCACCGCAATATCAGCTTACCTGCAAATTACTCATTCAACTTCACTATTTAGAATACCAGTCATTAAAACGTTTATGGAAGGCCTAAAGAGAATTATACCACCAAGAACGCCACCAGTTCCTTCATGGAACCTCAACATTGTCTTAACACGACTCATGGGCCCACCTTTTGAGCCCATGCAATACTTAACGTGGAAAGTTGCATTTTTAATTGCCATCACATCTCTAAGAAGAGTGAGTGAAATTCAAGCGTTTACCATTCAAGAACCATTTATTCAAATACACAAAAATAAAGTTGTTCTACGAACAAATCCCAAATTTTTACCAAAAGTAAATCTCACCGTTCCACTTGAATCAAACGGTAGAATTACCAGTGTTCTTCCCACAGCCAGATTCTGTAGCTGAAAGAGCACTACATACATTCGACATCAAGCGAGCACTAATGTACTACATTGACAGAACAAAACTAATTCGAAAGACAAAACAACTATTTATTGCCTTTCAAAAACCTCATACAGGAAATCTAATTTCAAAACAAGGCATTGCTAGATGGATAGTTAGCAGGTTTGAATGCACCTATCTTAAAGCTAAAAGAGAACTGCCTATTACACCAAAGGCACACTCAACCAGAAAGAAAGGTGCTACCATGGCCTTTCTAGGAAATATTCCAATGAACGAAATATGTAAGGCAGCAACATGGTCTACGCCTCATACATTTACCAAGCACTACTGTGTAGATGTGCTAACTGCACAACAAGCAACAGTAGGTCAAGCTGTATTAAGAACATTATTTCAAACTACTTCAACTCCTACAGGCTGAACCACCGCTTTTGGGGCGATAACTGCTTACTAGTCTATGCACAGCATGTGTATCTGCAGCTACACATGCCATCGAACGGAAAATGTCACTTACCCAGTGTACATCTGTTCGTGGCATTAGTCGCTGCAGATTCACATGCGCCCACCCGCCTCCCTGGCAGCCTGTAGCCGTTTAGAAGTAGATCTTAAACATTTGTACATTTGTAAATATATTACTTAAAACTTTATTATGTACATACGCATTCACTCCATTGCATGGGCACTATTACTAGCATACACAACTCCTACCTCACCCTCTGCGGGCAAAACAATCTAAGATGGAGTCGACGGCCATGCGCAATGGAGTCGAAATGGGAGGAGTCCCTCGGTCTCGTGACTCGAAAAGACTTCTTCGAAGAAAAACAACTTGTAACACTCCGAGCCCAACACCAGATGGCGGACTGTGCACAGCATGTGAATCTGCAGCGACTAATGCCACGAACAGATGTACACTGGGTAAGTGACATATAGATATAGATATAGATATAGATATAGATATAGATATAGATATATATCTATATCTATATGTTCGATGGCATCTGTCGCTGTAGATACGCATGTTCTGCAATAGCTCGCCATCTGGTGTTGGGCCGGAGTGTTACAAGTTGTTTTTCTTCGAAGAAGTCTTTCGAGTCACGGGACCGAGTGACTCCTCCTTTTGTCTCCATTGCGCATGGGCGTCGACTCCATCTTCGATTGTTTTTTTTCCGCCATCGGGTTCGGACGTGTTCCTGTCGCTCCGAGTTTCGGAACGGAAAATTAGCTAATTTCGGAAGATTTTCGTCGGGATTGTTGCGTTCGGGATCGGCGTACTTAGATTTCACACCGCATCGAAGATCGAAGAGCTCCGGTGCCCTTCGGGGTAGTTTTTCGATCCTCCGTCGGGGGCCTGGTAGGCCCGACCGCGTGCTGAAGAACGCCGATGGAACGGACCCCGTTTCGTTTCTGCCCCAAATGCCACAATAAATACCCCTACACAGACCAACACTTGGTCTGCAACCTGTGCCTGTCACCTGAGCACAGCGAAAACACCTGCGAGGCCTGTCGTGCGTTCCGGTCCCGAAAAACACTCCGAGACCGTCGAGCCAGAAGACTTCAAATGGCGTCCGCACCGACAGCCCAACGGGAGTTCGAGGAACAGGAAGAAGAAGGTACCTTCTCGATCCAAGACTCAGACTCCGAAGGATTCGACGACACACAAACCGTGAGTAAGACGTCGAAAACCACACAAAGAAACATTTACAAGGCCCAGGGGACGCCACTGCCACCAGGCCATGGCTCCACCCATAAATTCGGTGACCGACCGTCGGCACCGAAAAAGGCCAAAACAGTGCCGAGATCGTCCGACTCCGGTCGAGACACCGGCACGCAGCCTTCTCGGGACCGAGAAAGTGCTGGAGACAAGCCTCGACACCGAGATGCCGGTGTGGACACGGCTCGACGCCGAGACAGCGGCACCGAAACAGATCGACGCCGAGAGGTTTCGGCCCCGAAAAGGAAAAAAGTCACCTCGGAGCCGAAAAAACACGCAGACAAAGTTTCGACGCCGAAACAAACTGCAAGCGACCCAGCTTCAGGCTCTTATACAGAAGAGCACTCGCTAACCTCCCAAATGCAAAAGCATAGGTTTGAGGAAGGGCTACAAGCAACTGATGTGGACCATACGCAAAAGCGTATCTTCATTCAGCAGGGGACAGGAAAAATAAGCACCCTTCCCCCCATTAGGAGAAAGAGAAGGTTGGAGTTCCAGACGGAACAAGCACCACAACCAAAAGTGGTTAAAAGAATTACACCACCACCCTCTCCTCCGCCCGTGATTAACGTTTCACCAGCACAAACTCCATCTCACTCCCCAGCTCACACCACCATGAGCCAGGGTGACCAAGATCAGGACGCATGGGACCTATACGACGCCCCAGTGTCAGATAACAGCCCGGAGGCCTACCCTACAAAGCCATCTCCACCAGAAGACAGCACCGCGTACTCTCAGGTGGTGGCTAGAGCAGCACAATTTCATAACGTAAGCCTCCACTCAGAACAGGTCGAGGATGATTTCTTGTTCAACACACTCTCCTCCACCCACAGCTCCTACCACAGCCTGCCTATGCTCCCTGGTATGCTCCGGCACGCAAAAGACATATTTAAGGAGCCGGTCAAAAGTAGGGCAATCACACCAAGGGTGGAAAAGAAGTATAAGCCGCCTCCTACGGACCCGGCTTTCATCACTACACAGCTGCCACCAGACTCTGTTGTTGTAGGAGCAGCTAGGAAAAGGGCCAACTCTCACACATCTGGAGATGCACCACCCCCAGATAAAGAAAGCCGCAAGTTCGATGCAGCTGGTAAAAGAGTCGCAGCACAAGCTGCAAACCAGTGGCGCATCGCGAACTCCCAGGCACTACTTGCGCGCTATGACAGAGCCCACTGGGACGAGATGCAACATCTCATTGAACATCTGCCCAAGGACTTCCAAAATAGGGCGAAACAAGTGGTTGAGGAGGGACAGACCATCTCCAACAACCAGATACGTTCCTCCATGGACGCTGCAGATACAGCTGCACGGACAATTAATACATCTGTAACTATCAGACGGCATGCATGGCTCCGAACGTCTGGATTTAAACCAGAGATTCAACAAGCAGTTCTCAATATGCCTTTTAATGAAAAAGAACTGTTCGGTCCAGAAGTGGACACAGCGATTGAGAAACTCAAAAAAGATACGGACACTGCCAAAGCCATGGGCGCACTCTACTCCCCGCAGAGCAGAGGGAATTACAGCACATTCCGTAAAACGCCCTTTCGAGGGGGGTTTCGGGGTCAAAGCACACAAGCCAGCACCTCACAAGCAACACCGTCCACTTACCAGGGACAGTATAGAGGAGGTTTTCGGGGACAATATAGAGGAGGGCAATTCCCTAGAAATAGAGGGAGATTTCAAAGCCCCAAAACCCCTACTACTAAACAATGACTCACATGTCACTCACCCCCTCCACACAACACCAGTAGGGGGAAGAATAGGTCATTATTACAAAGCATGGGAGGAAATCACTACAGACACTTGGGTTCTAGCAATTATCCAACATGGTTATTGCATAGAATTTCTACAATTCCCTCCAAACATACCACCAAAAGCACAAAATTTAACAACACACCATTCCAATCTCCTGGAGATAGAAGTGCAGGCACTATTGCAAAAGAATGCAATCGAATTAGTGCCAAACACGCAAATAAACACAGGAGTTTACTCACTGTACTTTCTGATACCAAAGAAGGACAAAACGCTGAGACCAATCCTAGACCTCAGAGTAGTGAACACTTTCATCAAATCAGACCACTTCCACATGGTCACACTACAAGAAGTATTGCCATTGCTAAAACTACACGACTACATGGCAACTTTAGACCTCAAGGATGCTTATTTCCATATACCAATACACCCATCGCACAGGAAATACCTAAGGTTTGTATTCAAAGGAATACATTACCAATTCAAGGTACTGCCTTTCGGATTAACAACCGCACCAAGAGTCTTTACCAAATGTCTAGCGGTAGTCGCTGCACACATAAGAAGGCAGCAAATACATGTGTTCCCATATTTGGACGACTGGCTAATCAAGGCCCATTCGTTCATACAGTGCTCAAATCACACAAATCAGATCATACAAACCCTCTTCAAACTCGGGTTCACCGTCAATTTCACAAAATCCAAAATTCTGCCACGCAAGGTACAACAATACCTGGGAGCCATAATAGACACATCAAAGGGAGTAGCCACTCCAAGTCCACAAAGAATTCAAAAATTTCAACACCATCATACAACGCATGTATCCAACACAAAAAATACAGGCAAAGATGGTATTACAACTCCTAGGCATGATGTCATCATGCATAGCCATTGTCCCAAACGCAAGACTGCACATGAGGCCCTTACAACAGTGCCTAGCATCACAGTGGTCTCAAGCACAGGGTCACCTTCTAGATCTGGTGTTAATAGACCGCCAAACTTACCTCTCGCTTCTGTGGTGGAACAACATAAATTTAAACAAGGGGCGGCCTTTCCCAGACCCAGTGCCACAATACGTAATAACAACAGATGCTTCCATGACAGGGTGGGGAGCACACCTCGATCAACACAGCATACAAGGACAATGGAACGTACATCAAACAAAACTGCATATCAATCACCTAGAACTTCTAGCAGTTTTTCAAGCACTAAAAGCTTTCCAACCAATAATAGTTCACAAATACATTCTCGTCAAAACAGACAACATGACAACAATGTATTATCTAAACAAGCAGGGAGGGACGCACTCCACGCAGTTAAGCCTGCTAGCACAAAAAATTTGGCATTGGGCAATTCACAACCAAATTCGCCTAATTGCACAGTTTATACCAGGGATACAAAATCAACTCGCAGACAATCTCTCTCGAGATCACCAACAGGTCCACGAATGGGAAATTCACCCCCAAATTCTGAACACTTATTTCCAACTCTGGGGAACACCTCAGATAGACTTGTTTGCGACAAGGGAGAACGCAAAATGTCAAAACTTCGCATCCAGGTACCCACACAAACAATCCCAAGGCAATGCCCTATGGATGAACTGGTCAGGGATATTTGCTTACGCTTTTCCTCCTCTCCCTCTCCTTCCTTACCTGGTAAACAAACTCAGTCAAAGCAAACTCAAACTCATATTGATAGCACCAACTTGGGCAAGGCAACCCTGGTACACAACGCTGCTAGACCTATCAGTGGTACCCTGCATCAAATTGCCCAACAGGCCAGATCTGTTGACACAGCACAACCAAAAGATCAGACACCCAGATCCAGCATCGCTCAATCTAGCAATCTGGCTCCTGAAATCCTAGAATTCGGGCACTTACAACTTACCCAAGAATGTATGGAAGTCATAAAACAAGCAAGAAGGCCATCCACCAGGCACTGCTATGCAAGTAAATGGAAGAGGTTTGTTTGCTACTGCCATATTAATCAAATACAACCATTACACACAACTCCAGAACATGTAGTGGGTTACTTGCTTCACTTACAAAAATCTAACCTAGCTTTCTCTTCCATTAAGATTCACCTTGCAGCAATATCTGCATACCTGCAGACTACCTATTCAACTTCCCTATATAAAATACCAGTCATTAAAGCATTCATGGAGGGCCTTAGGAGAATTATACCACCAAGAACACCACCTGTTCCTTCATGGAACCTAAATGTTGTCCTAACTAGACTTATGGGTCCACCTTTTGAACCCATGCACTCCTGCGACATACAGTTCCTAACCTGGAAGGTGGCATTTCTCATCGCCATTACTTCCCTGAGAAGAGTAAGCAAGATTCAGGCGTTTACTATACAGGAACCTTTTATACAACTACACAAAAATAAAGTCGTCCTAAGGACCAATCCTAAATTTTTGCCAAAGGTTATTTCACCGTTCCATCTAAATCAAACAGTGGAACTTCCAGTGTTCTTTCCACAGCCAGATACCGTAGCTGAAAGGGCACTACATACATTAGATGTCAAAAGAGCATTGATGTATTACATTGACAGAACAAAAAACATCAGAAAGACTAAACAACTCTTTATTGCATTTCAAAAACCTCATGCAGGAAACCCAATTTCAAAACAAGGTATAGCCAGATGGATAGTTAAATGCATCCAAATCTGCTACCTTAAAGCTAAACGACAGCTGCCCATTACACCAAGGGCACACTCAACCAGAAAGAAAGGTGCTACCATGGCCTTTCTAGGAAACATCCCAATGCAAGAAATATGTAAGGCAGCCACATGGTCTACGCCTCACACATTCACCAAGCACTACTGTGTAGACGTGTTATCCGCACAACAAGCCACAGTAGGTCAAGCCGTATTAAGAACATTATTTCAGACTACTTCCACTCCTACAGGCTGATCCACCGCTTTTGGGGAAATAACTGCTTACTAGTCTATGCAGAACATGCGTATCTACAGCGACAGATGCCATCGAACTGAAAATGTCACTTACCCAGTGTACATCTGTTCTTGGCATCAGTCGCAGTAGATTCGCATGTGCCCAACCGCCTCCCCGGGAGCCTGTAGCAGTTTGGAAGTTACCTTCAATTATTTATATATGTATCATCTCAACCTTAAATAGGTGCATACTTAGTCACTCCATTGCATGGGCACTATTACTACAATTCAACTCCTACCTCACCCTCTGCGGGGAAAAACAATCGAAGATGGAGTCGACGCCCATGCGCAATGGAGACAAAAGGAGGAGTCACTCGGTCCCGTGACTCGAAAGACTTCTTCGAAGAAAAACAACTTGTAACACTCCGGCCCAACACCAGATGGCGAGCTATTGCAGAACATGCGAATCTACTGCGACTGATGCCACGAACAGATGTACACTGGGTAAGTGACATTTTCAATATCTAGTAACCCCATGGAGACATACTAACAGTCGCAGGGGTCTAGCACAACTCCTGGGCTCTGTAGCCGTCACGCCTCCTTCACAGCCCCCACCCGCACCCTCTGAAATGTAAGTTGCACAGGGAGAGCACCGCTCTTAGTATTTCCTTGTAAATATTGGGCAGGGGTCAGAGGGAAGATTGTGGTAGATGCCGTGAGAAGGAGGGTCACATTGTCAATGGCTCCAAAATGGAAACTTTCTCGGAGTCCTTTTTTTGTGTTCAATAATAAGCTTCTTAGGTCGAGCTTCGAGCGGTGGGCGTTCAAATATTTTGCATCTAACTTTCATAAGGTTGCCGGGTGGCCAGAAAACTCCATGACATTGTGAAAACTGTTTTCTAGTCCAGAACTTTCATTTATTAAATCCCAGTGCTCTAATAGTAGTTGTCCTGGCTTGTTGTGAATTGGAACCCCTCAATTAACAACCGTGAGCTGCCTATAAGAGGGACAGCCTGGACTGAACAGTTGGGTTTGCAATGGGGTTTGGTCAGCCTACCAATTACTCTAAAACACTGAACACAAATGTTCAAGCCCACGGCTTTACTGTTCTTTCAGGTATGTAAATGCAGATGGTTCAACTGGCTATGACAAAATAACCTAGAATTTACCGATTTTATTTTCGCAAGTGCCCTCCTTATTTCTGTTCACTGCCCTGGTCTCATGGAGCTAACTGGTAGTTCTAGCCCTGCTCGATGCAAATCACAACCTCCTGTGCCTAACCAGGGAAGCAGAAGAAGCTCAGAACGGACCCTCTTTAGAAGTAAACCACAGCATCTTTACTCATGCCATTACATCTGCATGCCTACATTAACATTGTTTCCACTGAATGCTGCCAGTTTTAGCAACTTGTTGAATAGGTATTGGCAAAGCCAGTAAGTCTCGCCAATTTATTGTCTTCACTTTCTGCCGATTGGCAGAGCCACGGTGCTGTAAAATACGGCAAAAAGATTTTGTTTTTCAAGGCCAGTAGCTCTCGCGTAGATAAGACCCATTGGCTTTGTCAATGTTTTTTTTTTTTTTTTTTTGTTTTTTTGTTTTTTTTTTTGTTTCCAGTGGATTTTTTTTGTTCACCGCTGCTGGTAACATCACCCATAGACAGCAGACTCTCGACACATTCCCTCAGTTGTTACTTTGTTCACTGTCTGCAACTGTCTTAACTCTCCATCGCATTTTTAGGCAATTTGTGGCGGGTGTGCCACAACCATGGCCTCTGTATACATTTAATTGAAAGTCAGATCACACTTTCCTAACAGGATGTCTTTATCTGCGCATAAGGAAAATGGGGCTGTGAATATAAAGCATAGCAATAAACCCTAGAAGTCCCAACTCTTCTGTAGCCGAGATGACTGAAATGTAACCCCACCGGTATGAGTATATTAATGTGGCAAAGGCTGCAAGTCTGGGTAACTTGGCTACCTATCGACAAAGAGGGACGGCTACAATATTTGGGCAAATTCAGAAACAACCAAGTTCACTTTGAAAGAAAGCACCCAACAGAGTTACTTTTAGGAGCTCTTAAAGGGGTGGGCAATGTATTTGTGATATAAAGACACTTCAATCAAATTCCTTTTGCTTCAGTCTTTATTCTTTCATCTCTACTGCCTCAGCAACAGTTCTCCACACAGCTGCTCTTCTAGCTCCTCAACGTTCTACTGTCAACTCCAGCCCAATAACTGTCAGACTCTACCATTCTAAGGGGAAGGGGAGGTGGAACATACTACTTCTATCGGTGTAAATATTAAACTCCTATTAGGATAAACTTATTTATATAGAACAATATATATATAGCTTATTTAATTAAAACTGCGATACAACACATCTTCCCTTCTAACAAAACTAGAAATAGTACAGTCATCTGCTATCATTAATTACAGTTCATTATACTCAAGTAGTAATCTCGTAATCTTTATGCCAAACAGGAGGTTTAATTCGTCGGCTATATGTTCTTTTCTCATAACCTCCTTCATTGCGATTCTGTGGAACTTCCTGACTTCCTTCCGCTTCCTCAGGATTGCTTTCAGTCTTTTCTATACCCGGTGGCTGTTTGACGATCCTATCCATGCTCCAACACTGTCCATTCTCTAATACAACTACATTTCTTTTTACTTTGGCAATATTGAATGGGCCCATAAACTTGGTGTCTCTCACATTTGACCTCATTCCCTTCAATGGATTTTTAACATACACTCTGTCCCCTACCACCCACTGTTGTTGTTTCGTACCATGTTTCTTATCATACATTCTTCTGTATTTATCTTGGTGCAGAGATAATTTAAGTTTGATATGAGGGGTTGCAGGTTCACTCTTCTCTCCTCCACCTAACCATGAGGGAAATAATTTTGTGCTTGGTTTTCTGCCTTTTAGCGCAGAAAACGGGGAAACTTTAGTGATTAAATTTGGAGTTGTATGGTATGCCCATAACATGTCTCTGATAGCATTTTCCACACTCAAATGATTAACACTAGCTAACTGTATGCATTCCTTGATCATACGATTGGTTCTCTCAATCAGACCATTTGCCCTTGGGCAATACAAAGCTGTAGTGAGGTGATTTATACTGAGAGATGCAAGGAAGTCTTTCATTGCTAAAGAAGTCAACTGAACCCCATTATCAGTAATAAGGGTAGCTGGTATGCCCTCAACAGCAAACACATCCTTGAGGAAATTTATCACCGATTCAGTTGTGATTTGGTTAACAAATTTTGCATTTATCCAATGCGAGTGGTAGTCAATTAATACTAAGGCAAAGCGTTTGACTACTCCTGTCATGTTGATTGGCCCAATGATATCTAATGCCAGTTTGGACCAAGGTTTGTCAGGTATGGACACAGGAGAAATTGGGGTTTTGCGAATCAATTTCGTTTTATCACTGCGTGCACATATGGTGCAATCTTTGACTTCTGTTTCAGTCATGGAGTCCATATTAGGGAACCAGTACCGTTCCCTAATACGTGATTTTGTTAGGCTTCTGCCCAGATGGCCCTCATGAGCCAGCCTAATGATTTTGTGTCTTAAACTTGCAGGAGGTATTATTTTATCATTCCTAAATACACAATTTCCTATTTCATTTATTTCATATCTCACCTCCCAGTAGCTTTTAATAACTTCATCCAGATCCTTCCTGGATTCAGGCCATCCTTCCTTGGCTCTCAGTTTTAGCAAGGATAGAGATTCATCTTTTTGACATGCTGAATTCCATTCATCTTCATTGATAGAAGATGTAGAAACTACCAATATAGGATATTCTGGAGTATCAAAGTCTTCTACTACATCCAACGGAACTCTAGATAGAAAATCCGCAGCCAAATTTCTATTGCCAGGGAGGTACTCAACCTTGAAACAGAAGCTTTCAAGGCCCAAGGTCCACCTCGCAATCCTTGGAGTGCTGTTGTAAAATCCCTTAGTGGAGAATACATAAACTAAAGGTTTGTGGTCTGTGCGTATGGTAAATTGTGTACCCCAAAGAAAAAATTTAAAATGTTTAACAGCCCAGAAACATGCCAGAGCCTCTCTTTCAATGACTGAGTAATTGGATTCAGCTTTGCTTAGAGCCCTTGATGCAAAAGCCACAATCCTCTCTTTGCCATCAATGACTTGTGATAGTGTAGCCCCCAAACCCAATTTACTGGCATCTGTGGTGAGAATAGTTTTCCTTTCATGATTAAAATTACAAAGATATGGTGCTGATAAAATGGCCTGTTTAATCTTTTCAAATGCATAATCATGACATTCCCTCCATTTATAAGGTATGTGACTCTTAAGTAACTCTCTGAGATCATATGATGTATCTGAGAAGTTTTTGACATATTTGGCCATATATTCAGTGAGACCCAGAAATGACTTGAGTTCATCCTTATTTTTGGGCGCCTTTGCTTTTTTAACTGCCTCTACCAGGGAAGTTTTAGGTTTAAAACCATCTCTCGATATTGTATACCCTAGATAATCTACAGAACTCACACCAATCTGGCATTTTTCCTTCTTTAACGTTAAGCCTGCTGTTTTCAGTATATTCAGAACCCTCCTCAGGTTTGTGTTGTGTTCCTCAACTGTCGCCCCATAAATTAAAATGTCGTCCTGGAAACACAAAGTTTTAGGAGTGTCTCCTAAAATATGCTGCATGATTTTCTGAAACACTGCAGCAGCCGACGCCAGCCCGAACGGCATCCTATTGAACATAAAGGAACCCATAGGGGTGGTAAATGCCGTAAGCCACTTAGAATCTGGGTGAAGTTCTACTTGATGATATGCACTGGAAAGATCCAGCACCGAGAAACATACTGCATCTCCCATGGTACTTAAAATCTCATGGATTATAGGAAGAGGGTGTCTTTCTACCCAAATATTCCTATTCAGGTCTCTTAAATCAATACATACCCTGATGTCTTTTGAATTACTTTTCCTAGCAATCACAATGGGGGATAACCATTCAGAGCTGTCAATAGGTTGAATTATGCCTTGAGATTGCATTCTGTCAAGTTCCTCCTTGAGCGCCTGTTTCAGTAAATGGGGTATCGGTCTGGTTTTGTGTACGGTAGGCTTTGATTGGGGTTTCAACTTGATTTTGTGCTGAAATCCTGCTAATAAACCCAATTTTCCACTAAAAACTTCTGGGAATTCCTGAAAAATTTGTTCTTTTGAGTTGGGTTTGTCAATGATCAAAACTTGTTCTGGATTGTTTGGATCCAACTTAATCCCCAACTCCTTCTGATGCTGCCAGCCCAAAAGACTCGATCCCTCCTTTACAACATAAACCTTCCCCACAGTGGATCGACCCTTGAATGAAATAAGTGCTCTGAACATTCCTTTAAGAGGAATACGGTCCTGGTTGTAACCTTTGGGGTTAATATCTGGTTCCGTTAAGCTGGTCACAATTCCATCATCAATTTTGTCAAGGTTCACAGCATTAATAATCGTAAAAGGGGAACATGAGTCAGCAAAGACCTTAACCGGGTTGCCATCAATGAAAATTTCACATTCTGGATACTGAAAAGGAATTACTTCTTTATCATTCACCTGTAATATAATTTTTTTAACTTCTTGATGATTTCCTTCTACATTCTTGCCATCATATGGTCTTTCTGGTCTTGACATATCCCTACACACTCTAGCAAAATGCCCTTTTTTGTTACATTTCCTACAAATGGCTGTTCTTGCTTGGCAACCAGTTGAATTCGCTAAATGGTTGCTGCTTCCGCAACGAAAACATTTTAGATTAGGATTTACAATCTTGTTTTTTTGAGGTATTTTATCTACGCCTCTAATTTTGAGAATGTTGTCTTCTTCTATGTTACCTTTGATTTCTGTGACCTGATCTGGAGCAGATGGACATCTAATTTCCTGTAAGCATATAGCAGTATGCTCAATGGATTTAGCAATTTCAATTGCTTCATGTAAGTCAGGTTGCTTTTGTAATAGCTTCTCTTGAATTTTTATATTACTGGTGCAACGAACTAATTGATCTCGAATGAGTGAATCATTAAGCTCCCCAAAATTGCATAAAGTACTTAATCCTCTCAAAGCAGCAATATAGTTGGTTATACTTTCTTGCTTACTTTGATTGCGAGAAAAAAATTTATGACGTTCTAAAACAACATTTATTCTGTCTCCAAATTGTTTTTCTAATTTCATGTATGTGGTGACATATTCATCCCGCACCTGATCTTCTGGAATATTAGGTTCAGGCAAGGATTCGTAAATTTTCCTACCATGTGTTCCTAAATTGTGTAATAAAATATGCTGTTTTCTAACTGGATTAAATCTGTCACCCCCAATGGCAATTAAATATGATTCAAATATTTTGAACCATTCTTTCCATGGAGAACTAGGTTCTCCAACCTCATTTAAAAACGGAACAGGTTGGGACATACCTGCAGCAGCCATCATGAGTACAGATTCCCAGGTAAATAGGGTAAGTCAAATGCAATTCACCTTAACACTAACTAAATACACTATAAAATATTATTGAAGTAACAGTTATGCAGTTATCATCAGTACAGATTCACAGATAAATAGGGTAATTCCAAGGTAAATCCCCTTATCAATAATTAAATACACATAGAAATTATTGAAATAACAGTAGAGAACAACCAAAATGTAAAGAGTAGGTTTTGTAGCAAAATTAGAGGAAAGAGCTCAAAGATTTCTGTGTTTCAGGTAACCGAGATTTATTTAAAATGTTTTGGTGCACTGCCAGCAACAGAAATGTGAGGATACTCGTTCCGCAGTTTACCGCGCCTTCCACATTACCATATTGGTCTGTATTTGTTTTCCTTTCTGGTTCGAAATGCAGCTTGTAATGTAATTAATTCCGTCTTAAATGCCAGTTCTAAAATCTTTAAGGCAACAGGAAAACAGCCTTTAATTTAATCATATTGTTGTGCTGCCAGGAACAGAATGCTGCTGACATGAAGACACACGATCATTGCACTTTACCGCACTGCATGTGCTTATTATTTTTATATTTTTTTTCTTTCCTCTGTGAAATGCCACTTGAAAAATTACAGCCTGGAATACTTTTCTTGTTTTGTGTCAACGCTTAGATGAAATACTGGTTAAAAGCTGGATTGAATTTCAATGCTTCCATTTTCTTTCCTAAAAACGTTTTCACTTTGTTATTTCAGTGTTCTCTGTCAGCGCAGGAAAGGTCAGAAAGGTTAAGTGTTCCGAAGATTTAAGTCTGTGGGCTGACATGAGAAATTTGAAAAATGGATTGAATTGGAGTAAATAGTGTCCTGGTTCCGAAAGTTAAAGTAAGGCACAGGAAGCGCTAAGGCGAAATGGCACGCTTATGTTCAGCTAGAGTATTCTTTAAAGTAATAACAGTACCTTAAGATAATTAAAGTTGCTGAAGGGTTATCCAAAAGGGGTAGAGATGAGAGTGCCCCCTTCCGCACGTAACTCGTCGCCAGTGATATAAAGACACTTCAATCAAATTCCTTTTGCTTCAGTCTTTATTCTTTCATCTCTACTGCCTCAGCAACAGTTCTCCACACAGCTGCTCTTCTAGCTCCTCAACGTTCTACTGTCCACTCCAGCCCAATAACTGTCAGACTCTACCATTCTAAGGGGAAGGGGAGGTGGAACATACTACTTCTATCGGTGTAAATATTAAACTCCTATTAGGATAAACTTATTTATATAGAACAATATATATATATAGCTTATTTAATTAAAACTGCGATACAACAATTTGCTTTCATGAAGTGTACATTACGGAATAGCATTGCTCCCAGCAGGGTGACCTGTTTTCAGCCACTACATGCAAGGCTCCCCTGGCGCTCTGTGAAGCAGGTGCCACGCATAGGCTCCCCTGTTTGGGAACTTGGCTTGTTTCAATGTCACATGCAGAATAGTGTGTTTAACGTCATGCAATGAACATATTTGGCCGAACTCTAACAGTGCTGGATGGTACAAGAGTTCCTCACTCCATACATTCCTCAAATGCACAGTACTAGGAATGATTGTGCTGCAGGGCATTCTGCCTACATTTCGCTTTATTTTTGTTTTAAATTTGTGGCAGGTGGGTGTGAAACCAGTGTAAATAGACGAGTTGCCAAGAGTTTGGCATACACTCTCCATGAGTTTAAAAAAACAAAACGCTCCCATCTCTAGTCGAGTGGATTCTTGGACTCCGAACAGATGTCAGTTCCCCCTTTTCTTTCCTGCATTCTTAACGGCGAAGAAAAGCTACAGATGGAAATACTTTGAATGTACCGCTCTTTGACAAAACTGCCGTTTGTCCTAGGTTGTTCTGCAACTCGTGATTCAAAGAGGGCTGCTCCGAAAGTGAACTGAGCTCTCACCCCAGACCTCACATTGTGTATTGGTTGGGGGGGGGGGGAGAAACTAAAAATAATGTATCTCGGTGGTTGGATAAATCACTCGTTCTAATTCTGCATTAGGTAGCTCTGGTGCCACCTAATGTAAGTTACACAAAATGTCTGATATACGTCGTCATGTGAATGCTTTGTTCAATTGAGATTTTTAATACCTAAATCTTTTAAAATGGATGTAGGTTTTTAAAACAAGTATTAGAAAAACATTCCTGCGTTTTTCTGTCAAATTCCAGGTTATTTAGTAAAGGTTGCAATCAGCTACCTGTAGTGTATCATCCCTGATGTGTTACTGTGCGTCTCTTCTAGTAGTGCACATTGTATCGCGCCTCTGTTAGGGGAACGCCTCTTATCTGAAGTTTATTCAGCATAATACTATCCGAAACCTCTTCCTAAGAAAGGTCACCAGTGCCGTATTGACTTGTCCTTCATTTAATATACTTAACTTTTTTTATTGTCAAGCCTGTTTACAGCGTCCTATGTATGTTTCTTGAATTTCAAAACCAACATTATAATTTATAAATTAATCTGCAAAGGTAAATCGAGAATGATTGATTCTAGTCTGTAGGAGTGTTGTATTTAATACAAATTTTACTATGCCCTCCATGTAAATTGTTAGTATCCGATTTGATGTGACATCATAGCAAGCATTGGCAAAGCCGATACGTCTCGCCTACTGCAAAGCTATTGGCTTTGTCATGTTGTTTAGCCATGTTGTACAGCAGAGCAGATAGCACATAAAACTCTGAAGGTCCTTCAGCTTTCAATTGCAGGTCTTGGGAAAGGCCACATTGGTGAAGTCAGAGCAGAGTGAGTTATTGAGCAGCTCCTCTGTTTCAAAGAGGTAAAGATATTTAACTGAGAAGAAAAGTCCAAAGTAGCATTCAAGGCTACTCTCGGATTTTTAAAGAGCTGAAAATGGATTGAGAAAGAATGTCGATTGTTTTGCTGTCAAAGTTTACTTCACCCGTTGCAGAGACCTCTCGATAGTGGCTGTTGAGCACCTTGTTCGATGTAATTTGCAAAGGCAGCCGCATGGGCTTCAGCTCTGGGTAATCCATATGGATTGAATTGTTCCTGCAGCGGTGGTCATGTCACTGTAGCTGGTTTTAAGAGTGTATAGAGTTCAGTCGGCTGGGTTTCGTGATGGCTGCATTGCTGTTTGGTAGTTGAGGAATGCCTTGTACCTTTCCCAGTAGAGTGCGGGAAGGAGAGGTATTGCATCTGAATATGTATAGATGATCCACACTGACCTCATGACACAATGTGAAGTCCAAAAACTAGCTGTACGGACTACAGACCAGAGATACAGAGTATGTTTGCATGCTGGACCTGCATGGGTGTTCGATACATATTTAAAACTCAGCATGTATTAAGCAGAAATGGTCTCCTCACACATGTTCAAACAGTTTGTCATACAAGTGGATGGTCCATTTATTTACTCGAATTTGTGTTGTAGTTTCAAAGCTTGTAATTGAGTTGGTATCTTAGGGTGCACAAGTGCAGGGGTGGGGGGAGCCACGGCATGTTCGAGAGCAACTTGTGAGTAAACAGCATATGAAGGATTCAGGTGAAAGTGAGTTAGGTGGGCAATAAAGTTTAAGGTAGTAAGAGGGGGAACTGAATTTCAGTGCAGACTAATATGTGTATTTTCAACATAGGCGGTCGAGTAAAGAGGCTGGGATAATGGGCTTTTGTATCTCCTATGTGTTGACAACGTCCATAAATGTTTTCTATTCTGCAGAATTATTTGATCTAGTGATTGGTTATATGTCGTCGGTATATATTTTCCGGGCCTCCTAATATAAATATATGCATTGTCTTCTTCCAAGCTCTCTCAAGAGGACTAAAACTTGCCTACGCACTTATATGTCGATTTTTCCCAGTTTCGGTGCTCACTCTCTTTTCGTTCAATACAGTAAGAAAAGGCATGTGGATTCCCACTGAACACACTCTGTATTTTTTTTTTTTTGTTGCAGTTTCATAAAGCGCGAACTCGACTCAAAAGTATTGGAGCACTTTGTTTGAGCACTGATTGCATTACACAAGGGCACATTAATTTTTTGTGGGCAGTGGGAGAGAAGTAATTTGCCCAGAATCATAGTGAGCTTACACAGACTCGAACCTGCTTCCCAGTTGAGTTGTAAAGTCTGCAGCACTGGCCATTTTGCCACATTCTCTTCCATTTTCAAATAAATCTTTGTAAGTCTGTCAGTTGGAACTGGCATGAAGTAGACGTAAGGTAGGGCTGAAGCTAAACTACCCTTGAGACCAAGACAGATATTGTAATTCAGCATACAATGAAAAATGACCAGACTAGATGTTCCTTGCATTCCTCCCTTAAAAACAAATTGTGTATATACCCCTGTACACCTGACTTATGCTTTGTGATAGCGGTATTTGTATTTGGTAAAATGACGTTCACGTTCTGTCGGTCAAAGGCGTGTGCTTTGATTTCGGCATCCATGGGTTACAGTAGCATCCAAACATTATTTCCTATGTAAAGAATATTATCTATTCCTGTAGAACACAAGCCTGCAACAAAGTTGCTTCATGTTTTGAAACATGCGATCTCTTAGTATGGATGATAGCCTTGATAATTTAAGTCAGTCTTCAAATGCACAAAGGTAGAAAAAAAAAAGTCTGTTTCAGACACAATTTCACTGGTAACGTGTAGTTGGCCACTTGGGAACCCTTATCTGCATGGTTTTACTAAATATTTAGTAAATGAGATGTGGCTGTAGATGTGCTCATGGTGTATCCCAAATGCATTTTCAACAGAAGAATTTGTTTAAAGGCATGTTGCTGAGGGTGGACGTGTACTGTCGGTTCTTAGTTTAATAGATTTAGGAAGTATGTAGAACCCATTTTACTGCCAGTCTGATGAGAAACTAGTCAGTGTTTCAGAAGTGTATTTATGTAAGTGTGTGGTTTTGGTATAGTCCAGGCCTGAATGTAATTGAAATCATTGAAATATTTCTATAAAATTGTCAAATGAGTATCTGAGCAAATGAGGGCTGGAAATATGTACAGCGTGTTGATTTGTGTCCTCTGTTTTTAAAATAAAAAGGGTGATTGCCAGTGTAGTTGCAGTGCATGACCAAATATTGTAGTAGAGGGATACCTGGAATCTATGCCAGAAATTGACAAGTTATTGTAGTAGTCATCTGAAATGTATATTTCCATGCGACTTTATTCTGCAAAGCACAGGTTTGTTGAACTTGTGAGTTAAATACTTTGTTTTGTTAATTAATATGTTTGGTAGAGTAGTCCATGGTATACACGGTTTGTCCAGTATAGATTATTAGTTTTTACAGTAGTTTGCTAGGAGCCATTGACTGACTGTGTAGTACCCATCTAGTGGTTGAGTTTGTGCTGAACATTGGGTTAGGTGTGCTTCTAGACATTAATGCAGTTAAATGCCACATGGTCATCTGTATGTTCCTTGGCACGGTGTTGGTTGAATATGAACATGGTACTTGTATAGCATTTAACATCTCTTTAGCCTCCTAATTAATGCTGTGGGGAGCATAAGCAGATCTGAAATTGGAAAAAAATGGAAATGTTCCAGACTATAACTCTGGTAGAGGACTGACTACTAAAGACCTGTAAAAGGAACAAAAGTGCAGTGATCATCCTTTATGAATAGAAAGTTGCTTGATGGCAGCAGTGTCACCTATCTTGGTCAATAAATGGTTAGAAATGGGTCTTGAACTCTTGTCCAACACTTTAGATTTTACTTAATATCGTTTAATGGGTCTCATATTTTCTCTGGACAGAATATTAATACATTGATTTTTCTAACTTTGGATCGATTTTACTGTCAACTTGATATTTTATTTTCTGTAGGGTTTACACTGATATGCAACAAGTGCTTGATAACGTTGATCATCCACGTTTTCAGCTTACAAATGATGAGACTGAAGCGGATATCCTCTACTACTTCAGTCACATCAAAGATTACAGGTAAGGGATTGGTTCCTAATACTAACAGCTGGCTTGCACTGTTGATTTGCTAAACTTATTACGTTTTTGCTAATCTCTTTGTAGAAAGTTGAGTGAAGAGAGGCCCCATGTGATGCTTAACCAGTTTCCATGCGAGTGTCTATTGACAGTCAAAGATATGCTGGCTTCAATTTCAAGACGAGTTGGAGGTTCAGAAGGACCAAAATGGCTGCCTCTCACTTTCAACCTTCGTACAGAACTACCACAATTTATTAGAACTTTTCATCTACGTGAGCAGAGGTACCTTGGGAATTGTTTGTGTACTTGGGACATGTCATAATGGCAACTTAATTGTAAACCGTCGAATACTTTGCAAAACTATTTCTGGCATTTGTAAAGTGCAGAATCTCCCAGTAGGGTCTCCCTGTGCTGTGGAATTACTGATCAATTAAAAAGACACTCCTTTAATTGGATGGATATGGCTTGGAATTACGATGATTTAAGACTTGTTTTAGAAAACAAAATAATTGAGCTTTCCGTGGTCAGGATGCATGAAAGAGTGACGCCAAACAATGCGCGATTGACGTGTGGAATTTTGAGCGGCTGAGAGCACAAAGGCCTGAGCATCCATAAAGAAGTGTAACAATGATATTTACTCTGCAAGTACTTGAATTGGTCTTTTAGATCATTAGGGATTAGTTAATGATAAGACCATTTAACAAAACTGTTGAAATGAATTGGCCACATCTGAGATGGGCGCTTAATAAGATGCCTAAGCCAGCCTGTTTGTGTTCTTTTTTTGAATGTGTGGTGAGCCTTTTGGTACAGGAACTATTTACTTGCACAGGGGAAGCGTCAGTTGTAATCTAATTTTTTACACTGATTCTTTGCCACTTTGAGAATCAGGGAGCGGAGGGATTGTAATTGTTGTGACTTAAAAAGCAGAAAAACAAGTGGGTGTTTAGCAGCTAAATACAGGTAGATTATTCGTCCAAAGAAGTGTATCTTGTAAAAATGTGCCAAGTAAACCATGAGGGGTAGTAGAGAAATTTCAAACATGAAAAAGCCAAACCTTTGAAGAAATGAGCACATATAGAAGCTTATCACGCATATATATGGTCTTTAAACTTAAGAGCCTTTCCATCTGATCTGTCATACTCCGAATCATGCATTCTTTCGACTAGGGTGCATTTGAGTGCCGCATCTTCTAACCTAGAGCTTTGAAGGTGCCATTAGGGAATAGGGGGATAAACTTTGCACTAAGCTAAGTCTATCTTCTGGTGACTGTGGTCTGTTACCGTCCTGCCTAGGTAGTAGAGAAGAACACCAGAGATAGCGGGCAGATCAAAGTGGAGCAAACACATACAGCTCGTTCCTTGTTTGATACCCTCCACGTGTCCTTCGTGTGGATCATTGCTTAAGCTATAGTGTACCCGTGCCTTTGTGTTGTGAACTGTCAGGATTAGGTCATATTGACTACTCTCTGACCCCAACAAGTCTCATTTAGCACACACCCCCAGAAACCATAGAATGTGCTTTCCTTGAGCTAGCTGCTCTGATAATTTATGAATCCATGTTGATCTGTGTTGGGGCTTAAATTCTTCCTAGTAAGTCTGGGATTCCATCTAGCTTGCACTCCCAATCCGTCACAACTACATTTCACTCCAAGAAATGCCTGCCTTTACACATCAGGGCCCCTAGTCATAGCCAAAAAATTAGTAGAAAAGGCTTGACCCCACCAATGCTTTTGAAACTTGGTGCATTCAGCTAACATTGTGACATTATTGAAGCAGTGCTATGTTGCACCCTCCACACTTAAGATAGATTCTATGTTGTTTGTTCACATATTGCATCCCCTCAATCTTCCATGTAGTGAAAGAAAAGCTGCCTGGCCGTGCTTTGGTGATTGATATTGAATGCATCCCTGCTCTCTGGAGAGGTCCCCAGCTCGCTCGGTGTTACTACTAGAAATGGAATGTTGTCACTTCCACAATGAGTATGAAGTTCTGTGCAACCCCCGACCTTGGAAATCAGAACAGAAGTAGCAGTAATACATAGGACGGAGGGCAAACTGCCAACAGTCCAAAGAAATACTAGTCATTATGATTTCGGGTGTGTTGAGTGGCTAGTAATTGATCTGGAACCCTGCCCAGGTGCTCCTGTGCATAGTATCCATCAAATCAGTTTGTTCCTATTTGGAAATAAACCACTGACATGTCGGCCAGTGCTTACTAACTCTGCAGCAGTGCAGGTCTGCATAAGTTGGGTCGGTTCATGTTGTCTAAAGGTAAGATAGTAATCAAGAAAACACCCAGCAGTTTGGGACGATATGCTCTGAACTGTTTAAGAGGAGATACTGTAAGAAAAATCCTGGCACCTACAGCGTGATCTGAGAAGTGATCCTCCCATTACAAAAGATTGACTTCCATCTGAAGAGCCCCCATTGGAGGGGAACCAAAGCTTCAGTTGGATTTCTGAAGGAGACTGCAGTTGCTAGCACAGAGCGCCTGCAATCCAGAGTCTTTTCTCACCAGGGAGCTCCCATTGGGCTCCGTCTTGCCCCATGCAGTTTCATCTCTGTCAACAGCTTAGTGACAAGCTGCCTGGGTAGGGCACCAGGAGGATGCTTGCGCACATGAACAAAATGAGCCCTCTTGATTGCTGGAGGTGGAGGGGATAGTTTGTTGGGTCCCACAAAGCCCTTTATCCAGTTTTTCAGGAACTCGCCTTGCTTAGCCTGTTAAGGCTCTTGGACATTTTGACCACTCTGATGTTGCTGTGCAGAGAGTGGCCCTCCGGAACCTCCACCCGGTCTTTGAGAAAATTAACTCAGTCTGTTAAGTCTCTGATCTGCTGCTGCAGATCTGATGTCTGGGGCAGGTAGTTGTTGTAGGTGACCTTCTCAGCCAGAGACTGTTAATCCTCTTACAGTAGACCAACCCCTAAATCCAATGGGACTGTCTTTGCCTCCAGAGAAGTCTTTTAGTTCCTATTTCTTTCAGGGTAATGTTAACCTTGTTTGGACCACGTGCAAAGGAATCCATTGCTTGTGAATCCTGATCTACTGCAGATGATTGGGTGCAGAGCTTGGCTAACTTCAGCCTTCCCAGGACTGACAGGACCCATGGTGAGAATTAATTGTGAGGTACGCAGGTGACGGAGCACAGTAAGTCAGAAGGGAAGCAGTGTACAGGACAAGGGGCCTTGCAGTAAGATGAGTTGCTAACAGCTGTTGCCAGGCCCATTTGTCATCTCCAGCATTGTGGACAGCTGTCACCAGGCGTGCTTGCTATCTCCAGTTGTCCCAAGAGAGGTAGTAGCCATTGACTGCAGCACAAGCAACCCGACTTTGTGTTTTTGATCTTATCTTGATGATGAGATGCAATTTTTGGCTAGCCTCTGCCCCTTCATGGCATACGAGACCTGCGGTGAGAGTCTGTCGGGGATATTGCTGGTGACCAACCTCATTGCGGCAGGTGGGGAGCACTGTGCCAGAGGAGGGGTGTCTGGACAAGTAGTCGAGCTGCAGATAGCTGGTGCCAGGCTTGCTCAGTGTCACCGACCACCCCAGAGGAGAGCAGCTGGTGAGCACAGCATGAGCCTCCCGGTCTTATAGAGAATGCTCTTTCTGTCATGATTTAGTGAGTGCTGGGTACCAGGCACCAGCAGGAGGGCCCAGGAGCTCACAGCTGTTATCCATCAGCAAGCAGAACCAAAGATGTAGAGCAAGGTAATAGGTGTCTTAACATTCTTTCTCCTCTAAAGGCGTCCACAGTATCCTAGTTGTATGCTGCAAGGCCCTGTGGGGCAGCATGATCCCCTCCAACCCTGAGTCCAGCCCTTTCTGTTGCTGCTGGCGATGACGAGGGTGCATACAGGGGATCCCTCCTCCCCTCTGTATAGCTCTGTGTGCCACAGCCCATTGGAGGAGGTAGGTGCTGGGGGCCAGATGGAGAACAGGCAGAGACACTGAAGCCAGAAGGTAATGAGGTTACTCGTCAAGCATGTTCCACTGGGAGGCTGTGGCCATCCGCTGACAACTCCAGTCCCCTCTCTGTCTGTTCTGGCTCTCTGCATCTTTGGTACACAGTCCGTGGTGCATTAGACCTGCCCTGCAGTCCAACAGGCAGGCTCCATCCTTGAGACCTGCTAGCCCATGCAGTTTGGCTGTTCTCCAACAGGAGCCACGCACTGTTAGGGTCCTGTGTTATCCACTGCAACACCTTACACATAGATGAAGATGGACGCAGCAAGATAAAGGTACATTAGAGCAGCACTGAGCAGGAAGCCCATTCAGGGCACGTCTATCTTTGCTGCCTTGGCCACACCCTTGCACCAGTTGGAGGCCTGAGCACTTGCATACGGTGGAGCCAAGATCGACCTGGACAAAGGGCCATAGTAAACAAGGGAAATTTCCGTCCAAGTCGAAAATAGACTCTCTCTAATGGGTGAAAAAGATGATGCCTTGAGTTTAATTAATCAGTACCCAGGTGTAAGGTGGGCCAATCATAGGCATCTGACCAGTAGAGGGAGAATAAATCTGTGTATTTAGTCACTAGTTATCAAAATGCTATAGAGAAAAGGATGGTCTTTAAGGATTTCCTGAATTTTAAGCAATACTTTTCCAGTCGGAGGTGGTTAGGTAAAGGGTTTCAGAGTGAGGTCCTTACTGAAGAAGGGTCTGGCTGCCAAACATTTTATATTTGCATTTATGCGGTGTCAGCATTTATTTGTTGACAGACCTGAGAATCCGGAAAGGTTGATCTGAACAGAGTAAATGTGTAAGTCTTTGCCACTTTAAGACAATACAATATGCAGTAGCAATACGAAATGCAGTCATCTAATCCTTAAGGCTTATTTTCAATGCGTGTGAGGGGAAAAACTTATCAATTTAGGGAAGAAACTTAGATTTATTTTAATTTTATTTTTTTATCCAGACTGTCCAATTCTATTAAACTAAAAATGTGTATCTAACTGCATGGCGCAAGAGCAAGGTGGCGGACCATCTGTGAGAATGAATGTTAATTGTGATCCAGGCTGATCAGGTGCCATTTCTTTTTTTTTTTTTTTTTACAGGAGTATCCTAAATCTACGCTTAGTTGGGACCTGCTATGTAAGATTCAGCTTGATGCACTTTTTCACTGGAAGTTCTTCCTTTCCTACAGAGGAATTTAACTGAGAGAAAAGAGTTATAGTAAATTCATAGCCATCATAGAAATGTCATCCACGTGCCTGAAAGGAGTAATTCAATCTTCTCCTTTTGTATTTTTTAGAGGAGAAGACAATCATTGGATCTGCAAGCCGTGGAATTTGGCTAGAAGCCTGGACACTCATATCACCAACAGCCTTGACTGCATTATCAGGCAGAGAGAAAGTATGCCCAAGGTAATTCAACAAATGGGAATGATGGATTGTAGCGCTGAGCCTTAAGATAAGTTCTTAACAAATTTGTTACAGCGCTTCCAAATGGTCACAATATGTAGTAGCAAATTTATATATATTAGTCTCTATCCTTTCCTATAGTCAGAGCTGCTTCTGATCAACACAAACCTTTGTGAGCTACTGCCTAACATAGGATTGGATAAATGTACACAGAAGCCAAATAACTTAAACACTGCACCTAGCATACCTCATTCCTTCTTCATAGATCATTAATGTTGCAGGAGCTGCATCGCAAAAACTTTACATTTGGGGTCCCTGAGGATAGGTTTTGCCCTCTTGCTCTTTAAAAGGCAAACATGAGAGAGAGCGAAATAGAATGAGAGATAGCGAACATAAGACCAAGAAGAGGAGGAGAAGAGAAAAAAAAATGGCAGCATGAGAGAAAGACCAGAGAGAGAAAAAAAATCAATGAAAAAACCATTTGCAAAGCAGTGGGTCTCGCGTTTGTCCGACTTAGAGCTATTAGCGTTGTAAAGTCCTAAGCCTACTTTTATTGCCACATAAAATGAAAAGTAATACAGTTTTACATAAGCAACCTGATTTAAAGTGCCACGCCATGAGCGTGAAGGAGCACACAAAATCAGAGGTTCGCTTGCAGTCAAACGTATCATATCAGCTGATGTGCAGCGAGATCGTGCTGTGTAGGAAAGAAAAAGTAATTCAGAAACCATGCTGAAAACATGGATGCTCGTATGTTTTCAGTAGTTGGCCTGTGCGCTCGAGGAGGGCTAAACACCTAAAAAGGCATAACGAAAATCAAGCAATTTTAAAAGGCAAGTCCACGAGCCAACAAAACTGATGGGCGTGGTCAAAAGCCCTCCGAGAGATTACAGCAGGCTAGAGTGCTTGCGCGCTCAACCCTAAAAAATGAAAGTGGAAGAAAAGAGATGGTGAAATGAATGAATGAATGAAAGGAGAGGAAGAACGAATATCAAAGAAAGTGGAAAGATATTAAGAAGAGCACAACAGAAAGAGAAAAAGAAGGGAAGATAAAAAGACAGAGAAAAGGCTGGAAAATAAGGATAGAAATCAATCGGCGCATCAGTGGGTGTAGGAAAGTAGTGTTTTTGGCATGTTTACCCTATGTTTTGCCTGTGGTCAGTGTGTTTTGACTGTTTTCACTGGGCTCCTGCTAACCAGGATCTCCGTGACTGTGCTCTCTCCCTCTAACTTTGGTTGCTGAGGACTTAGCATACCCCACAATTGGCATACTGGTGCCCTCATATAAGTCCCTAGTATATGGTACTTAGGTACCCAGGGTATTGGCGTACCATTCATTGTGCCACCCATGGGAGCCCATGCAAAAATGTGTCTGCAGGCCTGCCTTTGCAGCCTTCGTGAAAAGGTGCATGCACCCTTTCACTACAGGTCACTGCACCAGGTTACTATAAGTCACCCCTATGGTAGGCCCTCCTAGCCCAGAGGGCAGGGTGCAGGTATCTGTGTGTGAGGGCACCCCTGCATGAGTAGAGGCGCCCCCATTACACTGGACTTCGTAAGTGCGGGGAAGCCCTTTTATGGGGCCATTATGTGCCCAGCTACACAATGGCAACTCCGAACCTGGACATGTTTGGTATCAAACATGTCGGAATCATACCCCAGTACTGTTGAAAGTATTGCTAATGATTCCATGCACTTTGGGGGCCCCTTAAAGGACCCCCGGCATTGCTCCTACCAGTCTTCTGGGGTTTTCCGGGCAGCCTGCGCTGCTGCCACCCCTCAGAGGTTTCTGCCCTTCTGTTGCTTGACCAGCTGATGCAGAGGAAGGCAGAACAAAGGATATTCTATGGGAGAGGGAGGTAACACTCACTCCCTTGGAAATAGGTGTTACCTGACTTGAGAGGGGTAGCCTCCCACACCACCGGTATGCTTTGAAGGGCACATTTGGTGCCCTCATTGTATAAACCAATTTGCACCAGTCCAGGGACCCCCAGTCCCTGCTCAGGGGCGAAACTGGACAATGGAAAGCGGAGTGAACACTCCCCTGTCCATCACCACCCAAGAGCTGGTGGCCAGATCTCCTCTAGGTGGCCACTTGATTTCACCATCTTGAATCCAGGGTGGGCAGAGGCCCCTGGGAGCATCTGAGTGGCCAGGTCAGGCAGGTGACATTGCAGCCTCCTCCTGATAGGTGGTCACCTTGACCCTCCTGGAACAGTCAATCTGCAACTCCAGTGATGACTCTGCTTTGCAACATTGTTTCTCCGGCTCCTTCCAGCAACTGCAACATTTTCCTGGCTGTGCATCTTCTGAGGGTGATGAGTCTTCAGCCTGCACAAGAAGTAAGAAGGAATCTCCCTTGGAGTGAAGGAGTCGGTCCCCTGCTTCCGCAGGCACTAACGGCAACGACTACCAGCTGCGTGGATTTTCTCTACTCTGGACCTGCGTGGATCCTGCATCACACGTGGTTGTCTGGAGGTGTTCCCCTTGGCCAGCTGTCCAACTTTAGAGACGGTAAGCCCTTGCCTGTCCTTGCATGACAGTACCCCTGTGCACCGTGACTCTGGCAGTTACCAAGGCTTGTTTGTTCTTCCTCCAAGGGAACTTAAGGCTCCATGTTACCCCGGCCTCCAGCACTCCTTCCTGCAAAGATGTCTCCTGCCTGCTGCTCCAGTGACTCCACTTCAGGTGTGCTGAGTGGGCCTCACTGCTACTCCTGTCGCCTATGGGGGCTGCCTCCTCTTCTTGGGACTCTCCTAGCTCCTCAGGGTCACCTCTGACACTCCTGGACCTTGCTGGTCCTCTTCAGCCTTGCAAAACCTTCTTCTGCGACTCTTGCATTTGCCAAGGCTTGTAGATAGTTTTCCAGCACCCCTGGCTGCATCATGACCGCTCAGGAGCTGACTTTTTTCGTCGACCTAGTCCTGCATCCACAGAAGGGTGGGTAGTGGCTCCTGCCACAACTGGACACTCCAACTCAAACTGGACTTGGTCCCCCTTCATTTGCAGGTCCTCTTCTGTCAGGATCCACCTTTGGTTTCTTCCAGTCTTGTCTGGGTCTTGCACAGTCCTTTTCTAAAGTCCTCCTGTTGGTTTTGGGGAAAACCAGGTACTTACCCCTCCTCTCCTTGTCGCTGGGGGCCACTTTGGTGCTCACCTCTTGGGGTTCCTAGTTCCTCCAGCTAACCTCTACTGATTCCACTTCCTTGGGTGGGGGGACTGCCTTTCACAGTCCACTTTTTTAGTATATGGTTTGGCCCTCCCCTTAGGGCCCTGACTGTTTGCTATTGTTTTTACCGGTGTCTATTGCTTTCTATGCTATTCTGATTGCTAATATGTATCCAGTAGTGTGTTTACTTACCTCCAGTTGGTGTATTGCCTATACAGTATTTTAGTGTTTGTGTTACTCTAATAAAGTACCTTTTATTTTTGTAACACTGTGTTGTCCTTTCTTGTATGTAAGTGCTGTGTGATTATAGTGGTATTGCATAAGCTTTGCATGTCTCCTAGATAAGTCTTGGCTGCTCATCCACAGCTACCTCTAAAGACACCTGGCTTCCAAGACACTGCCTACACTTCACTAATAGGGGATACCTGGACCTGGTATAAGGTGATAAAACCATAGGTGTGCACCACACACCAGGCCAGTTTCCTACAGTGGGGACAAGAAGAGTTAAAGATAAAATAAGAAAAGTAAAGGAGAGACATGGTGCAAATGACAGTAGGAAGAAATGAGGAAAAAAAATAAAGTGCAAGAAATAAATACAAAACAAAGGGGAAAACAAGAAATAGAGGAAAGATGGAGGAAGAAAAGACTGAAATAACGGAGAAGAAAAGGAGAAAAAAAGCAAAGAAAGAATTAGTAGAAAATAAACCAAAAGAAAGGAAGTAGAGAAATAAAAATAAAAACAGGGAAGAAAGGAAACATAAATTTAGAAAGTAAGAAAGGAAAGGGAGAAAGAACGAAAGGACAGAGGAACAAAGTATTTAGTAAGGAGTGAAAGAATATGAAGTTGGGAAGGTTGAGAGGTAAAACAGTTGAAGAAAAGAAGTAAAACAAAAAAGGGGGAAGGGAGAAAGGCAAAGTAAAAGAAATACAAGACAAAAGAAAAACCTGAAAAATGCACAACAAAAAGAGAAAAGTAGGATGAAGGAAGGAGAAAGAACAGATGGGTTAAAAGCAATTGAGGAAGTAAAGAAAGACATATGCAAGGGAAAATGAAGGAAGAAAGAAAAGTAATCACGATCTGCCTGTTGGAGACCTCTGATATATATGTTCTGGGTCATAGTGATCTTCATTGAAGTCATCATAAATGTTAGAATAATTCCTTGTTGTGTGCAGGGACCCCAGAACAACAAATGAGGATTTGCAATACAATGGGTCTCGCATTTGCTTGAGTTAGAACTATAGGCGTTGAAAATTCATAAGTCTATGTTTTGCCACGTAAATTGGTCAACCCTGCCTTATAATTTGGTCTTTTCCTGCCACAATTCCAGTGGCCCTGCATATAACTAAAGCACTTCCATTTACCTTCCTCTATCTGCAGCCAAAAATGAAAATTTTGCTGTTTAGCATCCTAATTTATACATGCCTTGCTAATTCCAATAGAATACCACTTTCAGCACCCCACCATCAGAGTTGCTGGCTGGCTAACACAATACCCCAAAAAAAGACACAAGACCTCCACGGAGGAGTAACGAGAAATTAAGTAGAGGTGTCACCCAAACATATCACAAGTGTTCAAACAGTTATAGTGTAATAAGGATGTTAAGTTGGCCAGCATCATGGTTGCTAGGAATGGGGTCTTTGGTTGGCAGTCAGGTTACACTCTGTCCGAGCACGGACCCTCACTCTAGTCAGGGTAAAGGAGAATCACCATCAGTTAACCACCCCACCCCACTGGTAGCTTGGCACGAGCAGGCAGTCTTAACTTCAGAAGCAATGTGTAAATTATTTGTACCAACACACACAGTAATGCAGTGAAAACACTACAAAATGGACACCACACCAGTTTAGAAAAATAGGTAATATTGATCTAAATCATACAAGACCAAAACAACAAAAATCCAACATGCACAAGTTATGGATTATCAAAAGAAAAAGTCTTAATCCTTAGACAACAGTGAGAATGCGGTTACACAAAACACCTGGTTAGCATCAAAAATAGGCTGCACCGGCGAGCATGCATTGGAAAATGCAGCGATGCATCAATTCCTTCCTCGCAACGGAGGCCGTGCGTCATTTTCTTCTCTGGTCAGGTTGGCAATACTTTGTTTCTTCTCCCCGCAAGAGAGTGATGTGACTATTTCTGGACTGGGCACATTGAATCTGCGCAGAGTTGGGTTGACTGTGACGCGCAGGGACGATGTGTGGAAAATCCTGTTGCACAGTGTTAGAAAACCGCTCTCCATGGGGTTTGCATCGTTCTCTGTAGCTGCAGGCGGGTGTTGGGCGTCATTTCCCCAGCGGCAATGCATCTATCTCCCAGTGGCGATGTAGGTGGAGCGTCCATTTTAGCTGCGAGGTCAGCGGTGCGTCGTTTATCAGCTGCATTGCAGATGGTGCATCATAAATTTCCCTGCACAGCGTTCTGTGCGTGGATTTTCAGCTCTTATCTGCCAACTTCACCTTTCAGGGGCCCATGGACTGGATAGGGCACCGCTTGGCAGGGCATGAGTCTCAGCAGAGAGTCCAGATGTTAGCAGAGGAAGTCTTCGATGGCCCTGAGACCTCAAAACAAGAGGCAAGCTCAACTCAAGCCCTTGGAGATTCCTCACAAGCAGGAATGCACAACGAAGTCCAGTCTTTGTCCCTTTTCACAGGCAGAAGCAGCAACTGTAGGATAGCCCAACAAAGCACAGTCGCAGGAAGGGGTAGGCTTACTTCAAAGGAAAGTCTCCGTCATTCACAAGCCCAGGCCACGCCCGATCCGGCCCCAGGTACACACCAGGGTGTTGGAGACTGCATTGTGTGAGGGCAGGCACAGCCCTTTCAGGTTTGAGTGACCACTCCTAATAGCACAGATGGACCGTCAGGGTATGGAAGCTACACCCCAGCTCCCTTTGTGTCACTGTCTAGAGGAAATTCACAAACAGCCAAACTGTCAAACTTGTCCAGACAGACAATCCACAAACAGGCAGAGTCACAGAATGGTTTAAGCAAGAAAATGCCTACTTTCTAAAAGTGGCGGTTTCAAACTAACAATCTAAAAACCAATTTCACTAAAATATGTTTTTTTTTTTTTATTCTAAGTTCAGGGACCCTAAACTCCACATTTCTATCTGTTCTCAAAGGGAATTTGAACTTTAAAGTTATTTAAAGGCAGCCCCATACTAACCTATGAGAGAGATATGCCTTGCAACAGTGAAGACTGAATTTAGCAGTATTTCACTGTTAGGACATGTAACACACATCAGTAAATGTCCCACCTTTAACATACACTGCACCCTGCCCATGGGGCTACCTAGGGCCTACCTTAGGGGTGCCTTACATGTATAAAAAGGGAAGGTTTAGGCCTGGCAAGAGGGTACACTTGCTAAGTCGAATTGACCATTTAAAACTGTGCACACAGACACTGCAGTGGCAGGTCTGAGCCATGTTTGCAGGGCTACTTATGTGGGTGGCACAACCAGTGTTTCAGGCCCACTAGTAGCATTCGATTGACAGACCCTGGGCACACATTGTGCAATTTAGTAGGGACTTGCTAATAAATCAAATATGCCAATCAAGGAGAAACCAATGTAATTTAAACAGGGAGCACTTGCCCTTTAACACTGGTCAGCAGTGGTAAAGTGCCCAGAGTCCTAAAACCATCCAAAAATTAAATTCAGCACAGGATCAAAACAGGATGTTAGAATCCAAAAAGACAGGGGAAACCATGCCAAGGCTGACAGGTCTAACATTGGTCATTATGAGTTCCCCAGCTACATGATGGTTTGACTGAAACTAGGGATGTTTGGTATCGCACAGCTCATATTAATAAGTCTTCACGGATTCCGGTGATGGATTTATTGATACATGCACACAGAGGACACAATAGAGGTGGCCCCTGAAAACCTGCCAACTACTCATGCTGACTGACTGGTTTCCAGCAGCCTGCCACCAACACACAAGTTTCTGCCCGCCCCCCCCCCCCCCCGAGGGTGAGAGCTTCTGCACTCGAGAGGTCAGGAATAAATCCTGATCCTGTACGGTGTAACCCACCCCGCTCATCAGAATGATCTGCATTCCAATGCAGGGGACCTCAAAGAGCCCATTGGTATGCAGATCTGGCTTCCCTTAGAGATGAGGAGATGCACCCCCTCCCCCCCACCCCTAAATTTGGCACCTTGACAGGTGGGAAAAATAGCTATGCAGCAAACTTGTTGCACTGCCAGGCTGGATACACATCTAGTGTGACCAGCCTTTAGTGAAAACTGTTAGGAATTCCATCATCTTGTGTGTGTGTGTGTGTGTGTGTGTGGTGGAATTAGGAATTCTGGGACAAGGTGATGCCCACTCCCCAAAGGACCCTTGACCTCTAAAACCCAACACCAGGCTGCACCCTGTAAGAGGCTGTAAGAAGATGAAGTTCCTGCAAGTTGGTGGAAGAGGAAGTCCAGCTGGGGGTGGGGTGGGGGGTCCAGGAGCTGCAGGAGATCCCAGGAGTCACTTGAGAGCTGTCCCTCAATGGTCGCTGGATTGCAGGAGGGATAGTGACCAGCCAAGTCACCAACAAGACTGGCAAGTGCAAATAGGGGTTGCAGAAGAATTGTCAAAGATTTGGGGACCAGCAAGGTCCAGGAGACTCTACCCAGGAGGGGGAGGCAGGGCTGTCCCTCAGCACACAGGAAGACCAACAGAAGTCAATGGAGCCCCCACAGGCATTGGACACAGGGAGTCAGAAGGAGGCTTTCCCAGCAAAACAGAAGTCACATGTTGCAGGAGTTGCAGGACAGGAGCTGATCTTCGGTTTGCAGTGTGCTGGAGGCCTGGGCTTCTTGGAGACTGAAGATCTCCCGGAGGAAGCGTCAGCAAGCCTTGTCAAGTGCTACAGTCGCAGTGCACAGGGGTGCCAGTCCAGTGGCAAGGGCAGGGGCCCACAGTCTCCCAACTTGGGTAGAAGACCAGCAGGACCCAGAGCACTCACCACTTGTGTTGCAGGATCTTCAGATATCCGTGGACAGCAGATCCTACCAGCCGGTCAACGTCTTGAGGTGCCTGAGGTTGCAGGGGTGTGACTCCTTCACTCCAAGGGAGATTCCTTTGTGCTCCCTGGTACAAACAGAGCCATTGTGATCCTGGAGGATGCACAGCCTTGGATGTTGCAGAATGTTTGCATGATCCGGAGAAACAATGTTGCATTGAGAGCCTTCCCACCAGAAGGAGTTCTCTTCAGTTCCAGCGAAGACCAGCACCAGTTCTAGAGGCCACGAGCAGAAGATGTCTTGCAGAGTGTTCCTTGTAGAGTCTTGCTTAATGATTCTGGAGACTCCCCTACAAGGGAGCCCCTACGTAACTCTAAAAGGGGGTTGGTTACTCTCTGGAGTGACCCATCTATCAGAGGGGGTCATGGATGTCATCTACCTGGCCTAACAGGTCAGATGCTCCCAGGGGCCTTTGCACATCTTATTTCTAAGATGGCATAAGCAAGTGGCCACCTCCGATGGGGAGGAGCTGGACAGAGGGGTGGTCTCTCCCCTGTCCTTTGTGTAGTTTCGCACCAGACCATGAACCAGAGGTGCTGAGCTGGTGCAAACCAGTTTATTCAAGGAGGGACCCAAATGTGCCCTTCAAAGCAGTCTGGTGGCACTCAAAGGCCACCCCAGCCCTTATAAACCGAATATACAGGGAGAGGTGGTCACACCTCTCTCGCTGGAAAGGAAATCCTTTGTTCTGCTCCTCTGGCCTGAGCCTGGCTCACCAGCAGGAGAGCCAAACAGTGTCTGGGGTCAGCAGCAGCGTAGACTGACAGCTAGATCCCGTAAGGCTGCACAAAAGCAGAACTGGGAAATCCCCAAGGGAACCTACAGAGTACATGGTATCCTGCAACTAACACTGGAATCTGTGTAATTGCATGATTCCAACATGTTTGATACCAAATATGCCTAGCTTCAGAGAAGCCATTATGTAGTTGGACCACTTGTGTTGACCAGTGTCCACTACATACCTTAAGATGGCTTCCCTGCACTTAGAGTCCAGAAATTGGCCTGGGATCTGGAGGGGTACCCTGCTCATGCAGAAGTACCCTCGCATTTAGAGACATGCACCCTGCCCTTGAACTGAAGGGTCTACCAGAGGGGTGACTTATAATGTCTAAGTGCAGTGGTCCGGTTTGGAAGTGAAAGGATGCATGCACCCTTGCACGCAGGCTGCAATGCCAGGCCTGCAGTCACAGTTTGCATGGGCTCCCATGGGTGGAATAATACATGCTGCATCCCATGGATGGACTCTGTTGTACCAATATCCTGGGTACCTAGGTACCATATATTAGGGATTTGGGTGCACCAGTATGCCAATTGTGGGCGTGAGAGGTTATCAGCAACTAAATTTAGGAGAGAGAGCAAGCACTGGTATTGGGGTCCTGGTCAGCAAGATCCCAGTGCACTACAGTCCAAAACATACTAACACTAGCCATAAAGAAAGTGGGTGGTACTACAACCAGAACCCAGTTTAATACACACCTGTGCCCCCCTAACCTGAGTTAGTTTGCCAATGGTGCTAGTATGGTCCCCTGGCCCTCCAGAGCTAAAGCCCATTGTTGGGTTTCCCAACAGTGGACTTCAAGACACCGCTTGAAGCCTCTTTCTGCAGGCCCCTTCCAACTGTGAGTATCCCCTGCACTGGAACCCAACACCCTAAGACACCACTGCACCTGAGCCCCACAGCCCTAGGAGAAGTGGCCCAACTGTGTCCCTATGTGCCCAAGGATGTCTAGGGTCGAGCCCACCCGTGGGTTTCCCCGGAGTGGCCCTCCAGTCTCTGCTTGCAGCCTCTATCTGACAGGACCGATCTCCATTGAAGTGAATGGGGAAACGAGATGCCAGAACACATCTCTGCACCCAGACGCCCCAGAGCCCCCAATCTGAACTGTTGGTGTTTCCTTGCCCCGTACTCGCCTCAGCAATGACCTACAGGAATGTTCTTCTGGACCTAAGAGCCCACATGCAGTATCTTTCTTTTCCCATAGAATAACATTAGAGCACCCTGCCATGAAAAGCACCTCTGCATCCAGATGTCCCAGTGCCTCCTTAAGTGACCTGTTGGTGCTGCCTCTGACCTTGTCCCATACTTACCTTAACTCCAGAAGATTGGTCCTGTAAGTCGCTGCTAAGTACCCATATGCAGTATTAATTTTTCCTCCATAGGATCATATTAACGCTCCAAGAATTGCACTGTCAACTTTTGAAAACAGATACCAAGATAATCAGAATCAGGTAAATACTTTTTGAGTTATACATTTTTTACTAAGTTCACATAAAAGTGTGTATTTTATAAATCGATGAATGATTTCTTTATTTAGTGTATCACTTGCTTACTGCCTGTGTGTGAAGTACAATGCCTAACTGCTCCCCCTCACTGCCACAAAAGAGTATTTGGGGTGTAATCTGTGCCTCTGTAATTCCTTTGGGGTTTGCTTGGACTCTTTGCACAGTGAAACCACTTTTTGGTCCACTATATAAAGAGCCACCTTCATACATTGCTCTGCAGTTGTCATAGGGACGTTTGAGGACCCATATCAGGTGTACCTTATGCTCACTCAGACCACTGAGGCTGTGATTGAGGAAGAGTGTAGAAAAACGAGTGCCTGGGTGGCTGGATGACACTTCAGGACCCACAGGTTGTGGGATGCTGAGGTGCACACAGTGCACGGTGTTATGCCTGTACAAGGGTTGTGCTGGTTGATTGTGCTCTCGCGAGGTCAGACAGCTTGAAGTTATTCTTCGGACCTTTTGATTTAGTAGTGACGTATGCTCCTATATTACTGTTGGTCATACATACTTTGCTGCCTCATGAACTGCATCGGGCATCCATGCTCACTGTGAACCTACAATATCTGCTTTCTTAGGGACAGTGCTCTGACAGTGATTGATATGTCTTTGTAAGCTGCTTGGTTTGTTATGGGAAATGAAAATAAAGGATTTTTATTTTTTAAATATTTTTTTTATTTTTTTATTTAAAGGTATGCAGACATTAAATTGGTACCCCAATCAGAAATGACCTCCTTGGGGAACCCTACCCTGGTCAAATTGCCAGGTAGCGCTCCAGCCACTGCAGGGGCTTTGAATGTCCTAAGAGAATGGCTTCTGGATATCTGGCGGCCTGGTGTTCTACCGCCAAGATAAATCCATTTTCCTGAGGCAGTTGGAGAGTTAGGTGACCGATGTCAATTCCTACCCATTCAAAAGGGGCTCAGCAGTGCGTCCGGTTTAATGTAACAATACATTTGATTCCTTAGAGCAGTATCTTTGGTGGTCTCAAATAGAAGTTAGCGCTTAGTGTTGTGACTAGAGAAACTACATGTTATTCCATAGGACTACCAGCTTTGCTATAGTGAAAACATTAATTTCATGTTTTCACTGTCAGGGTGTTTTAAACACAAGAGGAACATGTCCTTTTTAATATTAAACACCCTGCTCGGTGGGCTACCAACACCTTCCTTACGGGAGGCTTATTAATACTAAAAAGGAAGTTTTCGACCTGGCAAAAAGGTTTATTTTGCTCGGACGTGTGGGCAGTTATAACGCAGCCCTACTAGGCTGCAGTGGTAGGCCTAGGATCATGTTTTCACCCCGTCACTTTAGCCACAATTAAGTGCTGTCATCCTCTAGTGACATTTACTTACTAACCCTGAGTACCTCTTTTACTGTACGCTAGAGATTTGTAGGTAAGTTTAATAAGCTAATTGAGTATTAACCAATTGTGCATATCCATTGGGGCCTGGACAGCATGGCCCAGGCACTACAGTCAAAATAAACCAGCAGTGTCAGTCCAGAAGCTTGTGGGAGTGATCATACAAAGAGATTTTTTCCTACAGTTCTATTTCCAGGACAAATATGGCCACTGGTCAATAGCATTGCTTATGTTGGTTATTGCGTAATTTGTACATAAATGTCGTTTAAGTGTTCTGTCTACCAGCACATAGTGTTTATCCATACTCCATGTTTATCATTCAATTAAAATCCAACAGGCAAATCACGTTTGTAGGCTGGGACAAACCACCTAATATTGGGGCCCTTTCGCTATGCTTTATCCATCTTATTACTGTTGTGCATCAGTTGTTGATTTGATCCAGTAACCCTTATGAGTTCAGAGCTGTCAGTCATTTCTTGTTCTTTCTTCAGATTGTGTCCAAATATATTGAGGATCCTGTTTTGTTTGACCGTGAAGATGTAGGATTGGTGAAATTTGACATTCGTTACATAGTGCTCCTGTGTTCTGTAAAGCCGCTGAAGGTGTACGTATATGATGTCTTCTGGTTGAGATTCTCAAACAGGTAATGTTCCTGCAGAAATGGCTTTCACTTGCATTCAGTGTGCTTTACCTATGCCCAGTGATCAGTGCAATTTTTTTTTTCTTTGCTAGGCCGTTTGCACTAAATGACCTCGATGACTACGAAAAGCATTTTACTGTTATGAATTATGCTCCAAATGTAGAATTGAAACAGGTGAGCTGAACATGCCATACAGAAACGCATAATTGGTGTTGGGGGCGGGAGGCTGTGATAATGTATTGCAGATGTTGCAAATAGTCTTAATATTCAGTTCAGTAGAGCGTGTTGAGGAAAATGAAAAACTAACATGATTAACGAGAATTTAAGCCATTTTCATGAATTTGCCCCTTCTTCCCGATTGCGATGTTAGATGGTAATAATTTGAGATATGTGGTTGAGTAAAACCAATTGAGGTATTGAGAAATGGTTGGAAGAGGCAGTCTCTTGTTTATGCTATTAGATATTTTTGAATAACTGTTTAACTTTGGCAGATTTACAAAATGTTTGCTTTCTGTATTCTGGCCAACAATTGTCCCAAAAAATAACCCAAAATTTTGTTGATTTTGTAGTTATTGTGGTATTATATGGCATGAAGAATTATACCGTTTCAATTTAATGACAAAGGTGCAAAGTTATAAGGTAGTGTATGTAAGCAGGTTATTTTGTGTATATTTTCAAGGCCAGTCTTACAATCTGAAATGCATTTTAGGTTCATTGCGATGAATTCATTCCCCTGTTTGAGAAGCAGTATCCAGATCATCCTTGGAAGGCAATACAGGTACGTTTGCATTAACTTTTTTCGTGAATGTTTGGCACTTTATTTCCTATTAGAAAATAAATGACTACCTTGGAATGTATTTTTTTTTTTCTCCTGACTCAAAATCAGTAACTTTCCCTTGTACTTATTTCCATGGATAAATGAGAGGATATTGGGGACTAAATAGTTGTAGTTCTGTTTCGGTGGCCTTTTTTATGTAGATGTTTTTGGTTTTCATTTTGCATGTTCACTTTTCCTTTGCCAGCTGCTTCCAACAATAAGAAGACCTGCTTCCTTAAAGATGAACCCAAACCTTTTAGATAACATTATATGCATTATATCAGGTTGCTTTGTGTTGAGAATTAAGCATTAATTACATTTACTAACAAGCAAGATCAGGCAGAATGCAGTATTTAGGTTTCTAGCATGGTCAATGCATGGTGTACATTCTCTTCATGGAAGAGAAGTCTTGTTGCCTTTAGTTTGACATGCATTCTAATAGTCCTTGAATGTGTTTTTTTTTCTTTGGAGTTATGAAATCGAAACAGCTTTCCATGCTTCGTTTTGCATACAATAAATTAGGGTTTAACCATGTGTTGCGCATCAATTAGGCCATCTGATGGCTGGGTCTGGAATCACGTTTTTTCTCCTTACTCTTTTCTCCCTAGTAGACTCCCCAACCCCTGATTTCCCCTCCCCCCCCCCCACCCCCCCCCCCCCACCCACCCACCCCCAACAGCAGCACCATAAACCTCCATTTGATGGTAAGTCCATCTCATTGTGTGATGTCACACATGCAAACTAGAAGTTCCTGTGGGCGGTTGCCATCTTCTGATTCTTTCCATTTTTGGGTCTGGAAGGATGAAAGAGGTGCTCCAAGGAATCTTTCAAAATGACCAAAAGCATCCAAGTTTTTCCACTGATAAAATTGAAGATCACTGAAAGACACGAAGATTGAAAGATGGAGAAGGGAAGCCTTCTCAAACCTGATAAGGGATCCCGCTGGTGAGCATCACGCAGTTGGAGAATGCAGAGGCACCTCCTTTATATTATGCTTGAACTGCCACCACAAGTTCGCACAGAGAGCTTCCCTTCAAGGTTTGCAACTTGTGTTTCCCAAAGGAACACAGTGGTGAAGACTGCTAGGCCTCCACAGAATTAATTTGATGCTGAAAGTGAGACTCAAACAGCACTCCATGCCATGGTCGACACTCTGATGATACAAAAATCTCTGAAGGATTTATGCCTCACCAGTGAGGAGGGAGAGATTGTCAAACAGCAAGCTCTGTAGGTTGTATGTAAGAAAAGCAGACTTGGTTCCAAAATGGCAGCACTCATACAAAGAAAAAAAGGAGTTTGACTCCTTAAAGGGATTTTGCATCAGAGCATAGAGAGATAAAGACCGATCAACCAGCCACCCTTGACTCTGGAACCACTATAAGAGGAGAGGAGGAGTTCATTGATTACGAGGTATCCACTATACTTGAGGGCCACTGTCAACTCAACATGTGGTAGTATCGCAATTCTGAATACCCTGAGGAGGGTGTTGACTACTGCCAGGCAAGGCTTTCTCCATGGGATGATCTGTGCGTGTGAAATGAACTCAAGTGGATGGCAAACACTTAAGTCCAGCATGAGGAGGAGAGAGGATTCATACTTCCTCCTTGAAACACACATGAGATCACAGAAGGCAAACTTGTATCTGCCTATGCTTCCCAGAATCCTGGCCCACAGTGAGGAGTTATTTCGAGAATCACCCACAGCAGGAAATGTGGAGAGGAAAATGTAAGCACTCTAATCATAATCCTCAGAGCTCATTAAACAAGATGTAGAAATCTGCACCAGGAGACTGGAGGAGGAGTCTTGGTGTACTTCCTAGTACTAAATCGACCCAACTCTGAGACCAGTATTAGTTATCAGATATTTAAACCAATTCATACAAACACAACACTCCCCACTGGGATGTGATGCAAGAATTCATACAGCACCTCCCAAAAGAGCATCAAAAAAGAGCACAAAAGGTTGTAGAAGAGGGACAGGCCATAAGTAACAATCAGATAAGGCCTGCCCTTGATGCTGCTGATACAGCCACAAGGAGCGTAAATACTGCCATTACTATAAGAAGGCATGCATGGCTACGCTCCTGGTTTTAAACCAGAAATTCAACAGGCAGTACTTAACATGCCTTTTGATAAACACTTATTTGGGCCTGAAGTGGATACCACCATAGAAAAACTGAGAAAAGACTCAGACACTGCAAAGGCAATGGGAGCATTATATACCACAACAAATAGAGGCTCCTTTCGCAGGCCACAGTTTAGGGGATTCAAGCCACAATCCTCTGAAGATTCTACCTCCTAGACAAAGCAGGGACAACAGACACAATATCAAAGAGGGGGATTTAGAGGGTCCTATAAGAGGACAATATTTCAGAAACAGAGGCTAGTTCCAAGCCTCAAAGCAAGCCGCCACACCATCCAAACAGTGACTTCTTTCCCACCCCTCCACCACACACATCTCCTGTAGGGGGGGAAGACTACAGCAATTCCACTCTCATTGGCAAAATATTACCACAGACAATTGGGTGTTATCAATTATCAGCAATGGCTATTGTCTAGAATTAACCTCCACCCCTCCAAACATTCCACCACGTTACCACAAATTGTCCCCAGAGCACAACGTTCTGTTGCAACAAGAGGTACAATCCCTATTACTAAAACAAGCAATAGAATTGGTCCCACATTCTCAGCAAGGAACAGGAGTATACTCACTATACTTCATCATTCCCAAAAAAGACGGTACTCTGAGGCCTATCCTAGACCTCGGGCCTCTCAATCAATACATCCTGTCAGAACACTTTTGCATGGTAACTCTGCAGGATGTCATTCCACTTCTACAGAAACAAGATTACATGACTGCTTTAGACCTCAAAGATGCGTATTTCCATATAACCATCCATCCAACTCACAGAAAATACCTCAGGTTCGTCATAGCAGGCAAACATTACCAGTTCAAAGTATTGCCATTCGGCATAACGGCTCCAACAGTGTTCACAAAATGTTTTGCAGTAGTAGCAGCCTACTTAAGAAGAAGACAACACATTCACGTCATTCCATATCTAGACAATTGGATAATAATAAAATCAAGCAATTTTACACAATGCCAACAACACACTCAGTATGTAATAGAAACCCTGCATACACTGGGGTTCCCTCTCAATTATCAGAAATCACACCTTCAACCAGCACAGGTACAACCTTACCTAGGTGCTATTCTAAATACTCAAAATGCCCGAGCATATCCAAATACACAAAGGATACAGGCTTTCCAAAATCTCATCCCACACATACAGCCAAATCAACAATACACTGTAAGATTGATCATGAAAATTCTAGGGATGATGGCATCTTGCATAGCCATAGTTCCACATGCAAGACTAAATATGAGGCCCTTACAACAATGCCTCTCACAACAATGATCTCAGGCACATGGTCAACTTCAAGAGTTAGTGTTGATGGACCGCCAAACACATGTCCCTTCAATGGTGGAATCTCCGCAATCTAATGAAGGGACGGTCATTTCAAGACTCTGTCCCTCAGACCATAATAACATGCATCAGTGATAGGTTGGGGAGCTCATCTCAACAATCATACCATTCAAGGGGAATGGGATCCCAAATAAACAACTTCACATAAACCACCTAGAATTACTAGCTGTGTTTCTTGCCCTAAAAGGGTTTCAACCCCTTCTGAAACAGAAGACTGTTCTGATAAAAACAGTCAACATGGCACCCATGTATTACCTCAAAAAACATGGCCGGACATCTCCACTGACCCTGCTATTCCAGACAATATGGAAATGGGCAATTCACAATCACATTCATATATTAGCAGAATACATTCCAGGAATAGACAATCAGCTGGCGGATCTCCTAAGCAGGAATCACCAACAAACTCACGAATGGGATATTCACACCCAAGTACTTCATAAGTACTTTCAAAAGTGGGTAACACCAGAAATAGACCTATTTGCAACAAGCGAAAAACGCAAAATGCCAAAACTTTGCATCCCGACACCCTTGTCCCCAATCCAAGGGCAATGCTCTATGGATCAATTGGTCAGGGGTATTTGCTTACGCTTTCCCCCTCTCCCACTCCCTTCCTTTCTGGTCAGCAAACTACGCCAGATATCTCTCACCATGATACTCATAGCCCCAACATGGGCACGTCAACATGGGTAAACAACACTCCTAGACCTGTCTGTAGTACCTCATTCCAAACTCCCAAACAGACCAGATTTGTTAACACAAAACAAAGGTCAAACACCAAAACTCTCAATTTAGTGATTTGGCTCCTGAAGTCATGGAATTTGGTTACCTAAAACTTCCATCAGAATGTATGGAAGTGATTAAGCAGGCACGTAAACCTACTACTAGACAATGTTATGGTAACAAATGGAAAAGGTTTGTCTACTACTGTCAATCTAAAAACACTGGTCCATTTACAGCATCTATATAAGATATTGTATGCTACTTCATTTGCAAAAATCTAATTTAGCTTTCTTACCCATCAAAATCCACCTTACTGCAAAATCGGCGTAGTTACAAACTATTCAACACTCTTCTCTATTCAGAGTTCCTGTTATTAAAGCCTTCATGGAAGGATTAAAATCCATTATCCCACCCAGAACACCACCTGTACCTTCTTGGAATTTAAATATTGTACTTACCAGACTCAGGGGCCTACCTTTTGAACCCATGCACTCTTGTCAAATTCAATTTTTAACATGGAAGGTTGCCTTCCTTGTAGCTATTACTTCTCTATGAAGAGTTAGCGAAATACAAGCGTTCACTCTTGAGGAACCTCTTTTCCAAGTACATAAACATAAAGTTGTACTGAGTTGACGAATCTAAAATTTCTACCAAAAGTAGTGTCTCCTTTTCACATCAACCAAACAGTGGAATTGCCAGTCTTCTTTCCACAGCCAGACTCAGTTGCAGAAAGAGCTCTTCATACTCTATATCTCAAAAGAGCTCTTATGTACTATATAGACAGAACTAAAGATTTTAACAAAACAACTTTTCATTGCTTTTCAACAACCATATAAAGGCAATCCTATATCTAAACAAGGCTTAGCAAGATGGATTGTTAGATGCATACAAACATGCTACATCAAAGCAAAAAGACAACTTTTGATCACTCCTAGAGCACATTCTACAAGGAAGAAAGGTGCATCAATGGCATTTTTAGGAAACATACCAATGGCTGATATATGTAAAGCGGCCACATGGTCTATTCCTCATGCATTTACAAACACTACTGTGTTGATGTTCTTTTACAGCAACAGGCTACTGTAGGCCAGGCTGTCTTAAGAACACTATTTCGAACAACTTCAGCTCCTATAGGCAAGCCACTGCTAATTTTTGGGAGGACTAACTGCTTCACAGTCTATGCATAGCATGTGTATCTGCAGCTACACGTGCCATCGAACGGAAAATGTCACTAACCCAGTGTCCATCTGTTCGTGGCATGTAGTGCTGCAAATTCACATGCACCCTCCTTCCTCCCTGAAGCCTGTGGTCGTTCAAGTTTCACATTTGTAGATACATTTACATTTGCATGGACATCTCTTTATATTCTTATACTCTCTCACTCCTTACTTTTCCCTCTGTGGGAAAACAATCTAACAAAGTAATCTATGCCCATGCGCACTGTAACCGAGAGAAGTCACTCGATCCTGTGACTCTAAAAAGATTTCTTCGAAGACAAACATCTTGTAACACTCCGAGCCCAACACTAGATGTCGGAAGAGCTATGCATAGCATGTGAATCTGCAGCACTACATGCCATGAACAGATGTACACTGGGTAAGTGACATTTTCCATATATATCACTTTTACTATATATATATATATATATATATATATATATATATATATATATATATATATATATATATATATATATATATATATATTCGATGGCATGTGTAGCTGCAGATACACATGCTGTGCACAGTCCACCGTCTGGTGTTGGGCTCGGAGTGTTACAAGTTGTTTTTCTTCGAAGAAGTCTTTTCGAGTCACGAGACCGAGGGACTCCTCCCCTTTCGGTTCCATTGCGCATGGGCGTCAAAACCATCTTAGATTGTTTTTTTTCCGCCATCGGGTTCGGACGTGTTCCTTTTCGCTCCGTGTTTCGGGTCGGAAAGTTAGTTAGAATCTCGGAAAAAATCGTCGGTATTGTTTCGTTCGGTATCGGGTTAGTTAGCACACATCGACACCGAATCTTGAAGAGCTCCGGTGGCCCTTCGGGGTAATTTCGATTCCCCGTCGGGGCCTGGTCGGCCCGACCGCGTGCGACTTCAAGACTGATGGAACGGACCCCGTTCCGATTCTGTCCTAAATGCCATAATAAATATCCTTATACGGATCAACATTTGGTCTGTAACTTGTGCCTGTCCCCCGAGCACAAGGAGAATACGTGCGAGGCCTGTCGCGCGTTTCGGTCGAGGAAAACGCTCAGAGACCGAAGAGCCAGGAGATTGCAGATGGCGTCCACGCCGACAGGACAACAACGGTTCGAGGAGGAAGAAGAAGAAACTTTCTCCATCCAAGAGTCGGATTCCGAAGAACTCTACGCCGAAGAAACGTCAACCGTGAGTAGGACGTCGAAACAAAAAGCTCACGAAAAGACTGACAAAGCCCAGGGGACGCCACCGCCAACAGGCGATGGCTTAACCCAAAAAGTAGGTGACCGTCCATTGGCACCGAAAAAGGGCGGGCTGCTGCCGAAGTCATCCGACTCCGGTCGAGATACAGGCACGCAGCACTCTCGGGCCCGAGAGAGTGGCGCAGACAACATTCGGCACCGAGACAGCGGCACCGAGATTGGTCGGCACCGAGAGGACACGACGCAGAAAAGAAAAAAGATTTTGTCGGAGCCGAAAAAATCATTAGAAAGGGTTTCGGTGCCGAAACAACCGGCATCCGAACCGAGAAGCAGTTCCTACTCAGAGGAACAAGGACTGTCCTCTCAAATGAAAAAACACATATTTGAAGAGGAATTACAAACAATAGAGCCAGATCACAGGCAAAAGAGGCTCTTTATTCAAAAAGAGACTGGGAGGATCAGCACTCTTCCCCCCCCCCCCCCCCAATCAAACTCAAAAGGAAACTTGCCTTCCAACAAGGAGACAAGCAACCACAAGCAAAGGTGGTGAAAAAAGTAACTCCACCACCATCAACTCATGCATCACCGGCGCAAACTCCACCATTAACACACTCGCCAGCTCATACCACAATGAGCCAGGATGATCCAGATGCATGGGACCTCTACGACGCCCCGGTATCAGACAATAGCCCAGAGTCGTACCCAACTAAACCGTCACCACCTGAGGACAGTACCTCATTTGCACAGGTGGTCGCTAGGGCAGCCGAATTCCATAACGTATCACTACATTCGGAGCCTATTGAGGATGACTTCCTCTTTAACACCCTGTCCTCCACCCATAGCCATTATCAAAGCCTTCCCATGCTCCCGGGAATGCTAAGGCACTCAAAACAAATATTTCAGGAGCCAGTTAAAGGCAGACCTATAACTCCAAGGGTGGAGAAAAAATATAAGGTGCCACCCACAGACCCTATATTTATCACGACACAACTGACACCGGACTCCGTAGTTGTGGGGGCAGCTCGTAAGAGAGCCAACTCGCATACATCAGGTGACGCACCACCTCCGGACAAGGAGAGCCGCAAATTTGATGCAGCAGGAAAAAGGGTTGCAGCACAAGCAGCAAATCAGTGGCGTATCGCCAACTCGCAAGCACTCTTGGCGAGATACGACAGGGCTCATTGGGATGAAATGCAACATCTCATCGAACACCTACCCAAAGAGCTCCAAAAAAGAGCGCAACAGGTGGTGGAAGAGGGACAAAGTATCTCGAACAATCAGATACGGTCTTCCATGGACGCAGCGGATACAGCTGCACGGACAATAAACACTGCAGTCACAATTAGGAGACACGCATGGCTGCGCACATCTGGGTTCAAACCTGAAATACAACAGGCTGTGCTCAATATGCCGTTTAATGAACAGCAATTGTTTGGGCCAGAGGTGGACACTGCCATTGAAAAACTAAAAAAGGACACCGATACAGCCAAAGCCATGGGCGCACTGTACTCCCCGCAGAGCAGAGGCACATTTCGGAAAACACCTTTTTAGGGGAGGGTTTCGTGGTCAACCCACAGAAACCAACACCTCACAAACAAGACCACCTACCTATCAGGGACAATATCAAAGGGGAGGTTTTCGGGGACAATACAGAGGAGGCCAATTCCCAAGAAATCGGGGAAAATTTCAAGGTCCCAAAACCCCTCAAAATAAACAGTGACTCACAAGTCACACAACCCCTTCACACAACACCAGTGGGGGGAAGACTAAGCCAGTTCTACAAATCTTGGGAGGAAATAACAACAGACACTTGGGTCTTAGCAATTATCCAGCATGGTTATTGCATAGAATTTCTCCAATTCCCTCCAAACGTCCCACCGAAAACACACAATATGTCAAAACAGCATATAGATCTTCTAGGACTAGAAGTTCAAGCATTACTGCAAAAGGACGCAATAGAATTAGTACCAAGTCCACAGAAAAACACAGGAGTTTACTCACTGTACTTTCTAATACCAAAAAAGGACAAAACTCTGAGACCAATACTAGATCTCAGAACACTAAATACCTACATCAAATCAGACCACTTTCACATGGTCACATTACAAGACGTGATCCCACTGCTCAAACAACAAGACTACATGACAACATTAGACCTAAAAGATGCGTATTTCCATATACCGATACATCCTTCACACAGGAAATACCTAAGGTTCGTATTCAAAGGAATACATTACCAATTCAAAGTGTTGCCATTCGGAATAACAACCGCGCCAAGAGTCTTTACAAAATGCCTAGCAGTAGTAGCTGCACATATCAGAAGGCAGCAAATACACGTGTTCCCTTACTTAGACGACTGGTTAATCAAAACCAACACGCTAACAAAGTGTTCAGATCACACAAAGTATGTCATACAGACCCTTCACAAGCTAGGTTTCTCCATCAACTATGCAAAGTCACACCTTTTGCCGTGCCAAACACAGCAATACTTAGGAGCGACAATCAACACAACAAAAGGGATAGCCACTCCAAGTCCACAAAGGGTTCAAACATTTCACAAGGTAATACAGGCCATGTATCCAACACAAAAGATACAAGCAAAAATTGTATTAAAACTCCTAGGCATGATGTCTTCATGCATAGCCATTGTCCCAAACGCAAGGTTACACATGCGGCACTTACAACAGTGCCTAGCATCACAATGGTCACATGCACAGGGTCAACTTCTAGATCTGGTGTTGATAGACCGCCAAACATACATCTCGCTTCTATGGTGGAACAGTACAAATTTAAACAAAGGGCGGCCTTTCCAAGACCCAGTGCCACAATACGTCATAACAACCGATGCTTCCATGACAGGGTGGGGAGCACACCTCAATCAACACAGCATCCAAGGACAATGGGACATACATCAAAGACAGTTTCACATAAATCACCTAGAACTGTTAGCTGTATTTCTAGCGCTGAAAGAGCCCATGATAACCCACAAATACATTCTTGTCAAAACAGACAACATGACAACAATGTATTACTTAAACAAACAGGGGGGGACACACTCAACACAGTTGTGTCTCCTAACACAAAAAATATGGCATTGGGCGATTCACAACCACATTCGCCTAATAGCACAATTTATTCCAGGGATCCAAAACCAGCTAGCAGACAATCTCTCTCGAGATCACCAACAAATCCACGAATGGGGAAATTCACCCCCAAATACTGAACACTTACTTTCAAATTTGGGGAACACCCCAAATAGACCTATTTGCAACAGAAGAAAACTCAAAATGCCAAAACTTCGCATCCAGGTACCCACACCAGCGATCCCAAGGCAATGCTCTATGGATGAACTGGTCAGGGATATTTGCGTACGCTTTTCCCTCTCTCCCTCTCCTTCCATATCTAGTAAACAGATTGAGTCAAAACAAACTCAAACTCATACTAATAGCACCAACATGGGCAAGACGACCTTGGTACACAACACTACTAGACCTGTCAGTAGTACCTCATGTCAAGCTACCCAACAGACCAGATCTGTTAACACAACACAAACAACAGATCAGGCATCCAAACCCAGCATCGCTGAATCTAGCAATTTGGCTCCTGAAATCCTAGAATTCGGACACTTAGACCTCACACAAGAGTGTATGGAGGTCATAAAACAAGCTAGAAAATCTTCCACTAGACACTGCTATGCAAATAAATGGAAAAGATTTGTTTGTTACTGCCATGATAATCAAATTCAACCATTGCACGCGTCTCCAAAAAATGTAGTAGGATATTTACTACATTTGCAAAAATCAAATCGAGCTTTCTCTTCCATAAAGATACATCTCACCGCAATATCTGCTTACCTGCAGACTACTCATTCAACTTCCCTATTTAGAATACCTGTCATTAAAGCGTTTATGGAAGGCCTAAAGAGAATTATACCACCAAGGACACCACCTGTTCCTTCATGGAACCTCAACATTGTCTTAACAAGGCTCATGGGTCCACCTTTCGAACCCATGCATTCCTGTGAAATGCAATACTTAACGTGGAAAGTTGCATTTCTCATTGCCATCACATCCCTAAGAAGAGTGAGTGAGATTCAGGCATTTACCATACAAGAACCATTTATTAAAATACACAAGAATAAGGTAGTTCTAAGAACAAATCCAAAATTCTTACCAAAGGTTATCTCACCGTTCCACTTGAATCAAACAGTAGAATTACCAGTGTTCTTCCCACAGCCAGATTCGGTAGCTGAAAGAGCACTACATACATTAGACATCAAGAGAGCACTAATGTACTACATTGACAGAACAAAACAAATTAGGAAGACAAAACAACTATTTATTGCCTTTCAAAAACCTCATACAGGGAATCCAATTTCAAAACAAGGCATTGCTAGGTAGGTGGATAGTTAAGTGTATTCAAACCTGCTATCTTAAGGCAAAAAGAGAGCTGCCTATTACACCAAAGGCACACTCAACCAGAAAGAAAGGAGCTACCATGGCCTTTCTAGGGAATATTCCAATTAATGAAATATGTAAGGCAGCAACCTGGTCTACGCCTCATACATTTACCAAGCACTACTGTGTAGATGTGTTAACTGCACAACAAGCCACAGTAGGGCAGGCTGTACTAAGAACATTATTTCAAACTACTTCAACTCCTACAGGCTGAACCACCGCTTTTGGGGAGATAACTGCTTACTAGTCTATGCACAGCATGTGTATCTGCAGCTACGCATGCCATCGAACAGAAAGTGTCACTTACCCAGTGTACATCTGTTCGTGGCATGAGTCGCTGCAGATTCACATGCGCCCACCCGCCTCCCCGGGAGACTGTAGCAGTTTAGAAGTAGATCTTAAACAATTGTACATTTGTAAATATATTACTTTAAACCTTTATTATGTACATAAGTATTCATTCCATTGCATGGGCGCACTATTACTAATATACACAACTCCTACCTCACCCTCTGCGGGGAAAACAATCTAAGATGGAGTCGACGCCCATGCGCAATGGAACCAAAAGGGGAGGAGTCCCTCGGGCTCGGAGTGTTACAAGTTGTTTTTCTTAGAAGAAGTCTTTTCGAGTCAAGAGACCAACACCAGACGGCGGACTGTGCACAGCATGTGAATCTGCAGCGACTCATGCCACGAACAGATGTACACTGGGTAAGTGACATTTTCCATATAATGTGTTTGATGGCATGTGTAGCTGTAGATACACATGCTGTGCATTATCCTGCCATCTAGTGTTGGGCTCAGAGTGTTACAAGTTGTGTTTCTTCGAAGAAGTCTTTTCGAGTCACAGGACTGAGTGACTCCTCCCTTTCGGCTCCATGGCGCATGGGCGTCGACTCCATCTTAGATTGTTTTCTTTCCGCCATCGGGTTCGGATGTGTTCTTCGCTCCGTAATTCAAATTGGGGAAACTTAGAAAATCATCGAAATTCGTCTGTATTGTTTGCGTTCGGGACCGGTTTAGTTTCATCACATCGGCACCGACAACAAGACCGCTTCGGCGGCCCTTCGGGGCTTCCGCACTTAACCAAGACCTGGTCGGCCCGGCCACACCTGTCGACAAATAACTAATGGACCGGACCCCTTTCTGTTTCTGTCCGGAGTGCCACGCCAAGTATCCTTACACAGACCAGCATCGGGTCTGTAACCTGTGTTTATCTCCCGAACACAGAGAGGATACTTGTGAGGCCTGCAGAGCGTTTCGATCCAAGAAGACCTTAAGAGATCGACGCGCAAGACGGTTACAGATGGCGTCGAAACAGTCACAACATCTCGACGCCGAAGAAGAAGAGATGCGGATATCCATCCAGGGTTCGGCCTCGGATGAATCAGACGGGGATCGACCACCGACGGCGGCACAAAGTGAGTACACCTGCCCCATCCCACACCCAAGGTCAGGTCAAGAAACAAAAGGCCTCGGGGACGCCACTGCCGGAAGGCCACGGCTCAACCCACAGAAAAGACGGTGACCAAGTAACATCGGCACTGAAAAAGGCCAAATTAGTGCCGAAGACTTCCGACTCTGGTCGAGAAACCGGCACCTAAAAGAGTCGGCATCGAATAATCGAGTCGAGTAAACCTCAAACGCCACTCGGAACCGAAACCAACAATCTTCATCGGGGTTTCGATACCGAAAAAAACGGCTTTGGAGCTGAAAAAGACATCCTACACGGAAGAGCAGGGGCTCTCTACAGCTCAAAGAAAAGCACAGATTTGAGCAGGAACTGGATTTAGAAGAGCATGATCTAACTCAGCAAAGGCTAGAAATCCAGAAACCCACAGGGAAGATTCAAACCATCCCTTCGTTCAAGTCCAAAAGAAAACTGGCCTTTCACGAGACTGAGATGCAACCAAAAGCCAAAGTGGTTAGAGAAAGGTCACCACCCCCACAATTCTCACCACAAACGTCCCCACTTCAATCACCACAGTTGTCACCAGTGGGTACACCAATGGCACAGTCACCCACACATACTGGGATGACTCAAGACGATGCGGACCCTTGGGATCTATACGACCCACCAGTTTTGGACAACAGTCCAGAGTGTTACCGGACAAAACCTTCGCCGCCAGAGGACAGTACGTCCGACACGCAGGTACTGGCCAGAGCAGCAACATTTCACAATGTAACAATGCACTCGGAACAAGTGGAAGATGACTTCCTGTTTAACACTCTGGCATCCACGCATGCATCGTATCAAAGCCTGCCAATGTTACCGGGCATGCTTAAACATGCACAACAGGTTTTCCAAGAACCAGTAAAAGGGAGAGCCATCATGCCAAGGGTCGAGAAGAAATATAAACCGCCCCGTCAGACCCTGTGTTTATTATACAACATCTCCCTCCGGACTCAGTGGTTGTGGGGGCTGCAAGAAAACGGGCTAATTCGCAGTCATCTGGGGATGTGCCACCCCCTGATAAGGAAAGTCGTAAATTCGACGCGGCAGGGAAAAGAGTGGCTCGAAAAGACTTCTTCAAAGAAAAACAACTTGTAACACTCCGAGCCCAACACTAGATGGCAGGATAATGCACAGCATGTGAATCTGCAGCGCAACATGCCACGAACAGATGTGCACTGGATAAGTGACATTTTATTTATATATATATATATAATATTCGATGGCATGTGTAGCTGCAGATACACATGCTGTGCATTATCCTGCCATCTAGTGTTGGGCTCGGAGTGTTACAAGTTGTTTTTCTTCGAAGAAGTCTTTTCGAGTCACAGGACTGAGTGACTCCTCCCTTTCGGCTCCATGGCGCATGGGCGTCGAGTCCATCTTAGATTGTTTTCTTTCCGCCATCGGTTTCGGACGGGTTCCTCTTCGCTCCGTATTTCGGTTCGGAAAAGATAGTTATCCATCGGAAAATTTGACTGTATTGTTTGCGCTCAGTACTGGGTTAGTGCTATTACATTGACACCGAAGAAAGAAGAGCTCCGGCAGCCCTTCGGGGCTTCCACTCCTCGGCGGGGCCTGGTCGGCCCAACCGCGTCCATCTTCGAAACTCATGGACTGGATCCCCTTCCGCTTCTGCCCCAACTGCCACGCAAAGTATCCTTATACAGACCAACACTTGGTCTGTAATCTGTGTTTGTCCCCCGAACACAAAGAGGATACTTGCGAGGCCTGTCGGGCATTTCGATCCAAGAAAATACTATGGGATCGAAGAGCTCGAAGACTTCAGATGGTGTCGTCACCCGCCGGTCACACCGATTTAGAAGAAGAGGAGAGATTCTCCATTCCAGATTCGGACGAGTCCGAGAGTGAGCAGCCGAAGACGCAGCAAACCGTGAGTAAACCAGCCCCGGCAAAAACTCACTCGAAAATAATGAAGGCCAAGGGGACGCCACCCGAAAACACGGTGACCAAACATCGGCACCGAAAAAGGCCTCCCAGCAGCCGAAGACATCCGACTCCGGTCGAGATACCGGCTCCGACCAGACTCAGCACCGAGAGATCGGCATCCCAAAAGCCAAAAAGGTTTCATCTGAGCCCAAAAAGACTGCCGAAAAGATTTTGGTGCCGAAACATGCAGCCTCGGAGCCGAAACACAGCTCCTATACAGACGAACAAGGCCTTTCCACACAATTACAAGGCCACAGATTTGAACAAGAACTGGGCATGGGAGAGCCAGACCATACCCAGAGCAGGCTCCATATACAAAAAGACACGGGGAAAATCAGAACTCTTCCTCCAATAAAGATGAAGCGGAAGCTCGCATTCCAAGAGGCGGAAATGCAGCCAAAAGCAAAAGTGGCTAAAGAAAAACCACCACAGTTTTCGCCACAGCAATCGCCAGCGCACTCGCCTCATCTGTCCCCAGTAGCAACACCCCCAATAATGCAGTCACCAACGCACACAGGGATGAGCCAAGATGACCCGGATGCATGGGATTTGTATGATGCATCGGTCTCAGATAATAGTCCTGATTGCTACCCGGCAAGGCCATCACCACCTGAGGACAGTACTGCTTACATGCAGGTGGTTTCCAGGGCAGCTACTTTTCATAATGTAGCATTGCATGCAGAGCCCATAGAAGATGACTTCTTGTTCAACACCATGTCATCGACGCACAGCCAATACCAAAGTTTGCCAATGTTACCAGGCATGTTAAAACACGCCAAACAGGTGTTTCAGGACCCAGTCAAAAGCAGAGCCATCACACCTAGGGTGGAGAAGAAATATAAACATCCCCCTAAGGACCCTGTGTACATCACACAACAGTTAAATCCTGATTCGGTGGTAGTAGGAGCAGCCCGGAAAAGGGCAAACTCACAAACTTCTGGAGACGCACCACCGCCCGACAAAGTCGGAAATTCGATGCAGCAGGCAAGAGGGTGGCCGCACAGGCAGCCAATCAATGGCGAATTGCCAATTCTCAAGCTCTACTGGCAAGATACGACAGGGCACATTGGGATGAAATGCAACATCTCATTCAACACCTTCCCAGGGAGTTCCAGAAACGTGCCCAACAGGTTGTCGAGGAGGGCCAAACTATTTCCAACAACCAAATAAGGTCGGCTATGGACTCAGCAATTACGGCGGCCAGGACAGTTAACACAGCAGTAACCATTCGAAGACACCCGTGGCTACGGACCTCCGGATTTAAGCCAGAAATCCAGCAGGCTGTGCTGAATATGCCTTTTAACAAACAACAATTGTTTGGGCCGGAGGTGGATACAGCGATAGAAAAACTGAAGAAAGACACGGACACTGCCAAGGCCATGGGCGCGCTCTACTCCCCACAGAGCAGAGGCACTTTTAGGAAGCCACACTTTAGAGGGGGGTTTCGGGCCACAACCACAGAGCCCTCCACCTCACAAGTCAGACCCACATATCAGGGCCAATATCAGAGAGGAGGTTTTCGAGGACAATATAGGGGTGGACAATTCCCTAAAACAAGAGGGAAATTCCAGAGCCCAAAAACTCCACCAACCAAACAGTGACTTCAACGTCAAAACCCCCCACCACACAACACCAGTGGGGGGAGACTCACATTATTACCACAACTGGGAACACATAACTACGGACGCGTGGGTCCGAGCCATTATCCAACATGGCTAATGCATAGAATTCCTACATTTACCACCAGATGTGCCTCCAAGAGCACTCAACATGTCCAAACAACACTTAGATCTGTTGCAACTAGAAGTCCAAGCATTGTTACAAAAAGAAGCAATAGAACTAGTACCCAACCATCAAAAAGGAACAGGTGTTTACTCCCTGTATTTCCTAATTCCAAAAAAGGACAAAAGACTGAGACCCATATTAGATCTCAGAACACTAAATCTTCTGATCAGATCAGATCACTTTCACATGGTGACACATCAAGACGTGATTCCCTTGCTCAAACAGGACTACATGTCAACATTAGATCTCAAAGGTGCTTATTTCCACATACCCATACATCCTTCCCACAGGAAATACTTGAGGTTCGTAATCCAAGGCGTGCATTACCAATTCAAAGTGTTACCGTTCGGCATAACAACAGCCCCAAGGGTATTCACAAAATGTCTTGCAGTAGTAGCTGCTCACATCAGGAGACAGCACATGCATGTATTCCCTTACTTAGACGATTGGTTAATAAAAACCAGCACTCAGCAACAGTGTCTTCTACACACAAACTACGTCATAGAAACCCTTCACAAACTAGGGTTCTGTATAAACTACCAAAAATCACATCTACATCCGTGTCAAATACAACAATACTTAGGAGCAACAATCAACACACAAAAAGGGATTGCCACTCCAAGTCCACAAAGGGTACAAGCCTTCCAAAATGTAATACTAAACATGCACCCAAACCAACACTATCAAGTGAGGTTTGTAATGAAACTCCTAGGCATGATGTCTTCATGCATAGCCATTGTCCCAAACGCAAGACTACACATGCCTCCCTTAACAACAATGCCTAGCAACACAATGGACACAAGCACAGGGTCAACTCCAAGATCTAGTGTTGGTAGACCGCCAAACACACTTCTCACTTCAATGGTGGAATCCTATAAATTTAAACCAAGGGCGGCCGTTCCAAGACCCAGTGCCTCAATACGTGATCACAACAGATGCTTCCATGATAGGGTGGGGAGCACACCTCAACCAGCACAGCATACAGGGACAATGGGACGTTCAACAAAGGCAACTGCATATAAATCATTTAGAGCTGTTAGCAGTGTTTCTAGCATTTAAAGCATTTCAACCGCCAATAGCCCACAAACACATTCTTGTCAAAACAGACAACATGACAATAATGTATTACCTAAACAAACAGGGAGGGACACACTCATCACAACTGTGTCTCTTAGCACAAAAGATTTGGCATTGTGAATCGCCCAATCACATTCGCCTAATAGCACAGTACATCCCAGGGATTCAAAACCAGTTAGCCGACACTCTGTCGAGATCACCAACAAACACACGAATGGGAAATTCATCCCCAGATACTACAAACTTACTTTCAAAGCTGGGGAACACCACAAATAGACCTATTCGCAACAAAAGAAAACGCAAAATGCCAAAACTTTGCGTCCAGGTATCCACACCCTCAGTCCAAGGGCAATGCGTTATGGATGAGTTGGTCAGGGATATTTGCTTACGCTTTTCCCCCTCTCCCACTCCTTCCTTATCTAATAAACAAATTGAGTCACAACAAACTCAAACTAATATTAATAGCACCAACCTGGGCCCGTCAGCCATGGTATACAACACTACTGGACCTGTCGGTAGTACCTCATATCAAACTACCAAACAGACCGGATCTGTTAACTCAACACAAACAACAGATCAGACACCCGAATCCAGCATCGCTCAATCTAGCAATCTGGCTCCTGAAGTCTTAGAATTTGGACATTTAGACCTTACACAAGAATGTATGGAGGTCATTAAACAAGCTAGAAAACCTACTACAAGACATTGTTACGCAAACAAATGGAAAAGATTTGTTTATTACTGCCATAATAATCAAATTCAACCATTACATGCTTCTGCAAAAACATTGTAGGCTATTTATTACACTAACAAAAGTCAAAACTAGCATTTTCTTCTATCAAAATACATCTCACAGCAATATCTGCCTACCTGCAGATTACACATTCAACATCACTCTTTAGAATCCCAGTCATCAAAGCATTTATGGAGGGTTTAAAAAGAATCATACCCCCAAGAACACCACCAGTTCCCTCGTGGAACCTCAATATTGTATTAACAAGACTCATGGGTCCACCATTTGAACCCATGCACTCTTGTGACATGCAATACTTAACCTGGAAAGTAGCCTTCCTAGTAGCTATCACATCTCTTAGAAGGGTAAGCGAAATACAAGCATTCACTATACAAGAACCCTTTATACAAATACATAAACAAAGTGGTGCTCCGTACAAATCCCAAAATGTTACCAAAAGTTATATCACCGTTCCACCTAAACCAAACAGTGGAACTCCCACTCTTTTTTCCACAACCAGACTCAGTAGCCGAAAGAGCCTTACATACATTAGACATCAAAAGAGCACTAATGTATTACATTGATAGAACAAAACAATTTCACAAGACAAAACAATTGTTTGAAGCCTTCCAAAAACCTCATGCAGGAAATCCAATATCCAAACAAGGCATTGCCAGATGGATAGTGAAATGTATTCAGACCTGCTATATTAAAGCAAAAAGAGATCTGCCTATTACGCCAAAGGCGCACTCCACTAGGAAAAAAGGCGCCACAATGGCCTTTCTAGGAAATATACCTATGACAGAAATCTGTAAGGCAGCCACATGGTCTACGCCTCTTACATTCACAAAACATTACTGTGTAGATGTGTTAACAACACAACAAGCCACAGTAGGACAGGCTGTATTACGGACATTATTTCAGACAACTTCAACTCCTACAGGCTAAGCCACCGCTTTTGGGAAGATAACTGCTTACTAGTCTATGCACAGCATGTGTATCTGCAGCTACACATGCCATCAAACGGAAAATGTCACTTACCCAGTGTACATCTGTTCGTGGCATGAGACGCTGCATATTCACATGCGCCCTCCCGCCTCCCCGGGAGCCTGTAGTCGTTATAAGTTGATGAAACTTGTACATTTGTAAATATATACTATTCTTTATACACATTATGTACATACATACTCACTCCATTGCATGGGCACTTTTACTATATACACAACTCCTACCTCACCCTCTGCGGGGAAAACAATCTAAGATGGAGTCGACGCCCATGCGCAATGGAGCCGAAAGGGCGGAGTCGCTCTGTCACGTGGCTCGAAAAGACTTTACTTGACTCCCTTTGGATTCTTTGCTAAGGAAAAAAACAGTTGACATTCTTCTTACGATTGTGCCGCCTCTGGTTTCCTGGAGATGGTCCTAAGTTAGTGTGCTTATTTTCTTGACTGTTGGATGCAGGTAGTCTCCGTGGGCCAGTTCCACTCCTCTTTCAAGGCCTTAATCTGTGGGTTATTTGGGGTACCTTTCGTGAGCCCCATGCCATTAAACTTGCATGTTATTCTGGTTGCCGACCTGATGGCTGCCCATGGCCTCCAATTTTTTTCTACACGATGACACTCAAATTGTGCTAAATTGCTAGGTGCTTTTTCCACACTTCAGCTTCAGTTTAAACAGTATCTTTGACAGGTCGTAAAATGGATTTAAAAAAAATAACTGGCTGAACACTAATAAAACCGAAGTTCTCATTTTTGACAATCCTGCTAGCTGAACTTATGATTGGTGGCCCAACTCTCTTGGTCTCTGCACTGCCTCGACCCACACTGCCCTCAGTCTCTGATTAATCTTTGACTCTGATCACTCCTTTCAAGCCTATATCAACAATCTAACGACCACATACTTTTGTAGTTCAAGGTGACTGAACAGATTGTTCCTCTTCTTCCCAGCTCCTCCAAGATTGCTGTTGTCCAGGTTTTGATCATGAATGCTACTGCAACATCTTGCACATCGAGCTCCTTGTGTTTCTAATCATCAGACTTTGGCGCATCCAAAATTCCGCCACCCATCTGGCCCTCTGTACTAATAGTGGGGTTAGTAAATCTAGCTATTTAGCCAAGCTTCAGTGGTTGCCCATCAAGAAATGGTCAGTTTTCAAGACGCTCTGCTTCTGCCGCAAAGCTGTCAGTAACCTTTTGCATAATAGTTGCATATTCACCCATTTCTCATTCTTTCAACCTAACAGGCTCCTCCACTCATAGCCCTCCCCCCACCCCCCTCCCCCCCAACTTCGTTTAGATTCTTAAGTTCATAAAAAGTTGCATGGGAGTTTGTTCATTGTTGGTCACCACTGGCATTTCCGGAATACTCTCCCAGTGTCCATTTGAGCTGACACCAATCTGGTAAAGCTCAGTAAATTGCTCAAAACACACCTATTCACCTTTATTAGACATTGTTCTTGCAGATCTCGTTTTAGAGCCATGATATCCTTTTTAGGGTAACCGTTGCACTACACTGATTTGCAGATCTATCAAGGAAGTGTTTTTTCTTGGTTTGCCGTAAAGTACAGTCTAGAACCAGCTGGGGATTGCCTGCATTTGTTGGTTTGGGTATGGGTGCCTGTTCAAAGGCCTGGCAGTGCAGCCATTCCCTACTTCAAATGGCTTAAGAACGTGCACAGTCGTTGATAATCAAACCCGGCAAAGTAGGGTGCAATCCCTGGAAACGGGGCAGGCCCTGCAGCAAACCCCTGCTGTGCATGGCCAAAGTGCTGGACAGACTTACAAGTGTTTATTTTAGAGAGATCTAGACTGTTATTTGAAGCTTGGATCCAGTTCCTTGAATCCTCATTTTATTTAATAATTACATCCATCGAAAGATGGAGCATTTTATTTCCTTTTGTTAAACATAGGTTGGCAAATCCCCTGTTGAATCAAGGGTCCAAGCTTTACTGGAACAAATGACACTGTATAAGGGGGCGGGGAGCATCTTCTGACACTTAGGAAGATCTTGATGGCAATGGGAGGTGCTATGGAAAGGTCCCAGAGGGGCAGATATTGTGTGTGTGGGAGAAGAAGTAGTCCCTTATTTTCTTTTTATTGTGGGATTCTTAGATTCCATTACAGGTTTTACAATTTTAAGTAGAGACGCACGTTTTTAAGTTTTGTTTGGCACATCATGTGTAGAAAAAGTTAAAAGTATGTACAAGGTGCATTGTGGATATTTTGACTGGTTCGGGCTCTAGTCAGTCTCGGTTGAACAGCTGCAAAGGGTTGGATGCAGGGTGTGGCCCATGAGCTGTTCTTGAGGCCAACCGCTGCTACGTGCGCATACTGGGGTGCAGGTCATAGAAGATGGAAACCGAAATTTAATGAAACAACTTTGTTGAAGGATAGTTATGGTTTCCTGCACGTGACCTCTTTATGTATGTTTGAAATTACATCACAAAGACAATTGAAAAAAATCCATAACTGCATTTGTTATGAAATAAATAGAACTCGCTGAAATTTGCCAGTTATGGATTGTTGCAGAAACCGTAACTAGTGCGCAATTGTTGTAAAAACCACAACTCCTGTCAAATGCACTGCTTATGATTCAGTCGAGCGCGCAAGTGCTCCGGCTTGTAATCTATCTGTGGGCTTTTAATCACTCCAACCGCACGCCTATCACTATCACTCGTTCATGGGCCTCCCTTTCAAAAATCATTTGTCATCACTGGTAAATGCTTGTCCCTCCTTGGGGCAGTTTTGCTACCGCCTTGGACTTTGAGCCTGTTACATGGATAATTGCACGATTGCCGATGTTTGCCTGCGAGCAAACTTCTTTTTCCTTTTGTGTCTGGCGACGGCCGTGGCATATTGCATCGGCTCGCTTATGTCAACTGTTTTACTTTTCCTTTTCAGCTAGTGGCAAGAAAAGTTGCGCAGCTTACAAAAGGGCGAGGATCATCAGCAAGTCTGATAATGTATTCGGTCTTTTACATCGCAAATCCTGACCCCAAACGCATTATTATTGAATGCCCTTCCTTTTCGTTAACACACGTTTACTTAAAACAGCTGTACAATTGTCCGCACCATAGTTCTGTATCAATTTTGCACATTTCAAGATTTGCTTGTCTTGTGTTGACAGGCTGAGCTGTTTAAGGCCTTTGCTGAACTATTTCAAGCAGCAGCTGCCCGGCCGGCACCCTATGGCATTTGTGAATATCCTTCATCTCGAGCAGTCTATGCCATTGATTTGATGCTGAAGTGGGATACAAATGCAGCCGGTAAGTGGTAGGCTTGAAGTCATACAACCTAAGTAATGCTTGTAATGCTATGTAGTAAAAACTCCCACTCCTGCTTTGAACTTTATCATTTATACATTTTGGTTCAGATGCTGGCTGAGCTCTTATTTAAATTGCAATGTGCACAAAAGCAAAAGGTACACTTCTGTCCAGTACTGAAGCAAAGGTCCAACTCTGGCCTTACCGTATTTACTGTGTACTCCATGGCCCAGCTTGCCTGATATCTACCCTAAGATTCCGATACCCCCACATCACACTCCACAGACTGGCACTGTCACATAAACATCCCCAGCCCGAAAAAACACGTATTATTAAATGTTCTGCAAACCTTGATGGCTAACTGTAAAACTGTTTCTGATTGATTTTCAGGCAAACGAATTATGCGTCCTCAAATACTGGAAGTGAATTTCAATCCTGACTGCACAAGAGCCTGCAAATATCATCCGTCTTTTTTTAATGATGTTTTCACTGCACTCTTCCTGGATGAAACAAACAACTGTCATGTAACATGCATTAGCTAGAATACTGAATATATTATTATATGTAGTTTGTTTTTAGTCAGCGCTTGGACTCATTTATACTCTAGAATATTCTAGTAAGTTGCAGTGCAATTCAGTCGCCCATTTTTTTCTTTTGTGCTGAGATGAATCATTTGTGCATAGTAGCTGGTGTCCCTCGGGTGGCCTCTCACACACAATGCTTTATGATGTTAAAAATATGCACTTTGTTTCTATAATCTGTATTTCTAATGGTAAGAGGAGTATCATTTTATAGTCATAAATACCCATCTGTTTTCGTAAGTGGTGTCTGTCGTGTTTTAAAAATAAAATAAAACTTCCGCGTCTTCCCATCCTAACAGGACATATAGAAACTATAACAACTGTACGCTAACAAAATATCAAAGTCCTGAAGGAGTATGAGAGAAATGCTTTGCAGCTCGTTGAAACGCTTGCACCAAAGGTCCAGACAGTCTTCCCTGGTGAAAGAACTGGCTGTGCAATTGCACAACGCGGTTTTGCTTTAAATGCTGTAAAAGCCAACTTGAACCAGACATAAGATTACAGGGATTAATGGAGAGGACGCCCAGTGGGAAGTATGTGCCAGCAAAGGGACTTGTCTGAGTGACTTTGGTGTGCTTTAGTAGAAGCTTGCTAGCTAGGCAGAAGGAACATTTTTCATATGTGGCATTTCTGTAATTTAGCTTGAGTGATAAAATTGAAACTATCCATGAAGATGCACTGCTCAGATTCACATCCCTCCAATGGGAGGGGTATACAAGGACCGTGATAAGCTCATTGGGTCGAAGGTACGATTTGTTACTTTTTCACCATGCCCAACTCTCCTCCAAGCTTTAAAGGACCAGTAAACCACCTGAAACCCCAGATGACGCTATCCTGGCTGATATATCTGATGAACTAGCCTAACTTGGTCTATTCACTGAGCGTTTGAGACATTGAATCAAGTCGCAGATTCTTTTGACCGGGGTTACTACATCACTGAGAAGGGAAATTGCTGCTCCACCCTGAAAGAAAACTTGCGTTGACTCTAAAACGTATCCAACTATAACCACATTTCTTATAAATGCTATCTTGTCAAACTGATGGAAAGGGCAGTGATCCAGCAACTACAGCACTTCTTAGGGATGTCTGCTGCCATTGGTCTGGTGTCTCAGCCCTGAGTGCTGTCTTCAGCACTGCAGCATGCTCATCTGTAGGCGCTAGCAAGGATCCTTTGGGTTAATAGTGCCAACCTCGATCAGGTATTTCTTCCGACATAACAGAGGTTGTAGCTAAAAAGGAACAGCCAGTGTTCAGCACGTTTGCTCCTCTCCTCTAACATTTCCATGCTGTCCCTGTCACTGCTCGGGCATTGTTGAGATAGAAAGAGCTTAAACTGAGACATTCAAATTTGGTGGAAGTTTCCAATCCCTTGACAACCCGATGATCCAAAAATCTCCTGAAAAGTAATCTGAGTCTTTTATAGAGTGGTTATGATTACTGGAATTAAAACTGTCATATGGCCAGGCAAAATGTCCATTTGCAGTCTCAAAAGTGATAACCTGCGAGCCATCCTAGACTCAAAGCAGATTATTATTCTGCAGATTACATGGATGGTGATATCTATTTTCTGTTACTTGAACTGTAAACAAATGATTCCCCATTTTCAGCTCCAGGATTTTCTAGCAAGCGAATACTACCCTGGTCTTCTCGAGGCTAGGCTTGCCCAACCTGTAGATGGAATTGCCTAACTAGCTCTTACAATTAAGGTGGCTTCAAAATGGCAAAGCCAGAATATCATTTTGATTCAACACTGGGACAATGTCTTTGAAGCCTTGTACTCCCATAACTAATTACTAGTAAGGAAGAAGATTCTGTTTAAGGGAAATGTGTACAGTTCAATTGGCCATTAATGTATGGCCTTAGCATTTGCCTTACTAACAAAATTATCCTCTAGCATATAGTCCTACCTAGGACTAACTAGTTTTTGACAGTCAACAATCAAAGGAGTAAAGTGTTGAGTCCTGTACGGTTGCCGAAAGCTTCTATAAGTGATTATGCAGGTGCATTACACATGACAAGAAAATCGTCCTATAGGCTATGCTAAACTCCAGCATCAAGAGATTTAAACTTCACTAGAATGATGATTGTTTCCACGCCACAACAGCTGTATGCTTAAGAGTTTATGTATTCGACTACAGGGGTTACCATGATATTAGACCTCAATTTTCTTATAGACCACTGATAGGCAAGGCTCACTAAGAAAGCTCCATCTCCTCCGAAATCCCATAGGCGTCTCTGTGAATGCTGCTGATAGCCCTCATTGCCTCGTGGTGGGCTGTTCTGGTACACTCATTAGGGTTCATGGTACACTTGATTGTCTTTGAAAGCCATTGTCCTCTGTAGAATTAAAAAACATTATTTTGCTACAAATTCGCAAACAGTGGTGCCTAATTCCTCTGCAATTCAAAGCTATTCTTTGTAAATTTCCTTTTGTTATTCTAAGTTAACAAATATTATATTCAAAGCAAATGCATATTAACTTTATTAGCGTACTTTCACCTTAAAAATAAGTATACTGTCTTAATGAGAAGAATATGGTTAAGACTGAGATAGAGTTAAAATGCCAATATGACTTTGTCCCTGCAACAGCTATATAGAAACGGCATGCTGAACCACTGGGAAAGTGTTTTCTAGGCCTCTTTTGAGGTAGGATTGCAGTATACAAATGCTATCCACCATGCTATTGGGTCTGATCTGGCAAACTCTAAATCAGATTGCCAAACTCTTGAGTTTCAACTGGCTGACTTGTCAGTTGGGAAAAGGAGTGTGCAGTCAAGGCGTAATCAGCTTGCAGAGGTGAGAAGCAATATATACCATGTTCTACATTAAAACTGGAAAAACACTGACAGCTGCTGTTTTATTTAGTATACATGGAACCTCTTTCCAAAACTTTACGTAGGTAAAATACAGAATCAAAACAAGAAACCTGGAAAAAGCAAAATGTCCTTATCCTAAAATAATCAAACAAATGACTGGTCATTTAGGTGAATGTCCAGGAGATTGTGACTCAGCACATTGATTAATCTCACTGAAAAGTCCAGTCATGCCATCTTTTACATTGTTACAATAACAATGTCTGCTTATCCTATAGGTGAATGTGGCAATGTCTGTAGAGTTTTCTGTGCACAATAGCAGGTTTTGAGTTAGTTTTACATCTACTTGTTCTCAAGTATTTACAAAAGTTGAAAAACAGTTATTACAGATATTACCTTTAAATAAAGAGACAAATGGATATTAAATTTGACATAAAACATACAGAGGTAAGAATATTGTACGAAGTTTGCTCTGTATATACTGTTTCAAAGTAAGAAATAGTGTGCACAGAGTCCAAGGGCTCCCCTTAGAGGTAAGATAGTTACAAAAGTAGATAATTCTAATGCTCTATTTTGTGGTAGTGTGGTCGAGCAGTAGGCTTATCAGAGGGTAGTGTTAAGCATTTGTTGTACACATGCATGCAATAAATGAGGAACACACACACAAAGACTTACTCCAGGCCAGAAGGTTTTTATATTGAAAAATATATTTTCTTAGTTTATTTTAAGAACCACAGGTTCAAGATTTACAGTTAATACTTTAAGTGTAAGGTATTTCACTTCGATACTTTAGGAACTTGGAATGAAAACAATATCATGTACAGTCTTTGTAAAAATGGCAATAAGCTATTTTCAAAGTGGACACAGTGCAAAAATCAACAGTTCCTGGGGGAGGTAAGTAAAGGTTAGATTAGGAGGTAAGTAAAACACTTACAAGTCTCAGTCCTGGGGCATAGGCAGCCCACCGTTGGGGGTTCAAGGCAACCCCACAGTTACCACACCAGCAGCTCAGGGCCGGTCAGGTGCAGAGATCAAAGAGGTACCCAAAACACATAGGCGCCTATGGATAACAGGGGTGCTGAGGTTCCAATCTGCCAGCAAGTAAGTACCTGCGTCCTCCGGGGGTGGACCAGGGGGGTTTTGTAGAGCACTGGGGGGACACAAGTAGGCACATAAAACACACCCTCTGTGGCACAGGGGCGGCCGGGTGCAGTGTGCAAAGCAGGCGTCAGGTTTCAGGTAGGAAACAATTGAGGGACCCGGGGGTCACGCTAGCGGTGCAGGCAGGCACAGGGCGGGCTTCTCAGGACAGCCACCACCTGGGCTAGGCAGAGGGTCACCTGGGGGTCACTCCTGTGTCGAAGTTCGGTTCCTTCAGGTTCTGGTTGCTGCAGGTGCAGTGTTGGTTCCAGGCGTCGGGTCCCTTGTTACAGGCAGTCGCGGTCAGGGGGAGCCTCTGGATTCTCTCTGCAGGTGTCGCTGTGGGGGCTCAGGTTGGTAGTCTCTGGTTACTCACGGGCTCTCAGTCGCCGGGGAGTCCTCCCTGAGGTGTTGCTTTTCTGCAGGTCGAGCCGGGGGCGTCGGGTGCAGAGTGTAGAGTCTCACGCTTCCAGCGGGAAACGTGAAGTCTTTGGAAGTTGCTTCTTTGAACAGGGCCGCTGTTCACAGGAGTTTCTTGGTCCTGTTGTCCAGGACAGTCCTCTGAGGCTTCAGAGGTCGCTGGTCCTTGTCGGATGCGTCGCTGGAGCAGGTTTTCGAAGTTGGAGAGAGGCCGGTAGGGCTGGGGCCAAAGCAGTTGTCGTCTTCCTCCTTCTCTGAAGGCTTGTAGGTCAGCAGTCCTTCTTTCTTCAGGTTGCAGGAATCTGAATTCCTGGGATCTGGGGAGCCCTTAAATACTGAATTTAGGGGTATGTTTAGGTCTGGGAGGGCAGTAGCCAATGGCTACTGTCCTTGAGGGTGGCTACACCCTCTTTGTGCCTCCTCCCTGTGGGGAGGGGGGCACATCCCTAATCCTATTGGGGAAATCCTCCAAACTCCAGATGTAGGATTTCTCAAGGCAGGGGTCACATCAGCTCAGGACACCTTAGGGGCTGTCCTGACTGGTGGGTGATTCCTCCTTGTTTTTCTCATTATCTCCTCCAGCCTTGCCATCAAAAGTGGGGGCAGTGGCCAGAGGGGCGGGCATCTCCACTAGCTGGGATGCCCTGGGGCGCTGTAACAAAAGGGGCGAGCCTTAGAGGCTCACCGCCAGGTGTTACAGTTCCTGCAGGGGGAGGTAAGAAGCACCTCCACCCAGTACAGGCTTTGTTCCTCGCCACAGAGTGACAAAGGCACTCTCCCCATGAGGCCAGCAACTCGTCTGGTGTGTGGCAGGCTGGCAGAAACTGGTCAGCCTACACTAGAAGTCGGGTAGGTATTAAGGGGGCATCTCTAAGATGCTCTCTGGGTGTATGTTACAATAAATTGCACACTGGCATCAGTGTGCATTTATTGTGCTGAGAAGTTTGATACCAAACTTCCAATTTTTCAGTGTAGCCATTATGGAACTGTGGAGTTCGTGTTTGACAAACTCCCAGACCATATACTCTTATGGCTACCCTGCACTTACAATGTCTAAGGTTTTGCTTAGACACTGTAGGGGCATAGTGCTCATGCACATATGCCCTCACCTGTGGTATAGTGCACTCTGCCTTAGGGCTGTCAGGCCTGCTAGAGGGGTGACTTACTATGCCACAGGCAGTGTGAGGTTGGCATGGCACTCTGAGGGGAGTGCCATGTCGACTTAGTCATTTTCTCCCCACCAGCACACACAAGCTTGTGAGGCAGTGTGTATGTGCTGAGTGAGGGGTCCCCAGGGTGGTATAAGACATGCTGCAGCCCTTAGGGACCTTCCCTGGCATCAGGGCCCTTGGTACCAGGGGTACCAGTTACAAGGGACTTACCTGAGTGTCTGGGTTGTGCCAATTGTTGAGACAAAGGTACAGTTTAGGGAAAGAACACTGGTGCTGGGACTTGGTTAGCAGGGTCCCAGCAGACTTTCAAATCATAACTTCGCATCAGCAAAGGCAAAAAGTTATGGGGTAACCCTTTGTTCCAGCACCACAGGGCACTCCAGCTAGTGGAGTTGCCCGCCCCCTCCGGCCATGGCCCCACTTTTGGCGGCAAGGCCGGAGGAAATAATGAGAATAACAAGGAGTCACTGGCCAGTCAGGACAGCCCCTAAGGTGAGCTGAGGTGACTCTAACTTTTAGAAATCCTCCATCTTGTAGATGGAGGATTCCCCCAATAGGGATAGGAATGTGACCCCCTCCCCTTGGGAGGAGGCACAAAGAGGGTGTACCCACCCTCAGGGCTAGTAGCCATTGGCAACTAACCCCCCAGACCTAAACACGCCCTTAAATTTAGTATTTAAGGGCTCCCCAGAACCTAGGAACTCAAATTCCTGCAACCTAAGAAAAAGACTGCTGAGCTGAAAAACCCTGCAGAGAAGACAGACACCAACTGCCTTGGCCCCAGCTCTACCGGCCTGTCTCACCCCTTCAGAAGAAAACTGCTCCAGCGACGCTTTCCCCAGGACCAGCGACCTCTGAATCCTCAGAGGACTGCCCTGTTCTAAAAAGACCAAAAAACTCCAGAGAACAGCGGCCCTGTTCACCCAAGACTGCAACTTTGTTTCCAAAGGAGCAACTTAAAGGCAACAGCGTTTCCCGCCAGAAGCGTGAGACTTGCGACCCCGACTCGACTGGTGGAGAAACAACACTTCAGGGAGGACGTTCTGGCGACTCCGAGACTGTGAGTAACCAAAGTTGTCCCCCCTGAACCCCCACAGCAACGCCTGCAGACGGAATCCCGAGGCTCCCCCTGACCGCGACTGCCTGACTCTCAGATCCCGACGCCTGGAAAAGACCCTGCACCCGCAGCCCCCAGAACCTGAAGGATCGGAACTCCAGTGCAGGAGTGACCCCCAGGAGGCCCTCTCCCTTGCCCAGGTGGTGGCTACTCCGAGGAGCCCCCCCCTTGCCTGCCTGCATCGCTGAAGAGACCCCTTGGTCTCCCATTGATTTCAATTGAAAACCCGATGTGTGTTTGCACACTGCACCCGGCCGCCCCCGTGCTGCTGAGGGTGTACTTTCTGTGCTAACTTGTGTCCCCCCCCAGTGCCCTGCAAAACCCCCCTGGTCTGCCCTCCGAAGACGCGGGTACTTACCTGCAGGCAGACTGGAACCGGGGCACCCCCTTCTCCATTGAAGCCTATGCGTTTTGGGCACCACTTTGAACTCTGCACCTGACCGGCCCTGAGCTGCTGGTGTGGTAACTTTGGGGTTGCTGTGAACCCCCAACGGTGGGCTACCTTGGACCCAGACTTGAACCCCGTAGGTGGTTTACTTACCTGCAAGAACTAACAATTACTTACCTCCCCTAGGAACTGTGAAAATTGCACTGTCTAGTTTTAAAATAGCTATATGTGTTTTATTTGAAAAGTATATATGCTATTGTGATTATTCAAAGTTCCTAAAGTACTTACCTGCAATACCTTTCATGCAAAGTATTACATGTAGAATTTGAACCTGTGGTTCTTAAAATAAACTAAGAAAATATATTTTTCTATACAAAAACCTATTGGCCTGGAATTGTCTCTGAGTGTGTGTTCCTCATTTATTGCCTGTGTGTATGTACATCAAATGCTTAACACTACTCCTTTGATAAGCCTACTGCTCGACCACACTACCACAAAATAGAGCATTAGTATTCTCTCTTTTTGCCACTATCTTACCTCTAAGGGGAACCCTTGGACTCTGTGCATACTATTCCTTACTTTGAAATAGTGCATACAGAGCCAACTTCCTACAGTCTGGTCTACTGCCTATAAGCAACCAACCCCATTCTGTGTGTGGCACGTGGTTTGGAGCTTAAAGGGGTCCACATTACATACATTTGTTTAGTGGAGCTGCATGCCCTCAAATTCCTCCTTCCCCATCCCCCCCTGACAAAAAAAAACCCCAGTGAACCACCACCTCCCTGAAGCTATCAAATAAAAATTATGGGGCCACATGGACCCTCCTCCTCCGGGGACCACCACCTCCCTGGAGCAACATATTAAAAGTAGTGGGGGGAGGCATGTGGACCCATTCCTGGGAACCACCACCTTCCCAGGGCAACAAATAAAAAACAAAAAAATTGTTAAGGGTGGGTGGGCCCCCACTTCCCCTGGTGAGGTTTGAGGGACCCCCGGACCAACTAGAGACTCAGGATATTCCTACCCTAGTCCCTCGTTTTTGTTGTTGTTTGTTTTTGGGACTCATTTGAAGCAGAGTCCCTGAATGGCTGCCAACTCTTCCTAGTTGAAGTATTGGCAGCCAGTCCGATCTCTGCGTGAGATATCTGGGACCCGGCCTATCCTCTGCGTCCCTAGACATCTATTTTCTTTTAACTTTCAGTCTCTTCGAAACTACTGAATGGATTTACACCAAAGCAAGTGTGCAACAAGATCCGGCTTCTGCCAAACTTGGTGTAATTCCGTTCAGAGGTTCGGTCTGTAGGCATGTCTAAAGACTTTACGGGAAAATGCAGGGGGGGGAAGTTTTGGGACCCCACCATTTTTCTCAGCCCCCCTGCTTGACTGATCACCCCCAAACTTTCAAGTCAGTAGTTGAAACGACTGTTGTATTAGTTTTGAAGTTTTTTTGAAAATTCATGAAGCATTGCCAAAGTTATTGGCAAAACAAAAAAACGATTTTCCTATGGAAACTAGGTCCTTACTATCTACTGGCAACCGCCAGTAGGATGTGTGTGTGTATATATATATATATATATATATATATATATATGTTTGATGGCATGTGTAGCTGCAGATACACATGCTATGCATAGGTCCTGCCATCTGGTGTTGGGCTCGGAGTGCTACAAGTTGTTTTTCTTCGAAGAAGTGTTTTCAAGTCACGGATTGAGTGACTCTTCCTCTTCGGCTCCATTGCGGATAGGCATCGACTCCATCTTCGGTTGTTTTCTTTCCGCCATCTGGTTTGGATGTGGGTTTTTTTTCGCTCCGGTAGTTCGAGTAGGAAAAGTACTACAAACTCTCTAAATTCATCGGTATTGTTTTCGATCGCGTACCATCTATCATCGACAATTCGGTACCGGTGGATACAGCTCTCTACTTGCCCTTCCGGGCCCCCGGGCCCAACTCAGGCCTGGTCGGCCCGACCAAAGCCTTGTCAAAGCCTCATGGACCGGACCCAGTTTCAATTCTGTCCTCTGTGCCACGCCAAGTTCCCGTATACGGACCAACATCTAGTCTGTAACCTGTGTCTATCTCCAGACCACCGAGAGGATACTTGTGAGGCCTGCAGATCTTTCCACTCGAAGAAGACTCTACGAGACCGAAGAGCGTGAAGGTTGGAAATGGTGTCGAGAAGCACTGAACGCCTCGATGCAGAAGAGGAGGAGATGATGCACACCGCAGTCTCCGTTCGGGGGTCCGACTTCGAGCATGAGTCTGACAACGACCGACCAATCACGGCAGGCCAGCACATGAGGACACCTGCCCCAGCCCAAACTCAAGGCCTCGGGGACGCCACTGCCAGAAGGCCATGGCTCCACCCGTAAAAAGACTGCCGGTGACCAAGCAACAACTGCGGCACCGAGAAAGGCCACGCCATCGAAGCACAGGCTCCGAAATAGTCAAGCACTGACCCATCGAGTCGAAGCCTCGAAAATCCCTCCCGGAGCCGAGGCCAACATCTACTCCAGGCCTTTCGATCCAAAGGAAACAGTCTTTGGAGCCGAAAAGACCCATATATACAGAGGAGCATGGACTTTCCAAACAACTGAAAGAAAGCCATAGATTTGCGGAGGAACTTGCGCAAATGGAGGAACTTGATGAAAAACAGGCCACAATTCAAATTCATAAAGACACTGGCAAGATCCTCACTGCACCGCCTCTAAAAATGGAGGAAGCTAGCCTTTCAAACACATTTGGACACTGACCAGCCACCGGCTAAAGTGCCAAAACCCAGACAAAAATCTCCACCTCCTCAGTTCTCACCTCACCAGTATCCTCCTCATTCTCCTCAACTAACTGACTCTCCACCTATTACCTCCACTGCAGTCTCCAGTGCACTCTGCAGAGTCACACCAAGATGATGTCAACCCATGGGACCTTTGATGATCCCATTTCTGACAATAGTCCAGAGTGCTATCCGTCAAAGCTATCACCCCCAGAGAATAGCACCTCATACACTCGGGTTCTAGCTAGGCCATCGTCATACCATAACGTAGCCATGCACACAGAACCTCTTGAGGATGATTTTCTATTAAATACGTTGTCCTCAACTCACACCACGTACCAGAGTCTAGCCATGCTTCCTGGCATGCTAAAACATGCACATCAAATCTTTCAGAAACCAGTTAAGGCAAGAGCAATCACTCCTAGGGTAGAAAAGAAATATAAGCCGCCTCCTTCGGACCCAGCTTTTATTACCCAACGGCTATCCCCAGATTCTGTAGTGGTCAGTGCAGCAAGGAAAAGGGCTAGCTCCCAGTCGTCTGGTGACTCACCGCCACCAGATAAAGAAAGCAAAAAAGTTGATGCTGCTGGTAAAAGAGTAGCATCACAAGTGGCTAATCAATGGAGAATAGCCAATTCCCAAGCGCTAATGGCTAGATACGATAGGGCCCACTGGGACGAGATGAAAGACATAATCCAGCATCTCCCCAAGGATCAACCGAAACGAGCCCAGCAAATAGTCGAGGAAGGGCAGGCCATTACGAATAATCAAATCAGGTCAGCGTTACTCCGCAGACACAGCCACAAGAACTATCAATACAGCAGTCACCATTAGACGACACGCATGGCTTCGGTGGTCAGGCTTTAAACCTGAAATCCAGCAAGCTGTTCTTAACATGCCATTTAATGAAAAACAGCTGTTTGGCACACAGGTTGATACAGCCATTGAAAAAAATGAGAGGACGCCGACACTGCTAAAGCTATGGTAGCGCTTTACTCAACACAGTACAGAGGCTCATTTCGAAAGCTTCAATATAGGGGAGGTTTAGAGCCCAAACATCTGAGGCATCTACCTCGCAATCCAAACCGTCTTACCAGCCACAGTACCAAAGAGGGGGGGGGTTCGAGAAACCTACAGGGGACAATTTCACAGAACTAGGGGAAAATATCAGCCTTCAAAGCAAACTACACACACCAAGCAGTGACTTGCTCCACATCTTCCCTCACCACACTTCCCCCTGTGGGAGGAAGACTGCAAACGTTCCACACACACTGGTGACCCATCGCAACAGACAATTGGGTCTTATCTGTTATCCAATATGATTACTGCATAGAATTCGCACAAATTCCTCCAGATATACCTCCAAAACCACACAAACTTTCCTCCCAACACAGTTCAGTGTTACAAGCAGAGGTACAATCATTATTACTCATACAAGCCATAGAGCTTGTACCACATCATCAAAAAGGAACAGGGGTTTACTCCCTGCCTTTCCTCATTCCCAAAAAAGACATTGAGACCAATACTGGATCTCAGAACTCTCAATCTTTACATCCTATCAGAACACTTTCACATGGTAAAACTACAGGATGTAGTCCCACTGTTACAAGAAGATTTTATGGCAACACTGGATCTCAAAGATGCGTATTTTCACATACCCATCCATCCAGCGCACAGAAAATATCTCAGGTTTGTAATACAAGGAAAACATTACCAGTCCCGGTGTTACCTTTCTGGATAACAAAAGCTCCCAGAGTATTTACAAAATGCCTTGCCGTAGGCGCAGCCTACATAAGAAGGCAACATTTCCATGGCTTTCCATATCTGGACGACTGGCTAATAAAATCCAACAGTCTAACACAGTTTCAACACCATACACATTATATAATACAGACCCTACACACACTAGGGTTCTCAATAAACTACCAAAAATCTCACTTACAACCAGCGCAGATTCAACAGCATTTAGGAGCCACATTAAATACCCAAACAGCACTTGCAAGCCGAAGTCCACAAAAGGTACAATCATTCCACAATATGTTACCACGAATCCAGCCAAACCAACAGTACACAGTCATATTTGTCATGAAACTGTTGGGCATGATGGCATCATGCATTGCCGTTGTCCCCAATGCAAGACTAAACATGCTGCCCTTACAACAGTGCCTTGCAAAACAATGGTCACAGGCACATGGTCAACTTCAAGATCTAGTGTTGATAGACCGCCAAACACACATCCCGCTTCAGTGGTGGAATTTCACAAATTTAAACAAAGGGCGGCCATTTCAAAACCCTGTGCCTCAAGCCACACTTACAACAGATGCATCAATTATTGGATGGGGCGCACACCTCAACAATCACAACATTCGGGGACAATGGGACAACAAACACAAACAACTTCACATAAACCACTTAGAATTGCTAGCTGTATTCCTAGCACTCAAAGCCTTTCAACCTCTTCTCGTTCACAAACACATTCTCATCAAAACAGACAATATGACTACAATGTACTACCAAAACAAACAGGGAGGAACCCGCTCATCACAACTTTGTTTTCTTGCACAAAAAATTACACATTGGGCAATTCACAACAACATTCACCCTGTAGCACAGTACATTCCAGGGATTCACAATCAATTAGCAGATGTTCTGAGCCGGGATCATCAGCAAACACACAAGTGGGAAATTCACCCCCAGGTACTTCACAAGTGTTTTCGCCAATGGGGAACACCAGACATAGATCTATTCGCCACCAGCCAGAACGCAAAATGCCAAAGCTTCGCATCCAGGTTCCCACACCCTCTATCCAAGGGCAATGCTCTATGGATCAACTGCTCAGGTATATTTGCTTACGCTTTCCCCCTCTCCCACTCATTCCATTTCTGGTTAGCACACTGCGTCAAAACAAACTCAAACTCATAGCGCCAACGTGGGCACGTCAACCATGGTACACAACATTGTTAGACCTATCACTAGTACCAAACATCAAGCTACCAAACAGGCCAGATCTGTTGACACAAAACAAACAACTGATCAGGCACCCAAATTCAGCAATAATCAATCTGGCTCCTGAAGTCTTAGAGTTTGGATACCTACATCTTCCACCAGAATGTATGGAAGTAATTAAACAAGCAAGAAAACCCACTACCAGGCAGTGCTGTGCAAACAAATGGAAAAGGTTAGTCTTTTACTGACAATCCAAACACATAACACCTCTTTCCGCATCCATACAAGACATTGTAGGTTACTTACTTTATTTACAAAAAGCAAAATTAGCTTTTTCTTCCATTAAAATACATCTCACAGCTATTTCAGCCTATTTACAAAATATACAAAACAAGTCTCTATTTAGAGTCCCTGTCATACAAGCCTTCATGGAAGGGCTAAAACATATCATACCTCCAAGAACACCACTAGAACCTTCATGGAATCTCAATATTGTACTCACACGGCTCATGCGTCCACCTTTTGAACCCATGCACTCATGTCAGATTCAATATCTAACGTGGAAAGTAGCATTCCTCGTTGCAATCGCTTCATTACGAAGAGTTAGTGAAATACAAGCATTCCCTATTGAACAACCCTTTACACAAGTACACAAACATAAAGTTGTACTTCGCACAAACCCAAAATTCCTACCTAAAGTCATCTCACTGTTTCATATAAATCAAACAGTGGAACTTCCAGTCTTATTCCTACAGCCAGACTCAGTAGCAGAAAGAGCGCTCCATACAAAAGAGCATTAATGTATTGCATTGACAACAAAATCATTTAGAAAAACTAAACAGTTATTTGTCGCATTCCAAAAAACCCATACTGGTAATCCCATCTCAAAACGAGGACTGGCCAGATGGATAGGAAAGTGCATCCAAACATGTTACCTAAAAGCTAAAAGACAGCTATTAGTAACACCAAAAGAACACTCCACCAGGAAGAAAGGAGCAACAATGGCATTTCTAGGAAATATACCGATGACAGAAATCTGTAAAGCAGCCACTTGGTCAACACCCCATACATTTACCAAGCATTACTGTGTAGATGTGTTAGAAACATAACAATCCACAGTAGGACAGGCTTTACTAAGAACACAGTTTCAAACAACGTCAACTCCAACAGGCTGACCACCGCTTATGGGAGGAAAACTGCTTAGTAGTCCATGCATAGCATGTGTATCTCTAGCTACACATGCCATCGAACGGAAAATGTCACTTACCCAGTGTACATCTGTTCTTGGCATGTTCCGCTGCAGATTCACATGCGCCCTCCCTCCTCTCTGGGAGCCTGTAGCCGTTTAAGTTACACTTGAATTTGTATATATATATCTCTATTCCATTTGCATGGACATCTCTTTCTTTACACACTATCACTCCTACCTTACCCTCTGCGGGAAAACAATCTAAGATGGAGTCGATGCCCATGCGCAGTGGAGCTGAAGAGGAGGAGTCACTCGATCCTGTGACTCGAAAACACTGCTTTGAAGAAAAACAACTTGTAACACTCTAGAGCCCAACACTAGATGGCAGGACCTATGCATAGCATGTGAATCTGCAGCGGAACATGCCACGAACAGATGTACACTGGATAAATGACATTTTCCATATCCTACTTGAGGTCGCCACTAATTAATTGTAGTTGGGACCATATTTCCATAAGAAAAACATGTTTTTGACTTGCCTATATCTCTGGCAAGCATTCTGATGAATCTTCACAAAATGTTCTAAAAAAAAAAAAAAAAATGTCCCAGTGGTTTGGGCTGTAGCCTTGTTCAGAGGTCCTATGGGAATTAACATAGGAAAACGACAGATAACCCCAAAACTTTCCCTGCGCAACAAGAATCACTGGGACTTTTTTACAATATTTTGTGAATATTCATCAGAATGCAATAGAGGCACCCTTTTTCCTACTGGAATGTGCTTTAGGAGTTATTAATACTTGCCTTTTTGCTTTAAGGGAACATGTTTGAATACATCTCGGAATCTTATCTAGCTAATCCTTGTTTTGAAATGGGATTACCTTTATGTGGTTGTTGGAAAGCAACAAAAAGTTGATTAGTTTTCCTAAAATCTTTTGTGCTGTCAATGTAGTACATTAAAGCTCTTTTAAGATCAAGAGTGTGTAGAGCTCTTTCAGCAGTTGAGTCTGGCTGTAGAAAGAAGACTGGCAATTCCACTGTTTGATTAATGTGAAAAGGTGAAATCACCTTAGGTAAACATTTTGGGTTTGTCCTAAGTACTACTTTGTGTTTGTGTACTTGGAAGAACGGTTCTTCCAGAGTAAATGCCTGAATTTCCAAACAGATGTACACTGGGTAAGTGACATTTTCCATATATGTATATATATAGTAAATGCAAGCATCAAAAAATAAAATCCATCTCATATTACACTTCAGGTAGTATGGGTCAAAGTTAAGGGTGGTAAACCATACGTTTATGGTGAAATTGGTGTCAAAAGACTCGCACTGATGCTTGTTACTGTCGTGGAGGTGGATAATTTCACTGAAAAAGGATCTACATGTCCGGTCTCAAAGAGACCACTTATCTCAATTTTGGACCACTACAGTAAGGCCATTTACCCCCTTTTTAGGTCTGGCCAGACCGTGCATCTTCGCCAACCTTATATGATCAACCTGAAAAAGAGCTTTCAGAAGTACTACAGAGATGAGTTTTTGCTCTGCCCACATGTTGGTGGACTTGATTACGTTTTGAGTGGACAAAAGTAGTGTGCTTCCTCTGAAATAATGCTTCCTTTCACACACTCCTGGGGTTACCTTGTTTATCCAGGTATCTGGCTGCCTGAGGAAGGCTCATCAACACATAATCAAGCTTACAGTGGGATTGAGCTTGACCTTCGGGAGCACCCACATGACGCTGTAATGCTATTAACAGTTTTGAATAAGTAGATAATTCACAATGTTTGGTTTTCTCTGGCAGCAGCACAGAGGCAGGGCAGCAGTCCTGAGGAATATATTGCTGTCCCATCACACTGAACTTCCCTTTCCATCATTAACTTTAGACTTCAGAGTGCAGGTGTGTATGAAAGGATATAATGTCTAGGGTTAGACTAACCTTACTGCATTTTTATATACTTTAATGCGGCACTCCTTGAAATAATTATGTTTTTTTCTTTTTGAATCTGTAGGAAGCTGGCTCTGTTTATACTATATCAAAATGAGATGTAGTGTGCACAGAGTCCCGGGGTTCCCCAAGAGGCTTGACAAAGGCAATAATAGATAATACTAATGCTCTGTTTGTGGTCGAGCAGTTAGGCTTATCAGAGGGTATTGTTAAGCATTTGTTGTACACACACAAGCAGTAAGTGAAAACACACACTCAATGACTTAACTCCAGACCAATAGGTTTTTATATAGAAAAATATTCTTTTGTTAATTTATTTCTAGAACTACAAGATTCATTTAGCAAGTAAGTACATCAAATGAAAGGTACTGTGCGTAGTAATACTTAAGACTTTGAGTAGAATCAATATTGTACACAGTTTTCTTTAAAATGGCAAAAATCTATTTTAAAAGTGGAAACTGCAATTTTCAACAGTTCCTGTGGGAGGTAAGTACAGTACAGTTTCTGAGGTAAGTACCACACTTAAGGGTTATGTCTCCGGGGCATAGGTAGCCCACCATTGGGGTTTCAAGGTAACCCCAAACACCCAACAACACAGGGCCGGTCAGGTGCAGACGTCGCACAGGAGCAAAAATAATGTGGACCCGTATGGAGACAGGGGGTACTCCGGTTTCAGTCTGCTTGCAGGTACCCGTGTTGTCGAAGGGCAGACCAGGAGGGTTTGGAGGAATACTGGAGGGGCCCCAAACAGGCACAAAAACCACAACCTGAGTGACACTGGGGCGGCGGGGTGCAGTGTGCAAAAAGGGTGTCTGGTTCTCAAAAGAACTCTATGGAGGACCCAGGGGTCATTTATGACACTGCAGGCAGGGCACAGGCGGCCTTTCGGGCAAGCCACCGACTGGGCAAGGGTGACATCCGCCTTCTGGTCATTGTTGCACCTGTGGTCGGTTTCTCTCTGTCTTGGGGGGCTGCGATGCAGTGCTTCTCCAGTCGTCTGATATCTTTGTCCTGGGCAGTCGCAGTCAGGGGGGGGTCCTCTGGATTCCCTCTGCAGGAGTCGTGGGGGGTGCAGAGAGGTCAGCCCAGGGTGGACACGTCGGAGTCACCTGGGGGTTCTCTGAATAGTTGGTTCCTCTGGAAACGGGGTGTTGGGTGCAGAGTAGTTGGACATGCGCTTTTGGAGTGAGGTGAGAGTCCCTTTAAAGTTGGTTTCTTGGTCTTTTTGGACAGAGCTGCTGTCCATGGGAGTTTCTTGGTCCTCTGTGTTGCAGGCAGTCCCATGGAGGCTTTTCAGGGGTCGCTGGTCCTGCAGAACTCGTTGCTTCTTTTCTTGCAGCTTTTTGAAGCAGGAGATGGGCCGGTAGGGCTGGGGCCGAGTCAGTTGGTGTCTCCTTCTCTTCTCTGTGGGATTTTCAGCTCAGCAGTCCTTCTTTCTTGAGTTGGTCAGGAATCTGAGGATCTGGGTTCAGGGTTGCCCCGAAATACTACATTTAGGGGTGTTAGGGTGAGAGGGCAGTAGCCAATGGCTACTGTCCCTGAGGGTGGCTACACCCTCCTTGTGCCCACTCCCTCTGGGGAGGGAGGCACATCCCCATCCCTATTGATTCTACTCCTCCAAAGCAAGATGGAGGATTTCTCAATGAGGGGGTCACTTCAGCTCTGGTCACCTTATGGGTGGACCTGGCTGGAGGGGTGACTCCTCCTTGTTTTTCTCATTATTCCTCTGGACTTTCCACCAAAAGTGGAGCTTTGTCCGGGGGCTGGGCATCTCCACTAGCTGGAGTGCCCTGGGGCATTGTAACACGAAGCCTGAGCCTTTGAGACTCACCGCTAGGTGTTACAGTTCCTGCAGGGGGGAGGTGTGAAGCACCTCCACCCAGTACAGGCTTTGTTTCTGGCCCCTGAGAGCACAAAGGTTCTCACCCCAGGGTGTCTGAAACTTGTCTCTGTGGCAGGCTTGCACAGACCAGTCAGTCCTCCACTGAAGGATTGGGTAAAATACAGGGGGCATGTCTAAGATGCCTTCTGTGCATTTTTTTTAATAAATCCAACACTGGCATCAGTGTGGATTTATTATTCTGAGACGTTTGATACCAAACTTCCCAGTGTTCAGTGTAGCCATTATGGAACTGTGGAGTTCGTTTTGACAAACTCCCCAGACCATATACTTAAAATGGCCACACTGTACTTACAATGTCTAAGAATGGACTTGGATGCTGTAGGGGCATAATGCTCATGCAGCTATGCTCTCACCTGTGGTATAGTGCACCCTCCCTTAGGGCTTTAAGGCCTGCTAGAGGGGTGACTTACCTATGCCACAGGCAGTGTTTTGTGTGCATGGCACCCTGAGAGGGATGCCATGTCGACTTTGCCTTTTTCTCCCCACCAACACACACATTCTGCAATGGCAGTGTGCATGTGTTAGGTGAGGGGTCCCTTAGGGTGGCACAACACATGCTGCAGCCCTTAAGGACCTTCCCTGGTCACAGGGTCCTGGGTACCGCTGATATCTTGTACAAGGGACTTATCTGTGTGCCAATTGTGGAAACAATGGTACATTTTTAGTTAAAGGACACTGGTGATGGGGCCTGGTTAGCAGGGTCCCAGCACACACTGTCAAGTCAGCATCAATATCAGGCAAAAAGTGGGGGTGTATCTGCAACAAGGAGCCATTTTCCTACAGAATCCTACAATGCCTTTATTTTATTTGGAAAACAAGTATTCAGCCTTTTGACTGGCCCCAGTGCGCAGAAATGCTGATGATGTGAGATGTATTTCTTTTTATGAAATCTGTTCATAATGCCAAAAATCTATTTGAATCTTGTAAACAATATGGGCAGAGAAATATTTTTCTGTAATTGACATAGTAGCTGCATTTGATACCAGAAGCTATGAAAATGGTCTTACTGAAAGCACTTTTTCAATGCTACGCATTACAACCTGGAGTACGTTCATGTTGCCTCCATTACAGGCAAAGAACAGTTTTAGCGTGATTCTTAAGGAGGACCCACTTGAGAGAAAGCATAGGACTGTCTTCAAATTATACTTCAGGTTCATCTTAAATAACTCCTTTGGAATTGGCAGATGGGCGAACTGCAGAAATTGTTTGTTGCTCTCTCTCTGGATGCCTGATACATAGAATAAGAAATGATACGTGACTAAGACAGTGAAATAAACATGCTTTTTTGTTTACTGTCAACAGTGTGACCTGTAGCAGAAAATACATGTTATTTGGAGTTTTGGGTTCCTGGTTAGTTGTGAATATGTTTTTCAGGCAGCCATTTAAATATTGCTGTATGTTATTTATTTGGCTGATGCATGTGAAGTGGTCGTCTCTAATAAGCAGCCGGCTAGCTAGCAGTGTTTCGGTGTTAGCACTGAAATAGTAAATCATGTTGCACGATATAGGGCCATCGGCAGAGTTGTACATGAGTGTAAGCATTGTGATGGCACACACAGCTACAGGATATAGATTTAATAGGAACACTGTGAGACTCCAAACACAAGAAAATCAAGAGACGTTACCTAAAAGGACTCAAAAACTGGCAAGCCACATGTGGCATGGTAGAATGCCATCGGAAGAGTTGTGCAGGAGTGTAGGCATTGTAATGGCACACACAGCTACAATATATAGATTTATTAGGTACACTGTGTGAGACTCCAAACACAAGAAAATCAAGAGACGATACTTAAAAGAACTGTGGCAGAGCCACATATGGGTTTAAGTACTGTCAAATTGTGTTGCTCCATCTTCAGGTACATCATCTGAGCTGTTTCTGTAAGCAAGGTGTGTAGGATGGTGGTGTACTGGAAGAGTTGTGCATGAGTTTTGTTCTGTATTGAGTAAAATACTGTAGGAAAATGTATTTGTGTGGAAAAGTGTTCCAGTACAAAAGATAAGGCTGCCACCTGCTAGAAATCACACAAATTAAATAAAATAAACCTGTGCTTATTTTCTTGTATTGTGAGACAGTGCAGTCAGTGACGCAACACACACACAATAGAACAAATCGCACAAAACACATTAAAATTCCACAACCAATTTTAAATAAAGAGAAGAAAAAATGTAAGTAAAATAAGACCAAAAGGACAAAAATCCAATAAGGGTAATTGGAGATGGAATTGTTAAATATTTGTGTGGCCAGTGAAATGAGCAGTCGCCCTCCTCTATGGTCACTCAAAGCCAGATCGGGGTTAGGATTCCTCCCATTGGGTTTGGTGCAATCCTGACAAAAAGGGGGGGAGGGGGTAGGGGGGCTTTGCAAGTGCCACCTAACATTTGCCTGTGACAGTTAATTAAATTCCTTGGCCCACCACAACTGGTCTTGCCAGAGGAAGAAATCTTTCTTCTTGGAGCAGATTTCACACCTGCCTCCAGCAAATTCAGGCATGGTAAAGGTAACTTTCTAAAAGTTGCATTTCTCTTATATTCACTAGAAATCTGACTTAAATTTTCATTAAATATTAAAATAAGTCTTTAAATCAATTCTGTAGCTGATAGGAAAAGTCAAAATATAGATTATATACTTTTGACATCTATGTGCCAGCTACAGCCTGACCAGTGACACTGTTGTTCTGGGCCTAGTCACTGGCAGAACATCCCATTTCTAATATCACGTTTCATTCCTACCTGGTGGGCAGCAAGGTGTACTTAGCTGTGACTTATTTAATATTTAAAATCAACTTTACTTAGCTGTCACAAAGGTGATTTTGACAGGTTTATGCAGCAGGGTCCTGCTATAAGACCAAGAGGATAGATCTGAAGCCATGTTTTCACTGTAGTGAATGACACAATATGTGCTGGTATTTAATTGTTCATGTCATGGGTTTCTGCACCATTTAATTTGCCTTATATGAAAGTTACATGTGCAGATCAGGTTTCAAGCCAATTCAACATGCTTTGTGGTTCAGAGCACATACATTGGGCACTGGATAGAGTGTTTGAGTTCACACTACCAGGAAGTGAGTCTTAACGAAAATCAGAAAAAGAGGGTGGTAACTTTCAGACTTGACATCCTTAGTGTGGTATTACCCCAAACTTTTTTGTCTTCCCCATTCATGTTTGCTGAATTCATTGTTATTGACTTTAGGGCTCTGTGCACTTTACCACTATTAACAAGTGCTAAAGTGCTTGGCGCGCTTTCAATCTTTCACATTTAATTTGCTTATAAGTCCCTAGTAAACGGTATTATGTGCACCCAGGGCCTGTAAATTAAATGCTACCAGTGGGCTGACCACTCATTGTGGCACCCACTAAAGTAGCAATTTTAAAACGTGTCTCCCACTGCAGCCTGTTTCACAGTGTTTGACTGCCATTTCAACATGACAAAATAAATCTTTTGCCAGACCTAAACCTTCCCTTTTAAAATGTATAAGTTGCCCCTAAGGTAAGCCTTAAGGGCTCATCGGGAAGGGTGGGTTGTATTTAAAAAGCAGGACATCTATACTTAAGTTTTACATGTCTTGGCAAGTTGTTTTTCACTTTGATAAGCCCTATCTCTTCCATTGACTAACACGGGGTTACCTTATTACATTTAATAACTGCTAACTTTAGATTGGGATCAGGTAATGATATGCTGTTTACGCTCAAATGATTTAACTCAAATTGTCATTTAAAATAATCTTCAGTGGTCGAGTCAGATTTTAAGTTACAGTTCTGAAAAGGCCACTTTTAGAAAGTTGCATTTTCTTGTCCTAAACATTTGTGTCTTCTCTCAGTGTCCTGGGTCACATGACTGTGAATGGCTATGTGATGTGGTTTGTGTGTTATTTCCAGACAGTGCCACAAATGGGGCTTAGGTGTGGACAGGACTCATGTACTTCAAATGGCTTTGCATACTGCACACAAAAAGGAACTTAACACCAGGTCTGTCCAACCCTAGGCAGTTTGGAGTCCTGACAGCGGAAGGGCATGAACTTTCCAAAACCTGATGTGGGCTCTGCTCTCCCTCCCTCTCCCCATCAGAACGCTTCGGGACATGTGGAAGTTACACAAGAGGGACTGACCTGCTTCAAGAGGACATGAATGCTGCTTGAAGGATCCTGGACCTTTGGATCACAGTAGTGGAAGGTCCTGCTGCAAGAAAAGGTGAAACTCCTACATTTCGGGCGCTTGACGGCTTGCAACAACCTCCAACGCAATGTTACAGTGAAACTTGCTCTTCACACTTACGAGTTTCTGTGGCGACTGGCAAAGTGCCACCTACACTTCACAGTATAGCAGCGACAGCCAGCAACGCCCACCAACTTGGCCTTCTCCCTGTGAACTGAACTATTTGTGCCTGGCGCAGAGGTGACTTTTTCAGAGGCACTTACCTGGATCCAGCATCCGGCCCATACTCCACCATGGTCAGCCTAAACTTGTGACTAAACTAGTGTAGCGCGACCAGAATGACTGTGAGTGTCGCTTTGTGATTTTAAGCGTTATATTCACTAAAGATTTTAAAATTGCATATCCCCAGTTCTACTGATTAGACTTTTGCTGTTCTGCTATACTTTTATTTATTAAAATATACTCTGTTTCTCTTTATTACTTATTGAGTGCTGCATAAATACTTTACACTTTATTTCTAAGTTAAACCTGACTGCTTTTGTGCCAAGCTAGCAAAGGGTTGAGCACAGGTTAATTTAGTGACTTTTGTGGTTCACCCTTTCAATGATTGTGTTTGATGCCTCAGTGGGACTTCCACCCCTCTAATCAAGGAGCCCAATTTTTTTACATCTGTGTTCAGTTCTGGGATCCAGTACTTCTGTTTGTGCAGTGCCACTCAATGATTTGTGCAGAACTAAAATCCCATATAAATAATCTGACAACAGATTCAAGCTTTTTTTATTTATTTTTTATTTAAACATTCTTGATTGGCTATTTTTTCAAATTCCATTCCTACCTCATCATTTGTGCACCTAAAGGGTCCTAGGAAAAGGTGGATGGTCCTGGAAGAGAGAAATGCTGAGGCATAGAGGGGCTTGGCAGAAATTAAACTATTGCTGACACAGTAACTGAGTCTGAAATAGCTGGGCCAAAAAAAGCAAAAACTCGAGTGGTAATGGTGGCAGTGCCCAGCAGTGCCCATTGGAGACAGGACGGTACACAAACTCCAAGGATCCGGTATCTAACTTTGCTGTGGGAGATGACATACACAAGTTTTGCAATGGATAGGGTCATTGAGGAGGAAGCCTCTGTAGACTTACACCTAATAAGGGCACAGATTGATGAAATACCTACTCGTAAAAGAGACCCTTGGTCTTACCACTGAAAAGGTGCAGCATGAAGTTTAGGGAAAGACAGAAGCTATCATGCCAGTCCTAAATGGCTTTTATGTATTACTCCAGGAAGGCACTAGAAAGTTGGGTGAAGGGCAGTAAATTGAATGATAATAATTAACTATACAGTCTTATTCTCAGCACACTTTCAGTCATTGATTTGCAGAACAGCACCAACACCTCATTGATTCTATTCTATCTGCAGTGAGCTTGCCAAGGAAGCACACCTATGGCGCAGCACCAGGTTCCACAAAAAAGTACATGGGATGGGTGGTGCAGAAGAAGGGTGGACAGTGTGCCCCCTAACAGGAGAAAGGGTGTAATAAGGATACATCCAGTGAGTTCTCTCAAGGACCCAAAAGAGTTCCCAGAGGAAAGATTCCCAGTTCCAACCTCACCAAATGAAGAGTGGCTTCTTTGGGAAGAAGCCCCTGGGCCACTTCAAGCCCAAGCACAATGAATGTTACCAGTACAGGTAGCTTAAGGGGGATTTCAACAGCGAGAACTGCTGGACCCAAGGTTCCCCAGGTGTGGGGGGGAAGTACAGAGGTTACCCTAGTGTCACTGGGTGACAGTAAGACAGTACCAAAGGTCCACACGCTTAGTAATACTAGAAAGCATAGGGAGTGGGTTACCATCAATGGACAGTGGGGGGGGGGGGGGAAGCTCTTACAGACACAGGAGCCAGCATGACTACTGTTAAGTGTCATCTGGTATCCTCAGAGTAGGTAAATCCCAACATATTCCACCAGGGAGCACCAGATGACAACCACGACAGCCATTACCCCGTTGCTCTGGTTCCCTATGAAGGGGGGGCCTCAGTGCTCAGGTTCTTTATAGGTAGCGGTGAATCCAGTTATGCCTGCGACTTTCTGCTTGCAAATGACCTGGCGCACACCATCTGGAAAGAGGTAGTGCTGTGGTCCCACCTGGAGAGGTTAGGATTGCCTGAATGAGGGTGTCTGATGTCACATCGTTCATGGCAGTCCAAGAGGGAAGTCAAAAGGACCTGGAGCCTGGAAAAATTACCCAGGTACTTGAGAAGGGCAAAGGTGCGGGAAACCAGCCCCTGTGATTCCCATGGTCTGGGAGGAGGCTGAGCCTGAGGTTGACGCATCAGAACCTACTTGTAGAGACACTGCTGCCCTGCAAGACCTACCTGAGTTGGCCATAAGGCAGACAGAAAGGCGCTGCCCAGGTAAAGTTCTGCAAAGCACAGGAGTGCCTTACTCTGGAGGGTCTACAGAGGCAGCCAAGGCCCATGCAACTGCCAACACCTCTGTTGAGCCCCAGATTGGGAGAAGGATCTCTTTCATAGTGAGCCAAAGGTTCCTGGTGCAACCCGTGTGTTGGTGGGTCCCCAGTGCCACATGGGTTAGCTACATGATGTGCTGCTGGCAGGACTGTCTGAGCAGACCGACCTTTGCAAGGCTGGTCACCCACTTCTTTTGGCTTCGAATGAAAACGGCCTCAAGTGCATGCTGCAGGCCCTGTCCTTCGTGTCAGGCCAGTGGGAAGTCCAGGGGAAGCTCCCCTGGCTCCTCTCCCTGTTGTAGACACCTTATTGAGAGGATGGCCATCAACATTGTTGGGCCTTTGGACCCCAAGACTGCCCTAGGCAACATGTTTATCCTGGTTGTGGCGGCATATGCCACTTAGTACCCGGAAACCATACTTCTAAGGACAGTGACTGTGCCTGCAACAGTCAGGGTACAGATGGGGATCGTTACCTGGGTGGGTGTTCCCCAGAGAGGTGGTGTTTGACTAAGGCATCAACTTCATGTCGGTGTGGGATGTGTGTTGGGTAACATACAACTTCTCCACACCCTACCATCCCCAGACCTATGGCCCTGTTAAAAGGTGCAAGAAGATCCTCAAAGGCATGATCATGGGCTTGGCAGAGGTCTTGAGGCAGAAGTGGGCAGTCATCTTGCCGTGGATGAAGTTTGTTTACAGGGAGGTGCCACAGAGGGGAGTAGGATTCAGTCTCTGAATGTCTGTATGGCCATCTTCTCAGAGGGCCTTTCAGCCTTGTAAAGGAGGGATGGGAACAGGCTGCAAAGAGCACCTCCTCCCCTTAAAATGATGTAGTCAGCTACATGTTGGCTCTCGAGACACCACTGAGAACCTGGAAGCCAGCCACAAAGTAATGAAAAGCTGGCATGACCAGAAGGCGACTCCTAAATGGTGGACCTCCGGACCCCTGGAACATTTTAGGGGTCTTGCATGTCAACCTCCTCAAGTTCAAGTTCAAGTTCTAGAGGTTGGAGGTAACCATGCTCCTGGTGATGAATGATTAGGTGAAAGAAGGAGAGTGAACTTTTTCCAGACTTAACTTTCAAGGAGCAGGATGGATCAGTGGAAGGATGTGTCCTCTTTCCTACCCTGATCCCAGAACAACAAAGAGACTGTTGCTGCTTGTTGGGGCAATGCGCCTCTCTTTTCTTACTCACCCCATGGCTCACGACTTGGTGCACCCATGACATCGACACCAGGGACAGCATATCTGTCAAAAACAAAATTTACACGCTGTGACAAAATGAGAGCCAGCATCATGGGGTAGGTCTCCAAGATGCCACATTTAGGGGTGAGGTAGGCCCATGGTCCAGTCCACTGGTTCTGGTTCTCATGGATGCCACATCATATTTCACGGTCTGTGTGGATGTCAGAGGGCTCACTCAGGCTAAGACGCTCGCCCCATTCACTGAGTTGATGAGTTCATCGATTGGTTAGGAGCTGCCGAGTTACTGACCTCCTTTGACTTCATCAGGGTACTGACAGATTGCCTTACCTAATGGGGATAAGCATAGGTCTACATTCTCCACCCCAGAGGGCCACTTTCAGTTTTGGGGGATGCCCTTTGGGTTAAAGAATGCCCCTTCCACCTTTCAGAGGCTGATCAACCGGGTTCTACCTGGGCTGGAGGTCCTCAGTCGCACCTATTTGGATGACATTACAGTCTTCAGTTCTAGTTGGGATGACCACCTTCGGGCAGTGCTCAGGCCCTGCAGAAGGCAAACCTGGCCATCAAGGCCAGTAAGTGGCAGATAGGGCAGGGTTCTGTTGTATACTTGGTCTACCAAGTCGATGGGGACAAACCACACTGTCTTGGGAACCCTCCCCCCAAAAGACCCAGACTGAGCTGAGGTTCTTCCTGGGCCTCACCATCCACTACAGGAGATTCATTAAGTTTATGGCACCATTGTTGCCCCCTTGATGGAACTGACTTCTGAGATGTAGCCTGTTAGAAATGGGGTTTTTGGTTGGCAGTCAGGTTACCCCCTGTCCAAGCAAAAGCCCTCACTCTAGTCAGGGTAAGTCACACACAATCCAAGATTATCCTGTGCCCACCCTCTGGTAGCTTGGCACGAGCAGTCAGGCTTAACTTAGAAGGCAATGTGTAAAGTATTTGTGCAATAAATCATACAATACCACCATATAGCACCACAAAAATACACCACACAGTGTTTAGAAAAATATATAATATTTATCAGGATAATTGGAGGTCAAAAAGAATAAAGTTGCAATGTGAATTTGTAGAGATATCACTGGAAAGTGATATAAGAATGTCTTAAGTCTTTAAAAAGCAAACAAAGTCTCTTTCAGCACAAAGTACCTGGTTTGGAGCGGAAAATCTCCTCAGAGGGCCACAGAAGAAGAGATGCGTGGAAAAAGGGTGTGTGCGTCGATTTCTCCCCAGCACACACGGACTTGCGTCGTTATTTTTCACGCGGGAAGTCGTGTGTCGTTTTCCGGCGCGCGGACAGTCTCTTTCTGTGGATCGCAGGGATTACCAGATGTCCCGGGTCTGTGCGTTGATTTTCCTGCTTGTTTTCCCAAGTACTTTTAAATGCCAAGGCGAGGTGGCAGTGAAACTGCACACACAGGCCCTGCGATGGCAGGCCTGAGACAAGTAAAAGGGGCTACTTAAGTGGGTGGCACAACCAGTGCTGCAGGCCCACTAGTAGCATTTAATCTACCGGCCCTATGCACATAAAGTGCACATTACTAGGGACTTATAAGTAAATTAATAGTCCAATCAGGTATGATTCAAGGTTACCATGTTTTAGGGGAGAGAGCATATGCACTTTAGCACTGGTTAGCAGTGGTAAAGTGCACAGAGTCTAAAAGCCAGCAAAAACAGTGTCCAAAAAGTGGAGGGAGGCAGGCAAAAAGTTAGGGGTGACTACCCTAAGGCGGTCAGGTCTAACATAGCCCAAAACGGTGATCTGGACAGAGGCGTGCAGGAATACTTTAGGCACCTTGCCTCAGCACCAGAGCTCAAGGTACCTTACTTCTCCATAGAATTAATTGTGGAAACAGACTCATCTGCTGGAGCTGTGTGCTCATAGCTGAATAATAAGGGCCAGGACCAACCTGTAGCCATCATCAGTAGGTGGTTACTTCCTAGAAAACAAAGGAGGAGTGCTATAGAAAGGGATGCCTTTGCATTAGTCTGGGCACTGAAGAATTTGAGGCCATACCTATTTAGGTCTCACTTTCAGCTTTATACAGACCACTGATGCCTCAGATGATTTATACAGACGAGGGGTGAGAATCCTAAACTGTTGAGGTGGTCCGTCTCTCTATAGGGAATGAACTATATAGTGGAGCACCGCCCGGGACTGGCCAAGCAAATCCTGATGGTCTTTCCAGGTTTTTCCGCATTAGTGATTAGATTAGCCATGAGGGTGGATAGTTCTCCCTGCTTTCAGCTGGGAGGGCCTGGCCAACACGTTTGACCTGACATCCTTTGTGTGGTATTCCTGCAAACGTTTTGCCTTCATCTCTCCTGTTTGCTGAATTAATTTTGGTGGGCTTTAGGACTCTGCACTTTACCATTGCTAACCAGTGTTAAAGTGCTTGTGCTCTCTCCTTCAAACATGGCAAAACTGGCCTACCGCTAATTGGCACATGTAATTTACTTGTAAGTATTCTAATCTATTCTTGAGGTCTAAAATAGCACATGGCTAACCCGACGCCTCCAATCATTGCTACAGACACTGAGGGGCATATTTATAGTCCCCTAGCGCCACCTGGTGCCACATTAACGTCATTATTTTTTACATTAATGTGGCACAACAAGGCTGAAAGCCACGCGCCATGTTTAGAGTGGGACAATGCATTCATTGTGCCACTGTGTAACCCTTTGCACTACATTATGCCTGCGCCAGGCATAATGTATGCAAAGGGGGCGTTCGCATGTTAGGGGAGCCGGAAAAGTGGCGTAAGGAAATTTGAGATTAAAGCAGCCATTAAAAGGAGACTTCCATTCTTGCAGAGTACATCAATAGCATCATCAATTACGCTATTGCCCCCTACCCTGCGCCATGGTGCACCGTATTTTAAATATGGCGCACACATGGTGGCGGTAGGGGTGGAGGGAAAGTGGCACTTGCTGCAGCGCCACTTTCCATAAATCTGCCCCGGAGTGTGGAATAGTGCTGGAAGGAGGATTCAAACACTGAAAAGCCAGGTCTTCAAAGTCTTGCGTACAGGAAGCTCACACTCCAGAAGATGCAGTTACAGGGGTAGAATATTCCAGAGTCTGGTAGCCCGAAAAGAAGTGGACTGGCCACCCCAGCGGGATCTGTAATTCCTGGGGACCTTCAGCAGCGGTGCTGGCGAAGAGTGAAGGACTCTCCCCAGGCGATATGGACAGGCTAAGGATTTGAGCAAAAGGAGGCCCTTGTTATTGATTGCCCTATGCATGATAAAGAGGGACTTAAACAGTACTCGGCATTCCACAGGAAGCCAGTGTAAGTCCCTCAAGGCCTTAGAGGACGAGACATGTTTAGGGGCACTCACCAGAAGGCGTGCAGCAGCGTTCTGTGCGATCTGCAGCCTCCTGACAACATAGCGGGGTGAGCCTAAAAAGATGGCATTCTCATAGTTGAGACAAGATAACACAAGGGCCTGAACAACCATTCTTCTGGCCATAAACGGAAGGAGATGGAAAACCTTCTGCAACAATTTCAGAATACCATAACAGCTGGCATTAAGTTTTTTTATTTATTTTTTTGCTTGATAGTCCATAGTAAGTCAGCAATCAAGCCCGAATACTCTTGATTGAATCTTTAGGAGTGGGCAGTTACCTAAGACTGTCTGGGAGAGAGCGCAAGGCCAAATTACTAAGGCCCTGATTTATACTTTTTGATGCTAAACTGCGCTAACGCAGTTTAGCGCCAAAAAGTATACCGCCCGCTAGCGCCATCCCAAGACCCCAGCCAGGCATCATATTTATGGCATGACGTTAGCTGGGAGTAAGGCCCTTTTAGCGTCAAAATATTTGACTCTAACCGGGTGGGGGAGGTGTAGGGAAAATTGGAGGTTGTGCTTCAAAGAATGCCGCTAGTCAGGTTACAGTCAAGAAAATTACTCTAACCTGATTAGCATCATATTTCGGCACACAACCCCCATGTACATGACTCCTGTCTAAGTAAAAACAGGAGTCATGCCCCCAGCCCAATGGCCATGCCCAGGGGACTTCAGAAGTCCCCTGGGCATGGCCATAAGGCCCTCATATATATATATATATATATATTTTTTTTTTAATATACTCACCTCTACTCACCTGGGATGGGGTCCCTCCATCCTTAGGAGTCTTCCTGGTGTCGGTGGGGTGCCCCTGGGTCCAGGGAAGGGCACCTATGGGCTCTTTCCATGGTCTCTGACTATGGAAATATGCCCACAGGTCCTCTAACGCCTGCCCATACCCAGGCGTTAAATAATAGCTCTAAGCAAGCTTAGGGACATTATTTAAGGTCCCCTTCCCTCCGTGCATGATTTTAGCGAGGGCCATAGAGTTGTTTTCTGCACAGGAACACCTACCTTGCATCTCATTCTCCAAGGTAGGTTTCCACGTCCAGAAAATGACGTTAACTCCATAACTTTGGAGCTAGACATGTCTGGTGCCAAAGTATAAATATGGAGTTAGGTTTGCGCTGAATTAGCGTAAAACAAATTACGCTAATTCAGCGCAAACTAAGTATAAATATGCCCCTAAGATTGGTACCCAACAGCATGACCTCTGTTTTACCTTCATTAAGTTTCAATTTACAACCCGCCGTCCAGCTTGCTACTTCATGAAGAAAAGAAGTCATAGATATATGACTGGAATTTAGGTCCGGGGAGATTTACATGACCAACTGAATGTTGTTGGCATAAGAAACCAGTGAAAGCCCATGAGATCGGACTATATCAGCCACAGGGTGTAAATAAATATTGAATAAGCTGGGGCTCAAGGTGGAGCCCTGGGGAGCTCCACAGCAAGATGGAAGGCTGGCTAAAAGAAAGAGCTGATCCTGGACCTGAAAAGAATGATTCTACAGGAAGGGGGAGAGCCAATCCAGTGCTCTGCCCCTGATACCAACTTTAGAAATCCTTCGCAGGAGGGTAGGATGGTCCCCGGTAATGAAAGCAGCACTGAGATCTAATAGGATAATGGCTGCTGATCCAGCTTGATCCAGGAGGCTCCTGAGTTCCCAAACCACTACTAACTGCTGTTTCTCTACTATCTAGAGGGTGAAAGTCCATCTGGGTGGGATGAAGAAGTGCATTTGATTCATGAAAAATTGAGATGTGTTCATTAACATATTTTTCTAGAAGCTTAGAGACTCCAGGTAACTGAGAAATTGGCCTACAGTTGCTCAGATTGGACGTGTCTAAGTTTGGCTTCTTTAAAAGTGGCTTAACAATTGCATGTTTCCATTGATGAGGAACAAGTCCAAAGGACAGGGAAAGATTGATTAGCTCTGTCATTACTGGGGCAATAACATCGGACTCTTGACTAAGAACATGTAATGGAGCAGGATCCAGGGGCGAGCCTGATTTGACCATATTTAAAAGATCCTTAACCATACACACAGTGAGCAGTTTAAAGACTGAAAGAGAACACTCTTGAGGGTCAAGGGGAGGTGTGCTGGGGCAAAGGTCAGCCAAATCGATGGTGTTAGGGAAGGAGGAATAAATGTCCATGATTTTTGCTGAAAGAAATAGGCCGGTTCATTGCAATATTCAGCTGGTTCCATTGAAGTGGGGCCAGCTGTCGTAGGCATGATAATATATTTAAGAATTTTAAAGATTTCTTTTGGGGAGCTGAAAGAATTGGCAATTTTAGTTGAATAGAAGGCAGCTTGAAATGCTAATGCTTTGATCTCCGCATGACCGCACCGGATGGAGATCCAGGACATCTACAACAGCTTTCTGTCACCTGTCACCGGAACCTGCAACTGACCCACCCAACCCCCTCCCGCTTCCCCCCAAACCCACCCAGACCATCCACGACTGGTCCACGCTCACCACAGAGGAAACAGTCAACATCCTGAACAGCACCCACTCCATAGCCACCTCGGACCCCTGCCCGCACCACATATAAAAGCAAATCCATCGCCCCAAGCTTCGTAACTGTATCAACTGCTCCATCAGCACAGGCACCTTCACCTTTGGACTGGAAACTCGCCAAAATACACCCTCTCTTCAAGAAACCTTGGGACGACCCAGCAGAACTAAAAAAATTCCGGACCATCTCACTGCTGCCCTACCCTGCCAAAGTACTAAAGAAAGTAATCCACGCACAACTACAACATTTTATCGAGGCCAACAACTCCCCGGACAGCTCCCAGTCCGGCTTCCACAGCAATCTCAGCATGAAGACAGCACTCCTGGCAGCCACCGACGACATCCGATTATTCCTAGACCGTGGTCACACCGCAGCACTCATACTCCTCGACCTTTCAGCAGCTTTCGACACGGTCTCCCACAGCACTCTGCGCACTGGAACCTGCAACCGACCCACCCAATCCCCCCCCCCCCCCCCGAACCCGCCCAGACCATTCACGACTGGTCCACGCTCACCACAGAGGAAACAGTCAACATAATGAACAGCACCCACTCCATAGCCCCCTCAGATCCCTGCCCGCACCACATATAAAAACAAATCTATCGCCCCCAAGCTTCGTAACAGTATCAACTGCTCCATCAGCACAGGCACCTTCCCCTTTGGACTGGAAACACGCCGAAATACACCCTCTCGTGAAGAAACCTTGGGACGACCCAGCAGAACTAAATAATTTCTGGCCCATCTCGCTGCTGCCCTACCCTGCCAAAGTACTAGAGAAAGCAATCCACACACAACTACAAAATTTTATTGAGGCCAACAACTCCCTGGACAGCTCCCAGTCCAGCTTCCACAACAATCTCAGCACGGAGACAGCACTCCTGGCAGCCACCGACGACATCCGATGGATGGAGTCAACTGTGGAGTCCCCCAAGGATCCTCACTGAGTCCCACGCTATTCAACGTATACATGGCCCCTCTTGCTGCCATTGTCAGAAGCCACAATATGTACATAGTGTCATATGCCGATGACACGCAACTCATCATTTCCCTCACCAAAGACCTGGACACAGACAAAAGGAACTTTTATGCAGGAATGGAAGCCGTCGCCACCTGGACGAGAGAAAGCTGCCTCAAGCTCAACTCCGACAAGACAGAGCTGATCTTCAGAAACACTACCTCAGCTTTGGATGACTCATGGTGGCCCACATCCCTATGCGCCACCCCACCCCCCCGCGGCGACCGCGCATGCCCACAACTTAGGACTCATCCTCGACTCCTCCCTATCCATGTCCAACCAGGTAAACTGTCACCTCCTGCTGGCACACACTCCACAAACTCCGAAAGATCTTCAGGACAGTCACCCACACCTTAGTCAGGAGCAAGCTCGACTACAGCAACACCCTCTACGCCGGCACCAAAACTAGGAACATTCAAAAACTTCAACTCATCCAGAATGCCGCCACCAGACTAATTCTGGACCTCCCCAATTGAGAATACACCTCCCAACAACTGAGGACCCTCCACTGGCTACTAGTCAAGAAGCGAATCGCCTAAAATTGAAACTATTTTTCTAAACTGGTTTGGGATTTTTCTTGTGTTTTCACTTCATTACTATTTGCGTGGTTTAAAATACTTTACATGCTGTCTCAAAGTTAAAGCAGTCTACTTTTGTACCAGGCTACCAGAGTACAGGTTAGTGACTTTTGTAGTTCACCCTATCAAGGATTGTGTTATTTGGGCTTCCACCCCCTCTCAACCAATAACCCAGTATCTTACAACCACCCAATAAGGGGTCACTTTTTTATCGTCTAAGCTATTGTGTCAATTGAATGGGAGCGTGGCAAGGTGGGCTGAGATGGCGTCAGAGAGAACAAGTACAAAATGTCCTGCTGTGTGTTACACATACACCACATCCAGCAAATAATCTTTTTATTGAATGAGATAGTGAACCTCAACTCATGTTCTAGTTCAGGAGCAGTCTGTAGGGCAATAGGCTTTTCCACTTTCCCCCAGCCTCCTCACCCCAGTAGCACAGGGCCCACCACGAGGGAAACCATAAGCAACCAGGAGTCCCTGGTGTGGAGTAAGAAGCATTGAGTAAAAAGCACATGGATGTTCCAGCACCGCCAGGTCTGGTGCTGTCTATCCTCTCTGTAAATTTTGCAGCATGCCCGTTAATATGTGTGGTGCATTATAGTAGAGTACATGTGCCTAAATGTGTAGATCCATAGCTTAAGCCCAGAACAGAAGGATGCACATTTACAGCACAGTTTCTCTGCCACAAAAGCATCTCTCAATTTTGATGGCTCTTCCTAAAGCAATAATGTAAGAAATATTTTGTCATTATCCAGTTTTTCCGAGGCTTCCTAAAATTGTATACGTCCTTTAAAAAAAAAATAGGTAGGCTTTCATGCGTTCTCTTTCCTCTGTATTTATGAAGAGACAGAACAGGGTGTTAGTACGAAGGGGACTGCTGCTGGCCCTGTCGTCATTGGCCTCGGGTAAGGACAGCGCTCAGCCCACCCCTGTAGATCACACTGCTTGGGAACTAGCAGCGCACAGCACTGGAGTCTCCCTCTCCTTACCTTTTGGAATAACCCATCCCATAATTTTTTGAAGTTGAAGTTTGAAGTTATTTTACAAAGCCTATTGCGAAGCTTATTGGAAAGACAGACCTACAGAGAAGTTAAGCGTTTCCTAATCTTTCAATGGCAATGTTTACAAGACAATTTGGAGGAAGAAAATGTTAGAGGTAGCGAAAGAGATTCATTTCCACTCTTGACTTTGTGCAGTGCGTTTGACAGCAGTGGAATTAAGGTGAAATCAATACCGAGAGTAATTTGCCATTCTGTGTTGAACCCACGATCAAATGCTTTATAGTGTAGTTCGACAACACTGATTCTCTACTTTCAAGGGGCATATACAGAAGAGAATACAAATGAGAGGTGACGTTATCGCAAACTCGGAATATGAGACTTTTATTAGCATAAGTGTGAAGGGACATAGAGTTGAAACCGTTTGTGCATGGGTTAAATGCAAATGTTTACTAACCAGGAGTTGAAGATCCCTGTGTATCATCGCAGGTAACTAGTGATACTTCAAATAAGCCGCTGGCCACCATAATACATAACATAGGATTTATGTTGATGCTGGTGATTACAAAGCAGGCAATCTAGAATGTTCTATTTGGTGGGTCAGTATTTTAAAGTGAGCAAATCTATCTAAGGCCAGTAAGGCTCAATCCGTTAAGGCCACACCACTGTCTCTTGGATACCACCTCAGTGCCCCAGATCGGTGTGAAGCCCTACTGAAAAACAGTGGAGATACATGCCAGTAGCATTCTTGACTAGAAAAGAAGTCCCCAAGAATAGGTAGCGAACAAAGGCCGCTTACCATGTCTGGTAATTTTTTGGCATACCTGCAGCCAGGATACGCACTGACTTAAGTCAGCTTTTCCCATCATGTTTCCAGGATCTGAAATAACTTCCCCGAATCCATCAGAACTTCGTCCACACTGCTCCAGTTTTGGAAAGAGTTGAATTCTCACTTCACTAAAGGATAGATGACAATGCATTCATCTTCCACAACTCAGCTTCCTTTCCCATTAATAGTTGACTTTATGCTTGTCTTTAACCACGTACAGCGCTCTGCTGCTTTTTGGCTAGGGTTACGCTATAACAGGGGCGGCTCATTAGTAGAAGTGTTGGGGCTCTGCCCATCCCCCATTTCCAGCCTCCTATTTCTTTTGAAAGCTTTTTACAGGCAGTGCGCCTAGCACTTTCGGACCATGCCTCTGACCCTTGGTCTGCGCGAGGGTCAAGCAGATTCATGACACTTCTCAAGTAGACATGTAACGAGTGTGCATGGGTCCCCATCGCAGCTTTTGCCAGATTTATCTAATGTCAACCCAGACCCGTTGCTTCCTGTGATGCGGTAGAGGCCCACCCACCTGTGACGCACACCATCCTTGCTGAATGAACACAGCACAGCACTGTAGGTTTCAGCCCTGTGCTTCCAGAGGCTGTCTGCAAATCAGCAAGGGTGCACCTTTCCCTACTTACCACATCAGCAGCTATCACTGAACATGCTTCACCTTGTGATGAGCTCGGAAAGGAGAGGGGCTCCAACGCACTTTGGAGAGCCTCTGCAACTCGAATTCCGACTGCAGCAACTTCTCGCTGCTAGATTACTAAAGGGCATGGAGCCAGACCAGCAAATTCTGCCAATCAGGGCTTTAAGTGGGCCGGGCCGCTCCTGGCATTAGACCTGGTAATAATTAAAAACGGACTTTGAAATGGGTCCCTATTGGACCCTATATAATTATTACTAACAGTACTGGTAAAAATAATGATCAATTTCTGAACAATGAATTTGTAAAAACGTTAAGCAATCAACGTTAATAATTTAGTTCCTGTTTATAGAGCACGTTTTCGTTAATCCTGCATTCCCCGAGAGTGCTGGCTGTTTCCAGGATGTTGTGTTTCTGTATTTTTTGGGCAGCATATTACTCTTGTATGGTGCATTCTTTAAACAAAGACTCCTCCAGGTGTTTATAACGGGCTACGATTGAGCGCCCTGGATTTGAGGCTGAAGGCACTGTGAGTTTTTCACACTGCCTACAGTGGGTCAGAAAGGTGTTCAGAAAACATGGTCATCCAATCCTTGGCCTCTCTTCAGAGAGCATCGCGCATTGGTAACCTATCCAATTGTAATTGTGCTTCTGTGCAAATGAGTGTGAAAAAGGCACACTTGTCGAACTATTGACAAGATGAAAGTAAAAGAAAGTGCAGTGTTTACAGGTGAGTGGGTGCGTTGATTATTTGGGGGTGGTGAACTGAAGGAGATGTGATGAAGTGCATCCAGAAGAGAGTGAATAAAGGGCGCTGAACGGCAAAGAGATGAGGTGTCACATGTAAATGGAGAAGATGTGGAGAGAAAAAGGGCATACAAAACGGGAGTGATTGAGACACTCTGAAGACCACTATCCATTCAACAGACTTCAGTAATATTTAATTCAAAGTCTCACAATTCCAGAATTAAAATATTTTGAATATTAAATATTTACACCAAAATAATTGTTGTTACTTATTTATCTTAAATAGCTAACGATTATTGACACAGCCAATAATCCTAGCTAAGAGCATTTCAGCTATTGATTGGGAGACAATAACAGAAAGCTCAGAGATGCACCACACCAGGTGGTGGCCCACTATAAGAATCACAGACATGTAGTTTATGTGTTCAAGGCACACCCTCAGTTACATCAGCCACGCCCCTTTTAGAGACCCACACATTTTAATACCACCTAAAGATCTGCTGCCAATGCCTTTTTAGTGAATGAAATGGCACCTGCCAGAAGATGTTAGAGGTGCACAGACAGGTAGCCAAAGGCGGAGGGGCGAGGGGAAGGGCCAGTGCACATGTATGCAAATATAAAGCGCGCATTACTGCCCTAATACTGAACTGAGTGCAGCTGCTAAGGTGCTGGGATACACTAGCAACAGAAATGGCTAGAGGTAAAAAAAAAAAAAGCAGGGGCTGACGTCTAACCAAGCTGCCACTATCAGAGCAGAAGGTGGAGATTTTACACGCTTGCGGATTGGGAGACCGTTTCTGGAGGTGTTACACTCATACCAAGGCCGTTTCTGACAGGAGTCTTACAGTGGGCAACAACCTCTACCATGCAGTCATTACCATTCATTACCATTACCACGCAAAGCCTTTACAACGCATTGCTTTTACTACACATCCCTTTACCATACATGCCTTTACAACAAAAATGTAAGTGTATATCAGGTAGGTGATATATCAGGTATATACCAAGCTGGATATATTACCTAGTGGCGGTCACCACTAAGTAGTTATAGTTAGGACCAAGGGCCAGATTTATACTTTTTGACGCAAAACTGCGTAAACGCAGTTTTGCATCAAAAAGATTAGCGCTGGCTAGCGTAATTTTTTAACATCACCAGCCGTCATATTTATACTATGATGCTGGGTGGCGCTAAAAACAGGTTCTCTAACCTGTTTTACAAAATGTAAACATGTCGCAAAACGGAAACGCACCATTTTTTACCACGTTAGCATCAACGTTAGATGCTAATGCAGAAAACAGTGCAAAGGAGAGGCAAATTGGATCCAGAAAGCTAGGAGAGACCCCAGGGTGACCCCAATCAACCAGGAACCAGCCAGGAGGACACACACGACCCAGGGGACGGAGAAAAAAAGATAAAGTGTTGTTTCAGTGCGAAGGAGCATGAAATTCTGGTGAGAGAGGTGACGGAGTATCAACATCAGCTCTTCATCACCTCAAAATTCCCAATTGGAAGGAGAGAGGCAATCTGGCAGCAGATAGTAGACAAGAACAACAGTATGGCAGAGGTGAGGAGAACCGTAACTGAGTGCAAGAACTGCTGCAATGACTGCAAGCGAAGACTAAGTAAAAACAACATGAAGGCAGCTCTGCATACTGGAGGTGGTAGTCCAGCACCATAAGAGGACCTGGACGAGATGGAGGTGATGGTTCGCAGAGCTCATCCCAGAGGAACTGGTCACTGGAATCGCAGGACAGGACAGCGCAGACTACCAGGAAATACCACAAATGCAGGGTAAGTCGCATGGCGGAAATTAATGCTAAAATGTTAAGTGCAAGAAGTGGGAGGCACATAGGACACACTCAATGCATGTCAAAGGAGCTCAGAGGGACACATTGCATATTAAGTAATTAGCAACATGTTGACGTAAGCTACACATGTACCTACGCCTTGGTAGTCCCATGCACCACACCACAACACATACACAACCTGAACATATGTCAATCACCAGGGCTAAATACCTACATGAACATATGCAGCACATGGGATGGATGGCATGTCTAATGACTGTACCTCTGGTTGTGTCATCACAACAGCCCTCACATATAGTCACATTAACCCTACCAACACGACCAAGACATCAGAGACTAGGAAGTCAGTCAATACCATTGCTGGGGTTATGTCATGGTGGTGTCCCTTGCAGTAACAACTGCCTTGCCTCATTGCTCAAACACATGTGTGCTGCATCTTACAGCACACAATTGATTGCAACTTTCCCAACGGTACCCAGACATGTGCTGGTAGCACCACCACCCTACACATTAACAACACATTCACAAAAGGCAGCCACCACTCCATAATGCAGTGAGGATGCCCCCTGGGTGCAGGGAAAAATAATCAGAGCAGGCACTGGGGGAATAGCAGGGTGGTCTTGTAGCACAGGAAGCATGCCACTAGCCAGAGCAACTAAACTGGTGTAGTGTGGAACCACACATCTTGATGCTGATCAGAAATGTGCCAATACTGAAAATATGTACCACAGATAGCAAACTGTAGGTCACAACAGATACAGGCTGAGCCCACAACTACTCTGACACAACCATGTGAGACACGTAGGAATGGGGAAATAAACACACACATACAACACATGGTGTATGACTGTGAACATAATGGTGTATTAATACCACATTGACGGGTGGGGATGGTGCATGGGCAAGTCTGGTGTTGGTAAGACTGCTAGTGCAGTGTACCCTTTACGGTTGCCAGTACGAGTCGCACGTTGGGGCGGCAGGTGGAAATCTGTCTGCTCATGATACCTTTTTGGGGCACTTAGCACAACATTGTGGATGGATCAAATAGAGTCATTGTCAGTCTTGGGGTGCATTGTGTGTGACAGGACATGCTTCTCTTAGCCCTGCAAATCAGGCAGTGAAAAGGGCAAAGGGGCAGGGCATGAGACCCCCTGCACCTCCCATGCCACGTGCATGGTCTGTGCAGGGGCACCCAGGGGCACAGCATACCACATTACCACCAACCTTTGCATGGGGGTTTCACTGCCATGCAATGGCTAGTGGAAAAGCGTGATCATACCTGGAAGGTAGCGTTGATCGTAATACTGGTCTAGTGTCACAAGACAGGTGGCATTGCCAGTCTGTAAGGTGCTGGAAAACTGCCAGTGCCAGGCCATTGGCCCATGGGGCATTCCCCATTTACAACATGTGCCACTACCACCTGCGCTGTTGGGGGTGGTCATATAGACAATAGCAGTCTGGTGGTCATAGGACTGCTGCACTTGTAATGAGGGACCAGTATGACTACCTGCAGAATCACCATCAAACTAGCTCGAGGCCCTGCCTAAGTACGACTACAGTTAACTGGCTATGTCCTTAAAACTCATTTACCATCAGGCACTGTGACATACAAAATGATGTACACATCAAAAATGATACCCATGCTGGCCATCCCTGGGTCTACCCCTGTGCCTGTGTCAAATTAGCTGCACTGCCACCATGCTGCATCTCTTGTATCATAGTGCAAGGATGGCTGCATTGAGGGGGAGATCATAGCTGTGTAGGAAGGCGCACCTACCTGCACAGACAGAAGATGTAATTGAACTCTGCTAGGTCCTTGTGTGCTGTGCAATGTAGCACACATACACATATGTCAACATGAGGAACTATCAAAGGTAACAACAGCATAGTGTCTTGGCAATGCCATCCCTGAGGTGGTGCAAGGTTTCAGTACTGCAAAGTTGTATGTGAAACTTGTACGACTGGGATAGGGGCCTATTGTCATGTTAGGTGCTGTGGCTTGACCACTGCAACACCCACTGCAAGGCCCTACCATGCAAATGGATGCATAGGGAAGGTTGACAATGACAAGATGGTGTCAAGCCCCAAAAGGATATACATCACACCTAGTAGATATGACGGAGCCAATTGCACCACCAGAGCTTCCCCTCATGTGACACTCAGGTGGGGCAAAGAGCTGATAGACTGCAACCATGATGTACAGGAACAATGTTTGGGAAGTAAGATGACAATGAGCCTCCAATAGCAAGTCATGATGTGACATGTCAACTGCCACAACACAGAAAGATTGATTTTACACCATCTCATTGCAGAGGATGATGGCTCTCCTGCTGATCTGCCTGTCCTGGAGTACCCCGATGACCTGGATGACCAGCTGACATCCATCAGCCAAGAGACCCTCCAAGAAGTCCTCGTATCCCTCCAGACACCGCCTCCAGTCGCAAGAAGGACAAATAATGTAGCAGCCATACCAGATACCCCACCCAACATCCCAATAGTATGACCTGCCAACATCGACACAGCTGAGGACTCCAAGGACCCAGGGGCCAGCTTTGAGAGGACAGTGGTAGGAGTCCACCGGGTGCTGGCCAAGGAGGTGCAGGTGGGGATGAAGACTGTTGCAGTTAGCCTAGAAGGTATGCGCATGTGCCTCGTTACAGCCAATGAACAGACTGCAGCCAAACGAGTCACACACTCCCCACTGAATGGAGTCCAGCAATGTCTGAGGGACATAGCTGCTGCCATGAGCGAGAGGCTACAACAACTGCCCTCCCAAGCTAGACTCCATGCACCGGTAAGTGGCCTCCCTCATGGCAGACACGGCTGCCTACTACCGGGATGTTGCTGCTGTCCTCAAAAATCAGCAGCTCTTCCTTGCTGCATGCAGTGATGCCATATGTTGTTCCACAGATGGCAGCTGCCAGGAATTGGGAGTTCACATCTCCAACCACTGAAGTGTGTGTGGCCTCCTCTACCTCCCAACTACCGCCATCAAGGGCAAAGGAGACACCACACACATCGGAGGATGAAGATGTGGAACAGATCATCTTAACCTGTAAGAGTTCCCAGTAGCACCAGCCCATGTCACATGGGCAGTGTTTTCCTTTGTCCTGTGCTTGAGATCATGCCAGTGTTAGCACAGTTGGATATTTGCACTCTTCATCAACACACTGTTGATCTGTCTTCTATGGACTGTCATTGTCTCTCACTTTCCAATTGGCAATTCATGTTTCTCCACACTTAACAACACTTCACCCAAGCATGTCCCATGGCATATCCTTCAACCCCGGACTTGTGTTGTGTCACAATTGTATGAATTTCACAAATGGGGTCACTGGCCTGGACATTGTGAAGGAGGTGTTTATTTACAAGTGTAGCAGTGCAATATATACAAACAGCTTGTCTATGTGTATTGTGACACATCTACTATGCTTAGGAATTGTGTTGTGTGTAACCATGTCATTAGTCACAGAGTGTCAGTACAAGAGTGCAGGAAAATGGGGAAACATACCTACACACAAGGTTCCAACATAATTGTCAATGCTGGTTCCATACCCTGCAAGCAATTCACTGAGTATGTCAAAAATGAAGAATACATGTATGCGTCACTCACTACATATGGCAGGAATGGCTGTGAAACAGTTCTCTGGCAATATCGTCAGATGGAAGTACCAGTAGAACACATTGGTATGAAACAGAGGTACCTAACCTCATCAGTGATTGCCACCGGTCACTTTTGCAGGATAGAGTTCAAATGCAGGCTTTGTCAGATGTACCACAGTCCCCAACATTCCTACACAGGACCCCAACACTGACAGCTGAATTATCCCACCTACCTGTAAAATACAAACTTAACATAGTCACCTTGAGTGTTGGGTACATTGGACAGCAGATGCATGGACAAGTAGATGTGTTGTTGCTGCCAATGTGACAGCTCAGTTGTCAATAGATGATGCACATGTCAAGAGAGGTATTTGGAGGCAGGATGGAATCCCTAGGCCAACACACAATTTGCACTGGGCACTCATGAGAAGACCCGTAGACACTATCATTTAACAAAAAAATGTATAGGAGTAAGAAAACATGTTTATTAAGTATTAAACTGAACAAAAAAATTATTAAAACCTACCCTAACCTAAACTAACCTATTCTAACTATAGTTAACCAACAACTAAAGCTCACTACCCTATGCTAAACTTAACTAACACATTCAACACCACACTCTAAACACTGCCCCCCCAACCCGCCTTAAGTTACAGGACACATGCAGGACAACATATACTAATACTACACATATACTAACTAAACTAACCAAATTATATTTTTTTGTATTTTGTATTTTTTATTTTTTTTATTAAATACCTAGGCCCGTATTTATACTCCGTTTGCGCCGAATTAGCGTCGTTTTTTTCGACGCAAATTCGGCGCAAAACTAACGCCATATTTATACTTTGGCGTTAGACGCGTCTAGCGCCAAAGTATGGGCAAATAGCGTCATTTTTTTGCGTGAACGCCTTCCTTGCGTTAATGAGATGCAAGGAAGGCGTTCCCGTCTAAAAAAATTACGGCGACGCAAATGCGTCGTATTTATACTCCCGGGCAAAAATCACGCCCGGGAGTGGGCGGGGCAAAAAACCCCGCATTTGCGCCACTTTTTAACGCCTGGGTCAGGGTAGGCGTTAAGGGGCCTGTGGGCTCAAAATGAGCCCACAGGTGCCCTCCCCTGCCCCCAGGGACCCCCCCTGCCACCCTTGCCCACCCCAGGAGGACACCCAAGGATGGAGGGACCCATCCCAGGGACATTCAGGTAAGTTCAGGTAAGTATAATTTTTTATTATTTTTAATGTTTTTTGGTGGCATAGGGGGGCCTTATTTGTGCCCCCCTACATGCCACTATGCCCAATGACCATGCCCAGGGGACATAAGTCCCCTGGGCATGGCCATTGGGCAAGGGGGCATGACTCCTGTCTTTACTAAGACAGGAGTCATTTAAATGGCGTCTGGGCGTCGGAAAAAATGGCGCAAATCGGGTTGAGGCGATTTTTTTGCCTCAACCTGACTTGCCCCATTTTAAGACGCCCTAACGCCATTTTCCCCCTACGCCGGCGCTGCCTGGTCTACGTGGTTTTTTTCCACGCACACCAGGCAGCGCCGGTCTGCTAGCGCCGGCTAACGCCATTCCATAAATACGGCGCCCGCATGGCGCTTCAGAATGGCGTTAGACGGCGCAAAATTTTTTGACGCTAAACTGCGTTAGCGCAGTTTAGCGTCAAAAAGTATAAATATGGGCCCTAGATACCCCAACATGACCTTTCCACCCACCCACCAATTAACATGTAGTAAGTAAAAACCCACCCCCCAAATCTACTTAATCTAACTAAACTACATACCTACACTAACCTAACACTATCCTCCTAAAATCCACAATAAAACATAACTTAAAAGCAGAGGGGAAGGGACAGAACTTGGAGGTGGGAGTTCAGAATTCACTCAGAGTTTTGACTTCCTCTGTTTTATTTTTATAAACTTCAGCCGCTTAGTGTTGAAGGCCACCTCATTCTCTAAACTGTCCAAACGTGTCAGGACCAGGGAAATGTCCCTCTTCAGATCCTGCAACAATTGCATGTCCATGGCAGCAGGTGGTGTGGGCTGTTGCACTGTTGTTGTCAAATTAGTTGCAGCTGAGGTTGTGGGAGTGGTGCAGATGTAACCCCCCCCTGCACTGCTGAGGAGCTCTGTGTCTGCGGTGCCTTCTTTGCCACTGTGGGGACCCCTTGTGGGAATGCCCGCCATTCCCCCGTTGCCCTCTCAGCACGGTAGCGGCAAGCCATCCTACGGAAGTCAGATTCCACTGCCAGGATATGGCGGTATCTCACCACCCTCTTTTGGAATGCCCATAGCTCATCATTGCTCATGTTGGCAGCTGTGAAATAGAGACAGGCAACAATCAGTGTCAGCATTTTGTGAAGTCTGTACAGATTAGTAGCTTACACTGCTATATCTAATTACACATGCACTCTAACTCACATTCCAGAAAAGACAATGGCCCTGATAAATGTAACCACAATGCTACCTTAGCATCATTTTTTTGCCACTAAGGCGATGCAAAACGTGAAAATGAACCAGACACATGAAAGTGTGCATCGCTTTTGCATTATAAACAATAATGCAAAGGCAGTGCAAACTTGACATAGGTCAGGCCCAATATTCCTCATCATCTGTGTCTATTTACAACCATACATCACCAGGAACCTGGCGATGTTAATGGGAGGATGGGATGCTGTTGGTAGCCATAAGTGGTCAGAGCTGATAGTTATACATGCAAGCCTGATCATTATGACTATCACCTACACTGTGAGCATCACATCTACCTGAAAATTTGGTGTTCGACTACCCCTGAGCCCAAGGGGGGATGGCCATGCAATCCATAATCTCAACTGTCCTGGTCATTCACCAAGGCATGCCCACTCATACATGGAGTCAAGGAGTGGATCATATGTTAGGAGCGCTGACAACTAGGAAGCTGGTATCCATAGGACTATCACATTTACATTCATGTGTCCAGGTGTAGACACCCATCAATACCTGATCTGCCACTATTATTTCTTACACACCCATTTCCATGCCAGCACACGTTTGACCTTGACCTGCATGCAAGACAGTTACATACCACATAAGTGTAACATGCATGGAGTGCAAAAGAAGGAGCTCCATGTAGGGGGACAATTGCCAGCCCAGTCCTCCATCTTTATGACAATACAGGGATGCGCCAAGCTGGGTTCAACATGGTGCATCCCTGTGTTGTGAGAATAATGGAGTGTGCCACTACCAATATTCTCACAGCGTTGCACTCTGTCATTCATAGTCACATATGGTCCTACATGTGGCTTGTCATCACCTTGTGTACACGATGCTGGTATTTGTGCACATGTGCCTCACAAGATGTGACCCTCTGGTGAGGCATGGGGATCCTTTAAAAGGGCCATAATGTCAGCATCCAGCCGACTTTGATATCTGATCATTGGACATTGTCCACTGAGTCTATGGATAATGGGGAAGCCCATTATTTTGGGCTTATTAATCTAGAAACTAGAGCCAATCTCTTCATCATGTCTTGGAACTTGGCTGGGCTAGGTAGGAAACTGTTGGATCCTGAATGGGTCAACTATGTCAATAAGCAGGACATAGGATCCATGGCCCAAGTCTCCTGGAATAAACATGTCTCTCTGGATGGGTTTCTAACATATCAGGTGATGGCACTACCTGCGGAAGGGAACATTGGCCGCGCCAAAGGAGGTCTAGTGATACTGCTTAGCAAGAGATTGCAGTGCAATCACTTGTTATTAAACATTGATTCCCCGGATTTACAAGGTGTGCTGCTCGCATTCAATAGAGGCCCCAAGATTATCGTAATCAATACTTATGCAAGGTCGGTGTCGCGGGGACAGGAGTCTCAGACTTTAATCCAGCTATCTGAATATTTAGATACCCTGTCCCCGACACCAAGGTAGTGGTTGCAGGGAATATGAAGTGCACCTTTGAACCCTCTTACTTGGGTAACAATTTAGTAGCTGAAGAGGATGAGCAATGAGGTATCCCGTGTTTGGCTATTGAGCAATCATGTAGCTGCTCCCGTGTTGTCCTGCAGTTGTATGTCTTTTTGTCTCAAGTATGGTCTCAGGGCCTGTAATGGCCATTTTCTGACATGAACATTTCGCCTACCTTCAAACGAGGCAAAGCATCCAGTGTTATTGACTATTTTTTACTGGATGTTAGGGTATGGCCGTTGTGGGAGGACATGAAGGTGGAATTTTGACACAAGAGCGATCGTAACCCCTTGCTTTTAACTTTACGTAGCGCTGAATTTAGGAGGTCCTTGCCTACCCATTACACTGTTGTCCCTGAGCAACAACTGAATAATAGTTATGCTTGTGTTAGCTGGCCAAAAGTGCTGTCTAATCAATTTATGATTAGGGAGATTTACAATTCGTTTATTGGTGTCATGGTGGATTATGAGGGATATGAGTTTTCTAATATTCCAATTCTTACCATCCATGAGACAATGCTACACAAGCTGCAGAATGTTTTCTCCAAGGAAAATTTTATTAAGCATTCTGATCATGTACCTAAAAATAGAGAGTGGTTTAATAAGGATTGTCTGAAGGCTAAACATCTATTAAAGTTAGCCATTGTGTCTCTCTCCCAGGAGGCGATTAGAACAACCAGACTAACCTACTATAAAGCAATAGCACAGGCAAAAAATATGATGATTATATTGTTTTTACCTTGGAGGAAACATTAGCTGCAATTAATTCCTTGAAACCCTCCAAAACCCGCAGGTCCAGACAAGATACCGGGGGACCTATATAAGTCAGAACCAGTGATCTGGTCCAACTATGTAAATATGCTGTGTAATGCTATAGCTGCTGCGGGTCCGATACCTAGTACCTGGAAAGTGGCCGAAATAGTTCCTATCTACAAAAAGGGATTGGTGAGCTTTCCTGGCAATTATAGACCCATTAGTCTTATCAATAATCTTCAAAACAAATTTGCCAAACAACTTCTGGGAAGGCTTATAGATTGGGTTGACACCCATTATGAGATGTCTTCACTCCAGGCAGGTTTTCTCCCCAAAATTAGTACAGTGGATCAGGTTTTTAGATTGGCACTTTTATATTGGAAATACGTAATGCTTGCAAAACATAAATTGTATGTTGCCTTCGTGGACCTTCGATCTGCATTTGATTTGGTCCCTAGATGAAATTATGGGATGTTTTACACAAAAGTGGTACCCCTACAAACATAATCCATCTTTTACAATGGTTACATGAGGACACATATGCCCAGGTGAGGTGGGAGAATCAGGGTGAATTGACAGACTATATTCCTATTCAACGGGTGTGTGTTGGCACCAACCTTATTTACTTTATTTATAAATAAGGTGATACAAGTGGTGTCTCTGTCAAAACGACGCACCTTCCTTAAATGAGCAAAAGATTCCTATACTGCTGTTTGCGGATGACTCTCTTCTTATCTCCAAGACCCCAATGGATCTTCAAATTCTTGTGGAGAAGTTAATCACCTTTTGTACTGATCACGGGCTGGAATTAAACACCAGTAAAACTAAATTGATGGTGTTCGGTCCATGATCAGCCAGGAGATGTTCCATCACATTATCAGGGGCCTCTTTGGGCGAAGTAAGTTCAATAGACTATCTGGGTGTGAGAATCTCTAATAAATTGTCTTGGGAAGAACAGATCAATAAGAGTGTGTCCCTTCTTCAGCACAGACCTGGGGCCATTTTGTGCTTTTATAGCTACGAAAGCTGTTTCTCCGGCTATAAAGATTTATTTAGCTAAAGCACAAAATGCTGCTACTTACGGTGCTGAGGTGTGGGGCTCTTGTAAAACTTCCAAATTACTGGTGGGCGAGAATAATTTTGCCAGAGCACTACTTGCGTGCCCAGGTAGTATCCCTTTGATTCCCACTTTTTTGGATCTTGGTTTCAACAGTATTTCTGATCTGATTGCTTTAAAACCGCTACTTTTCTGGGTAAGAATCTGGACGACTCCCCATCTTGCTGTCTATAGGGACTCTCTTCTTGATCTTTTAAAAAGAACTAATGTGACTTCTATTCCATGGTTTAGGCATGTTTATAACTGGTTCCATACCTTGGGGCTTGGGAACTATTGGGAAAACCCATGGAGTTTAGAGAAGGTCCATATATTGCCCTTGAAAAGAGCATATTGGTCCCATGTTAGGAACAACTATCTCCTTGGCTCATCTTATGGTCGATTAACTAATGCTTTTCTTGATTTTAAATGGTATCCTGATTTTGAACCTTTTTTAGATCTTATCCCTGATACCTTGGCGAAGAGTTTGTATGATCGCTTCCATTATGGGTGTTTACCGCTACTGTCCTTTACTGGTAGTTGGAGGTCATTTTCAGTATCTAGCTTATGTCCATGTGCATTAGAGCCTTGGAATCAGTTGAACAAGATCCTTATGGCACGCAGACTGAAATGGGTTAGTTCATCAAGAAAAGAGTATGAAGGTGATTATGTTGTAATTAATTTTGCCAATTCCGGCATGGTTAACAGTTTGTTGGCTGATTCCGAACATTGCACTAGGTCTGAAGAAGGGATTAAAATTTATCCATTATGCCACTTCTATGACCCTTCCTTATTACCTTTACGCTCTACTGCTGATCCCTGCAAACATAGCCCAGGATCAGTAAGACCGTATCCCCAGATAAATGTTTCTACTATTAATCACTTCCAGGCTTTCAACTCCCTCGATGAGAATGATTGACTCACAGATATCATCAGGCATGGTAGAGAAAACCTGGTGGGGTTAAGTGCTGATGATGGCTACGATAAACTTATACCAGAAGAAGGGGCAATTCTGACAGGAATTTGTCCTAGTGCCACTATCATGGATGAATTGGCATTATGTTTAGGATATAAACCTTTAACACTGTTTAGTTAGAACATTGCGGGGCTCCGGTCAAAAATAAAAAAAACCATACTGGTTGAGATTTATATTGACACACGGCATAATTTGGCTTCAGGAGACCTGGTCAATGGACACGTTTCTATTGGATGGCTACTTATCTCTACACCAACCAGCATTATCCTCCACAATGGGAAGGGCAAGAGGTGGCCTTTTAGTTCTTGTTTCACTACAATTACCACAAATGGAGGTGACCCTAATTTGGTCCTCACTCTACTTTATGATTGTTTTACTATCTATTAGGGGGAGTAAGAGTATCCTGATAATAAACTTCTATAATAATGTACCATGTGGTCTCCTGAAGGGAAATCTTGAGGATGTAATAGACTTTATTGAATCATCCACCCAATTGCAGAATGAAGAGTTAGTTATCCTATGGGTTGGTGATTTCAATACTCCCCTATGCTGCCAGGAAGCCCCACACTTGTGTAGTGTTCCAACTGAAGGCAGATAGTTGTTAACTCACTTTATCCATTCAAATGAAGGTGAAGGTTTAAATTCTTTTTTATGTAAGTTTGATCTGGTCTATGCTAGGGAGAAAGCGTCTATAAATACCCCAAAAATCCCTACATTTACAGGAAACCCAAAAGGGAGTATTTTTGATTTTATCCTTATTGGCTCTTCAGATTTTCATTTAATCACTGATTTTAAGATTATATCTCACTGTGCCAGTGATCATAACCCCTTATGCATTAGACTAGCTTACTATCACCAAACAGGACTCTAAGAACAAGGACCTGAGAAGAGATACCACTTTCCAAAAAACTATTGAAGTACGTTTGAAATGGGGGAAAAATAAACCCAATCACATTTAACCAGGAAATTATAAGATCAACGCTAGATTATATTATCACTTGCTTGTCCCAGCAGTTGGCCCATGACCATATAGTCCAAGAAAACGAACATTTAAGTTATGCTATCTCAGACGCTTTGCTGATGGATAAGCCCCCTCTGGGCCCTGTGGTGCACCGATGGTTTAATTCCGCGTGTACAGCTGCCCATAAAAAATTAAAAGAAGCCCTAGGAGCTATTCATCCCTCCCGTGATTTAATTAAAATGGCAAGGGCCCAGTATAAGGCAACACTGGAAGAGAGGAAATTGGAAATTAGGGCTAAAGCATGGGAAGAACTCTTGGCAGCCACTGAAATGAAGGATACATCACAATTTTGGAAAATGGTAAATCACCCATACTTCTCAGATTCTAACACTAAAGCTGATGATTGCTTAATCCCGGAGGATGTCTGGATGAAGCATTTCATGAGAGTATTTCACCCAGAAAATTATATTCTGATTAAGGAGGATAGAAGTATCAAGCATATCCCCGTAGATCCATGTGCCAAGAGAATCTGAATTTCATTAAGGACACAGAGGCTAACATTATGCATAGGTTCCTTTAATGCCACTCCTCTCTACACAGCACTTTAAAGAAGATAACATCATAATTAAAACATTCCAGAACAGAACACATAGTATACATATAAAGTCCATGGATACGGTCTACTGCCTCTTTTAAATTCTGGGTAAACTCTATGTAGCTAATACGTGCAACTTGAAATCAACAGATAGAAGAATTGGCCCATTAAGTTATTCTGAAGATTAGCCATGGGATATTCTGCTTCTTCTATTTTACAAATAAATAGAACACCACAACATCCACAAGACAGGTCAGAATACTGCGAATTGCAAACAACAAATATAGTTATAGACTTGTGTTTATTTTTTTTTATTTTATTAAAACTAGACAAACAATGTACGTTTTACTGAAGTGAGCTAATTTCAGGAAAAAAACACTAACAATTAATTGTAGGCAAAGGTATAATATTTTAATATTTCTCACATAAACCCTCTTTTTTTGCATTTGCATTCTTTTTAAATAAGTAAACTAAGTGAGGAGAAGGGAGGGATAATGTTAGCAACTGTGTCCTTAATGAAATTCAGTTTCTCTTGGCATTTCATTTGGAGAATCACTATTTCATTACAGGACCGGAGGCTACCATTATGCATGTTGTTAGCTCCTAAGAAATGCACCAGACATGTGCTCAATTGGTTTACAATAATGTTTAGCAAAGGTAGTGGAGTTCGACCAATCGGCTGCTCTCAAAATATCCTCTAATCTGTCACCTCTATAAAAGGATTGGCTTGTCATAGCACCTCTCATAGAATGTGCTTGAAACTTATTTAAGTCAATGTCAGCTGATTGCATAGTCCATTTTACCCATCTAGCAATTGTTGCCGTAGTAACTGCCTTAAAAGGTTTAACAAAGGAAATCAATAATTGGTCTGCACCATCTGGTCGACATGCACTCATTCTGCAATCTTATTCTGTCATGTAGTCCACCACACAAAGCTTTTTGCAGGAATCGAAACGTGAATAGAAAATTGATTCAGACATAGTTTTAGTTCTTTTTGTAATCTCGAGCGTAACCCCATCGGCATCATAAACTCTGTTACTTACCTCCAAGGTTTTAATATCTGACACTCTTCACAAACAAATTAAACATAGCGAAGAGGCCAACATCATAGACAGTCTTTTGAGGTCTATGTATCTATTGCAAGGCTAAGAAATAAACAAAGAATGAACCAAGAGTTCATCCCAAAGGGAAGTATACCTAGATCTAGGGGGTCTTCTAAGTCTAATGCTTTTGAGCACCCAGCACACCAAGACATTTTTACCAACCGATCTGCCATTAACGAGACTGTGTCCCACAGAAAGCACTGACCTATAACAGTTCAATGTCCTCTAAGAGCTTTATTGAACTGCTCTACTAAGAAGTTCACAACCTCCACTACAGGAGCATCCATGGGATCCAAGTCCTTTTCCAAGCACCAACATACGCACATCCTCCAGATTCCTCTATACCTGCGTGGGTGCCCAGTGCCCATGATTCAGCCAAGAGTTCCCCAGCTCTACTCGAAAGACCGGACATCTCTTCAGATCTTCTGACACTTTCTATGCAAGAAGATTCGAAGTCCCATTCAGGACCAGAGGATGTTTCTCTCCATCTGCTCTTATTGAAAGTCCTTGTGTTGCATAAATCAAGTAGGGGATGTCGCAAGCTAGTTCCAGGCACATCGGAAACCCAGCCTAAGAGACCCAAAAGGGAGATATCAGTACAAGGGAGCACCTCTCCTGTCTCACCTTCTGTAGCACTCTCTGGATCATCACGAAAGGAGGAAATGCATAAGCATTTGTTCCCGTCCAAGTCTGGGGGGAAAGCATTCATTGACAGAGCACCCAGATCTGGCATCCAACTGAAGTATCTCTCCAGTGAAAATGCCAGTCTGCTTGCAAACAGGTCTAACTAAAGAGGGCCCCAGACTAGGGATATTCTTCTGAAAAAATCTGGATTGTTTCCAATCGCTAAAATCCAGTAAAGACCTTGAATTCCAGTCTGCATTGACATTTACCTTCCCAAGTATATATTCCGCCCTTATTTCGATCTTGTGCTCCAAACATAACAACAAAAGATTTTTGGCTAAAGAAAACAAGTCTGAAGATTTTGTTCCACCTAGACGATTGGTATATGCCACTGCAGAAACACTGTCCATTTTAGCAGTACTGTGCTACCTTTCAAACAATCTTTGAAACTCATAAGGGCATAGAGAACTGCTGTCAACTCTAGATAATGTATATGATGTGACCTCTCTGAATAAGGCCATAATCCACCAGTGTCTTGTGTACCTAGATGAGCACCCCAACTAACAGAGCTTGCATCTGACTCCGATATAAAGTCTGGAGAGACACCAAAAATTGTTGTGCCATTCCATGCATCTAGATTCTCTAGCCACCAGGAAAGTTCTATTCTTGCTTCCCATCCTAGGACAATCCTGTCTTTATACCATAAACCTTCTCGAAGAGCTTTTGCTTTTAACCTCTGCAACGCTCGATAATGTAAGGGACCTGGGAAGATCGCTTGGATAGAGGAAGATAAAAGGCCTAATAGCCTAACTAGTTCTCTCAGTGTGATAGATTCCTGCCTGAGAGCAAAATGAATTTCCTTTCTTATCTTGGTGACCTTTTATTAGGGCAATGGAAAGACTACGTTCACAGTATATATATCTTAAAACCCCAAAATGGGAAGGTCCTGAAAGGTGTAAGGACAGATTTCTCTATGTTAACAATGAAGCCTAAATTCTGTAATAGGGAGATCGTCATATGTAAGTCCTTCAAGATCTGTGAATGGCATTGCGACATGATAAGGATGCCGTCCAGATAAATGATCATCCAAATTCCTCTCTCTCTGAGGAAGGATGGAACTGCCCTCAGCACTCTGGTGAAACACCAAGGTGCTGATGACAGACCAAAGGGCAGTGCGCAGAATTGACAAAGGCGACCCTCCCAGATGAACAGGGGGTAAGGTTGGTGTTCCCTTGCCATTGGAATCGTAAAATAAGCATCCTTCAGATCTAATTTCACGGGCCAATCTTCCTTCAACGACATGTCCCTTAGAAGATGGATACCCTACAACTTGAATTGTCTGTAGATGAGGAATTTGTTCAAATTTCCTAGATTTATTACAGGTCTCAATCCCTTTTCTTTCTTCTCCACTAAGAACAGGGTGTTTACGAACAATTTGTTTTCTAGTGATACCTGTAAAATTGCTTCTTTTTGTAACATAGTACCTACCTCCTCTTCCACAATAACCTCTTGTGTGGGAGATAAATTCAGTTCTTTTGGGGAGGAGCATGCAAAGGTTTTTCCAAGAAATCTATTCTGAAACCTTGGACTTCGAAAACCCATGGGTCTTGTGTGACTGTTTCCCAAATATGGAAAAATAACCTTAGGCGACCATCCACCTTTACCTGGAAAGAATGTAAACTTGTAATACTCACCCTGGTATCCCGAGGAGGATTGATCTCATGGTTTGCTGCCTCTACCAAGGAAGGGGTATCCCCTCTGGGAAAGGTATCTGCCTTGATAGCCTCTGTAGAGTCCTCTTGACTGTCTATAGCTTGAGAAGTGGGACCTTTGTGTTCCATGTCCAGTAGAAAGTCCCCTTCTGCTGGCCTGAGCAAAAAAGTATTGGTTGAAGACCTTATATATATTATGTTATATTATGTTGTGCCTTATCTTGCTGTAAATGTAGCAACACAGTTATTTAGAGTTTTAAAAATGTCCTCCCCAAAGAGGAGGCCTTCATGGTTTTCGGATGGTTTGCGTTGTGTGAGATCTCCAAGCTTAGTGCTAATTTTTAAGAGGACAACTCTATGGGCCATATTTATACTTTTTGACGCAAAACTGCGCTAACGCAGTTTTGCGCCAAAAAAATTAGCGCCGGCTAACGCCATTCTGAAGCGCCATGCGGGCGCCGTATTTATTGAATGGCGTTAGCCGGCGTTAGCCGACCGGCGCTGCCAGGTGTGCGTGAAAAAAAACGACGTACACCAGGCAGCGCCGGCGTAGGGAAAAATGGCGTTTGGGCGTCCCCAAATGGGGCAAGTCAGGCTGAGGCAAAAAAATCGTCTTAACCCGATTTGCGCCATTTTTTTGGGGCGCCCAGACGCCATTAACATGACTCCTGTCTTAGCAAAGACAGGAGTCATGCCCCCTTGCCCAATGGCCATGCCCAGGTGACTTCTGTCCCCTGGGCATGGTCATTGGGCATAGTGGCATGTAGGGGGGCACAAATCAGGCCCCCCTTTGCCACAAAAAAAAATAAAAAAAATACTTACCACAACTTACCTTTTCTTCCCTGGGGTGGGTCCCTCCATCCTTGGGTGTCCTCCTGGGGTGGGCAAGGGTGGCAGGGGGTGTCCCTGGGGGCAGGGGAGGGCACCTCTGGGCTCATTCTGAGCCCACAGGTCCCTTAACGCCTGCCCTGACCCAGGCGTTAAAAAGAGGCGCAAATGCGGGGTTTTTTGCCCCGCCCACTCCCGGGCGTCATTTTTGCCTGGGAGTATAAATACCACGCACATGCCTGGGAGTCATTTTTTAAGACGGGAACACCTACCTTGCATCTCATTAACGCAAGGAAGGTGTTCACGCCAAAAAATGACGCTGACTCCATGAACTTTGGCGCTAGACACGTCTAACGCCAAAGTATAAATATGGAGTTAGTTTTGCGTCGAATTTGCGTCGAAAAAAAATGACGCAAATTTGGCGCAAACGGAGTATAAATATGCCCCTATGTCTTTCTATGTTTAGTCCTGCATTGCCACTGCCAAGCAAAACCATCACCCTTTGGCTCCATCCCCTTAATAAATCGAGATCCAAAGGTGACTCATTGACATGTGCATCCTCTAACATGTCAATTATCCTTAATAGAGGTCCTATTATATTCAGAAGACAGTCTGGGCATGATTTGAGAGATCTCTCAAGGCCTCTCCTTGAATCTCTTCCCATCCTAAAGAGAAAAGTAATTAGTTCTGGGTGAAGGTTGGGTGTAAGGCAGGTTTTGTAGTTTGTGACTGGTCGAGAGTATTCAGCTTTTTAGAATGTTTCTCACTCTTTTCTCCAGAGGATTACGTATCCCTCTCCTGATTAAATTTGCCACGTGTTCTTGAGGACACCATTCAGAGCTCCGTGGATGTTTGATATTGTCAGGAGAGAACATATCCTCACCCAATTAATCCTAATTACGTCTTTAAAGGAAGAGGAGGAGAGGTCTTCCTCCATAAGGAATTCATTGTCATCAAGATTATCATTATCCAAATCTAAAACATATTCATCTAGGTTGTTCTTATTAGAATACTCTTCATCAAAACTATTATGATGTTGGATATCATAAGAAACATAATTCAATTTTGCATCGCATAAGGCGCTGTGGAAATGGATTTCTTAACTTTGTGTGAGGGCTCCATTTTGTCTAACCTTTAACTTCATTCTGCATATGTTGTGAGCAAAATTGTATGTGCTGGTTTCTCTTAAATGTTTTTGAAACATTGCAGAAGGCCTAACCACCCATCTTGTTCTCAGAAATGTTATTTTCGTGCTTGAACATCCTGTTCTTGTGGTTCAACGGTGTTACAGGAAATGCTTGCTTGAACGTGTTTGGAATTTATGACGCATGTATAGTGTGGTAAAGTGGGTACTGCAATAAAGACATAGGGGGGAAGAAGTTAGCTGCACTTGGCCACTCTTTAGGGGTGATCCGCTGCAGTGAAATAAAATGCTATTTTGAAGTCTTCTCCGAATCCTTGTATTCTATCTTGTGGACATTCAGCCTCCTACAAGAAGAGACTTGTACATTTATTTCACAAATTTGGTTGCCCGTACGGGGACTCATGGAGAGAAATTTGACAGAATAAAAGGCTGTGACAGAGGAAGGAGACCGGAGACTGCCGATCGTGGGGGCCCCTACTAAAAGTTTCTTGCAGCTGCCATCTAACGTCGCCAACTTCCATCCCCTGTAATGAATTTCTCCCACTGAGACCCGGTAGGAGGACGAGAAAACATTTGACCTCAAGAATACGAGGATCCGGACCCGACCTATTTGATGAGACTGTTCTATGTCACTTGTAACTTGTAAACTTGTATCCTGGTATTGACGTCATATTGATCTTGGTATTTGATCTTGGAACTTGTTTGTGACCTTCTCATATTAAGCTCAAGAAATGCATTTATAAATGTTGTTGTTTCTGGACCCCTCGGCGAGTCTATACAAGATGATGTGGCAGGGTACATGGCTACTTAGAATGTGTTGGAAGGGGATGACGCCACCCAAGCGGCTGGCAACCTCCCTTCTCAGTGCCTTCGTGACTTGCCTGACCGCATCATACACCACCTCCAAACACTCATACCTAGAAACAATGTAGATTGGGACAGAAAAACAGCTTGCAAACAGAAAAATGAAGAAGATATATCTGATTATTTTATTAGGTTTGAAGAAGTGTTTCGTGACCATAGTGGACAAGATATTAATACACAGACAGGCCAACGAATCTTTGCAGATAAATTCATTAATAACATGCAAAAGGACCTCTGTGACTCTATTAAAAATACTGAAAGTACATGCCCAACTAAGAGTCCGTCAAAACTCCTAGTTATGGCCACATATTATTAAAAAAAATTCAAACACAAGAAAGAGGTCTGTGATAGGAAAATGAAGGATTTGAAAACAAAAGCGTTAATTCAACAGGCTTTCCCTAATCAGGCCCAAGGTACAGGACAGATAAAGAGGGCAAGAGGATGTGGACGGTGGGTTGGTAGAGGACAAACAAATACTCCTAAGCAACAGGGAATGAGTCAGTCAATTTTTTTCACAGGCTCTAAAATGCCAATTGGGCACTTTAAAATTACCAGATGGCAATGTCATTTTACAATACATTGATGATCTCCTCATTGGATGTGACACACTTGAACAATGTGAACATACCACATCAGAGTTGCTGTCACATTTAGCCACACATGGACACATGGTCTCTATATCCAAGTTGCACTATTGTCAACAGGAAGTATCCTATTTAGGGCACCTCCTGTCAGAGGGGGTAGAAGACTAGACTCACAAAGAATATCAATAATTTGCAACTTACAACGCCCACAAATACAGAATGATGTTCGAGGTTTTATAGGTATTACCTCACATTGCAGACAATGGATACCCAATTATTCCCTCATAGCAAGACTTTTGGTTGCCCTCACTCTCAAAGATGTACATGTACCAACCACTTGGAATGATGAATGTGAAAGAGCCTTCTGTGAATTGAAAAAGGCTTTGTGTGATGCACCTGTGTTAGGCACCCCAGATTATCAGAAACCATTTACCCTATTTGTACATGAAAACAAAGGTTGCAGTCTTGCATTATTGACACAATCACACAAAGACAAAAACAGACCATTTGCTTATTTTTCATCCAGTTTAGACCCAGTAGCACAAGCATTGCCACATTGTCTCAGGACTGTAGCAGCAGCGGCGACAGCAGTAAAACAGAGTGAAGAATATGTGCTTGGACATCCATTAACAGGGATGCTACCCCACACTGTAGATGTCCTACTGAACAAAACACAGGCACAACATTTGACAAATGCTAGGTTAACAGGCTACAAACTCATCATGTTTTCTCTGCATATCACAATACGGAGATGTAATGTTTTGAACCCCACAACTATGTTCCCTTTACCTAATGAAGAAGTGCTACCAGAAGAAATACATGACTGTATTATCAGAACAGAACAAGAGACCAAAGGTAGAGTGAACTTCACTGACAGGCCATTGGAGGAGTGGGATGGCGAATTGTAAGTTGATAGTTCCTGCTCAAAATTATCTATAGTTGAGAACAATAAGATACTTTACAACTCTGTGCAAGCCCCGGAATTGATAGCTTTGATGCGAGCATGTGAATTGAGTGATGGTTTAAAGGTTAATATGTACACTGACAGTTAGTATGCTTTTGGCGTAGTACATTCTTTTGGCAGATTGTGAAAGGAGATGGGATTTATGACATCTCATGGAATACAAATACATCGTGGTGAACTAATTGTAAGGTTGTTAAATGCTTTAACGTTACCTGAGAAATTGTCTGTGGTAAAATGTTCAGCTCACAAGAAAATTGAGAATGATGTAGGAAAAGGAAATGCATTTGCAGACAGGACAGCGAAAAATACTACAAGATGAGTACAGTACCATGTATATGACAGGGACAGCTAGATGGTTACTAGAGGTTGGCATGATGAACCAGACAACAGACTGTGTAAAGAATATTCAGGATGCAGCTACTCCGGAGGAACTTGCTGAGTGGTACATTTGTGCCACCTGATATAGTGAAGGATGTTGGGTAGACAAGACAAAGAAAAGGAGATAGATGTTACCTAATGCTTATGTTAATGCCATAGTTTCCTCAGCACATGTACCTCCACACATTAGCATCCAAGGAATAGTGGGTACATTGGATCACGTACGGCATAACAAGAACATACCAAAATATGCACATTCTCATGCACAAAGGTGCATCATATTCAAGGCATACAATCTAGGAAAAGGCACTCTTGTCCCTAAGGGAAATTTTGCACCACCGGACTTGCCATTAGAAGTCCTGCAAAATGGATTTTGTTGGCTGGTGGTAATATGTACCTTGTGCAGTTAACTGAACAATTGGGTTCTATCCATGAACAGGTCAAAGAGGCACTGTCCAGGAGACTTGAGGGCTCTGGACACTCCATCAAGGCAGGAGATTCCATCTTTGTAAAGAATTTCAAAAAGAAAAAGAGCCTTGAACAGAGGTGGAATGGGCCCTGCAAGTTCTCCTGGCCACCCAGACTACTGTGAAATGTGATGGGAAGAGGAACTGGATGTATGCATTGCCCTTACCTTATGACCAGTGGGTAATAGACAATTGCTCGGTTACCGAGACTGAGCACATTCCCTACCAAGTTCCTTTTGGGAATGGAGAAGTGACTTTAAATGGTGAAATAAGGTCACCTGAGGAACACGCTGACAAATCCACTTCTCCACCTGAACTCTTTGATTCTGAGATATATGGACCTAGATATGATTTCAGAAACAGGGTATGGTTGAACTATAAAGAGACTTAAAGGAAGAAATAGTCCTAGGGGGGACTGCACCCCATGCCATGCCAGTGGTCGAGACTGCCAATGTCCAGACCAGTACATAAGCTTCCCAGTGAGGCTTCGAAGTGAAGCACACTGGGGATTATTATATCTTTTGTCTGTTAGAGTAGATAGGGAAAATGGCTAGGTATGACAATGCCTCAGAGGAGAAAAAGGTAAGGAACAAGAAAAGACGAAGATCGTAATATTTGCTGCACTGCTTTCTATTGGTTTACACATATTGGTGACGTTTCTATTGCTTCAATGGTACAAAATGTTCACCTCGTGGCAAAATGGGTGGTTTGTGGAAAATTGATTTCTTAATGAGGGCTCCATTTTGTCTAACCTTTAACTCCATTCTATCTATGTTACGTGCAAAATTGTATGCCTTCGGCATCTGTACTTGTTTTGTTTCTTAAAAATGTGTTGGTTTCTCTTAAATGTTTTTGAAACTTTGCAGAGGGCCTAACTGCCCCTCTAGTTCTCAGAAATGCTATTTCTGTGCTTAAACATCCTGTTCTTGTGTTTCAATGGTGTTACAGGAAACGCTTGCATGACGTGTTTGGAATTTATGACGCATGTATAGTGTGATAAAGTGGGTACTGCAATAAAGACATGGGGGGGGGGAGTTAGCTGTTCTTGGCCAGAGAGAGTCATGGACACTCTTTGGGGATGATCCGCTGCAGCGAAATAAAATGCTATCTTGAAGCCTACTCCGAATCCTTGTATTCTATCTTGTGGACATTCAGCCTCCTACAAGAAGAGGCTTGTAGATTTATTTCACAGCGCCCAATCTCTGTGAGGTGCTTGGACCTCCAACTCTTTTTGAGGTGCTTAAGACCTCCATTTGATGCGAGGTGCTTAGAACTCCTAATTTTTTTATAGGCTTTAGCCTCTCCTTCAGTAATGTCAAGGTGTTTCATTTCCTTTTTAGTTTACCCCCTTTGCTAGATTGAGCTGAAATAGGAAGAGGGACCCTTTTAATTATCATCAGACTCACTTCCAAACATAAAATTGGTCAAGTTTCTTTTTGACACAGGACCGCATTTCATTTATAATCAGTTTCTTGATGAAATCCTCATTAATTCTAGTCTGACAAACCTCAGACACTTGGCTATCCATGTCAGACATCCTTATAAAGGTTAGAATAAACAAGGTAAAATGTTAATTTTTCAAATTAAGGGGGTATTAAATTAGAGTTTCTATTGAGAAATGGATGACCTCAAAACGCAGTTACTTAGCTTGCTATAGCTGCCGGTCTAATAAGGAGTTTGAAACTGTTAACTGTCAGATTGGCGTTTCAATTGCTCCTTAGGGCCGCATGTCTTTAATCAGAATAACTGCTTTGGGTCCCAAAGGAAAATTGAGGGTAAAGTCTTGCGTTGGGTCGGGAAGACCGTTGCCCAAAGAGTTCCTTTAATCTCCATTCTCCATCTTTAGAGGGAGTAGGTCCCCCTCTACTGTATGCTGGCTGCTCCCGAAAAGAGTTGCTTTCATGTACAAGGAAGAGGTGACGCATCCTCGATAGACCCGCACCTTGTTCCAATAATAAAAAGAGTCATGTCTACAAGACGTGAGTAAAGGAGTTGACCTGCCTCTCTCTTACGTTGACCACTCCTGAAAGGAGTTGTGTTCGCGCTCAGGAGAGGGGAAAAAAGTCATCCTCTACCGGTAAGGCCCTTAGAAAGGCAAATTAATTATTAATAAAATATTAACATATACGAAAGCGGATCTAAACAGAAAGCAAAAACCCATTCCATAAATTGGAACACGAAAATTGCACCAAAAGCCCCCTAAGTATAAACAGTGCCATGTAACAGAGATACTTATCAGCATGGGAGCAGCATTTAAAAGAGGAAGTAGACTGTATCCATGAACTTGATATGTATACTGTGTGTTCTGCTCTGGAATGTTTTAATTATGTTGTTATCTTCTTTAAAGTGCTGCGTGGAGTGGAGTGGCATTAAAGGGGCTTATGCATAATGGTAGCTTAACTTTCTATACCCACTGGATGTATTGTTGTCGGCTATCAGTTGCATGATCCTGGTCAAGATAAAAAATAAAAAAAACCTTGTGGTGGGATTGATCCTCTTATAGCATGCAGGAGGAAGAGTAGATAGGATTCCAAATCAGTGGATTAATTGAAGTGTGCATGGATAGGTGCATAGAAATAGTTCGCGGTGGCAGCAATGGAGTCACTGCCTCCAGCTTTCGATCCACTTCAGTTCTTTGGAGAGCAGGAGTCATGTTTTTCTTGACAAGGCTCGACTGCTTAAGGGGTGTGCTTGCTCTTAAAATGTCAGGCCATGTTAATTCCAGTTAGTTATTGTTTCTGGGTGTGCTTTTGTGTGTGAGTGCATGCATGTGTGTGGGAAAGTATTAATGTGTATTTTTGTTCAAGATTTCATGGGGGGTCTATGTCCATGCATGTGCATAGTGTGTGTTAGCCTGATTGTGACCAAAGAGCACACAAAATTAGATGATTTGTCTTGCTTTACTATTTTTTATGATACGCAAATGTGAGAGGCATGGTGTCTTGGCATATACCTTTCTTCAGCTCCACCTCTGAGTGTGGACGTGCACAGAGCAGAAAATCTGTTCTTGCACACTAGGAGTGAAAAATGCTGCAAACATTTTTTTCATGTGAAGATTTATTTTTCATCTACACTAAAAAATGGGGTATTTGGGACACTACCTCACCGTCATAACTTCACTTATGTTAACAATAGCAATGAGTGTGGAATACTCACCGGTTTACCACATTAAACAAAAAACAAAACATCAACCCCCTAAACCCACCTTGTAACAGACATGCTCCATATCCAGTCTTAAATGGACAGGCAAACTTATGGTTGCTCCAACGCCCTCACTACTTTTAAAGTTTACCAATCACCACTGAGCTGTAGGCATACAATATACATATGTGCTGCTGCCTGAGCAGTGACTGAGTTCTGTGGCAACCTCTTTCACCTGTTGACATTACTCTAGACATAGTGTGTGTGGCACATCATAGCTGCTGTCTATAGGCATATTTGTCCACTACATGTTGGGGCTGGTTTGTCTCTTAAATCCAGTTTACTCATTTGGGATAAAAACCTCCTCCCTTTCTCATCTATAGTAGAGGGTCTGGAAACCATATTGCTACACATTGCCCACCTCCCAAAAAGAAGAAGCAGAGCCCCCTCCTCCTAAAGCACTGTCAAAGGGAGGAAAGGCAGCAGTCCCTCCAGTGAAGGTTTTTATTGTGTATTTATGTTAGGATGTTTATAAAGCATGAACGAGGCCTGAGGGAGTTAGGGCCTCATATTAAACATGTATTATCACAAATTAGGTACAACAAGAGATACCTACAATATAATACCACCTAGAGGTACAGACTTTAGTAGTTGCATACCATGTCAGCTGCACTAGAAGAAGAAGACACGATCATCACCACAGATTCAAGTCAGGAATACCCCCAGGGAGATCTGATCCGAGAGAGGGCATTTCCTGGGTTAAAGGTCACTCTCTTTGAGACGGATAATTGAAGGGGCAACATCAATGGTACCAGGTACCTGGGTTGCAAAATGAATCAGAACATTTCTGTAATTTCCCTTATTCTGAGTGTCACTCGTATAATGCCTAGTATGTGGTATTTAACGTGCCCTCTGGTCCCAGTCACTGCCCTGCATCTGGACCATCTGCGCATGTCCAGAGAAACAGTGTCTGTCTTCGGGGCCTGTGCATAGCGCACGGAGACTCAGTGCGAAGCCAGAGGCGCTGTACTGGATGCAAAGAACTCGCCAGAGAAGGCAAGGCCTGCTCTCTGGGAGTGAGGTGCAGGGACTACCTCAGCCGCAGTTCTTGCAGCACAGAAAAGCTCCTTTCCAGGCACTTTATTTGAAGTAACCCGAGACCTTTAAAACGCATCCGGAGTTACTGTAGGGTCCCAGGTGGCTCATAAAGGCACAAAACATTTCCAGTCCCACAGTTCATTTTAATAAATCAGTGCTTCCACTGAAGACTAGAAGTCCCAAAATGCACTCACATGTTGAATGAACGCATAGGCAGGAATATTCGGGGGAATCACTACTATACGGAAATATTTGGTACCTACCTGGGGCATCGTGGCAGAGAAGGGTAGAACAGTTAACCCCTCCCCACCCAGAGTGCCAGACGAAGGGCAGGGCAAAGTCTGAGAAAACACGCCAAAGCGCCAGTGACCAAAACAAGTTTGATTTTAAATGGCCCAATCGGGCAGGCGTTCCTCAGCATTTTCGCTTAGAGAAACTGAGCAGGTAGCGCATCCCTTCATCCCCGTGAGCTGAAGCAGTGCCTACTTTCCTTGGCTGGGAGTCAGGAAACTACACTGGCCTCCTGCGGTCGGGTTCCTCTGGCACACTGTCCGGGGCATAGAAGCAGGCTGTGAGAGGCCTTCCAGGTGCTGTGTTGCTGTTGGAACACATGGGGCCTGACTGTAGACCGCGTTAAGGCCCTGCGGAGAGCTGGACGCAGTCCAGTGTTTCTGCGGGAGCTTTCGGGGCCGGAATAGGACGGCCTGGTATAGGATAGGCTGGGGAGGGGTGGGGTAGGGATTTAGGGGTCACTATACTTTGGGTTGGGGGGTGGGAGGATCAGCCTCTTCGGCGCTGGCTGTTACGCTGCGCGAAGGTTGGTGATCGTAGGATTGGGTAGGAGGTTTTTTGCATTAGTGTTTTCGGCACATAATCATGGCAGCAGGCCACGGCCGAGGAGACCTGCTCTGGCCTGGTGTCCTTGAGCAGGCCTGGGTAGGCATAGGCTTGACTTTCCCCTGGTAAAGACACCAAAAAGGCATTTAAAAAGGGCCGGGGACGCAGTGCGTCCACCCCCCCTCCCTTTTTTATAAATGGGGGCCCACAGGGAGAGCCTTGAGGGCCTGAGCAGCTGGGGTGTGAGGCCTTAGGGGGAGGGGTCCATCTGGGGGTGAAACAGTCCCCCTGGCTCAGGTTTCTGAGCAGGGGGAACATCAAATTCAGTACAAGCAGGATGATGAAGACCCCTGGGGACTGGAGCAGCCCCCGGACCTTACTTTGGCTGGGGCCCCAGCCAAGGGTCAAAGAGGGGGCAAGGGGCAAGGGCTGGGGGGTCCAAAGGGAAAGGGAAAGAGTGTCAGTGCTGGGGTGGGGGCCCCTGGTGCAGCAGGGCCAGGCAGAGCTGAGACATCAGGCATAGGGGAGGGGGCTCAGGCAGAAGAGGGCAGTGGGGCTAGCGGGGTGGTGGCACGGCACCCCCTTGCCACAGATTGGGCCACCATTGATATAGAGGCCAGCATGCAAGGACAGCGCAAATTGGTGGTAGAGACAGAACTCAGGTGGGCCAAGCTGTGCAGGGAGAGGGAGGAGGCTGAGGGGAAGTCCAGGAAGGCAAAGAGAAAGTCAGTTGGGGCTAATGGGGGCCAGGATGAAGGGCGTGGGGCAGAGAAGGGTAGTTGGGTGTGGATTCCATATGAGCAGGAGGCAGGGCAGGAAGCTAGTCCGGCTGGTGGGCCTGGGAGCGTGACAGCAGCATCTGGTGCATATGGCCAGGTGCGGCACGGAGAGTCAATGCCAGCGTCAGAGGCTGGCAGAAAGGTGGCGAAGCCTATGGGGCGCAACACGGCCTTAGGACGTTGGTTGGAAGTGATAGAGGGGCCTTCGGTGGCCTTCTCTACACCATGGGATCACGGGAAGCACACGTCTGGTTTGCGCTAGGGGGGGTTTCAGGTTGGATAATGAATACGGTATGGTGGATACAACTGGTGCTGCTGACAGTATGGGTGTGGATGAGGATGAAATGATTGAGCTGGATTATGAGGAGGACCTTGACGAGTGGGAAGAAGGTGAACTTTGAGAGAAAGAGGTAAGAGCAGGACCAGGGAAGGGGCAGGGGCGCAGGAGCGGCGCAACACCCTCTACAGTTTATGTTTTGCAGGCTTCAGGGACAAGAGGTCTCCTGTAAGGATGGAGGCAGGCATAGACCAAGGCCGGACGCCGCAGTGACTGGTTGCGGGGCTCAAGGTAAGGGAGTATGGTGGGCACCATGGGGTGAACGGAAGGGTAAGGCTGGTGCGGCACAATACAAATTTATTGGTGTGGGAGAAGATTCCATACACGTGCAGCCTGCCACAGGTGCGGTAGAGGCAGGTGGAAAAGATAAAAAGGGAGATGAGGGGACAGCGGTGCAAAGCAAGGACAGAGATGCAAGGGCTAGTGGTGAGAAGGCAGAGGAAGATAAGGGAGGGGCGGGTCATAAAGAGAGGCTCCCATACATGGGACTCGCCATGTCTTTGGGTTCACATGTCTCGGACAAGACCAAGGCAAGATATGGAAACATGAATATATGGATGTTTTTAAACTATTGCATCCAGGCAAAAGAAGGGTCCAAGGAAGAGGGGGAATTGGCAGGGAGGCCACATGTTCCAATTACTATGGACAACTGGATCTCTGCCTGTTTGATCTACAACAGTATATACTGTGAGAAATATATAGACCGGGCCATTGCCATGTTTAAATATATGGGCATTATTCTGAAGGCCCAGCTACACTTTGGGGTGTTTGCATGGTTAAATTATGATGAGGAGTTTCAGGCCCGAGTTAGCATAAACCCCGAGAAACCTTGGGGGGATGTGGATTCGGAGCTGTGGATGCAATGGATGGCATCCTCGCATTCTGCGGCCTCCACCCACACAACTAGTGGTCTCCTGGTAGTCTATATGCTGTTTCAGCAGCGTCCCGCTCCGAGAGGGGCGGGTATGCCTCAGAGGGTGCAGGTATCAACCTCAGGAGCGTGTTGGAAATTCAACAAGAGGTTTTGCTCCAGGCACCCGTGTAACTTTAAACACGAGTGTTCCAAATGTGGGGGAAAACACCCGGTCATGCAATGTTTTTCACTTGCCACCCTGGCTGAGCAGCGGCGGTCTACCAGGAGCAGGGGGGAACAAGGACCTACTGGTCCAAAGGGCGCCTACTCCAATTAGGTTGGAGAGGTTACTTTCTTGGGGTGAGGTTTCAGAGATGGTTTCCGAGTGGGATATCAGGGACCAAGACAAAGGAGATGGGCAGAAAATGCACAGTCAGCTAAAGCCATGTTGGAGGTGGTGGCATCGAAATTGAGCAAGGAAGTGGCTGAAGGTAGAATCTTGGGCCCCTTTCACGAGTGGCCAATGGAGAAATTAATGATCTCACCTTTGGGGGTAGTACTGAAAAAGAACAAGGGAGATTATAGGCTGATACATCATTTGTCATGGCCAGAAGGGGAGTCGGTGAATGACTTCATCGCACCGGAGGATACAAAAGTGGTATACGCCACAGTGGATGATGCTATCTGGCTCATCTGAAGTTGTGGAAAAGGGGCAAAATTGGCCAACTGTGACATTAAGGCAGCTTTTCGGCTGCTCCCCATTCACCCGGATGATTTTTCTTTGCTGGGGATGCAGTTGGGGGGGGGGGGGCTATTTATGTGGACAGGGTACTTCCCATGAGATGTGTGATTTCTTGCACGCTGTTTGAGGCTTTTAGCACCTTCTTGCAGTGGGTTTTTGTTCAGGTCAGTGGGCACCAGATGGTGTCACACTATTTAAATGATTTCCTGTTTGTAGGAACAGCACAGTCAGGCTCATGTGGCAGGGCTCTGTGGCATTTTGAGTGGCTGGCTCTGGATTTTGGGGTACCTTTGGCCCTGGAAAAGACAGAGGGCCTTTTGGGCATTAAACTGGACACAAAAGAGCTCATAGCGCTTCTGCCGGCGGGAAAGGTGGAGGAGATTCTGCTATTTTTGAGTGGCATCAGGATGAAGCATAAAATTGAATTGCGAGTGGCACAGCAACTGCTTGGTCTTCTGAATTTTGCATGCAGAGTGGTCAGGGGCGGCAGGACTTTTTGTAGGCGTATGGGCTTGGCAATGTCAGGTGCATCTCTACTACATCACAGGATTAGGCTGAGCATTGGCCTGTGAGAAGACATTAATGTATGGGACCTGTTTTTGACGCAGTTCAACGGCGTCTCCATATCTTTTCGGGAAGAGGACACTGTTTGGCAGTGCAGATTTTTTCAGACGCGGCAGGAGCAGCTGGTTTTGGACTATTTTTGGATGGTCGCTGGTGCGCGGAGACATGGCCGGCACAATGGTTGAGACAAGGGAGGAGCATTGCATTTCTAGAATTTTTTCCTCTGCTGGTGGCATTGTCGGTGTGGGGGGATGAGCTGGTGAACAGGTCAGTGATGTTTCACGTCAATAATTTGACGGTGGTTGAATTGGTGAACAGACAAAGAGCTAAGAGGGTGCTGCGGTTGCTCAGGCAGTTTATGTTGCGTTGCTTAACTTTAAATATCATATTTAAGGCTGCGCACATTCCTGGGGTAAACAATTCCATTGCAGGTTCCCTGTCTCATTCGCAGTCGCAGCGTTTCCGGCAGTTGGCACCCGGTGCAGAGGAACACAAGACAGCGGTCCCGGCAGACATTTGGGAGTGGGGCACGTGACAGTCATGCGACTGGTGGAGAGGTCACTAGCGGATTCAACCCTCAGGAGTTACCCCCTGGCGTGGCTGGAATTTTAGGATTTTGAAGTTTACAAGGGGAAGTTTTGGAAACAGGAACAGGGAATCCTAGAGGCCAGGTTGATGCGTTTTGTGGTGTTTCTGATTTGGAAAGGGCTATCGCCCGCCACGATTGGGGGCAAGTTGGCAGGAGTATCTTTTTATGGAAAAGTGTTTATTGGATGGGGTCCGGCAAGGAATAATATCTTGGGCAATATGTTGAAGGGGTGGGGAGAATCCACGCAGGAGCAGTTTTTGTTCGTGAAGCTATTACATTTGAGTTACTCTTGGACTTACACGTGTTGCCAGTTTGCTGTTTTAATGCCAATGAAGTGGCATTGTTTCGTTTATGTATGATATGGATGTTTTTTGGTGCATTTCGTGTGTCTGAACTGTTGTGGGTGGGGGAAGGGGTTAGTTTGAAAATGAGTGAGGTTCATTGTCACAGTGAAAGGTTAGGGATCTGGTTGCGGTGCTCAAAGACAGATCAATTGGGTAAGGGTAAGTGGATATGGTTGGAACAAGGGGGAGTGTCAGAACCATGCCCAGTACGGGAATGGGACAAGTTCAGGGAAAACAGGTTGGAATCAAGGGATAGTGTGTTTATACATGAGAATGGTAGGAAGGTTACATCTTTTCAGCTTTTGTCTGTGATGAGAATGGGTTTGAGACGACTGGGTAGACAGGTGGGTAATTTCGATACTCATTCTTTTAGGATTGGCGCAGTGACGGAAGCTGCCAGGTTGGGGTGGGATTGGGGTGGGATCAGGAGCATTGGTTGTTGCCGTTCAAAGTGCAGTGAGAGATAAGTAAGGGCTTGAATGGTTGAGGGGACGGGTATGGTAACTTGGGGGTAGAGAGTGATTATTAAGGGTGACGTAGGATGGGGGGGAGAGGGAGAGGTTGTTTTTTCCTTCCTGACATTTGTTTCTTTTTCCAGGTTGCGTGAGTGGCCCGGAGAAACATAAGGCGATCACATGGTTGGTCGGACATTCTTTCATTCATTGGGTGGCAAGTTAACGGAGAGACATGTCTATGGACGATCTTTCGGACTCCTGAGCAGCATGCATGAAGTGCTGTGGTGGGGAAAGAGCGGCATGAGGTGGGGCAATTTGCTTCCTTTTATCACATCGATTTTACCAACATGGGGATGTCCTGACGTATTGGTTTTACATCTGGGAGAGAATGACCTGGTGCTTCTCTCTGGGCTCACCCTTCTGCAACACATGCAACGTGATTTGGTACTGATGAAGCGCAACATGCAGGGACTTCCTTAATATGGACAGAATTTGTGCCACTAAGGAAATGGCATGGAGCACAGAAACATGGGGCCATTGAGAGGGCCCGGAGGAAGGTCAATAGGGCTATGAGGGTGTTCCGCTGGGCGCAGGACATTAAGGTATTGACACACAGAGGGTTAAAAGAAGAGGAGCAGGTGCTTTTCAGGGATGATGGTGTGCATCTCTCGGACATGGGGAATGCACATTACTTGATGGAATTGCGCTTCATGCTGCCTAACTTGTGGGGGGAAAGATTTTGGCGTTGTGCAAACAATGAAGAGATGAGCTGTAGTGGGTTCGCTGGTGGGGCAGCAAAATGCCAACTGGGTTTGTGCTGGGTGGCAGTAGATGGGGGAGGGTGGAGAGTCAGATGCAGGCTTGTCCACCCTTCCAGGGGGGAAAAAGAAGCAGTTGAAGGATGACAGAATAGGGGGAGGCCTGAGTCAGGCAGGGGGTACGAAGAAAAGGAGATGTGTGGGAATGAAAGGGAAAACTGGGTGAGCAAGGATACGTGGTGGATTGAAGTGAGGATGTACAAAGGGGAGTTACAAGTTTTAAGATAAAGTTATCATTCAAGTTACGGTTCTACTTTTGTGTATCATGATAAGCAAGCCTGTCCTAATAAATGGCCTTTTACACTACAACTAAGGGTGTCAGAGTCTATGTCCCGAGACTCCCTTGGCACACTCTGCCTGCACCTGTGCCACTAGTCTGTGGACAGCTGGGTAGCCAGGTACATCGAATTTAGGCACCTGGTAATTATGTGCATTGCCGGGTGCGTGCCTTTGCTGTGTTTCGTTGTTGGATGTCTAACATAACCAACCGGAGCCATAAGTCTGAGCCGAAAGATACCAGTTTCATGTCCTTCCTTTAATGCTGGAGGATATGGTGCTAGGACCAGAACTGTCGACTGTAAACAGACAGGAGAGCAACAGTCTCTGTGGCAGCTCAACATTCCATGATTCTGGGCACACATTCTCCCCCCGCCTACAAATGAGGTAAATCACGTGCCTTATATGACATAATTAGTGCTCGAGTAAAGCGCCTTAGTATATTCGGGTTGAGCTTGCGCTAAATAAACGGACAAATAAATGCTCAGTTGTGGGCACTGGCCGTTCCTTTGGTGAAAGAGTATTTCGCCACCGGGCGGATAAGCACATAGATGTGCAGGTCCCGGAAGGGTGCTCGCGTTAATCGTTTCTTGTTGCATTAAGCTACAAAGAGTATTTGAATTTTAATCACACACAGAGGGCTCATCATGCTAGTAGTGGTTTTGCATTAACCGCTTCGCAAATAATTTTGCAGTTGGCCCTCGAAGCCAGCCTTAACCGTACACTCAGGGTCAGCTTTAGTGCTGGTGGCACCCGGTGCGACAATCTTTTTGACCCCCCTCTGCCCGATTTCCTCACTGTCGCTCAGAGTGGCCTTGGTCTCCCCATAGCTGTCTCACACATAAATTCCATCTGTTTTAAAGCGCTGGTGAAGGCTGACATTAATAATCCAGCTATCCACCTAAAATACCGATGTGCTCTTTGCAGCAGGAATAGATACTTTATAGCGAGTCAAAACTGCCACTAGACAAAGCTCTGATCTATCTCTCTAAAGCGAACATTAATCACAAGGATTATCTTGACATTTTTATTGCTGCCTGAAAGCAGGGGGCACAAGGAACTCTGCATCAGGTGATTTTAAATAGTAGGTTATTGCTAAACACAACAACCAGCCCTGAAGTCAGTGCACCCCCTAGCTCAGCGCCCAGTGCGGCCGCACCTGTAGCACTCCTCCAAAGCCGGCCTTGCGTACACGGACCACCCACGGCCCATCGAGTTCAGATTTTTACTCAGACCCAGATTTCAAGACGCTTGGCGCCTACGTGAGTTTTACTCTAAGTCGAACTGCTAGGAGGGCGAGCATCCTAATTTCGCCAAAATCACGAGTTTGATCACCCTGCAGGCAAGATCATATTTTCTGGTGCCCGAAGGGCTGCTCTGATAGGCCAGAACGCGTGGGTGGCGGGTTCAAAGGCTTGCAGGCCCATTGTCCAACTGCCCAGGGTTGGTGGTGTGTGGCTTTCATTCCTCTCCTATTAGGACAGACATTGCCTTTAGAAGGCACGAAGGCAGGCGGTCGCCCATATGTTGTAAATACCTATACGGCCGCCCGACGGGTTCAAACCTGTCGTATTAGTACACGAGGGCCCTTTGCGCTCTCTGATTAGCTAGGAAGGGACAAATAAGTGTAGGGGCCCGGCCTTTTTCAGTCCCTAGCCTTACGTTGCATTCGTGCTGCACTGTCAATAAAGCGCCCTGATCAACTTTCAGTTGCATTGTAGCACTACTAATATTTTGCAGTTTTGCATTTTTCTGGAAACTTTGGAAAGCTCAGTTGGTTAATGCGATAATTTCGGATGTCTTTGTGCAAAAAAGAGGGGGGCTAATGTAAATCCTAGTTGGTGCACTAGGGAATAGTGATTTTGATATTTACAGTGCTACGACGTCCCTGTCTGTGAGAGACAGCACTTTTAATAGGTAAGCCAAGAGTTTAAAACAAACATTGGTAAAAGGATTAGGTTTCACCTATGTAATTAACAATAAGCTTTAAGTTGTAGCTTGTTGAGTATTTGTATAATATGAGTTACAGAAAGCCTGTTAAAGTGTTATGGCTTGTATGTGTACAAACAAGCAATATATTGTGCTGTTACTAGTGGCATAGTGGGGTAAGTGATAGCAACATTTTGAAAAATGAAATAGAGAAATAATAGAATTAATTGATGTAATAGCAATTTAATGTGTTTAGAGGAGTTCTGACAACTTTTGAGCTTGGTGCCACATCACCTGCTGAACAAATCAAATCATAACCCTAGTGCCTGCAAGATAACTGCATTGATCACTGCCTGTTTAGTAGTAAATTATAACAACATTTAGTCTTTAGAGGAGCTATGACAACTTTTGGCCCCGGTGCCACTTCACCTGCTGCACCATTCAAATCATGACCTTATCGCCTGTAAGGTAACTGCACTTGTGACTGCCTGTTTACTAGTAAAATATTGCAATATTTGGTGTTTAGAGGGGTTCCTAGAGCTTTGGGTCCTGGTGTCACTGCATCTGCCGCACCATTGAAATCATGATCCTAGTGCCTGCAAGGTAACTGCACTTGTGACTGCCTATTTAGTAGTTAAATATAGCAACATTTAGTGTTTAGAGGAGTTCTGACAACTTTTGGCCCAGGTGCCACTGCACCTGCAGCACCATTGAAATCATGACTCTAGTGCCTGCTAGATAACTCCACTTGTGACTGCCTGTTTAATAGTAAAATATAGCAATATTAGGGGCCTGATTAGGAGTTCGGCGGATGGTTCTCACCATCCGCCGAACTTCCAACGGGGAGGTTGCCACCACACTAGCTACCTCCCCACCAGACCCATTAAGAGTTTCCTGCTAGGCTGGCGGGCGGAAACCTAGGTTTCCGCCCGCCAGCCTACCAGGAAACAGGCTTCAGCATTGTCTCCGGCTTGTATCGAGCTAGCAGCAGTGCTGTAGACAGCAGGGTGCAGCAGCACCCTCGCAATGTTTATTGTATGCAAAGCAGACAGTGAACATTGCAACGGTGCTGGGTACGTGGGCTCCCTGCCCATGCCATGCCAAGGGCATGGGCCCCCCTACCCATGCAGCGCTACCCTGGCAGATTAGGATCTCACCCCCGTCAGACTGCTGGGATCCAAGATCCTGGTGGAGCTGATGGTCGGACCTCTAGGGTTGGTATGTGGCAGTCAGACTGCAAAAAAGGCAGCGGTCTAGACTGCCACCATGAGTGTGGGGATCATAGGTCCGCCACACTTGTAATGCGGTCCAACGTGTTTAGTGGGGTGCCTAGAGCTTTTGGTCCTGGTGTTGCTGCACTATTTAAATCATGACCCTGTTGTCTGCAAGGTAACTGCATTTGTTACTGCCTGTTTAGTTTTTTAGTTTAGCAATAATCTGGGTTTAGTGGGACCCCTAGAACTTTTGGCCCCAGTACCACTGCACCTGCTGCACCATTCAAATCACAACCCTGTTGTCTGCAAGGTAACTGCATTTGTGACTACCTGTTTAGATGTAAAATGTACCAATAATCAGTGTTTAGTGGGATGCCTGGAGCTTTTGGTCCCAATGTCACTGCACCTGCTGCACTATTGAAATCACGACCCTAGTGCTTACTAGGTAAATGCACTTATGACTGCCTGTTTAGTTATAAAATATAGCAATACTAGGTGTGTAGAGGAGTTCTGGCACCTTTTGGGCCCAGTGCTACTGCACCTGCTGCACCATTCAATCATGACCCTAGTGCCTGCAAGATAACTGCATTTGTGACTGCCTGTTTACTAGGAAAATATAGCAATAATCGGTGGAGGGGCCTAGAGCTTTTGGTTCCATTGCCACTGCACTTGCTGCACTATTGAAATCATGGCTCTAGTGAAGGAATGAAAAAAAGGGAAAAAATGACAGATAGGGACACTGTGTCAGTAACATTAGGACGTGCCGGATTCAATAAGACGGGTGCCGATACGAGCCGCATTGTTTGACTTTGGATTAACAAACACAAGCAACTTGGTTCACCACTTAAATTACTTGAGGATGATATACAGGATTTGTTTCCCCCGGTTTCTTCCTACAATTAAGAATTACTATTGCCCTTCTCCAGTCCTGATGAGGCCCTAATTCAGTAGGCCGAAATGCGTTGACTTCTCTGTATTGCAAGTGTATTGGGCTTGTCAAATAATGGACTATATTGTAAAGACTTGAGATGCACAATATCACGCTTGTGTGAAAGAAATACACAACACGTTGATAGTAGAGTGTACGAAAAGCCCAGTGCCTTAGCAAATAGCAGTGGATCACATGTGGAGTTACACAACAGTGACCACTATCTAAATGCGTAGGGCACCATCTTAGGATGGTTTTTACTGTTAAATCTTATATGTGGTTTATTTTGTGTGTATCGTGAGTAACATTTTGTTTATACTTATTTATGGGATGTGTATTAAGTCTTGTATTTTATTACCATAGATCCTTTTTGCTATATTAAAAAATCTTTGAAATAAATATGAGAAAGAAATAAACTCAGAAGTAACAGAATTAAGGACTGTTCTCACAATTTAGGATTAAATTTGTCCCTACCTGTCATTTTTTCCCCTTTTTTGATTGTGTATTTACCCTAGGCAGGTTAGGGTTATAGGGTTCCCCCTGGTTTTGCGCGGATTTCTAGTGAAGGAATGGACTGCAGTCACAAACTCAATGAATACTCTTAGAACAAGCACATAAAGACTCTGCAGCAGTTAATGTTATACAGAAGCTGTCCCAACAGATAAAGGAGGCTGAACCATCCCTTTGGAGCACCACAGAGCGTTCTCATGTAAAGCAGTGCAAATTACTTTGTTCGGCTTTACTTTCCATATACACGAAGAGTAGCTCTTGTATATTAACTTTACTTTTAATGTGCAATGTTTATTACAACATTTATAATTTGATCACAATAACCAAATAGATTACGTTGTCAAAATCATCGGATAATGCCTACAAAGTGCAAAGAAAGTTACTGAGGCATGAATAGAAAATACCACAAACGTTCTATGGCAAAAGCATCTGCTTTACACAACAAAGTAATAAAAAGCAAGCATTCCCGCATACTGTTTGAAAATGTCTGCCTTTTCTGTGGGAAGAGATCTTATTTTATAGTAAAACAGTCCCTGAAGTCTGACAGTGAATGGGGCTCAAACAGTGTGAATTGCCCAAGATCACCATAGGTTAGGGTGACACCGAGACTTAAATGCATTTACTGTATATGAACTGAGACTGCAGATAATAAAGGGAAATTACATTAAATGCAAACACTTATTGTCCCCAGAACTCTGATATAAATTAAGATCGTCCTCTAATCAGCAAGAAAAGACACAAATGACCATCTAGAGATTTGTATTAAGCTACTACTGGCTTCATTTAGGCCTATATTGCATTTCAGGCTATTCAGCATGCGGGTTACGGTAACGCTTTGGAAATGCACAATATTATTCAATGAAATATCAAGTTGATAATGCAACAACCCTCATAATAAAGAAAGCAGCAGAGACCAATTCAGTTATTAAGTGTTTTTTTTATAACATCCATAAGATGCACTTATATATTCTGTAATAACCAGGCCAAAAATGCAGCTTTAGTAGGAGAGAAGTATCGTAAATGCATGCACCAGGGGTAGATAAGTATTGGTAAACAGTAAATGACGTGCAGCCTTAGCATAAGAAAAAAGTTCCACCCACTCAAGCAGATTGGAATGAGTACTTAGACCTCGGGATACTGATAAGAGAAGCCCCTTTTAAGATATATTAAAAACGATAGATTTCACAAGCACAGCGAAAGCGCTGTGCAGGTGAAACCTAAAAAAGAATTACTCAAGGTATAATATGTGCTACACAAATTATAGGATGGGCTGTGCACAGTATAAGATAGGCTGCCACGAAATGTGCAAAATGATTCTGGTCCTGATTATGACTTAGGCGGATGGAAAAGCCCGTCTGCCAAAGTTCTGACAGGAAGGTTGCCGCCATTGTGGCTGCCTCCCCACTGGTGCCATTATGAGTTTCCTGCTGGCCTACAGCATTGTCTCCAGCTCGTAATAGAAATGCTGTAGTGTGTAGGGTGCACCATCACCCGTCACATTGTTCACAGTTTGTTAAGCAGACAGTGAACATTGCGAAAGGGCTGGCCTGGGAGGCACCTGCACTGCGCATGCCAAGTACATGGACAGTGTGAGGCCCCCCGGGGCACCCTGGACCCTGTCTCTGCCAGCCTTTTCATGGCATGCTACCGCCATGAAACCACGGGTGGAGAAGGGGGTCGTAATGCCCTGGCAGGTTAGGACCACCAGCACCGCCAGACCGTCATGGAGACGAAAACTGGCGGTGCTGGCGGTCCGACCACGGCGCTACTGCTGCGGTCGTAATGTGGCAGTTGGACCGCCACTGCGACCTTGGCGGGCATTAGGCCACAAGGGTCGTAATGAGGCCTTGTGTGTAAATGCTTACTGTCCTATCAGATGTTAAATTTTTAGTAACAACATTCATACTATACCTAATGTAAACCTTTTTATAGGTTTCCATAAATCATTAAAATCCTTTATTGACTTCCAACCAGCCAGTTGCACACACATATTTTTTCACATAGCAGTGCACCCTGGAGAGATGTCTAGCTACTTCTTTAGCTGCCTGTGGCTTCCTATGTTTCACAGCAAAGGCACACCCTCCATCCCTTTCAGACTGTGACAATTCATAGTGAGCATTAGCCGTTCAGGAACGGTTGTGTTTTTATAAACAAGCATTGGCAAAGCCGATAGGTTTCACCTACATGTGAGCTATTGGCTTTGCTAATGTCGTTGTACAGCAGTGGAGACAACAAAGGGTAATATGTTTACAAGCAGTGTTGACAAAAACTGGGTGGGAGGGTTAAAGCAACATTGTCAATACAGGGAGGTAGGAAGGTTACTTGCAACATGGACAACTTGCAAGCAACACGGAAAACTGGGGATGGGAAGACAAGAGAGGGAGGGAAGGAACAGAGGGGGTGTGGGAGGGATAGAAGCTACATGACAGGAAGAAGAAAAACAAACAAAAATATTACCTAAATGACAGCATGAGAACTGGAAGGACATTAATCAAAAAGAAGCAGTCAGTACTTGGTCCATGGGCCACACATGAAAGAAAAGGAATTGAAACTAGCATGCGCTGGCTAAGTAGGAGACAGTAAATAAGAGTGACAATGAAACCAACAACAAAGGGCGGGCTTCAAGCCCCCTGTAGTAAACAATATATCTTGCAGGTGACGGCATATACACGCTTTCTTAGGCGAGACTTAAAAAGTATGTGAACTGTTGTGTTGAAATTAGAAAACCGTGAGAAGACAGTTACCAGTAGATCCTGTCCATTTGGACATCTGGTCCTTGACTACCCCTGTTCGGTTGAGCATATAACTGAGTCAGACATACGGACCTTTAATTTCCTGAAATGGTAAAGACTAGAATGGCACCTCCTCCTGTGATCTGCAATGGTGTTGACTAGACTGGCACTGCCTCCTGCAAAGGTGCTGACTTGAATGGCACCACATTCTATAAGCTGACTTGACTGGCACTGCCTCTCAGCAATGGTACTGATTTGGCTGGTACCACCTCCAGCAATGGTGTTGACTTGATTGGCACAGATTTGACTGTCACCGCCTCCTGTGATGGTGCTGACTAGACTTGCACCACATCCTGCGATGTTGCTGACTAGACTGGCACCGCCTCCTGTGATGGTGCTGACTAAACTGATACCGCCTCCTGCGATGGTGCTGACTAGACTGATGCCGACTTCTGCGATGGTGCTGACTAGACTGATACCACCTCCTGTGATGGTGCTGACTAGACTGATACCACCTCTTGTGATGGTGCTGACTAGACTGATACCACCTCTTGCGATGGTGCAGACTTGACTAGCACTGCCCAGGCCAGTTTCCCTGGCCTCACCCGACACATACACGTTACTTGGCGGGCAGCTGCAGCATGCACCACAACCTGCTAGACACGGGTCCTGCCTGCCCAGGCTCATGGTACAACATTCCGATAGGCCCCTGGCGGAGAAGGCATGCAAAGTATGCAGAGTATCCAGGAGCATAGACACTACTCTGCACCTGCTGCTTGAGCACCACCTTGGCAGAGGCTGCAGCTGCCAAGAATACTCTAGCCCTCTCCATCTGCCACCCCCTCTTCTCTCTCTAGCATGTCTCTGTCCTATGAGGGAAGAGACAGGTCAGCTTGGTGCCAGTGAGGCTGTCCTGCTATGGTGCATGGGCGTCCTCAGTGGGTGTCAATGGGAGGCGCTTGCCCCCCCTGGATTTAGGTACAGCCTGGTGTGCAGGCTCACAGGGCAACGTAACACTATGGCTGCCGTAGTGTTACGCTGCCTGTACCGGTACGGTAATGGCCCCTGCCAAAAACAGTCCGGGATGCCGCGGATTGTGGCGGACGGATGCCCATGCTCTCTGATGTGCGCTGTTGAGGTGCAACAGTGGATGATGACTGCAGGGGCAGCTCCTGTAGGAGCAAAGCGGTGGGGCGGGGACACAAATAAATGACAACATAAATATTTTAAAAAAATAAACTTACCTCACCCGCTGCATCGCAATCACCGCTGCCACACAGTTCTTCTGGTTCTACTTGCAGGCACAGGCTCCCAGCCTGCCCTGGGGCCAATCCTAACACTGCTCTCGCATGAGAGAAGCATTAGGATTGGCCGGAGTGCCCTGACTTGGTGCTCCCAGGCAAACTAGGAGCCTGTGCCTGCTCTCTCCAACCCGGCAGCACAGTTCCGGGTTTGAGAGAGATCTATGCGCATGTGTGTTTGTCCAGCCCAAGATGGCCGGCCAAACACACATGCATATTGAGGGTAGTGCACACCACTTCCCTCCATCCCTGTCATAACCCACGGCCCGCCCCTTGATAAATAAAAATGATAATAAACATTGTTTATTATCGTCTTTATTTATCAATTTGCAGCTGCTGCTGCTGGCGGGGAGGGGACACACCTTTCACATAGGGGAGGAGCCTCCGCTGATTACTGCGCCATGAAGCTTGCTCTAGAACAGTGTGTGCAGCAAAGATTTGATAATAAATCAAATGCTCAAAATAAATAGAGTATTTTGCCTTGTCCTGGCGGGTTGTCTGGGCATCCCCTCAAATTTAGAACAAACTCATTAACAATGGCAGTTGCAATTTGCTAACATGTATAAAGAATTTAATCTAACGAAAACTCGGGGATCTTGGTCTAAAAATTAATCACACAAAATACCCAAGTTGGCACAAGGGTATGACGTTACAGACAGTTGTACCCCAAAAAGATCCTGGCCTTCAGTTCTGGGTAATAGCCCCTTCTCTGGATAATGAATCTGTCTATACATAAAACATCTAATCTCTTATAGGGCTGACATCGGACAGCACGATCCTGCTCCACTTTGTATGCAGTACTTAGATTTGGCTCTTTCCCTTGAGAGTACATGTTTGTTACCGAAGCTCCAGAGTAAAGTGAGAAGCAGAGGTATCTAGAACTGAGTCCCAGGGAATGTCAGCTAATACAGAAGTCGGTGGTGAGACTGGAGACAGCAGGGGATGGATCAGGAGTGACTGAAGAGATGGGAAGAAAACCACTCAGTAGTACTGCTGGAGTCGTGGGTGCTAGCATGGTAGGAAACTCTGTGTTAATAGCTGCAGAGGAAGGCTGTGATGGAGGAAAGATACTTTTGGTGAGAAAAGGTGATGACGTTTGAAACGTGCGCATGCCTCCTGTAGATTGACACCCTCGGATGCTGAATACATTGGGTTGAATGCATTGTAGGCAGTGAGGTATGAACAGGACATTCAAGGGTATTTATTGCAGGAAAAAGGGAGCTAAGAAACTTGACAGTATTTATTAGTGGCTTGTGACAGCTTTGGATCAGCCCCCTTGGGTCATATGCTTGTGTTTGGTTTACTTCAGCCACTGGTTACTTGAGGTGCCCTTCACAGTTTGGCTCAGCCGTCTGCGTTTCGTGGATATAACATTTTCATAGCTGCCAAGTTTCCCAGGTCCAGGTTCCAAGGTCCATGCGAGGTGTGCTGCTCCAGTCCAAGTTTTTTTCCTTTGAAGTCTGGGATTTGTAGTCTGTTATATAATGGAATAAACAAAACTACAAGTCCCAGAATTCAAAGGGAAATATTGGACTAGAGCAGCACATCACACATGGACCTGGGGAACTTGGCAGGACTGCATTGTGCACTGATGACAGGAAAACAAAGTCTCCGGCGTCTTGTTCCTGCTCCTGCCAGGTGTTCGTGTGGCATTCAGCACACTGGGCACATTCTAATAAAGACCTGGGCACCAGCTACTCCAGCGTGCCTCCTTTCAACTCGCCCCTACTTTAAAACTTGGGGCCATAATTATACTTTTTGATGCAAAACTGCGCAAACGCAGTTTTGCATCAAAAACTTTAATGCCATTTTTTGTGCCACCCGGGCGTCCAATTTATACTTCGACGCACCGTGGCACAAAGCACGGGTTAGAGTAGTTTTTTTGTATTTTAATCATTGCGCCAAGTCGTAAAGAAAAACGACGTTAACGCGGAGATAATGACTCTAATCCGGTTTACGACGTCGCAAACCAGATACGTGCCATTTTCCCCCGCAATAGCGTCAAAAAGTGGCGCAAACGCAGCAAACAGTGCTAAGGAGCCCCACAATGGATCCCAGAAGCCAGGAGAGACCCCAGGGAGACCCCAATCGACCGGGAACCAGCCAGGAGAACACAGACAAGACCCAGGAGAGGGAGAAGAAGAAAAGGAAGTGTTGTTTCAGTGCAGAGGAGCAGGAAATACTGGTCAGAGAGGTGACGGAACACCAGCATCAACTTTCGGTCACCTCAAAATTGCCAATTGGGAGAAGAGAGGCAATTTGGAAACAATTTGACGACAAGATCAACAGTGTGCCAGATGTCCGTAGAACTGTCACAGAGTGCAAGAAACGCTGGCATGACTGCAAGCGCAGGACCAAGAAAAATATGGCAAGGAACAGGAAGACAGCACTGCAGGCTGGAGGTGGGAGTCCAGCACCGCAGGAGGCCCTGGACCATATGGAGGAGATGGTGGCAGCCGTCATCCCAGAGGAATCGCAGGACAGGACGCAGACCTACCAGGAAACAACACAGATAAGGTAAGTTGCATGGAGGACAAAAATTCCTAAATGTTAACTGCAAGCAGGGGGAGGTACATACCTACTACACAGTGCATGTCAGCCATGGAACTCAGGCAGTGGAAAGGTCAAAGGGGCATGGGACGGGTGCATGGGCTGTGCAGGGGAAACCAGGGGCACAGCACAACACTACACCAACAACCCTTGCATGGGGGTACTCTGCCATGCCAAGGCTGTTGGAAAGGCAAAGCCAGTCCAGGAGGGTGGGGTAGAACGTAAAACTGGGCTGCTGTCACAGAACAGCTTTTACTCTCACAACATGAGCTAGGGCTCAATTTCCAGTCTCAGGCCATTTCCGCAAGTGGCATTTACCATTGACAACAGTTGCCACTACCACCTGTGCTGTGTGTGCTGGTCAAGTAGCAAATGGCAGTTAGGTGCCCATGGATCAAACACACCCAAAATAGAGGGTTCAGGATGACAACGTTATCAATCCCCTGTAATTCCTAACAAAGTGTAAATCCTGTCAAATGCTCATGTCTATAGGTGCAATAAACATCATGTATTGTTACTTACATTATGAAGTACACAGCAGTAATGTCATTCCCATGCAGCCCATTCCAGGGTCCACCCCGTGCTTGTGTTACAATAGCTGCAATGCCACCTTGCAACATCTCAACTGTCATACTGCTAAGACAACAGCATTGAGGGGGAGGACATATGTGTCTAGCTAATGAAACACACCCGCACAGTCATAAAAGGAAATGGAACACTGCCAGGCCCATCAGTGCAATGCAATGTAGCACACATTGGCAAACATCAACATGACGCACTACCAATGCTGACACCTGTATCATGCCATGCCAATGCTATACATAGTATGTGCTTGGTCTCAGCAATGCATAGGTGTATGTGAAATATCAGAGACCGATATTGTTAAGTGTGGTGCAAGTGGCATCAGAACACCCACAGCCATTGCAAGGCCTCACCATGCTAATGCAAGTAGAGGGAGGGTTGAGTAAGACAAGAAGGTGGCAACACACAATTTGGACAGAACCTACACCTAGAGGATGTGATGCAGACAATTCCCCAAACTGCACACACTACATGTGACATGCAGGTGGGGCATAGGCCTTTGAGAATGCTAATATTAATGACAGGAACAATGAACAGAAACCAAGATTACAATGTCCCACTAATAGGAAGTCAGTGACGCCACATTACAACTGCCACAACACAGACAAACTAATTGTACAATATCTCATTGCAGAGGACCATGGCTTTCCTGTGGCTATGCCTGTCCTGGACTTCCCTGATGACATGGATGACGAGCTGACAACCATTAGCCAGCAAACCCTCCAAGATGTCCTTGGATCCCTCCAGACACCACCTTCAATCACAAGGAGGAGCACAGATGTAGCAGCCATCACAGAGGACCCATCCACCACCCCAATAGTATGACCTGCCAGCTCCAACACAGCTGAGGACTCTGAGGACACTGGTACCACCTTTGAGAGGACAGTAGTGGGAGTACAGCGGGAGCTGGCTAAGGAGGTGAGGGTGGGGATGCAAAATATGGCAGCCAGCCTTGAGGGAATGCGCATGTACATGATGTCATCTGCAGAACAGTCAGCAGCCATGCAAGTGCAACAATCCCTACTGCAAGGACTACAACAGTGTGTGAGGGATTTCACCACAGCAGTTAGGGAGTTGCCACAACACCTGGCATCCCAAACATTTCACTGCATGCACAACTGCAATCATGACCCCCTCAGGGCCGACCTGGCTGCCTACCGCAGTGATGTAGCTGCTATACTCAAGAACCAGCAGCTCCTCCTTGCTGCAGTAATGCCCTTAATATCCCCAGAGTTGTCAGCTACCGGGAATTATGAGTCCACTTCTTCAAACACTGAAGTGTGTGTTGCCCCTTCAAACATAACCACCACCAAGGGCAGAGGAGACGACACACACATCAGAAGATGAAGACGTGGAACAGATCACCTTCACCCGTAGGAGTACCCGGTAGCACCAGTCCATGCCACATGGGCACTGATTTCCTATGTCCTGTGCTTGTTAACATGCCAGTCTTGCAACAGTTGGTAACATGCACTGTTCTCCAGCACACTGTTTACCTTACCACTATGCACTGCAGTTGTCTGTCACTACCACATTGGCAATTCATGTTCCTCTGCACTGAACGACACTCACCACCAATGACATGTCCCTCCCCATTGCACTTGTGTTGCATCACAATAGAAGGCGTCACACTAATGGATTTACAATACTGGACTATGTAAATATTGCACTACAGAACTTTAAAATAAATAGCACTTACACAACCACTTTGTGTCTGTGTAATGTGACATCAACTGTGTAGGATATTTGTGGTGCATGTAACATGTCAATGGCCACAGAATGTCAATACAACAGTGTAGAAAGAATGTGGGCTGATAACTATGCACAAGGGTCTGGATTTTATCATCATCTGTACTTCCTTAGGCTTAGTTCTGAAGTTAAACGATCACAAACAGTATAATGCTGTGTACAACTGAATATGTCAGGCCCAAAGTGTGTATAAGATGAAACTCAACGTGGCCCACATTCCCTTCAAGACAATCATTATGTATGTGACATCTGACTCTAAACTTTAATCACACACCCACACCATATAGCAGGAATGGATGTGTACGAGTGTATGGGCAATTACGTAACCTGGGAGTACAATGTAAGAAATCATAAGTGTGATTTATGTATACTGAACTTCATAAGATTATGACATCACTCAGCTTATCAGGGTTCACATGAACATCAGGCTGCAGGCAGACGTCCCACAGTGCCCAAGATTCCAACACAGGACTCAAACGATGACAGATTTAAAATCACACCAACCTTTACAATACATTGGGAACCATAGTTACCTTGAGTGGTGGGTCCAATGGTTCGCAGATGTATAGAGAAGTAGCTTTGTTGTAGCTGCCAATATGACAGCTCATTTGGAAGTGGGAATAACCATGTCAAAAATGGGATTTAGATGCAGGATGGAACACAAATGCAAATACAAAATTGACACTGTACACTCATGCAGAGGCCCTGATCCCCAAGCATATGACACATACTGTAAAGGAGCACATAAAACTTTATTATATCAGTATGAAAGGAAACTTAAACTATGGGAAACACCTAAACTAACCTAACCTATGCTAACTATACATTACACACAACTGGCCCTAAATACCCAAAGCTAAACTTACTTACCACATGTAACTAAACACTCTAAACATCAACCCCCCACCTACCTTATATGACAGGACACGTGTAGGACAACATATACTGACCTAAACACATACTAAGTTATACTAAACAAGTATATATTTTTTTGTATTTTTTATTTTATATATATATATTTTTTATACACATAAACCCCAACATCATTACCCACCCACCCACAAACAAACATGTAATAATATAACACCTCCACCCCCAACCCACTTATCCTAACTAAACTAACAGCCTACTCTAACCTAACACTAAGCCCCATAAACCCACTAAAGAAAAGAATGAGGAAAGAGGAGGGAGGGGACAGAATTATGGGTGAGGATCAACAAGTCACAAATTGGCCCTCCTCAGGATTTTCTTAATCCCCGGCAGTCTCCTGCTATTGCAGGCAACCTCCTGCTGCAGCCTGTTCATCTGGCGCAAGATGCGTTGCATGTCACCTTGTAGTGTCCTGAACTTGGTCATGTCCAATACTGCAGCTGGGGTCGTCTGGGTAGCACTTGTTGAAGCTGCTGCTGGTGCAGTGGTTGGAGGGGGAGGTGCAGAAGGTGCTGCTTGTGGGCCTTGGGCTGACGAGGTCAAGGGACCTGCTGGAGTGGCTGTCATCCCTGGGGCCACTGTGGTCTGAGCTGTGGTAGTGGTGGCAGTTGTGGGCAATGCTGCCCCCCCTTGGCCAAATGCCCTCCATGCCCCTGTGGCTCTCTCATGATGATATCTCCTTGCCATATTACGGAACCCAGCCTCCACATCGAGTATGTGGCGGTACCACACTGTCCACCTGTGAAATTCCCGTTTCTCCTGGGAATTCATGTTGGCAGCTGTAAAAATAGAGAGAGGCAAACATTAATGTCATCATTGTGTGATACATGTACAGATGACATTCTAACACTTCATCAAAAATAGCACATGCAGTCCAAATCACAGTACAAATGATAGAATGTCCCTGAGGAATGACATGCCAATGCAACCTACCCATCAGCTATCTAACAGCACAGCAATGCACAAGGTGTGTACTTAATTAAATGATCTGTGCATATTTGTACTGCTATTAGTCACATAACAAATGCTGCAAGTACTCAACATGTGCCAGGCCGACTAATCACTATCTTCTGGATCAAATTCAAGGCACACAAGACCTGTGATTTGTATGTGGAACTGCCAGGGCGGTATGCAGTTGGTAATCATAAGGGGGCATTGTAGTTTGGAACACATGAATGCTTGAATTACATGTCTGTCATCTACACTGTGACCATCACACCTAGCTACACATATTTTCTACCCCTAACCCTGTGCCTCAGGGGGGGGGGTGGACATGCAACACATACTTTCAAACATCAAGGACAACCACGAAGCTTTGCTGTACATGGGTTTAGTCAGTCCACCACAGGTAAGGAGGCCTGCCAACTAGGATTGAGTCAACTATTGGACAATCACATCTACACTCATTTTTCTATTTGTGGACAATTGTCAACATCATTAGATCTCACTGACACATTTCCAAAATCAAGCACATTGATGCAAGCACCCATCTGGCCTTGACCTGTATGCACGCCTATGACATTTCACTCAAGTGCCACGTAAATGGAGTACAACATGTGGAGCTAGATGCTGCGGGACAGTCACCCATACAGTCCTACATGTTCATTCCTTAACAGGGATGTGCAAGTCTGTGTGTAAAACTGATGCATCACTGTTCTGTGTGAATTAGGGTATGACTTGCTGACTAAATTATGACACTGGCCACCTCCAAATCAATTTTTGGCATACATGTAGCAACAATTCACTTTGTTCACCTGCCCATGCCTACTGTGCAGCACTCAACAACCAATATATGACTCTCCGCCGCTGAATGTCTAACTCTTCCATGGAACAATATGTCAACCTCCAGTCAAGTCACATATCAGATCACGTGCCAGCACGTCATATCTTGCAATGAGTCCAACACACACGAGTCAATCACACAACAGCTGCAACCACAACACAGGACAAACATATTAACACTTACTGGATATGTCTGGGTCCGCAAATCGAGCCACTTCACCTATTGTGTAGGGGGCTGGTCCACCTGTAAAACATGGAAGTGTGATATGTGCTCAATGTCTGCTCCCTGTACAAAAGTTGGAACAACAAATCTGTGTGTGTGACATTTTATATGATAGAGCTGCACATCAGGCATGTAGACACCACAACAGACATACCACTGCAAACATGCATTGACACTGTCTCTCCAGTGAGTGATAGACACACATATGCACACATGCACTGGCACAAACAATCATGTGGTGCCAAATATGAATACCCAATTTTGTGCTTAATTCATTCCAGAGGGTACTCCATTTCATCATTTGTAATTGGGAGACACATGCAATGCCACATTCCTGGTGCACTGCAATACCAGTGACCCAGGTATTGTGGCTTGTGCATCAAGGGACAATGAGTAACTGTGTGATGCTCATGTGGGTTTATTTGTGTTCATGAATATTGTGCTTTCAGTGGTCCATAATAGGTGTGCCAGTGTTGTATGTAGGTTACATATGCCACATTGGCAGTGTACCCTGAGCCGTATATGCCCCCTATGACAACATGATGGCAGGGACAATGTTACGCTAAACACGGATTGGCCACTTTTCTGATTCAAAACAACTAAAAGATGTATGCTGGCAGTGTCTTAGTTGATCATCCTTGACAGAATGCATGGGCACAGGTGTAGTCATTGCACCTGAAATGTGTTACTCTGGACCCTTTGTACCTATATCAGGTATTGTAAATCACACTTTGCCAGAATCGACAACTTAGAATTGCCAAGTTGGGTGATCAGTGGTAGTACAACCAAACTGACACTGTCCGCTAATGTAAACATGGGTTAGCAAATGTCCTACTTCTGCAATCATGATGAGGTAGGTCTCTATTTGAAAGCACCTTGGGAATGGTGGCACTCACAGGAATGCTGTCCTGATGCTCTTAGCAGACCACCATGTCTGTGACAGCCTTCATACTGAGAAGTTAACATATGTACAAATGCTGCACTATATCAGCAGGTGTGTACCAAAAGTAAAATAACAACCTATTTCATCACTAAAATAGTATAATGAAAGCAGACACAACATCATGCTCAAAAATAGTTTGTGACCATGCATTCACAAAGAGCAAAGATCCCATGATGACCCATTCACTTTACAAAATAGTTTAGCACAAAAGTGGCACAGATGGTAACTGCACTAGCTCAGTACCACCAATTGCGCCCAAGCCAAAAATGTTGTTGGGCCCTGCTACTCAATGATAGGATTTAAACGCCCACTCCAAAAAGCCACGAGATGAACCTGTTTTGTGCTACTAATCTGATAGCATCCTGGCACATTTGGGTTTGGCCATGTAAAAGATTATCTGTCCAGACGTAAACACACAGAAACAGTGAACTTAGGGCCAGATGTGTCATTTTTTTGTGTTGCATTTGCTTCATTTGTTTATGCTACAGCTATGGAAATTAGCAAAATAAATTTGATTGTAGCAAGTGTGCTATACTTTTGCGTCCAGAAATAATGCAAATGCAGCACAAACAAAGTAGAAATATGAGCCTAAGATAATAGCGTAGGTTTTGAAGAGCTTGGTACGAATGGCCATGAATACTGTTCGGTCATGGTTCCACAAAACAGGGGACTACATTGTTTCCATGTATTACCATGTGAAATACATTCCATTCCTGGTACACTCACAGGCCCTGATTCATAATTTTTTTGTGCCGTATTACCATCATATATTGACGCAAAAGCGGCACTAAATAACAAAATAAATTTGTCTTTTTGTAAGTGTGTGCGGCTTTTGTGTCAACAAATGATGGTAATGCGTTGCAAAACTTGTATAAATCAGGGCCACAGTTTGTTCAACTTGCATTCCACATGTCCACAAACATTGCATGCAGCATGTCACAAAATCTGCTACTGTCACTCCAGAGCATTGTCCAATACACATTAGTCAATTTTGTACTCACCAACAGGGCCACCAATCACCACACCCAGGTGGTCCAGCAGGTCCTGCTCTTGGGCCACCAGGTCAGCCCAGCGATGCTTCAGCTGGTGGTTTTTGCGCTGGCTGTTGAATATGCGGCACAGGTGGAACAGCACCTTTCCCCACCTGAGCCTTCTTGCCTCTGTGTGATACCCCTGTATCACACGGCCCCCAGCCTCCAACACCAGGGGGAGGGAATGGGCACACTAGCCACACAAATGCCCCTAGCTCCTCCTCACCCATTGGCCCTAGACGTGGCATTCCCAACATCTCAACAAAATTAGGAAAGAAAAGGGTAAAGAGGGAAAAACAGGGAAAGGAGGTAGGAAAAGGAAACTTAACTAACCCACAGAAAGCCCAAAAATACCCCAACTAACAATACCCACAAATAGACTCCCAACAGTACAAAGACAAATCTAATAACAATAAATGACGAAAAACACTTACACAAGGTACCACAGACACTTACAAAACACCAAAATACAATATCAATAGCACACAGGAGACAAATTCACAATATTCACAGAGACAAGTCAAGACACAGCCACACAGTCTAGAATAATCACAGACTGCAAAGTGAAAGTGAAAGTACACCCACTGCAGCATTTCTGCAAACAGGATATCCTATGACATCACTTCCTGTCTGAATTTCGGCCCGTTTTTTTATATTGCGTGTAATTTTATGACGCTTACGGGGTTTGCGTCAATAATTTTTGATGCATATGCCTGAAAATTCCCACGCATTCAAGGATCACTACATTTTAAATGGATAACCGTATTCCTGGGGTGCATTGGTGGAATTAACGCTATGGACCAATTGATGTATAATGTGTGTGAGTCTCATTTGTTAACGTATATGCATAATATTTTGACGCATATGCGTCTTTTTTTACACATAGTCTTAAACTATGTTTCACTGATTTTTCAATTTTTAACATGCATGCAGTCTATAACTATACAAAGATAGGATGGTATGACCTGCAGTGTGTGTTCTAGTGTTTGGGCACATGTGGCAGACCATATTACTGCGGCCCATAATACTTGTGTTGTTGTGCAGGATTAGCTCTCTTAACTGGTGCAACCGCAACACAAACTTTGGAAATAAAATAGTAATTTTCTAGTTTGAGTAGGTGTTGCTTCACCAGAGGACAGCAAGGCTACGCTACTAAACAAATAGACTCATGGCCTCTGTGTTTATGTGTGTGAATTGTCTGTTCAAATTATTGTGGTGCTTCTGTGGGAACGGCATGCAAACATTTTGGCATAGTGTGCATGTATGAATGTGTTAGAAATGTGTATAACCATCAGATGCCATTCATTGAGGTACATCAGTCATGATATGTGTTTGTAATATCTGTTGCATCTTATGCTGTGTGTACTTGCTTGACATTGGGGACAAAACATTTCCCATGACTAACTTTACACAGGAAAGTTCGAGGATGGTTGATAATGGCTATGTCAGATATGTTACCCCTCACATGTAATTAAATGTTGGATACCACTTCATGGTCACTTGTGTGTATACTACCCATGAGTCAGGCATTTGAACATGCTAAGTAGGTACAGTGTTTGTGACACATTGGGCCATATTTATACTTTTTGACGCAAAACTGCGCTAACGCAGTTTTGCGTCAAAAAAATTAGCGCCGGCTAACGCCATTCTGAAGCGCCATGCGGGCGCTGTATTTAATCAATGACGTTAGCCGGCGTTAGCCGCCGGCGCTGCCTGGTGTGCGTGAAAAAAAACGACGTACACCAGGCAGCGCCGGCGTAGGGGGATATGGAGCTTGGGCGCCAAAAAATGGGGCAAGTCAGGTTGAGGCAAATTTTTCGCCTCAACCCGATTTGCGCCCTTTTTTTCGACTCCCAACCCCCATAGAAATGACTCCTGTCTTAGCAAAGACAGGAGTCATGCCCCCTTGCCCAATGGCCATGCCCAGGGGACTTCTGTCCCCTGGGCATGGTCATTGGGCATAGTGGCATGTAGGGGGGCACAAATCAGGTCCCCTATGCCACAAAAAAAATAAAAGAAATTACTTACCGGAACTTACCTTAATGTCCCTGGGATGGGTCCCTCCAGCCTTGGGTGTCCTCCTGGGGTGGGCAAGGGTGACAGGGGGGTCCCTGGGGGCATGCGAGGGCACCTCTGGGCTCCTTCCGAGCCCACAGGTCCCTTAACGCCTGCCTTGTCCAGGCGCTAAAAAACGGCGCAAAAGCGGCCGTACGTAATTTTTTTTGACCCGCCCACTCCCGAGCGTGTAAATACGGCGCACATGCCTCGGAGTAAATTTTTTAGACGGGAACGCCTACCTTGCATCTCATTAACGCAAAGTAGGTGTCCACGCTAAAAAATGACACAAACCCCATGGACTTTGGCACTAGACGCGCCTAACGCCAAAGTATAAATATGGAGTTAGTTTTGCGTCAAAAAAAGCTACACAAATCCGGCGCAAACAGAGTATAAATATGCCCCATTGTCTCAAATCCAATCCTAAAATTGTAATGTACACCACAGTTTGAGTCATGTAAATGACCTATGTTTCTCCTGTGGCTGTGGAGGACCAGCAGACCATGCTGCATGTGTTCACATATTTCCAGTGGTTCATTGCACAAAGGTGTCCAGTTCAAGTGTGTGGCCATGTGTACCCTGTGTCCGTATTGGCCTCCATGTTGTCACAGTTACGTGCAGGTCTAGTCATGAATCTGTGGAGCCAACCCTTGAATTAACAGAGTATTCTTCAAAGTAGATTTGATCAAAAGCCAAAGATAAACTAACGGCACACATGAGGATAGTCCAGCTATGGCACAGCCAAACTTTTAGAAGGCTGTCGACAGAGCAACTTTGGTGTGCTCAAATACATAATGGATCAGTAATAGGAAACAGCCAGGTTTCATCACAACATTTGTACACAGGTGGCTCTAAAATTCCCACTGCAGCATGGAACATAAGTGCCTCTGTGCTGATTAATCTCACAGCTAGTCACCACACAAGCCCCATCAAAAGGTAGCGGCAGATGTGAATCTGTGTCTGGACCGTCAGGGCACAAACATGTTTTGTCCTTACATACACATTAGCACCCTTGTTTGTTGTGCTGGAGGCACAGAACCAAATCCATGCATACAGGCATAGCACACTGTCACTGTTTGCACTAATGAATACATGCAAAACCAGACAAGGGATGGGGGCTGGATTAGGCCATTTAAATCACTGTCCCAGAACAAAATACGATAAGTAAACTGATTAAACTATACTATACATTTGAGGATTCATCGTATACCTACCAGACACAATACCCCAGGAGGAAACAGAGGGCACAGAAGCAACTATGAGACAAATGTAGCCACAGGGAACCTCTATGGTTAACGCAAAGACTGGAACCAGTCTGTCTAACAGGATGCAGGCTCTGTCAGGAACAAACATGAACAAGGCAAATACACAGTGAGCAGACTCTGACTGGGACAAGCAGGAACAACACTGTGAGAACAAAGAACAGTTTCTGCTGTGGTCTGCACTGTTACACAATTCCCCAAGGGCTCTGGTACACAAGTGATTTGTACGCCAATGCACAACAAGGAGATTCAGAAAATGGCAGCTTCTAAGCAGTCCCAGGCAGCAGCAAGGGCAGGTTCAAATGGCTGGTCTGCATGGAAGTGCTCACAGGTGTGTGCAGCTTCAGTCTCTCACAAGTCCTGGGGTTGAGAATCAAGTTCAAAGGGCCAACTGGACTCTTCACATTCGCTGATTATGGCTCTTACCGACTACCAGGCAGTGTATTATCGGACCTGAAGTCCATGCAGACTGATGAACTATGTCTATGGCATGCCATACTGAAGAGGGAAGCACACAGGAGTCCTAATGGGAGTCTGGGTGAGTGTAGAAGAAGCTTCTCAGGGTACAGGTAGTCCATTTACAGCATCCCCTAGAGAAGGGTGGGGAGAGTTTTAAAATATGGCAGTGGCAGGACTTATTACCTGCGATGGACTGCAGAGGGCATGTTTTGTGAGCAATGCTTATCATACCTGGGGCACTTGTGCTATCCATTTTCAGGTTTGATGCACTTCTTGTCACACATGCTCCTTGCAGAGACAGCTGATGTCACACTTACTGCTGTCAAGGGTCTGGTCATACATTCCTGTTACCAATGCAATTGCACATCCACTGCCTCATGTATGATGCACTTTTTTATCTTATGATTGATGGTGTCTTAGTTGAGTGTCATATGCTGCAAAGGACCATGTTGGCAACATGGATGTGTCTCATAGCTGTGGTCCTCTGATATTGCCCTTCAAATATGAAATAGACAGGATATGTCATTAACACTGTGTGTGATGTTGGCTTTACATTCATACCCATCAAATGTGCTGTGGCTTTTGCAGTATGCAAATTTGTATTTCTGCATTGCTCCATGAGGCAAAACTCTGATTATGATTCCTAGAGATGATGTGATGCATAAATATTTACCTACAGCATGATTGAGAGATGAAGTGAGGTGTTTAATTCCATATGAAAACAAAGTGGTGATGGTGACTATAGTTCGAAGAGGTTTTGTACGATCTGTTGTCTTCGACGCAATCCTGCAGCTGTGTTTGGATGTTCCCCCTCATTTTCCACCTCCTCCTCCTCCTCCTCCTCTTCGGGCATTTGTTGATCCGGTTCATAGAGGGGAATGTCCCTCCTCACACAAATGTTGTGCAGGATGGCACAGGTCAAAATGATCTTGCAGACCATTTCAGGGGAATATAGGAGGCTGCCTCCAGTGATGTCCAGGCACCTGAATCTGGACTTCAGGATGCCAAAAGTCTGCTCAACTATGGTGCGTGTACTACGATGTGCCTCATTATAGGCGAGCTCTGCTGCTGTGCTTGGGTTGGCAAATGGGGTCATGATTCATGGCTGGATCCCGTAACCGTGATCAGCTGAAAGAGAAAATGTGGGTAAGTATTTTGTTGTTGGTTGCACCGTGATTGTCACTTTGCATGGCAGTTGTTATCTTGTGTCATCTGTGACTCATCTGTGTTTGTGGTATTGTGTAGGATCCTAGGCTTCAGTGATGTTTGTTCTGCATTGGGTTGTTTGAGTAGCAAAACTGGTGTTTGGCTGATTGACATGATAGCTGTGGTATATTTAGAAACTTGCTGTTCAGTGTGTATATCCCATGCATTATGTAGTGAGAAAGAAGTGTCCGTGTGCCTTCACTGGAGGTGACATGATACTTCCACACATACAATAGATTCCACTGTGGTGGTAACATGGTTGCACTATATGGCCTGAACATTCGATCCAATTCGACATATGTAATTGCAGGTGAAATGCAACAGTGAGGCCCTTTGATTTGGCTAGGTGACAATGTACAACACATCTCCATACGTTGGCAGTACTGAAGTGTTCACAATTGACAATGCACAATTATCCCATGTGTGACAAGTTCTATGCAAACCTATTTTTGTTCCCTCACCGAGTTGGCTCATGTGCAACTGTGCACCTATACTACTGAACTTGCTCCAGGTAAGCTGGCTAACTTGGTTGTGGGGGTGAAGGTTTTAGTGTAGGAAGGTCCATCTGCCTGTACATCTGTTATGTATATGGGGAATTGTCTCAATCTGTGTGTGTAGCAGTGTGCACTTTGCATTAGTGTCACATCCACGTGTTTTCATAGCACAGTCCATTTCCTTATTGCTAGCTGGCAATGTCACCCCAGGAGTGATGTGAGATGTTGGTACTGCCTCAATAATTCCATGTCACCTTCATTAGAGTCAGAGTCATCATGCTATGTGTATCATGGTGTTTGACCTGCAGCAACACACATTACAAACCCCTTACATAGGACACATTGCTTGGAGGTGTGTGGGATTGACTGTAGCTTTATGTGATATTGGAAGGTTCATCTTCCAAGTTGTACTGCCAGTTAAGGCCATGTCATTGTCACTGTGTAGTTTTAAATTGGTCCTGTGTGGCTCTAGAGTGGCATCTATTATTATTTGCATCCGTCATTTGTCCATAGGTGTGTATCCCATTGGGTCAGGATATCAAACATGACTTCCAGTGTCACACCTCAGTGTCTTCCTGGCCACGTGTCAATGTAGTGGTGTATGTGTTGTGTGTCCTACAAGGTTGCTGTGCTGTGTGTAAATTACTAGGTTTCTGTACTTACCAACAAAAAGTAGGCCACTGCCATATCGTCCATCCTGGAAGGTGCTGACTGATGGTGCTGTGGCGGAATAGGAATGAATCATGTACACTGCCAGGATACTTTGCCATGATGTTGGTGAACAATCCCCGGTGATCCACAATGGCCTGCACATTGATGGAGTGTGTGTGCTTCCTTTTGCGGTATAGGTGTTCAGTTGCAGCAGGTGGCACAATCCGGACATGTGTGCAGTCAATGGCACCAAGCACGTGCGGGAAGCCATTAATTTGATAAAACCCCTGTTTGGTCTCCTGCTGCTTCTGCTGTGTGTTGGGGAAGCTGATGTGGGGGTGTGTGAGGGAGATGATGGCATCAAGTACCTTTGGAAGGAAGGCAGAGAATGAGGGCTGTGAGATCCCGGCAACCAGGGCACCAGTGGTTTGAAAAGAGACACTTGCCAACATGTGCAGGACAGCTAGCAGCTTGGTCTCCGGTGGAATGATGTGGGGTGTCTGCAAGCTGGCTGCCAACTGTGGCTCAATTTGGCGCAGCAGCTGCTGTATGGCTTGCCAGTTTAGTCTGTACCTCTGGATGATGTCATGTTCCCTGAGGCCCTGAAGGGTTGTCCTGGTCCTGAATATCCTCTCCTGCCTTCTGCGTTGCCTTTGGGATACATGTTGGTGTGGTGGTAGCAGCTGCTGTTGGTCCTGTGCTCTACGTCTTCGAGCAGGCTGCATGAGTAGCACCTCCATGTCGTCCCTTTTGAGCAATAATGTTGCTTGTGTGAGTTTTCCTTAAGTAGTGGTGTGTTTCCCCATTTTAACGCCTGCCCTGACCCAGGCATTAAAATTTGGCGTAAATCGGGATTTGCATTATTTTCCGTCTCCACCTACCAGACGTGCGCCATTTTTGCCCGGTTGGATAAATATGGCACACCGGTGTTTAAGTCATTTTTGGGACGGGAATGCCTACCTTGCATCTCATTGATGCAAGGCGGTTTCACGCATCCAGAAAATGGTGTACACTAGGATATTTTGACGTTAGACGGGTCTAGCGTCAAAGTATAAATATGGTGTTAAGTTTGCGCCGGATTAGCGTAAAAAAAAAATTATGCTAATCCGGCGCAAAGGGAGTATAAATATGGGCTTTGGTCTGCTGTTGGACCGGGCATTACACACTTAAACGTAGCAACTTGTAGTGGGCCCAGAGGGGAGCTGTAACTGCAGCAGCATCATTAAACACAACTGAAAGGCCTAACAAAGCCGCCAGAGGCCTGCGCAACACTCAGTGGCAGAGTGTGAGCTTCTCCCACATGAGGCCCTGATTTCATTCCTGACGCCTCCTCTTGTTTTTTTTCCTCACTTTTTAATGTATTTGTGAGTAGTGCAACAGAAAATGAGGCCGTTAGTCAGAGACTTTCAGTTAGAAACCCCCCTTTTGAGCACACCCTTTGTTTTGAATTGTTCATTTAGACATGCTCCAAGTAGGAACGTGGCCCTCAGCCAGCAACAACAAGCATTTGTAATGCAATAGGTCTCGCATTTGCTTAAGTTAGAGCTATTAGCTTTGTAAATTCTTAACTGTACTATTCTTGCCACATAAAGTGTTCAACCCTGCCTCATAATTTGGTCTTTTCCAACTGCCAGCGGTTTGATTTATTGCAAGAATTCCTCCCATCACCTTCTGTGTGCTTGATGCCACGTCCTAAGTGGCAAGGGTATGCCTAGAAGCAGATTCCATGGTCACTCCAAATTGTAATTGTAAATTGTATTTTATACAGTGTTTGCTACCCCTGGCAAGGTATTAAAGCACTTTGTGGAAATTAGCACACTACCCTGGAACTCAAGATTAGAGGTTAATAGTTAGTAGAAAAGTAATGTTTTTGTTTTCTTGTACGTTAGTCGTGTTAGGTTAGTGCTCTTGATTTCTTGTGTGTTTAGTGGAGTTTAGAGTAGGGATGCAAGTGGATTGAGGGACATAGTAAGCTGTTTTTGTAAGCAGTCATGTGTGCCCAATAGTTAGGTGGCATGGGTAACAAGCATTGGCAAAGCCAATAGGTCTCACCAATAAAAGAGCTATTGGCTTTGGCAATGTGTTTTTGCCATGTTGTACATCAGTGTGGCTGCTGTTCAGCATGGCTAAAAGTTAGTGGCGTGGAGTGTCAGTTGAGTGGTGGAGTAGAGTGTCATAAAATAGATTTGTTGGAGTGGATTGAGTTAGTGGAGTGGATTGAGGTAGTGGGGTGGATTGGAGTAGGGTGGATTGGAGTGGGGTGGATTGGAGTGGGTGGATTGAAATGGGGCAAGATGGATTGGAGTGGGGTGATTAGACTGGATTTGGATGGGTGGATTGGACTGAAGCTATAGGACAAAGGTGGGGTGAATTTGATTGGGGTGGTTTTGAGTGGGGTGGGTTGAACTGGAGTCTGGTGGATTGGAGTGGGGTGGATTGGACTAGAGTGGGTCGATTGGGGTAGAGTGGGATGGATTAGACTAGAGTGGAATGTGTGGAATGGAGTGGGGTTGACTGGATTGAATTGGGTTGTGATCGACTAGAGTGGGGTGGATTGGATAGCTTGTTGGGTGGACTGGATTGGTGTGGATTGCACTGTGGTTAGATGGGTTGGACTGAGGTGGTATGGGTTTTACTGAGGTGGGGTGGATTGGGCTGGAGTGGGGAGGATTGGAGTGGGATGGGATGGAATTGAGTGGGGTGGACTGGATTAGATTGAGGTGGATTAGATTGGGGTGCAGTGAATTGGAGTGGGATGGATTTTTTGTGGTGGGGTGGATGGCATTGGACTGGAAGTGAGTAGGGTGGATTGTGGTGGATTTGATTGGGGTGGACATGATTGTGGTGGATTGGGTTGGGGTGGGTTGGATAAGGGTGGTTTGGAGTGGGGTGGATTGCACAGGAGTGAGGTGGATTAAACTGTGGTGGATTGGAGTGTAGTGGGCTGGATTGGAGTGTAGTAGGGTAGGATTGGATTGGAGTGTGGTAGGATTGGAGTGAAGAAGGATTGGATTAGAGTTGGAGTGGAGTGGGGTGGATTGGATATGGTGGATTGGTGTGGATTGGGTGGGGGTGGAATGTATTGAGGTGGGGTGGATTGGATTGTAGTGCGATGAGTTGGATTTAGTGGGATGAAATGGAGTGGGGTGTGATCAGGAATGGAGTGTGGTGGATAAGATGGGGTGGATTGGACTGGAGTGGGGTGGATTGGTGTGGGGTGCATTAAGGTGGTGTGGGGTGGATTGGTCTGGAGTGGGGTGGATTAAGGTGAACTGGACTGGACTGGGGAGGATGAAGGTGGATTGGAGTGGGATAGACTGGAGTGAGACTAGTGGATTGGGTTACATTGGATTGGAATGGGGTGGGTTGGATTAGAATGGGTTGCATTGGAGTGAGGCAGGATGTCTTGGAATATGGTGTATTAGAGTGGGGTGGGATGGACTGTAGTGGGGTGGGTTGGATTGTGGTGGATTAGAGAGCGGTAGATTGGATTGGGGTGGGTTGGTGTAGGTTTAATTGGGATGGGGTGAGGTGAACTGGATCAGAGTGGGGCAGATTGTTTTGGGTTAGAATAGGCCTGATTGTTTTGGATCAGATTGGGGCAGATTGTTTTGGATCGGAATGGGGCAGATTGTTATCGGAGTGGGTCAGATTGTTTTTTTTTATCGGAGTGGAGCAGACTATTTTTTTTTAGGCAAATTGATTTTTTTTTTTTCAGAGTGTGGCCGATTGTTTTCTTTTTTAATCGGAGTGGGGCATTTTGTTTTTTTATCGGAGTGGGGCAGATTGTAGCGGGGCAGCCTGTTTTGGACTGGACTGGGGCAGAGGTTTTCTAGACTGGAGTGGGTCAGAGTTTTCTCGGACTGCAGTAGGCAGATTATTTTGGATTGGGGCAGAGTGGGGTGGTTTGTGAGGACTGGAGTGTGGTGATTGGATTGGGGTGAGCGTTTTGGATTGGAGTGGGGTGTACTGCACAACTGTGTGTAAACATAGTTTCAAACATTACACATAAGAAAGAAACAACGTTGCTTTGCAATATTTAGAAGAAGATAATAGTTGTGTTTTGAGAACAGCACCAATGAGGAAAACAAAACATGAGTGTAAAGTGAGAAAAGAAGACTTGGCAAAATAAAACAAAATGTTAACTGTAGAAAATAAAAATTAGCAATTTTGTTTGCTCTGCTGAGCACATTTTTGCCAGCAACGCACCTTCTCTTTGCAGGGCATGAGAAGTTCAACAAAATAGTACCTAAATCACATCAGATGAAGTGCATGGGCACTGATTAAGTTGCATCAATCAGTACTTGGTCCCTGCTCCATGGACAGGAATGGAAATGGTGATATGCCAGCTGTGACTAATTACAAGGTTGTACAGAAGAGTGCCATGCAATCCAACAAATGATACGGGCAGGCTCCAAGCCCTTTTCAAACTGCAACAGCGTCTCACAAGCAATACGTGTGCTCTAGCGCATGCCATTGCAGGCTCGACACTTAAAATGAGGGGAAAGTTTGGGAAGGAGGTCTGAGTGATTGATAGTATTCAGAATGGATTGGGATGAGTCGGAGAGAGGAGGGAAGAGACAACGTTGAGAGGAGGAATGCTTTTTTTTTAAATCAGAAAACTTGGTAAGGTGGTATTGGCTGGAAAACTCCTCTCTAGATAATACCGATATGTGCACAGAAGTAGTAATATTTATATGGTCTGATGTGCACATTTATCTTGTGGTGAAGTATGCAGATATTTTCAGGACATTTCTTAGAGTTTTATTAGCAGGGATAACCTCATTTATGCACCTCTATGTACAGAAGAGCAGCAATTATGAATATTGCCTAATATGCAAGTGTCTTGTCCTGTAATATACATTTTTCTTCTTATATGTATATATCTGCTTAAAACAGGAAGCATAGTTCAATGTGCAACAACACATGTATAACAACTTCATCTCCACTCCATGAGAAGCATAGTTTGTCATGTCTGAGTATTCTGTTATGGTGTATTGTTGTGTTGTGAGTATAGTCGTCATGTAGGGAGGATCCAGCTCTTGACTAATCTTCTGATGTTAAGATGGTTGTCAGTAGATCTTATGTGTGTGGGTTGTGAAGTCCATAGTTTGGCTGCTTGAACGGTGAAATATGTTCCAAATATGTTTTTTTTCTTGTATGTTGGAATGTTGAAGGAGGGAGCCATTCGTGAGCGTAGTTTGTTGCACTATTCTGTTGATTTTCTTCCTGACGGAGAATGTTCTTTTGCCATGTATTGCTTTGTGTCTGATGCAAAGCAGCGCAAATGTGGATCTTCTGGCAACTGGTAGCCAGTGTACAGCTCCAGGGCAGGGGTGATGTGTGTTTGTGGCTTTCCATGCATGAGTACCTCTGGCAGCAGCGTTCTAAATTCTCTGTAATCTTATCATAGTTGACAGAGGTGATCGGTAATACAGATCATTAAACTAATCAGTTTAGACAGAACACACAAAATGGTTGCTTGATTTGGCTACCTTGTCCACTTGTGCGTTCATTGATAGATTGGTGTCCCATGGTAATTCTGAGGTTTCTTACCCATTTAGATATTTTTGGTGGTGGCCCTATATCATTGGGCCAAGTGCAGAAAGGGCCATTGGTTTTCCAAACGCCACAGGTGAATATTTCAGTTTTGGAGGCATTCAATTTGATGTGGCTCCATGGCATCCTTTGTTCAATGATCTGGATGCAATCGAAGATTTTTGATGTTCCAATATCCTTTGGATTTTCCCATTTCAGAAGTATCTGCATGTCAGCAAATGATTGATCAGATTTGGTACTGTTTTCATTTATATGTTGAAAAGCATGGTGAGATGATTGAACCTTGAGGGACTCCCGCTTTAATGTTGTACGGTTAACAAGAGAAAGGAGGAGCAAGTATAATATTTGTTCAATTGTGTGAGTATGATGTAATCCAAACAAGAGTTGTGCCTTCTATTCTGGCTTCCTCAAGTTTTTGGATAAGTGTAAAATGATCCACTGTGTCAAAGGCTGCTGAAAGACCCAAAAGAGGAAGGGGAGCAACCCTGTTCTGGTGTACCGTGTTTTTAAGGTCATCCCAGAAGGAGAGGAGGGCTGATTCAGTGCCTGTTCCAGGGCAGAATCCAGTTTGCAAGTCAGAAAGTATGGACTTATCTTCAACAAATTGTGACACCTGCAGCGAAAGCTGCTCATTCTATAAGTTTGCCCAAGAATGGACTGTTTACTATGGGTCTGTAGTTGTTGGGATCTGCTTTGTCCAGGATCATTTTACAATAATGGTTGTATGTATGCTTTTTATTAGTCTTTTGTGGAAACTCCTGTGGTTAAGGAGTTGTTGGTGAGTCTTCAAAGCTAGAAGTGCCTGGTTAGTTGTTCGAAAGTACCATCTTCCTTGGCATGTTACCCCCATTTTTCCCTGTGTGTCAGTATGTTTTTGACTGTCTCACTGGGATCCTGCTGGTCAGGACCCCAGTGCTCATAATTTATGGCCTTATGTGTATGTCTGTGTAGTGCCTAACTGTGTCACTGAGGCTCTGCTAACCAGAACCTCAGTGTTTATGCTCTCTCTGCTTTTAAATTTGTCACTGTAGGCCAGTGACCTCAATTACCAATTTCAATTGGCATACTGGAACCCCCCCCTTATAAGTCCCTAGTATATGGTACCTAGGTACCAAGGGCATTGGGGTTCAAGGAGATCCATGTGGGCTGCAGCATTTATTTTGCCACCCATAGGGAGCTCAGACAAACCCTTGCACAGGCCTGCCATTGCAGTCTGCGTGAAATAACGCACACATTATTTCACAGCCACTTTCACTGCACTTCAGTAACTTATAAGTCACCTATATGTCTTACCTTCACTTGCTGAAGGTTAGGTGCAAAGGTACTAAGTGTGAGGGCACCCTTGCACTAGAAAAGGTGCCCCCACATAGTTCAGGGACATTTCCCCGGACTTTGGGAGTGCAGGGACACCATTACACCCGTGCACTACATATAGGTCAGTACCTATATGTAGCTTCACAATGGTAACTCCGAATATGGCCATGTAACATGTCTAAGATGATGGAACTGTCACCCATTCCAAATAAATAATAGCTGATAATTCATTAAAAAAGTGTTACAAATATCTCACTATGATGCCAACCCTTGTCACAGAAAGTGTAAATTGATGGTGTTGGCTCCTTCTGTGAATCTGTCACAATATATGTGTAACTTGTGTTTCTTTCTTAAATATTCACTTCTTTTGCTCTCACAAACTAGAGTACCAGTCGTTTTAAGCTCCCTACCTACACAGCGTCCAAGAGTTGTTTCACCACCATCACAAATTATACTCAAATTGATCACTTATCTTGTTTCTGTAAATGCTTTCTTTCAGCAAAGTTGAAGGTTAGAAATATTTTAATAAGAAGAAGGTTTAGTTTAGTGGAAACATAACAAAAAGGATTATTTTAAGGAATGTTAAAATATCTTGAACCTCTAGAGGAGAAACACATTATGGCCCTCATTCTGACCTTGGCGGGCGGCGGAGGCCGCCCGCCAAAGTCCCGCCGTCAGGTTACCGTTCTGCGGTCGAAAGACCGCGGCGGTAATTCTGACTTTCCCGCTGGGCTGGCGGGCGGTCGCCTTCAGACCGCCAGCCAGCCCAGCGGGAAAGAGGCTTCCACGATGAAGCCGGCTCGGAATCGAGCCGGCGGAGTGGAAGCTGTGCGACGGGTGCAGTTGCACCCGTCGCGTATTTCACTGTCTGCGCAGCAGACAGTGAAATACATGTAGGGGCCCTCTTACGGGGGCCCCTGCAATGCCCATGCCAGTGGCATGGGCACTGCAGGGGCCCCCAGGGGCCCCGCGACCCCCCCTACCGCCATCCGGATCTCGGCGGTCCGACCGCCGGGATCTGGATGGCGGTAGGGGGGGTCGGAATCCCCGCGGCGGTGCAGCAAGCTGCGCCGCCGCGGAGGATTCAATGGGGCCGTGGTACACTGGCGGGACCCCGCCAGTGGTGCCGGTCCGACCGCGGCTTTACCGCCGCGGTCGGAATCCCCATTGGAGCACCGCCGGCCTATCGGCGGTGCTCCCGCGGTCCTCCGCCCTGGCGGTCAAAGACCGCCAGGGTCAGAATGACCACCTATATGTGCCATGAATGGTGAGAAACTTGGAGCGGTAGAAACTCCTAAATGTGGAATCCCTTAAGTAAGCTGACCATAAATGTTTAGTAAGTGTCAGGTATTGAGGTTGAGTAGCCTCTGAACTATAACTGCAAACCAAGGGTAAATTGAAAGTCTGCATCTACTAATTATTAGAATTTTTCCACTTAAATGAAAAGGAAACTTTTCAAGGTTGGTAGAACAAAGGACCTTGGAAGCAATTGATACCTACTCATGGAACTTGAGAATAATCAGTGTTGAAAATGCCATCTGATAGTTTATGAGAAATGCCTTGGAGACACAAGATGAGTCTAATTCAACTTGAGAGAATTCACCCAGGCCTAACTTGGAGAACCTGGAGAAAAAGAAACCAAGTGAGGCATCTTAATCAATACAAGGGGCTCCTCAGTGAAAGTTTATGAATCAAACTAGATAGGCTGCCTTTAAAAAATGGCAAATTATGTCCAGATAAAAGCTATATTTAGTTAAATACAAAAGTTAAGAAGAGCATTTGCAGTTTTTAGAAGTTAATGCTGAGCATAACATAAATGAGTAGAGACTCTTGAATCATATTCAGTCTTAAGATGGCATGAATCCAGGAACAAACCCAACATGGAGATACATACATCTTGAATAACAGTAATGAATTTGAGAACAACTTAAGTTATCAATCCCACTTTACTAAACACAAGAGAACTCACACTCAGCAAAAACCTTATCATTACCCTGAATGCCAGAAAGGTTTCAGTCACAAATTCTCTCTCATTCAGCATGTGAGAATCCACACTGGGCAAAAACCTTATCAGTGTTCTGAGTGCCAAAATAACTTCAGACAGCAATTTAGTCTCAGTAGACATGTGAGAACCCAAACTGGTCAAAAACCATATCAGTGCTTTGAGTGTCAAAAAAGCTTCAGTTTTTAGGTCAGTCTTACGCTACACCAGATAATCCACACTGGGCAAAAGCCTCATCGGTGTTCTGAATGCCAGAAAGACTTCTGACAAAAAGCCTCTCTCATTTAACATGCAACATGCCACACTGAGCAAAATCTTTATGAGTGCTCTGAGTGCCACAAAAGGTTCAGGTGGAAAGTTTGTCTCACTCAGCATGACTGTTTACACACTGGGCTAAAGCCTTATCAGTGCACTAACTGCGAGAAAGCTTTTCTCGGAAAAACGATCTCATTCGACATGAGAGAACACATTCTGGGCTAAAACTTTATCAGTCTACTGAATATCAGAAAAGTTTCAGTATTAAAATCTCTCTCATTCAACATAAGGTTTTATCTTAGTGTGTATTTTCATATCAGTGTAGTGAATGGCAAAAAAGGTTCAGTATGAAAATATCTCTCACCCGGCATGAAAGAATCCACACTGGGGAAAAACCTTATCAGTGCACTAAATGCCAGAAAGGCTTTGGTCAGGAATCTAGTCTCACTCAACATGAGAGAACTCACACTGGGGAAAAACATTATCAATTCTCTGAATGCTGGAAAAGATTCAATCATAAATCAGGTCTTTCCCAACACATTAGAACTCACACTGGACAAAAACCTTATCAGTGCTCTGAATGTCAGAAAACATTCTGTTAGAAATTAAGGGGCATATTTATACTCTGTTTGCGCCGAATGTGCGTCAAAAATTTGACGCACAATCGGCGCAAACCCTCCCCCATATTTATACTTTGACGTCCGACCCCGCAGGCGTCAAAATTCCACCATGTGCGTCATTTTTTGGAAGGGGGAACCAGCCTTGCGTTAATTAAATGCAAGGTAGGCGTTCCCTTACAAAAAATGACTTTAAGGCCTGTGCCCCATATTTATACTCTGACGTCATTTTGACGCACAGGAGGGGGTGGGCCTTAAAAAACGGCTCACTGCCTGATGTGCGCCATTTATTAACACCTGGGTCAGGGCAGACGTTAAGGGACCTGTGGGCTCGGAAGGAGCCCAGAGGTGCCCTCCCCTGCCCCCAGGGACACACCCTGCCACCCTTGCCCACCCCAGGAGGACACCCAAGGATGGAGGGACCCATCCCAGGGAAGTAAAGGTAAGTTCGTGTAAGTATTTTTTTCCGATTTTGTTTGTGGCATAGGGGGGCCTGATTTGGGCCCCCCTGCATGCCACTATGCCCAATGACCATGCCCAGGGGACATAGGTCCCCTGGGCATGGCCATTGGGCAAGGGGGCATGACTCCTGTCTTTGCTAAGACAGGAGTCATGTCAATGGAGGTCGGGCGTCAAAACAAATGGCGCAAATCCGGTTTGAGGCCTGATTTTTGCCTCAGACCTGACTTGCCCCATTTTTTGACGCACAACCCCCATTTTCCCATACGCCGGCGCTGCCTGGTGTGAGTCATTTTTTTTGACGCACACCAGTCCGCAGCGCCGGCTAACGTCATTCCATAAATAAGGCGCCCACATGGCGCGTTGGAATGGCGTTAGCCGGCGGTAAAATTTTTGACGCACAACTGCGTTGCCGCAGTTGTGCGTCAAAAAGTATAAATATGGGCCTAAGTCTCACTCATCATGTGAGAATCCACACTGGGCAAAAACCTTATCAGTGCTCTGAGTGCCAGAAAACCTTCAGTTGCAAACATTATCTCACTCAGCATGGGAGAACACACACAGCATGAGAAACCTTATCAGTGTTCTGAAAAAAGCTTCAATCAGAAATCTGGTCTCATCCAACATGAGAGAACTCACATTGGACAAAAACCATATCACTGCTCTGAATGCCCGAAAAGCTTCAGGCTGAAAACCCATCTCACTCAACATGAGCATCTACACACTGGGCAAAAACCTTATCAGTGCACGAAATGCCAGGAAAGCTTCAGTCAGAAAGCCGGTCTCATTCGACACAAGAGAATCAACACTGGGTAAAAACCTTATCATTGTTCTAAATGACAGAAAAACTTCAGTCGGAGAGTCCGTTTGTTTTAACATGAGAAACCAAAACAGATATATATCAGTGTTCTCAACGTGGCACTAATTTCAGTTGTAAATGTAACCTTTTTATATGAGAGACATAGTGCGGGAGAATAAAAGTTCCTCAATGTCAACCCTGGGAAGTACGTTTCAGCATTGCAATATTTTCACCAAAAGTGGCCACAAAGATCTCAAGACAAATTATTTGTGGCCTCATTCCATTCATTGTGTTTGGATCCCTGTATGCCAATGAGCCATGGCTCTGACCTGTATTGTCCACTTGATTCCTCACTTTGAGGCCACTTCTCCTATGTTCCTTAATTAGCCTCACCAGAGAGCTGCAGCAGGAGTTCCTTTGTCGTACGTAACTATGGGACTGACGCTTGTGCCACTAAGTGCTGATCATTGAGAAAAAATAAAGGTGATAGAAGGACTGGTAATTAATCTCAGCAACATTCAATTAACTCATTCTCTAGTCTTTGCGCAACTACAGACGGGGCCAACCATATGCAATCCATTCTTAGCACCACCCTAAATAATCCTAAACACTTCTGTTCTGAGGGGACACCGCCTAGTAATATAAAGATTCATTTTAGTGGCATCTTTCAATTTCCTTATTGCTACAAATGGAGCCTGCTTCCAATCTGCTGAGGAAAGTTTCACTAGCTTTAGAATCACATCAGATACATCGAAGAGAGTCTCACTAATAATCTGGACATTCATAAACTACTATAGGACTACTTACAGGCATTCCGGCTCTCCTATTGTTTTCTAGGCGTAGATCTCCAGCCCAAATGCAGAGTCTCTGCACACTTAAGTATACATTTTAGTCAAAAATGCTGGAGGGACAGAGGGGTGAGTGGAAAATGGGAATACGTTTGACTAAAGGGGAGCGGTTAAGGGAGGAGGAAGGATGGGTTTCAGAAGGGACATGCACTCACTCACAAAAGGGTAAGCCCATTGCTTCTCACAAAATGCATTTCTAAAGCAAGGTTAATACATCTAAAAAGGACCCAAAAAGAGTTGTAAATGTACTCCAGCTCATAGCTGGAGTATGTCCGGCACCCCACATGGCTATCCGCTGGTACTGAGGCGCCCTCCCAGAGAAAATAATGGATGTGGGGACTTTAAATAAAACAATGCTAAATTAACATATTTAAATTACTTAAAAATCTAAATAAATGTTATTGAATGTTAAAAAAAAGATTTGTTTTAAAATATTTTAAGATTTCTTTCTAATTTAAATACCAGTGTAACACTTTTTAAAGTATAGTTGTTTTGATTCTGTACATCACATTTAAAAACTAAAAAAGTGCAAATGTTACTTTACGTAGAATTTTTCAATTTAAACTTTAAAAAAATATATTCAATTTAATATATTCAAAATAATTACATTTTAATATTTAAAATGAGTTATTGAGGCTGTAACATGTAAATATTTGTTGGGATATTTTTCACATTATTTAATGCATTTTTGTACTTCTCCCTATACTTTACTGTAGGGAGATCTCCGCCACCAGGAAGTATATAGGGAAAATCTAAAAAGTGATTTAAAAAAAAATGAACTGTTAATATAAATGTAATTGTATATATTGTTTTACATGAAAACAAAATAAAAAAAAGCACTACAGCACTATTAATTGTATTTGTCAATTAAATATATAATTAGATTAAATACATGAAATAAAAATTAATGCTTAAAGCTTTTTCTAAAACAAACCCACCAGAAGTAAAATGTTTGCATTTACTTGCTATGTATATGTGCTCAAACATACTAAAAGTTATGTATAGAAAATAATTGAAATTGATTTTTTTTAAACAAATTAGTCACATTTATTTTTAAATTAAAGGTTATTAACATGTTTTACAATACAATGATTTTAAAAATGTATGTTGTGTCTTAATATTGTATTGAATTTATATTCATTTTTAAAATGTGAAATAAATTACAGTAATTTAATGTTATTTACTTTTAATCCGCTGCCTCCATTATTTTCTAGGGAAGGATGTTACAGTATCAGTGGTTGGCCATGTATGTTGCTGATCTTACTATTGCTCCTTTTTGGTGGTAGTAACGTACACTGAATTTGGCCATTTCAGGGAGTGGAGTCCTGTAAATCTATACTTTTGAAAAACTTTACACTTTTAAATGGTTAATAACCAAAAGTAGCAAATGTACTCAAAAGTGTATGAGCAATCTTGCATGTGTAGGTTACTGCTAGGTGTAAGTTACTGTGGCTACTTGCACTGCCATTGGAACAAATCTGAAGATCCTGCAAGAACACCTGTGCACTTGTCCAAGGTATTTGTTTGACTTAGGAGTGGCAATATATAACTTGAAGTATTATTTCTATATTTGCTACATTTGGCCTCATGAAGGACTCTTGTCACAAGTATTTGATATTACAGTGCTAGAATCATTAAATTCCTCTATGTCCCTAACACTGTTTTCCTTTCTAGTTATTTTACTTTATTTTGTTGTGTTTACCATCGCCTGGGTGCCAAAAGTACTTTGGTGTTAACTTGTTCTGAGGTGCTCTTCTCGATTGTGTGCATTTTTATACAATGAACAGTTTTCACCCTTGCTTTATGGTTACAATGTAAGCACAGAGATCCCAAAGCCTGATGAGTCCTGTACCTACATCTGCCTTTATTGTTATTTTACCTTTCCATTTGGATAACTAATATAAAGGTTTGAATCGCTGATTGACCTTTGAACCTGCTGTGTTATACAATGACAGTCCCAAGTTTAATGTTCAATCCATAAGCATGAGCCCCAGTATGCTGTTAGTTCTAACATCACCTTCTCTGCTTTGGTTCGGATCATCATCCTCAAACTATCTTCATAAATTGGAACTGTTTTAACTGCCTGACATTTGACTCATTCTGATGGCCGTAGATTCAGGTTCGACTTGATGACTCAACTCAACTTTGTGGGCATTGTGCACTTCATGCAAGGTCGGTGCATCTTTTTACCTTCTCTGACTGGCTCAGCCCAAAACCTTCCATCAAACTCCAGTGTTAATCATCACCATATAATAGACTTACCTGTGCACCCCCCTATTTTGTGGAATGCATGACTATCCGTGCCCTTTATTTTCTTTAGAAAAGTTGTTTTAGCTAATTATTAATCCCTAAACCATAGACCTGCTTTTGATTTTGCACATAAGTAATTATTAAATAATATTCTTGTTTTTCTAAACTTGGTTTGAATCTTAAAGTTCATTGACTTCTTTTACTACACTATATTGGAATTTGTGACTTCCACTGTATTGCTTTACCTTCGAGTGTGGCCTTATTGCTCAAGCCACATTACCAAAAGCAAGCTAAGGACACTTTAGAGAAAGACAGATTTACATTTGCTGACCGAACTATGTGAAAAGCAAAGCAGGCTATTTCCAGAACTCAGACTTCATAGCTGAAAAACTTACCATCTTAGGTATAATCCGCACCAACTGTAGATGCAAAAATTAAAGACCACGAGGGGAGTTGTTGGTAGTTTTGCCCCCAGAAGTTTAGACTGGCATCCTCCTGCAAACAGTTCAGGAAAGAGCTAAAGACCCTACCCTTCAGACATTCAGGTCTCAACAACATAGACTGCCCACTACTGTCATACAATACTCACACATTACTCAAGTCACTTTGCCTTGTGCTGTGTACCAGCATTTTACATAAACATGTTGTGCTTTGTGAACAGGCTGTCACCCCCTTTTTTTGTAAATGAGCTACTGTGACCGGACACACCAGGCTTCCTTCTCCTCTATTGCAGATGATGATGTGAACACTGTAAAATAATCAAGGACTATATTGAAAAATATTTGTCCAAATCACACAATTGTGTTAATATAACCACTTTACTAGCTTTTTAAATTGACTTTAATTTACAATTCTCAAGGGTACTTTTCCCTCAGTATATCACTTTATATCGTGCTTTGCTCTCCATCAGTTAAGCATGTTAAATTTGACATAATATGTTAGTGTTCCTAAACCTTTTTAAAAATCATTTTGTTCTCCATTTGTCGGCATGTGTTTTGTCAACATGCTGGACTAGCAAGGGCCTTCTTAAGGCAGAAGGCACTGTAATGGGACTAATAATACAGACATATGCAATTTTCAGATCTGCAGATTGTGATGGAACAGATCTAAAATGCACTTCTTTAAAAAAATATCACATCAAGATGTATGACAAGTCCTTTTCACTCTTAGGAACCAGCTCCCACTCTAATCTCGTTGACTGTCTTTGCCTTGGACCATGTACAGAGTTCTGATTACTTTCAGCGAGAGTTCAGTTATATTAATAGGACATATATGTAAGGTGATATGTGTTTATACTTGAGTAACACTCCTCGCTTTTACAGTGTGGGGTGGGGAGCTATGGTCTGCATAGTGGCTCATTTGTGATTGAATGTGTGAACAGATAAGTGAGACACATAAAAGCACTCTATTGCTTGGTGTGTAACTTGTAACCAACTGGAGCTGTGACTGGAAGAGCCTATGATATTTTCAGATTGGTATATAGCATGTTGAAAGAGGACAGCGATAACACCAGATCTATATGACCTGCTTCGGGATGTCAGCATGATCATGGTTGATGCTTGGGGCTGAGAACATTGTTAAACATAATGGGTTTCATTACAAGTCTGGTGGTCTGCTGACCGCCAGACTCGCGGTGGTGGTCGGACCACCACCAATGCGGCAGTCCAAGCACCACATTCTGACCGTGGCAGTTGTGCAATGGTCGGACCGCCAGCACCGCCAGGATTAGTTGTCATGGCCGTCGTAATCCGCCATGGCAGTGCTGCAAGCAGTGCTGCCTTGGGGATTACAACCCCCTTCTCTGCCAGTGATTTCATGGCGGTAACACCACCATGAAAAGGCTGGCGGAGATGGGTTGCAGGGGAACCCAGGGGGCCCCTGCACTGCCCATGCACTTGACCTGGGCAGTGCAGGGGCCCTCCTGGCCAGCACTGTCGGAATGTTCACTGTCTGCTTTGTTGGAGCACCCTACGCACTACAGCATTGCCGGCTGCTCTATTACGAGCCAAGGACAATGCTGTAGGCCGTTTCCCACAGACCCAGGTTCTTTTCACTCCATCCTGTGATAAACAAGCATGTATGCTGTCTCTAACGAGGTGCACTAGCCTCATGTCAACCCCTATTTTTGTAACCAGGCTGGGGTGTGGTGCCCTTTATAATCGGGAACAGCCAACCCAATTTCTCCTCTTTATGTAAACAATCTGGTGGCACTCGTTAACCAGAAACTACCAGGCTCCTAGCTCTCTTGTTATGTAAATTTTAATAGTATTACCCCCAAGCTAATTTTGTGCTACATACATGCTATAGTGGAGCCTACAGCCAGTGTTGATGGTCTCTGATAGCACCCAGTGATGAACATCTAAAGCAGTTAGGCTATATCAGAAACAAAATACCCTCTGCCATACATTATAAGAATAATGCAAGTCACTAAGGAGTTCTGTGACCATATAGAAGAACAAGGCTGAAAACAGAGCTCCTTCCTTTTTTTTTAGAAGTAGATCTTTCTTGGCATTTTTGAGTTTTGTTTTGTTTCCATCCAGCAGACAAACATTCCAAAGGCAATCATAAGTTTCCATCTGATGCCATTAGCCTCCAGTTGATACATAAAATAGGTATGTATAGGCCATAACACAAATAAGCAGCCACTGTTTTGCTATGTTGCATAAGTCCTTCATTTGCAGATGTTTGGGTTCCTACTCTGGCGTTCGTCAGGGAGTACGTCTGTGCCAATTGTGATCTCTTGTTGATGAACCCTAAAACTGCCCAACTGGGGCTAAAATGTTTTAACCTTAGCTTTGTGGAGTCAAGTTAGTCTAGGTTATGCAGTGGAATACAAACTGCTGCCCTCTTAGGCACAGGCCATGGTATAGATGAGTAACATGATCTAATGGAGGGGAGGGGGATGAGGACGGCACAGTTGTGAATTTGGGTCTGTGTAGGGAAGAGCTCATTAGAGGGAGGAACATATCGCCTCCGTTGCGCTCTGCAAGCTGATTTATATACGCTAGGTTTAATGTGGAGCGCAGCCCATGCTGTTGTTTCTGGCTAAGGAATTATAAGGGGGAAGTGTTACCTCTCAAGGTGGTTTGTCGTCTGTTTTGGCCTTCACTTTTTGCAAGTATGTGTCCTACACATCGCTAGGTGGTGTACCTCTCTGCCCCAAAGAATCAGTGCTAGGTTGCAGCCTCAGCTGTCAACCACATTAGTAGGCCACAAAGTCCAAAGGCGGGTTTCAGTAGACTTCCATGCAATGGCTATTTGCTGTTTCACTAGCACATATGCTGTGTCGATAAACTTCATAGCGTGTTTTTACGTGTCTGTGCTGGTATGCCAAGCAGGCGCTGCAGCGAATCTACCAGTAAATTCTGTCCCATTTTGTCTGTCAGATTCATCGCTATTGCTGTCCAGGACTGTGCAATGGTTGAGCAGGCCCATACCATATGGCTGAAGTCCACCTCTGGGCATGCGCACCTAAGATACTAAAGGGTTGATGTGAGGATCATTCAGTGTATGCGCATTGGCATGAGTTATGTTAAAATGTGCATACTTCAGAAGGGGTTTTCTGGATACCCTGCACGTGTGTTCAAGCACTGTGTTCCATTGTTCGTCCATGAGTTCCTGGCCAATCACGTTCGCCCATTTATCTTGAAGGGATGGGAGGTTGGTTATATGTGTGTCTAGCAACGCTTAATACAATACCATGATCGCCCTTCGGGTGCCGCTGTGGGTAAGCAGCACCTACAGGGGAGCATGGGGTTCCAGTTCTTTTCAATCTGGTCCCCATAGCATTCTGATCTTGGTTATAAGTGAATTATAGGCTAGAAATTGACCCTCATTCACACCATTCCGTCTTGCAATTCCTGGAATGTCAATAGTGATTTGAGGGTATAGATGTCCCCTAATGTGGTGAACCCCATCTCTCCCCATGGTCTTGTGATGTTCATTCATTTTTTGAAGGATCAGCAAAGCCCATATTGGAAGGTCCCGTGAATACAGTTTCATGTTGCGTTGAACATGGATGTTGCTTGGCGACTTTAGCCTAGGTGCGATGTGGATTGCCTAAGTTCCATTAACCACCTCCAGTTGTTCGCCGTATGGCATCCCACTCCGAGTTATCACCGCCGCCAACCAGCATGTCGGTTATTGTAGTTGAGGTGCTATGTAGTACAGTTCATAACTTGGAGTCCCCAACTCCACCCCCATCACCCCAGCCCACACTTAGTGGACAGTATAGTTTGCAAAGTGTGACTCTTTTGTGGCCCACTCTCTAGATTAAGTTGACAAGAACAGACTCCCAATTCCCTGAAGAAGCACTGGAGCAGGTCAAATGGAAGGGTCAAAAAGTTGTATAATAGTCGGAGAAATACTAGCATTTTCACAACTGCCACTGTGCCCATGGGTGATAGTAGCAGAGAGTCCCAAAAAGACAGGGAGCAGTGCACAATGGACACTGCTCCTACCGTTCCCTGTATAAGATCCTCATTGGTGGTGTAAATGTTCACCCCTAAATACCTGAAGGTTCAGGCTGCCACTACAGTGCTAATTGGTGCAGCACTTCCTGTTGTAAGTGTGTGAGTTTGCGCATGGGATATAAGCTAGATTTGGTCCAATTTAGCCTCAGTCTGCAAACCCTTCCGAATTCATCTAGGGCCTCTATCACCTGGGGTAGATCTGCCTGCACATTCCTGAGGTACACAAATGAATCTTCAGCGTACACTGGTGTGGCTGCTCGGTATACTGTATGCTGGGCCCTGGGAGCGAAACAGGCTAGCGAGCAGCTTCATGACTGGAGCAAAAATAATCGAGTTACAGCAGGCATCCTTGCTGTGTGCCCCTGTTCACTTCAAATGTAGCTGTGATCTCAGTGCCTGTACGGACTCGGGCCAGCGGGCTGGTGTAGAGGAGGTTTATTATTAAGTAGGGCCATCCCAGGGTGTTGAGGACCTTATCTAGTGAGAGCACTGTGTATGGAGGCAATTCATTAAGATTCTCTTCCTTCAGCCAGAAAAGGTGTCATAGGTTTAGAAATGTGTTTCTCCTGGGTATGTAAACATTCTGGTCTTAGTGGACCAATGTAGAGAGGCAGGAGAGCAGCCTTCCCTGGACCTTCCTGAGAATTTTGTAGTCTGTGTACCGTGACTCTAGGAGCATACCTCCAGGGGGTCCTTTTTGGGCTCAGACAGGACCACTATCATATCCCAGCAATGTTCCCTTTTCCCGGTCTGTTGGTACATTTTCAGTAGTTTTGGGGCAAGGGTTCTGCAGGCGGAGTAAAACTCCACGGGAACCTGCCCATCCCAGGAGTTTTGTTGCATTCGATCTTGTCAATCGGTAAGCCAATTTTCGAATTGATCAGAGTTTCGTCTAGTGTATGTCACAGAAGGGGGTTAGGTATGGGGATTGGCAGTCTACCAAACCTATATGGGATCTCTCACTCCTGCCTCAACCCTGTAGTTGGATTTGTAGTCCTCCAGGAAATCCTGGTTTATATCTAATTGTGTGTTCCAAATCTCTCCCATTGGTCTTCTAACTGCATTTGTGGGTATTTTTGGGGTCTCTGACTTTAGGAGCTATGCTAGCATCTGGTAGTCTAGTGTTCTAGTCTGGCCACTGCCTCCGTGTACTCCTTTCAGAGAGGCATGATTGTGTCCTTGTTTCTTACAGCTACTCCAGCTGTTGAGGATCTGGGGTCACAAGGCATGTTTTATACCATAGGACGTCTTGATGCACAGGCCTCATGTGATATCCTTAAAGGCATCCCACTCTATCCTTATCCTTTCGGGATAACCCCCTTCATTGTCCCGAAAAGTGGTGATATGTGTACCCAAATTATCACAGAAGACTCTGTCCTGTAGGGCTGGGGCATACAGCCTCCCAGTTACTTTGAAGTGGTTGTGGTCTGACAGTGTGCAGTTCACACTCAGTAGATATTAAGTAGACAAGACCCAGGACACCATGGAGGAGCTGCATAGGAACAAGTCAGTACTGAGTTAATATTTATGAAGAGATCGAAGACATAACAACATTCAGATATTGTGGATTCAATACATAGCGTTTGTAATGACGAGGAGACGGAGAGTGAGGTAAATATCTCTTTCTTTATTGACTTCTCTCCTCGAATGCCTCAACTGTTGTTCTCACCGTTTTTCCCTCTCCCCAACATTCCAAAAGCCCGTGTGCAGCGTCAGCCGCGCGCACAGACACAAAAGGTAAAACCGAGGGAAGGGAATAAAAACACACGACACACGGGGGGCAAATGGCAACATTATGTGACTCGGCACTTTTATGAAACACTACATCTTTTCCCTTTTATCAACACTTAATTCAATACGTAATCTTTGAATCTGACAGGTGGTGCAATAGCTCTTTTGGTCGTTACAGTGCCCTTTGGACTGGTTACAACTGTAGTTGAAGACATGTTAGAAGGGTTACCAGTTGCGGCATTTTCATGGCTTGTTCTACACTGTTCACTGTGGTTTGCAGTTTGGCTGTGTTCAGGCAAACTATTATGAACAACTTCATGGTCCCTGCCTGGTTCTGGTAACTTAACGTTGACCACATTCGATCCATTCAACCATTGACCATTATCCAACAAGACAGCTGTGCCCTTAGTTTTAACCACCCGCCTCGGCTCACTGTATTTGCTCATATTAACTCCTTTCTTCCAATATCTCACTCTCACCAAATCACCAGCTGTCAACATCTGGGCAGTGTGCGCTCTACGGGCGACTGGAATGCAAAAACCCAGCACTTATGAGATGACGTAATTCATGCATTATGTTTATATGCTGTTGTTTAACCTTTTGCGTTGCAGAGTTTAATCCTGAAGACTTATATTCAAGGTGCTTGTAAATACTAATCATTTGCAATGAATTGCTGCAGGCTTTCAGAGTGTGTCAGGGTGTGGTCCCTTTCCAGGGCCTTCTAGAAACTTCCTCTGCAGCATGCCTGGGTGTGGTTTGTTGTCTGGGCCAAGACTCTATAAAGGGAGACAGCCCAGCTCCACGTGCTCACTATTCAGAGGTCCCGGTGCAAAGCAGCAGCAACTGCCTGAGCTCCTGTTCTGGAGGCCTACTTTGATCCACCAGGCCTTGCCCTTTCACTTTGTTGGTGATTCTTGATCAGGGCGGTAAGACGGAGGTCAGGCTGGGGGCCCGATCCCGTTCTCTAAGGTTTTCGAGTTCTTGGGCCTAATTTGCATGCTAAAACATTTTGGCTCTTGTGCGTGTGAATGTGCGCTTGGTGTTTCATGGCATTTACATGCTGACATTCGAATCGGCAAGACGTGCGATTCTTAGCTCGTGTACAATTCTTGATCTTCATTGTGCGCAACCATTTTATAGCTTTTACAGGGTTGCATTCGAATCAGCAAGACGCGCAATTAATTTCTTGTGCTTAATTCATGTAATTCATTGTGCGCTACCATTTCACGGTATTCACATGGTGGCATTTGAATCGGCAAGATGCGCAATTCATTTCTTGTGCTTAATTCATGTTATTCATTGTGCGCTACCATTTCATGACATTCACATGGTGGCATATGAATCGTCAAGAAGCATGATTCATTTTTTGTGCTTAATTCTTGTTATTCAGTGTCCGCTACCATTTCATGACATTCACATGGTGGCATTTGAATCGGCAAGACACGCGATAAATTTCTTGTGCTTAATTCATGTTATTCATTGTGTGCTACCATTTCATGGCATTCACGTGGAGACATTCGAATCGGCAAGACGCGCAATTCATTTCTTGTGCATAATTCATGTTATTCATTGTGCGCTACCATTTCATGGCATTTACATGGTGGCTTTCAAATCGGCAAGACGCTCGATTCATTTCTTGTGCTGAATTCACGTTACTCATTGTGCGCAACCATTTCCTGGCATTTACAGACTCTTGTGGAAATCTGCAATGTGCGCAATTCATGTTCCTGCATTCTAAGAAACTAAAGTGCTAGAATTCTAGATGTTACATTCTATGTGCATGTTAAGTCTTTAGTACTATTCCTATTGTTTTCCAGGGAATGTTTGGATGGCCTTTTCATCCTCATGTAATGAGGCAGTGTTTGTTCTGGGACATTGTTCTAGAAGGTTCTTGTATTCCTAGAACAGTATGTTTGCATTCATGAAAATTCCATATGAAACATTGTACTAACCATTCTTGATTCTTTTCCAGGTACCTAGATTTCTTGAGGTCTAATTGGAGTCTAGTTCTAGGCCATTCATGTTTCCTCAGTCTAAGTATTATTTCATGTTCCGAGTATCACAGAAACTCTAGATTCAACAGAGTGTTATTTCATGTTCCGAGTATCACAGAACTCTAGACTCAACAGAGTGTTATTTCATGTTCCGAGTATCACAGAACTCTAGACTCAACAGAGTGTTATTTCATGTTCTGAGTATCACAGAACTCTAGACTCAACAGAGTGTTATTTCATGTTCCGAGTATCACAGAACTCTTGACTCAATAGAGTGTTATTTCATGTTCCAAGTATCATTGAACCCTAGATTCAACAGAGAGTTTTTATGAATCTAAATGTGGTTTGATTCCGATGTTGTGTTGTTTAACCTTTTGTTTCCTACAGGTCTCCTTCCCAGCTATTCCCTTCCTAATCCCCTTTTCCCCTCTTGCACTCTCTCAGCCTCTGTGATTCATCTATCAGAGTCTTGAAGCTGTTCAGTGGTGAACGCGTTGGGAACGTGCGCAGACCCCGAGGATCTGGTGACTCTGACACCAGCACACACATTCATTTCCTTGACTGCATTTCAAGCATTATAGTTGCTACGCATGTGTTTTTGACGTTGGTCAACTAGTTTTCTCATCTCAATCTCCTTTTCCTTCAAGCTCTTTGTCTCCCATTTCTTCCATGCCACTGACCAGTACGGCTGCAATTGTGTGATGGCCACTCTACCCCTGAGCAACTCGAAGGGTGTTCTGCCTGTAGTGTTGTGTGGAGTGCTGCGATACGACCATAGTCTAGTTCTAAGAGCTGTTTCAATAGGAATGTGAGACCTTAATGCCATTTGAATAGTTTCTTTGACTAAGCGATTGGCCCGCTCAAACTGCCCATTGCTTTGGGGGTGGTATAAGGATGACCGTATGTGCTCTATGTTATTTACTTTCAGGAACATGGTCATTTCTTGTGACAGGAATTGCACTCCGTTGTCTGAGACCAGCTGATGTGAAAAGCCTTCCTTACAAAACACCTCCTTCAGGAATGTCGTCACCTCAGACGTGGTGGGTTGTGATACAAACTTTGCATCAATCCATTTACTAAAGTAGTCAATAATAACAATGGCATAATACATCTTTAGGGGAAGAACATTCATTGGCCCAATAAAATCTATTCCAATTTTTATCCACGGGCCTTCGGGTAACTCAACAGATAACATTGGACAACGGTGAGCAGACATGGTTTAGTCCCATTTAGCACATACGGAACATCAGCTGACAAATATGTCAATGTCACGATTCTTGGCTGGCCACCAATACCTTTCCCTAAGTTTTTGTTTAGTTCCTGTCATTCCTACATGGCCTTCATGTGCTAGGGCCACCAACCTCCTTCTCAATGACAGTGGTGAAAGGGTTTCACCTCTGAGGAGGACCTCATCAACAATGGTAATGTCATCTTTAATTTTCCAATATGGTTGCAATGTTTCATTCAATCGCTTTTCACGCGGCCAGCCTCCCATTATGTACTTTTTCATTTCTGTAAATATATTGTTGTTTCTAGTGGCCTCCTCCCATTCTTGTTTTGTAATAGCACTATGTGGCTCTTCACTATTAAACAAACATGCAACCAGAACATCATCATCATACTTGTTTTCTTCACAATAAGTTTCACTAATACATAGTGCACGTGAAAAGTAGTCAGCAGTAACATTCGCTTTGCCCGAAATATGCTCTGTTCTGAATTGGTACTATAGTAACTTACATACAAGCTTTGCTATTCTTGGAATAGGTTCCATTAGTCAGCATTTCAACTAGGATGCTGACTAATGGCTTGTGATCTGTACGTAAAATGAATTCTTTTCACCAAAGAAAACTTTTAAACTTTGTAACAGCCCAGACACAGGCTAAAAGCTCATGTTCAAATACTGAATACTTTGACTCAGCTCCTCTCAGTTTTCGTGACGCAAAAGCAATAGTTTTCACCTCTTCAGCCACTCTCTGGCTTAGCACCGCCCCCAACCTGACTATCGTCAGTGGTCACTATGCTCTGTAGTTTTTCACTGAAAGACTGCAAGGAAGGTGCTAGCTGAAGTTCTTTTTTTTATGTTTTTCATGCTTTCTTCACATATCTCATCCCATATGAACTCTGCATCCTTCTTTGTTAGCTTCCAAAGTGGTTCCACTTTTGTTGCATAATTCTGTATGAATTTAGAGTGAAATTCACACATTCCTAAAAATTATGCAAGTTTTTCCTTGTTGCTTGGGGTTGGTGAGTTTGAAATTACAGATATTTGGGATGGCTTTGGTCGAACACCTTGTTCATCAATTAGGTGCCCAAGGTACTCTAACGTTCCTTTGAAAAATTTACATTTGTCTTTTTGTAGCGTTAGACCACTGTCTTGAATTCTCTGTAATACTTTTTTTCAAATAGACATGTGTTCTTCCTCTGTTTTACTGTAGATTAGTATGTCATCCTGAAATGACCTTACACCTTCCATATCTGAAAAAAGTTGATTCATTACTCGTTAGAAGACCGCCGATGCCGAACGCAGCCCGAAAGGTAATCCACAGAACTGGTAAGCTCCTTCAGGAGTGATGAACGATGTGTAACTCTTTGAACCTTTCTCCAACTGAACTTAATGGTAAGCTGCACTGAAGTCCAGAGTAGTGAAGAATTTTGCTTGGTCCAAAGTCATCACCATCTCATTTATCAGAGGCAATGGTTGACAATCAGCTACCACGTGATTGTTGAGTTGGTGAAGATCAATGCATGAACGGATTGAGCCATTCCTTTTCTTAGCCAAGACTACGGGAGACAGCCACTCGGACGCATTGATGGGTTCTATTATTCCCTCATCACACCAATTCTTTAGAATAGCCTTGACCTCAGAGCGTGCAGACAAAGGTATGTTTCTTACACGTTGTTTCACGGGTTGCACGTCTTCCTTCAAAATTATTTTATGTTTGAAATTCTTTAAGCATCCCAGTTTTCCACTGAATACTTCCTTGTATTCCTCAAGAATGTTTTCCAAACTGTCTTCTTGAATACTGAACAAGTAGGGCGGTTGACATGGGTTGATCAACATCCTCAGGCTCTGTTGCTCCAACCACCCAAGGATGTTGACATTGTAGTCTACCACGAACACCTTTGAGGATGTACTTTTGTCCTTGAACTTCAGATCAGCGTTAAATACTCCTTCTAGCTTTATTTTGTGACCTTCATAGGCTCCTGGAATAATCTTGCTAGCCTGTAGCAGTGCTTTACATCCTAAGGTCTCATAAGTGTTCTTTGACAAGATACTAATTCTGGATCCAGTATCAACTAGCATTTCCACACTCTCCCCATTTACATGAATGTTGCATTTGGGTTGATTATGTAAGTCTTCCTTACTGATGATAGCCACAAGCAACACTGAATTCTCCATCATTTCGCTGTCGTCTGAGTCTTCATCTGTTTTATATTCTTCCACCATGAAGACTTTCTTCACATGAGAAGATTTGCAAACTTTAAGGAAGTGTCCAACCTTTCCACATCCTTTGCAAGTTTTGCTGATGGCAGGACATCCTCTGCTGGATGCTAAATGGGTACTGGATCCGCAGTGGTAACATGTCATCTTGTTGCTGCTTGAATTTGAACTGCTTTTCCCATTGCTTTTCCTTACTTGACTTGTAGATGATTAACCTTCTTTGCGGATCAGACTTACATCCACTGAATGGTTATCAGGTTTGCGCAACAATTTTATTCCCTTTGCAGATCTTTCCATACTTTTAATGGTTGATACCACCTTCTCCAGGCTGGGGTTGCGATGGCACAACAGTTTTTCTTGCGCTTTAAACAAGTGGTGAACATAACTACCTGATCCCGGATCATTTTATCCATATCTCTGAATGAGCATGTTGTAGCTGACATCCTCAAGGTTGCGACATATGACTCAATTGACTCTCCTGGAGCTTGATAACGGTAATATAAATTGATAACGGTAATAGAAATTATATCTTTCCATAATAATGCTCATAGTTGTATCAAAGTAGCTTTTCATTCTTGCCTTGGCTTCAGTGAACTCATCCCATTCTTGATCTTCCTCCTCCTTTTTCTCAACAGGAGCTGTGTGATCAAACAACCTTCTTCCTTCTATCCCCAGACAGTTATACATCATGGCTTGTTTTCTGGCTGGATCATACTTGGTTCCATCGATAGCCTCCAAGTGTTTTTCAAAACATTTGATCCATTGTGTCCAGCTTTCTGTAGGTGGTCCTGGGACATCTAAAAGGGTATTTGGCATTGCCACTGCATTTATTATGCCAGCCATTATAATGTTAATTTTCTGGGGTTTATTTATAACTTATAGGTAATGATCTATCAAATTGTTTAACTCCTCAAATTTAGATTGTACAATGCCTTTGTTTATCTATAAATATCACTTTTTAGGATCTGGCTCTCTCCTGTGGCAGTTTCAGGTATAGCACATTAGTTAATTCAGGGCATGTAAAGGGTTAATCACTCACAATTCAGCCCACAAAGTCTTCTCAGAAACCAGAAATTCAGGGTCAAGAGGTCATAACTTGCTGGCAGGAATTCAGATGCCTGAGTGGATAAGAGCTGACACACCTCGGGCTCTTCACATGACTTAAGCTGAAGAATGCACTGGATAAGCCTGTCCAGAACTGTGAACACAGCCTGCCGACAAATGGAATGGATTTTGCTTTTGATCCCGTCCTTTGTCGCCATATTTCATTGTGTAATGAGGAGAGTGAGGTAAATATCTCTTTCTTTATTGACTTCTCTCCTCTAACGTCTCAACCTTTGTTCTCACTGTTTTTCCCTCCCCCCAACTTTCCAAAAGCCTGTGTGCAGCGTCAGCTTTGCGCACAGACACATAAGGTAAAACCGAGGGAAGGGAATAAAAACACACAACACACGGTGGGCAAATGACATTATGTGACTCTGCACTTTTATGGGACACTACACGTTCCAGCAAATAGATGCAAAATGGTTTGGAAGGCGCATCACACGTGTCTGTGTGTTCATACAAATGGCAGTACCACATGGCTCGTTTCCAACCATTAAAGCAGTTCTATCGGTAAAAAGGATTCTAGTGTAACAAGCAAGAGGAAGACCTACAATCAGCTTTATTGTGGCTTTTCAGGCGGTGCAGCAAGACTGCACATGTTTAATGAAGAGGTAATGTGCACTACTTCCTGATTATCCTTCGCAAAAGGAACAAAACAGAAGGTGTCCTACACTCTTGCAAAAGTCACTGTTTTAAACATCCTTGTGCTGCATGCAGCGCTGCAAAACAGGGGGATACGCAGCACTTCAAAAAATGTAGCCTGAATAAAATACATCATTTGTCCACATAACATTCCCCATGCAATAGAAATGTTGTTTGACAAAACGATCCTGAGTCGAAACTGTCTACACACATATGATCATATTTTAAAATTACAGGGCCATATTTATACTTTTGAAAAAAATTAGCGCCGGCTAACGCCATTCTGAAGCGCCATGCGGGCGCCGTATTTAATCAATGACGTTAGCCGGCGTTAGCCGCCGGCGCTGCCTGGTGTGCGTGGAAAAAAACGACGTACACCAGGCAGCGCTGGCGTAGGGGGATATGGGGCATGGGCGTCAAAAAATGGGGCAAGTCAGGTTGAGGCAAATTTTTCGCCTCAACCCGATTTGCGCAATTTTTTTCGACTCCCAACCCCCATAGAAATGACTCCTGTCTTAGCAAAGACAGGAGTCATGCCCCCTTGCCCAATGGCCATGCCCAGGGGACACCTCAGTGTGCCCTAGGTTATTCGAGTACTTTTGGAACAGTGTACCTTTTTTGTATATTACATTGTTGGGAGACTGTACACTGGACCACAAAAACTCCCGGTCCCTCTTCTTTGCCTTTAGATTCATGTACAGCTGTTTGCTGTGGGACCTTAGTCTTTTTCAATTGCTGCCCTGTTGAGATCCTCAAAATGGATGATTTCCAGGGACTTAGCTATGACGACGATATGGTGTCAGCAATTTTACAAGCACCATCTATTCTTGATCACGATGGGTCAACTCCATCTGGTAGTCTAAAAACTGAATGGGATAAACTTTCTGCTTTAAAGAAGGAATTAATTAAAACAGTCATGCATGGTACCATCATGACTGAATACTTACGGGCAAACATTGCACCTAATGGCCTTTTGGTTTCTAATATCCCTCGGATATTTTTGCAAGATCTGGCCTTTAGAAAAGACTGGGCACAAATAGCCTGGAAATGTACTAGGGATTGGCTGATTTTAATCATTAACACTTCCAAACGCTTAGCGGATATTCTTACTATTCAAATTAACACCATGGAAAATGGACTAAAAGCGTCTGTCACTTTGACATCTTTCAAAAGCCGTCTTTCTGAAATCAATACTAAACTTAACGAGCACAAGGAGTTTTTAACACAACAAAAGATTATTAAACTCCAAAAGGACATCACAAGATTTAGCAGGGAGAAGGTTTATCCGTATATTAAAGAAGATTTTGAGGGGGATAACCAATCTCGATCATCTGATGATTCTACCTCTTCTTATAAGAAGAGTCGCAAAATCAGCAGTGGTTCATCATCAGATGGGTGGAGCACCGATGATAATCAACCTCAGCCTTTTTACAATTATCCTCCTTACCCGGTGCAACATCCTATGCCCTGGCAAACACCATTTCCCTTTTTTCAACCTCGCCCTATGATGCCATACATGCCTTTTTTAGGCCGCGGCCGGGGCAGAGGCAGAGGCAGAAGGAGAGGAAGAGGAAGGCACGTCCAGTGGTCCAGAGAGGAACCACAGATGGTCACGAGGAGCCAAGTGAAAAACCCTCCAGTGCGAACCTAGTTGTTAATCTATCAACTAGAATCCTCACAGAAGCAGAAACTAATGTGCTCAACAAGGGCCTGGGATTTGTCCCTACCCCTGAAGAAGATTTCTTCCGCTTACATATCGAAATCTCCCAACTCTTTCGTAAAATTCGCTTACATTTTTTCTTCAAAGACAAACCTGCTGACACATCACTTATGGATTCAGGCCTAAAGAAACCATCTGGGTTCGTTCCTCCACTAGCCTTGATGCCTAGTGAAGTAGTGACCTTTGAAAAGGCAGTATTATCTGATTTGGAAAAATTATGTCCTAAACACCCATATAATAACACACCTACAAATGAGAAGAGAGCACTACTATCTTTAGCTTCTGATACTAGCATTACCATTAAACAGGCTGATAAAGGTGGTGCAATAGTAATCATGAACTCTACTGACTACAGACAAGAATGTCTGCGCCTACTAAGCGACTCTACTTACTATGCCCAGATAAGAAGTGATCCTACTACTAGATTAAAGAAACAGATCAGAGTTCTTATTGAAGAAGCCAAGAATAATTTATGGATATCATTAAAAGAGGCTGAATTTTTGGACACACCCCATCCACGTGTTCCATACTTTTATTGCCTACCTAAGATTCACAAGGGTATTACACCACCACCTGGACGCCCTATAGTTTCAGGAATTGGTTCTGTCTTAGAACCTTTTTCAACGTTCTGTGATCACTTCCTACAACCATTAGTGAGGAACTCTTCCACCTATCTAAAAGACACAAAAGATGTCCTCAATTTAATTGAGACCATAAATGATTTAGGAACGGTGCAAGGAATCATCACATTGGATGTAGAAGCACTTTACACCAATATTCCTCAAGAAGCGACTTTAGCAGTCATTGAATCAGCTCTACGAGAAAAATCCGATTCCTTGACCTCTCCGGTTTCCTTCATTATGCACTGTGCTAGACTGGCCTTGACAGAAAATTATTTTCAGTTTGAGGACCAGTTTTATCATCAGATCCGAGGGACTTCAATGGGAAGTACTTTTGCCCCTAGTCTTGCCTGTTTATACATGTATGACTTTGAAAAAAAGTTCATCCTTTCCTCTTTGAATGTTTACCAGGACAACATAAAGTTATGGCGTCGCTATATCGATGATATTCTTATCATCTGGCAAGGTCCTCTGTCCATGACTGATCATTTTACAACATGGATTAATACACTTGATCCTTTCTTGAAATTCACATCTACTGTTTCTGCCACACAGTTACCCTTCTTAGACCTAATGATTTCAATTGATAATGGTATACTGACCACGACAGTTTATCATAAACCTACTGATCGAAACTCACTTTTGTTATATGCAAGTCATCACCCAAAAGCCCTACGGGATAACCTTCCGGTGGGACAATTTCTACGACTCAAGCGGAACTGCAGTTCGTCCCTTGAATTTAACCATCAGGCTGACTCACTCCAAGAAAAACTCTTGGAACGATATTACCCTTCGAGAATAATTAATCAAGCACGGAAAAGGGCGAAGAATAATAACAGGGAAGCACTATTAATGACTATCGACAAGAATCCTCAGACCAGGATAACGTGCGTCTCTACTTTCACACCCTTATCCAATTGTATCAAGAAATTGATTAACAAACGTTGGCCTATTTTGACTAGTATAGGTAATGACATTCCTAAACCTCTTTTTGCTTTCAAATGTACGTCCAATATTAAGGATATGGTTATACATACCCGTCCACAGCCCAAGCTCGATATTCAAAGACAGAAAACATTATGGGACCTACCGCCTGTTACGGGCCACCACCCTTGTGGTAATTGCAACGTCTGTACTCTAACTAAACATTTCACATCCATAGTTCTAAATCCCATAGGGACTTGGCATCTCAATAAACACACTAACTGTAACACTAAAAATTGTATCTATATGATCACATGCCCCTGTGATTTACGTTATATTGGCATGACATCAAGACCAGTAAAAATCCGCATTAACGAACACAGGAGTAATATTCGTTGCAATAGAATTACTACCAAACTCAGTGAACATTTTTTGGAGGCAAAACACACACCAGATGATATGTGGTGGGTAGTAATAGAGGCACCTAAAAACCACTCGTTTGACACTAGCCATCTTTTCAGAACAGAACAAAGATGGATTTTCAAACTAGGTACCTATATATATGGTCTGAACGATGACATACCTTGGACTTCACTGACCTGACTTGACTTTTATGTAGACATATTGGTTGTTCATTTCTCGATTTGTAACTGGAATAAATTTCATACACATATTTCTTGGTATATAATGTGGTATTGTTTACCTTGAGAATACCTTTAAATGAATTTTGTCCCATTATGAGCAACTGTACCCTTGCCAAGGAATAATAAGTTTGGCTCCAGATCTGATAACTATATACTGACGTACACACTAACAGCTTTAAAACCTTTAATTTTATACATTTTCCACTTAGTCACCTTGTAGATCTGTGGAAATGCACTCTTGTTTGAGGGAGACACACATCCCCCGTTGTCCACCTCCGATTTAGGAGGAAAGATGTATGTTACAATTTGGGCAGAACGTGAGCAGGACACATCGGTGATCTAACTAGGACTGAATTTGCTAGTCCTTCTTTAGTCTTCACTTGGGGTTTCGGGAGCCCTTTCTCCCTCTCCATGATTCGAGACGCGCGGAACCCGTGGAAACACAGTTACTTCCGGGTCCGCGGCGTCCCTTTAAGCTCCGACGGCGCTCGCTCTGCACTTGTGCGAGACGCCGTTTACGGAGGGTAGGTCCACAGCTACGGACCTGGAATACTTATGTGAGTACTGCGGCTGCTACTTACGCGATATTTAACGCTCTTTAGCTCGTCTTTCGAGCTCAAAAATGCCTAGTGGTACACTAATACCACGCATTATAGCAAATGGATATTTTGCCTTAATTATTTGAAGCAACAGACATAACGACCTAACGTTTCTAATGTACACTTCCAGGTTACACGAGTGTGGGCACTATGATGGCTATTTCCCTTAATTATATTGCACTTATGGTGACGTGCACTATAATCTGTTGGTTTGCTCATTGTTAATGATTGATACTCACTACTCTAACGCACATAATTGCTTGGTTACTTTTGTCACCAATCTTACCTCATAATACGACGCACTGACTACAGAGTGCTGGGTGCTACTTGTATTATGTGTACAACATGGATTACATGTTTTTTTTGTGCTTTTTGATGACTTACATCTACCAATAGGCTACGTGTTTCCAAGTCCCTGAAACGTGCCTCTCAAGGAGCCCTATCCTGATTAAGGGATGGTAAGCCCATGTTTTACTTTTAAGACTGCCTGATCAACCTTATGAAAAACACATATTACACCATGATATTCACAATAGATATTATGAGTTGTATGAATATATTTTTTTGTTTTGATACTTCTCTGTCCCCTAGGGCGACCTGATAGTGACGTAGCGAGTTTGACTTAAAAATGTAAGTGACCGGTATATATATTTAATTTTCGTCACTTTTTCTTTTGTAATTGGAGAAGAATTTCCTTAATAATTGTCTTTTTTTGGTCCTGATGAAGCGTCACTGGATCCTTGAGGACCACACGACGCGAAACATGTCGACCTTATTCTGAGGGTACTGTGATTATTACAGACCCCGATAGTTCGTTGCTCTTTGAAAGTAATTGAGCATCAATACTCAGTTTATTACTTTCCTTTTTGATTTTAGTCTTGGTCTTCATCCGAGTATATTAAATTAAAGGAATGTTTCTTCTTTTTTCGGGATGAATAACCAATTTTAGTCTTACATCTTATTCTCTCCGAGCGTATGCTGGTGCCTTAATATAGGCATTCCTGTCTGATTAGTTTATATCTGAACAGAACGGCTGAGTGCTTCCCTTTTAGGGGAGCCCGTCAGGCGTTGCAGCGCCGGCCTGGCGAGGAGCATTTCCCAATGATGATGCCAGTCATCCATTGTGATGCTTGAGGGTTTTGCTCCTGACACCTCAGTGTGCCCTAGGTTATTCGAGTACTTTTGGAACAGTGTACCTTTTTTGTATATTACATTGGGCAAGGGGGCATGACTCCTGCCTTTGCTATGACAGGAGTCATGTCAATGGGGACTGTGCGTCAAAAAAAATGGCGCAAGTCCAGGGTGAGGCCTGATTTTTGCCTCAGACCTGACTTGCACCATTTTTTGATGCAAAACCCCCATTTTCCCATACGCCGGCGCTGCCTGGTGTGAGTCATTTTTTTTTACGCGTACCAGTCCGCCATTCCATAAATAAGGCGCCCGCACGGCGCGTTGAAATGGCGTTAGCCGGCGGTAAAATGTTTGACGCACAACTGCGTTGGCGCAGTTGTGCGTCAAAAAGTATGAATATGGCCCTCAGTTCAATGCACCAATATGAATTAGAAATTCAGATGGATTGCAATCCATACACCACCCACTGAGCAGTGCTTTGTAGGAAGTATTTTCTGGTCATTATCAGTTTCACTAGATGAGTTCATGGACACAGTGAAACTCCACTTCCTCTTTCGTAAATAAATAACACACTCAAAATTGTACCAAGAAGCAGCAGATAGTCTTTAAGATGTTTACTTCGAAGACCCAATAGTAGTGCATAGAATATAAAATATGAACAGTAACCACACAGAATGTGAAAATAAATGTAGTAATGTATGACATGGTCATGGAAAACAATATAAACATTTCTAATGTAGTTAGCAAGTTCTATCATCCTGCAACCTCAAATCTGTTATCAAGCTCTGTTCTAAAACTTAGCATAAGCAGAAAATAGCAACCCTGTAAATTGAGTTTAAGATTAATTGTACAGATTACCTTCTCTTGGTGTGTCGCTATTCTCAATCACAGCTTTGCCCAGATATGATAAGCAGGGAAAGGCTAAAGGCCACTTCTCTGCACCACTCCCGGAGCCTGTCTCTGACTGAGACAGATGTGACTTCTGATGTGGTAGTTCTACTTCCAGTATTGGGGGCACTTGGGCCCATATTTATACTTTTTTGTGCCACATTTGCGTAATTTTTTTATGCAAAAGCAGTGCAAACGTTTAAAATACAAGTATATTTTGTAGGTTTGCGCCGCTTTTGCGTAAAACAATTATGCAAATGTGGCACAAAAAAAGTATAAATATGGGCCTTGGTGTCTCTAGTCTGAGCCTCATCCCTTATAGGAGTAATATAGAGTTTTACCTCCTTAAGAGGGGCACAAGTCGTGTCTAGTCTCACCCTCACCTTATACAGGCATAAATGGCACAACAAGGAGTACAAGGTGTATTTAGTCTAATCCTCACCCCATATAGGATTAGAGGGAACAATAAATAGTATTTGTCACCTTAAAGAGGCAAATTATGGGGCATATTTATACTAGATTTGCCCTGAATTTGCGTCATTTTGTTTTTGCAAAATCGGTGCAAAACTAACTCCATATTTATACTATGGTGCTAGACCCGTCTAGCATCAAATTTATGGAGTCAAAGTCATTTTTTGGACATGGAAACCTACCTTGCATTAATGAGATGCAAGGTAGGCATTCCTGTGCAAAAAATTACTCTATGGCCTTAGTGCCATTTTTATTCCCCCGTGCTAAAATCAGGCACGAGGGGAAGAGGGGTCAAATAATGGTGCAAAGCTTGCTTTGCCACAATATTTAATGCGTGGGTCAGGGCAGGCGTTAGGGGACGTGTGGGCCTATTTCCATGGTGGAACACCATGGAATAAACCCACAGGTGCCCTCCCCGGACCTCAGGGTCACCGCCACCCACACCAAAGGGACAGCAGAGGATGGGAGACCCCATCCCAGGTAAGTATAGGTAAGTACATGTAAGTATTTTTTTCAAGTGCTGAGGGGGCCCTGAAATGCCCCCCCCTACATGGCACTGGGTGCAATGGCCATGCCCAGGGGACCCTGGTCCCCTGTGCTGGCCACTGGTGTGTTAGGCATGACTCCTGTCTTTTATAAGACAGGAGTCATGTGGTATGGATGGTTTTGCATCAGAAAATGACTCTTGGCAGGTTAGAGTCATTTTATTTTTACTCTAACCTGCCTAACGTCATTTTTTGGCGCAAAACCCGCTTCTTGCATACCGCCAGCCCCACCCGACTAAAGTCATTTTTTTAACGCTAGCCTACCTTTTGCACCGGCTTGCTACATTCCATAAATATGGTGCCCGGCTGGTGCACAGAAATGGTGCAAGCCGGTGCTAAACATTTTGGTGCAAAACTGAGTCAATGTAGCTTTGCACCAAAAAGTATAAATCAGGACCTAAGTGTGTAGTTTTATCCTCACACTGAACAGGAAATAAGGGCACAAGATAATTACAACCTTGGGGGCGGGCGCTCACAAGTTGTGTGTAGTCTGATCCTCACCCTGTACTAAAGTAAAGGGCACAAAAGGGATATTGCCTCTCTAAGGAGGGGGGGCAATGGCAAAGGTACATGGCTCCCCCCCCCCCGGCTGACCCAGGAGATGAAAGATAAAATGATATTTAATTACTGTTTTATCTTTCATCTGCTGGCTCCACCAGCAGCGTGTTCAGGGTGAGGCGGGGCTGGGCCCTGGGATGGGGTAGGGGTGGACTGCACTAAGTGCTCATGTGTGTTTGGCCGGCCGTCTTAGGCGGTGGTGATAGGAAAAGGTAAGGTTTTTTTAATTATATATTTTTTAATGTATTCCCCATCCCTCATCCTGCCCTCCCCTTGATATTTGCAGCGGCCGGCACTGGGGGGTGGAGGGAGGTCTAGTCTGATCCTTTCCACATACAGAAGAAAAGGGTAAAACAAAGTGGGGGGTGTCTGTGTGTGTGTGACGGTGGTTGTGTGTGTCTGAGTCAGGAAGTCCAGGTAAATGCACCCCAGCACAGCCCACTGAGCATTCTTGCCAGTGCGGTACTTGTGCTTTCTGGGTTTCCAACAGTCCCCTAATGGTTGGGGACACAGTGGTAATTCACACAATTTTTTGTTAATGAGTTATACTCTCAAGGATCTTTAGAAACTGGATATGCATTTTGATATATTTATTTTAAAATAGTGATTTTAAAATTCCTGAATCTAGTGCTCACAATATTATATGGTAGCATCACAGACAATAAAACTGAGAAGAAGCAAAGCATTTCAGGGACAGTGAAAACAACAGGGGAAACCTGTAACATTGTTATCACAATGTGTAGCCCAAACAACCTCACTCTGCTATGCTGGTTCTAGTAGACTCAATCAATAATAACTTTTCTTGAGTTTCTGAGGTTCTGTGCAGACCTGGGACACTAAGGTTTGTTGTCTGTCTGGAAAAACTTGCTGCCTGTTTCTAGGGCAGAACGTTGTGTTTGTTCAGGGACAAACTTTGCTCTGGGGCAATTCAGTGCAACCTGAATCTTGGAGGAGTCTTGCTGCATGCTTCTTCAGTTAAGGTGAAATCTGGTGCCATGCCATCTGGATCTGAATTCTTGGTGAAGTTTCTTTCACAGTCAATTCCTTTGGTTTATATAGAGAATTTACCACTGATTCTTATCTTATGTTTTCAGAACCATAGGGATTTTATTAACCAGACCAAACTATTTGGATGCAAAATATGTCACCTATGTAAAAAGCCCCTAAGCATGTGTATGCTCTTTAGCTCATGTTTACTTTAAAAGTGTCCAATAGTCGTTTACACTTGTGGCACCTGATAGTTTCACAATTAAGTCTTGTGAATACCACTTTCACAAGTTCTGCGAAAGATGACAAGATGCCGGCTGTGAACTACAGAGCAGACAGGCCAACAAAAGTGGAAACTGTAGCTAAAATGGTATCGGTCCTGCATGTATTTTTGAACCTCAAACCTTCTAAAGCGAGTGATTAAAATAATACAACATTTATAAGGAAGCCTAAAGCACGTGATTACTATAATAGAATTATGAAGGGAAATGGTTATAGTGTTTGACATGCCCGTATTAACTTCTAAACAATCGGTGTACGTGTTTTTGCATAAGCTTAATTATCAAAGCTTCACTACACATTTAGAGAACAGAATATGCTAGAAATGTGTGAGTTCATTACGTGTTGCATGTTCAGTAACACACGTTGACATACTGATGTGAAAAGGGTCTCTGAATTTGAAGGCACGGGATCACGACAGGTACAGGATGGGTACTGCCACCTTATGGGGCATTCATGGTTTGTCTAAACTGATTCCACCTCGTACAGCAGTAAGGGTCAAAAAGAACAGTATTACCTCTTTAAAGGAGTGCCCAGTTTGATCCTCACCCCTTACAGGCGAAATGGCACTATAAGGCTGTTGCCTCCTTCGGTGGGCCCAGGTTGATCCTCACTCTGACGGAGTCAAGGGCACAATATCGTCACCTTTGGGTGGTGAACGATGTATCTAATCTGATCCTCATCCCATGCAGTGGTAAAGTGTAAAAAAAACAGTGTTCCGCCTTAATGGGGGTGCCGTACAGGAACAAAGGACACAATAAACATATTGCCACTTTCGTGGTCTGGGTGGATGCACGGTGTATCTAGATTGGCCCTCACCCCACAGAGGAGTAGAGGGCTCACTATGGATGGTGCCACCTTCGGTGGGATCACTGTCTGATCCTGACCCTGTACAGGGGTAAAGACCACAATAACCAGTGTTCCACCTTAAAGGGGCGCACGGTGCGACTGGCACCCTGTACTGGAGCAAAGGGCCCAAAAACAATATTGCCACTTTCGTGGTCTGGGTGGATGCACGGTGTATCTAGATTGGTCCTCACCCCACAGAGGAGTAGAGGGCTCACTATGGATAGTGCCACCTTGGTGGACAGTGTGTCTAGTTCTTTAACTCCTCACAAGGGCAATCTTACAATACAATGGGATGCTGCAATGTGGCGGAAAAGGAGAACAACAAAGGCTCACCCTCTGTTGTGGCAGTCTGGACCTGGGTCCCAAGGCACCTGGAAGGACTAGCCCTGCCCCTAATGAATATTGAGATACATCTATTTCACTATTTATAGGAAACTAATGTGCCATTCTCCAGATCCCCTGGTGGCCTGCGGGCCTCTTGGAGAGAGACCTTGGAGCCCTGGAGGACGAGGACTGGATAGAGGTCATACAGAGTCCCAGAGAAGTAGCAATATGTGCGCGCTTCAGACTGGTTCAGTTAAAAATATTACACGTAACATACTACTACAGGACACTTTTACATTAGGTGGGGAGGGCGGCCACCCCTCTGTGCCTGAGAGAGTGCGGACAGGAGGGGACCTGTGTTGTGGAGATGCCCTGTACTCCATAATTACTGGGAAGGGGTAACAAGGAACCTGGCACTGGTTACAGGTATGGAGCTCCCCCTGTAACCCGCTTGGCTCCTTAATATTACAGGGGTGAAGGGGAGGTGGCCTGGCCAAGGTACCACAGAATCTCACTAGTGCTTGCAGCATCAGTAGACAAGAGCAATGTTGCGCAGAAATGGGGTGCTACCTCTCCCACTCGTGTAGACTGGGAAGCGGACCTGGACTGGTGCCGACAAGCGGAAGTATACCGTGTGCCTCAGCGGAGGCTGCCCTCATCAATGGAAACGGTGTGGGGTGGGTGGCTCCCGGAGCACGGGAGGAGAGAGGGATTGCTGTGATGCTTATCACTGCATTCCATTGGTTTGTGTGTTTTACCTGTGGGTGGAGCGGTCTGCAAACTGTCAGGACTTCCCTAGCTATGAAATTGTATTATTCCTGCACCTGTCGTGCATTGTGTTTGTAGGTCTCCATTACTAGGCACTAAATATTCCTTTTTTACTGCTGACTGCAATTTAGCAAATGTTTCATAGAAAGAGGTTTAAAAAAGAAGAATCTACAAATGTTCTCAAGTGAAAAGTTCTAAGAATCTCCACATTTTATCCTAAAAGTTTGTGTGGGGGTGGTTATAACATCCACAATACAAGTGGAACCAGAGAGGAATTATTACTCAAGGATGAAATGTGGCTTGAGAGAAACCAACTTTGCACACAGTGAAAATTCTTCAATACGTGAATATCTTCACCCGTACAAATATGCCCATGTACAGGCGCAGAGTTACTGTTTGGTGCTTGCAAACTTTCACTGTAATACTCCTGGAAAGCTGTGCTGGTCTCCCTGACAATAGGGGCCAGCGAGTGATGTCATGTGAATCTACATAGCACACCTTTAAGCACTTGGGGCGGGGTAGGACAAATAAGCTGTGAAAAAAACACACTTATTTTCTATTTTTTCCCCATGGAGAAAGCCCTTTTCTATGTCCGCCAAACCTAGGAGGATCCGTCCTTGTTCCCATCCTGGAAGATGACTTTTCGAGCCCTAGGCTGGAGTATATTTACCACCATTTCTGGGGCGGGACAGCTGTAGATTTCTAAATGCTCACAAACATACAGGTTTGTGGGTATTCACAAGCCTACAAAGTTATGTATACATTTGATTGCCCACTCCTCACCCCTGCTCTACAGCAGGCCTTGATCTCATCACATCAATAATTTAGACAGGAAATTTAGGGGCACATTCATCAGGAAATCATGCAGCACAGCAAGCCACCTTGCTGCGCTGCATAATGGGGAAAGGGCAGGAATGCACCGTGCTTAACATTACACGGTGCATTCTTATCTTTTCCTTGCGCTGGTGCACAACGTGCTGCTGAGCACCAAAGCAGGCACCCATGCACCATGGTGCAAGGACGCCTGCATCGTAAGCAGGATTGTTTCTGTGCAGGAAGGTTCCCTAATCCTCTGAGGCTTTTGCCTCTTTCTATGTGTGCTGCAGAATGCAGGATATTTCTCCTCGTTACTCTTCACCTGGGGAGATGTAGCATTTAGACACATTCCCTGGCTTACCAGTGTTGATAAATCTGGGAATGCACCAAAATTGATGGGTGGATGTGTGGGAACACTCACGCTCCACCCATGGATCACCTCCCTGGGGCAGAGTAACGGACAAAATGATTTCAGCTGCATTGCATTACTCTTGATTTATCAAGCCACAAAGGGCCACACAAGGTGGCCTTGCGTGGCTTGATAAATCTAACTTAGTAGTTGCGTCACCCTTGTGCCCCATTGCGCCTGACAAGGGTGATGAAACTACTTGATAAATATGGCCCCAAATATCTAAAGCACCCACTCTTCAAGAACTAGAATTCCTTATTGAGGTTAAGTTGTTTAAAAACATATATGGGCATATTCATACTTTTGAATGCAAAACTGCACTATCGCATTTTTGCATTAAAAAGTTTTGCACCGTATTGCGCCATTCCTGAGCGCCAGCCGGGTGTCATATTTATGGAATGGCGCAAGCAGGTGCAAAGGGTGGGCTAGCGTAAATTAAAAATGACATTAGCCGGGTGCGGGAGGCGGTTTGAGAGAAGGCCGATTTGCAGCAAAAAATGACGTTAGGCTGGTTAGAAGCAAAAAAAATGCCTCTAACCTGCCTAGCATCATTTGTTTGCGCAAAACCATCCATACCACATGACTCCTGTCTTAGAAAATACAGGAGTCATGCCCACCTCCCCAATGGCCAGCACAGGGGACCAGGGTCCCCTAGGCAAGGCCATTGCACCCTGTGCCATGCAGGGGGCTCCAAGTTGCGCCCCCGATGGCACTTTAATTTAAAAAAAATAAAATACTTACCTATACTTACCCGGGATGGGATCCCCCCATCCTCCAGTGCCCCTCTGATGTGGGTATGGGTGGGGTTTTTCCTGAGGCTCGAGGAGGGCACTTGTGGACCCATTTCATAGTGTTTAACCATGAAAATGGGTCCACAGGTCCCCTAATGCCTGGTTTAGCACCTCCTCCCACCCGTGTGTCATTTTAGCACAGGGGATAAATATGGGGTTATGTGGTTAGCACCATTTTTTAGGTGGGAACACCTACCTTGCATCTCATTGACGCAAGGCAGGTTCACGCATCGAATAAATGGTGCAAACTCCAATATTTTGACATTAAACGGGTCTAACGTCAAAATATAAATATGGAGTTAGTTTTGGGCCAACTTTGCGTAAAAAATGACACAAATTTGGTGCAAATGGAGTATAATTATGCCCCATAATACCATATTAATTCTATGTTGCAATTAAGAGATGGAAAATAGATTGATTTGTGCTATACATATGGGATTCTGCTCTCTGTAGAATATTGTTTATACTCTGCATTAGAATGAAAGAATGACTCAATATTGCGCACACTACTTACAAAGGTCTCTAGGCGCTAGTCTAATTTGTATTTCTTAGGTGAAGTAGGGCATCTTAAGTACTGATTAAACGCTGCAAAAGAATAAAAGAATCACCTGTGGACAACTGTGGCACAGAAGGCACCTTTAATATATGAAAAGTAGGCATTAAAGACGGGACTGCATCTGACCGCAAAGAAGGACCCTGCACCGGAGGGCAAGGTTGAGACAATGTCCCTTTTAAATCATATTAAGAGGTCAGTGTGAGAGCACAGGAGGGGCAGAGGGTCCAATCTCGCAATATTTCTGCAAAGGCAGACCAAAAATAATTGTGGCTGTTTGCAAATAATTTCCATACTGACCGAGGGAACCCTACGGAAATGAGGTTTCAAACGAGGAGTGTGTTCAACGTATCTTGGCTCTTTACCTAAGTAATTCCAAGATGGAGTTTATTCTTATTTGATAACATGACAAGATATGAAAGTTCCTATGACTCAGATGGATAAGAAAGTCTTGGGTCCGTATTTATACTTTTTTTAGCGCCACATTTGCGTCTTTTTTTGATGCAAAATTGGCGCAAACTTACAAAATACAATTGTATTTTGTAAGTTTGCGCCGATTTTGCGTAAAAAAATGACACAATTGCAGCGCTAAAAAAGTATAAATACGGGCCTAAACCTTCTCTTGACTGTGCATAACCATTAGCAGCACTTGCCACTTTTCTTTGACCACTGTGCTTTTTGCTCTTCCCCAGTCCCAGAAGCCTACCACCCTGGGGAATTCTTGGACTTGGAGAAGTCTCCTACAATCATGGAACAAAGAAGTTAGTGCAACATGGCCATCATATCCTTGCAGCTTGCTGTCAGTTCTTGTTGGACATCAGGCTGCATGATTCTGGTGTGTTTTTACTGCTGCGAGGCAGCCACTGATGCATTGACATCCACCACACTACCTTCACAGTCTGAGGGACTTAAGTGGGTCATCCACAGTACTGGAAAAGAAAATGTTTCTGGTAAAAAAACAAGAAACATTTTCTCTTCCAAAATCAAAGTCAGAATGCAAGGGAAATGCTTCCCACGAGTCCTGAGTTTGATTTTTTGTTTTGCTGTTTTGCAAAGCACCCTGTGCGTACTAACGTTTCACCACAAAACAAAAGTGAAAGCACACTGCGCTAACAGCGTCTGCAGGGATCTACATAAGCCCTACCATATAGCATTCTTACTGTTCTGATAACAGTAGTACCCCACTTCTATGACTGAGCTATCCCTCATCAAAAGAAAGACTCCTAGGGCACAAGGAAAACACAATGGGGCCTATTTATACTCCAATATGTGCCAAATTTGTGTCATTTGTTTGACGCAAGTTCGGTGCAAAACTAACTCCATATTTATATTTTGACATTAGACACGTTTAACGTCAAAATATTGGAGCTTGCACCATTTTTTAGATGCATGAACCTGCCTTGCATCAATGAGATGCAAGCTAGGTGTTCCCATCTAAAAAATGGGGCTAACCCCATATGTGCTAAAATTATACACGGGTGTGAGGAGGGGCCAAATAATGGTGCAAAGCTTGCTTTGCACTATTATTTAACGCCTCGGTCAGACCAGGTGTTAGAGGACCTGTGGACCCATTTCCATGGTTGAACACCATGGAATGGGTCCACAGGTGCCCTCCTCAAGCCCCAGGAACACCCCCACCCACACCAGAGGGACACCGGAGGATGGGGGACCCCATCTCAGGTAAGTATAGGTAAGTATTTCTCTTTTAAAGTGCCTTCGGGGGCCCAACTTGTGGCTCCCTGCATGGCACTGGGTGAAAATGTCCAGAGGACCCTGGTCCCCTGTGCTGGCCTTTGGGGTGGTGGGCATGACTTCTGTCTTTCCTTATATAGGAGTCATGCGGCATGGATGGTTTTGTGTCAGAAAATGATGCTAGGCTGGATAGAGGCATTTCTTTTTGCCTCTAACCAGCCTAATGTCAGTTGTTGGTGCAAAACCCCCTTCTCCCATACCGCCACCCCCACCCGGCTAACGTCATTTTTTTTTATGCTAGCCCACCATTTGCACCGGCTTGCGCCACCCTATAAATATGGCACCCGGCTGACGCTCAGGATTGGCACAGGCCAGTGCTAAACTTTTTGATGCAGAACTGCGTTAGTGCAGTTTTGCATCAAAAAGTATAAATATGCCCTCAAAAGTTTACCTTCCATATTGACCAATTCTGGCAATGTGAGTAGCTGTGGCATTTAGGCCAGGGCACGGATGGCACCCAGGGAAACCTACCAGGCCCAGACACTTCTGAAAACAAGGTACCTAAGGTAGGGTGTTTAGGACAAGGCTCTATTGGCACCCATGGTAACCTGCCAGGCACTGACATTTCTGAAAACAAGGTATCTAGGGTGGTGCGAGGTGGCTTGCCTGGATCGCAGTCCCTTTTCTTATGAAGAATGCCTTTCAAACACCAAATTTGAGCTAAATCACAGATTTTCCTCATATTTCTGTGAAGAATAATTCCTTAGTTTGTGAGAATCAATAAAATTGCTATCACCCAGAGTTCCCACACCACTCCCAATATAAAGGCCATCCCAAATGTGCAAATATTATGCATTTAGTACAATAATGACAGTACCTCGAATCAGCAATTTATTTACTATGACCATAAATTAGATAAAGGTTAAACAGAATTTCAAAGGAGTTAATAATTTTCAAAAAGTAGATTCATACTACCCAGATCTTAAATTACAACATACAAAACTCTGCAGAGATGCGTAGAGAGGTCAAATTATAATACGAATGCTCTCAGCCTCATATTCCCTGATTAAGGTTTTCACAATGTTTGGCTCAAGAGATGAATCCCCAGCATGTTGAGCCTGGCAGGGTTATCTAGAGATTTAACCATTTTTGAAAGATAGCCTTTTACAGCAGCTGTTTGTGACATGGCTGGCTATATTGGGTCATTTCAGATTCATACTACTCTAGTTATTAGGGTATTTGCCTCCCTCTGCAGCAGGCACAATAAACTAACAAACTATCTGGCTATTACAAACAAAATAATTATCTTTAGAGCAGACACATTACCTTGCCAAGCTATATTTCACAACAGGCCAGTTTAGACTGGAGCAATAACATTCAAATGTAAGTCATACCTGACTTGTGATAACACTGTCCCAGCACAATACTCTAATCAAAGCACCATGCCATACAGGAATCTGGAGTTTCCTGGTTGGACATTGGTTCTGAATGACTGGTAGGTTTAGGTTGTGACAACCATTTATGTATTAGGAATGGAAAATGTCAGGAAAGTCGCTGGCTTAAGAACAATATGACTCAATGTCCTGGACAGTTGTACAGCAATTTCTTGTTTGGCATACCATGTGTGAAAGGTGAGAGGGGAGTCCAGCTGATGCCCATTGAATTCTTGGCCTCTCAGCTGTGACAGTGAACTTGTGTTGTTACCACCTTTCATATCAGCTCTTCATACACAACACTGGGGCATCCCAGGTGTTCATCATAACCCATCTATTTGTCAACAGCTACCTAACCCCCTAATAAACCACATTAACTCATTCAGCCTCACCTATTACAACTATTTATAGGTCTCCCAAAACATTTTAAAAAATAGATGGTGTTAGAAATTAGGTCTTTGGTTGGCAGTCAGGTTACCCCCTATCCAAGTAACGACACTCACTCTAGTCAGGCTAAGTCACACACAATCCAAATTATCCTGTGCCCACCCTCTGGTAGCTTGGCACTGAGCAGTCAGGCTTAACTTAGAAGGCAATGTGTAAAGTGTTTGTGCAATATATCATGCAATAACAAAGTAGAACACCACAAAAATACACCACACAGTGTTTAGAAAAATATATAATATTTATCTGATAAGATGTAGGTCAAAACAATCAAAAGGCAATAAGCATACGTTGAGATATCACTGTAAAAGTGATATAAAGTGTCTTTAGTCTCTTAAAAACAATAAAGCACAAAGTACCTTGTTTGCATTCAAAATCTCTGCAATGGAACGCAGAGGAGGCGATGCGTGGAAAACGGGGAGGTGTGCGTCAGTTTTGCCCCTTCGCACACAGACATGCGTCATTATTTTTCACGCAGGGGAAGACTTTACGTCGATTTCTGGTGCACGGACTTGGTTCCTCTTCGAGTTGCAGGGTTTTTGGGCGCGTCGTTCTGGGTCAGCTGTGCGTCGATCCAGTGAGCTGTGTGTCGAACTTTCAGTCGCTACGCTGGTGCTGTGTTGATCTTCTCGTTGCGAAATTGGGCTCCGTCATTTCGGTTCGGCGTGCAGTGAATTTTTCACCGCGATGCAGGCTGTGCGGACTTTTTAGCAGCCTTTGCGTTGAATTTTTGCTGCACAAGGAGTCCAGTTCCAGGAGTGAAGTCTTTTTTTGTCCTGAGACTTCAGGGAACAGGAGGCAAGCTCTATCCAAGCCCTTGGAGAGCACTTCTCAGCACATTCAGAGAGCAGCAAGGCAGCAGGGCAACAGCAAGGCAGCAGTCCTTCACAGAAAGCAGTCCAGGTAAGTCCTTCGGCCAGCCAGGCAGTTCCTCTTGGCAGCTCTGGTTCAGAGATTCTTCACCAGCAGGTTTCTTGTTAAGAAGTTATCTGAGAGGTAGAGTGTCTATCGCAAGAAGTGTCTAAAGTGGGTGGTTTTGGGTGCTCTTCTTATACCCATTTTGGCCTTTGAAGTAGACTTATTTCAAAGGAAAGTCTCACTTGTTTGTGAAATCTCGCCTTGCCCAGGCAAGGCCTCAGACACACACCAGGGGGTTGGAGGCTGCATTGTGTGAGGGCAGGCACAGCCCTTTCAGGTGTAAGTGACCACTCCTCCCCTCCCTCCTAGCACAGATGGCTCATCAGGATATGCAGGCAACACCCCACCCCCTGTGTGTCACTGTCTAGGGAGAGGTGCAAAGAGCCCAACTATCAAACTAACCCAGACAGGGAATCCACAAACAGGCAGAGTCACAGAATGGTTCAAGCAAGGAAAAATGCCCACTTTCTAAAAGTGGCATTTTCAAACACACAATCTTAAAAACAACTTTACTAAAATATGTATTTTTAAATTGTGAGTTCAGAGATCCCAAACTCCACATGTCTATCTGCTCCCAAAGGGAATCTACGCTTTAATCATGTTTAAAGGCAGCCCCCAGGTTAACCTATGAGAGAGATAGGCCTTGCAACAGTGAAAACTGAATTTGGCAGTATTTCACTGTCAGGACATATAAAACACATTAGTATATGTCCTACCTTAACCATACACTGCACCCTGCCCATGGGGCTACCAAGGGCCTACCTTAGGGGTGTCTTACATGTAGGAAAAGAGAAGGGTTAGGCCTGGCAAGTGGGTGCACTTGCCAAGTCGAAGTTACAGTCAAAACTGCACACACAGACACTGCAGTGGCAGGTCTGTGACATGATTACAGAGCTACTTATGTGGGTGGCACAACTAGTGCTGCAAGCTCACTAGTAGCATTTGATTTACAGGCCCTGGGCACCTCTAGTACACTTTACTAGGGACTTACTAGTAAATCAAATATGCCAATCATGGATAAAGCAATCAACAGTACAATTTACACAGAGAGCATATGCACTTTTGCACTGTAATAGCTTAAGACCTGGTTAGAGTGACAAAAATACCAGCCTACCACCATATGGCTTAAGGAGCAAGAGTCCCCTCCAACAATAGCAAGAGAATTCTGTAATATAGGCATAACCATAAAATGCCTTATATGCAATGAAAACACTATGATGTATCCTCCGATACCTTGGATACTAATAGAAACTGCAAGCTATCCTCACACTTGTAATTTCCACGCTTGACTATGGCAAAAGCCTACACCTTGCTACATCTGCATTCATCATATGCAAAATACAACTCATCCAAAATGCTGCTGCAAGGCTTCTTCTCTGCCATCACCCAAGTGAATACATCACTCCACTGGCTATAGGAAGAAGGGCAATGTTCAAGGCACTTTGCATTGTTCACAGAGCCTCCAACGAAAAGGACACCTATATCTAGAAGCTGAACTCAAGCAAAAGAAACAAATCAGGACATTGCACTCCATGATGGCACCACCATACCACCTTACCATAAGAAATCCGTAGGAGGCACTGCTTTCTCAGTACAAGCTGCCAGGACCTGGAACTCACTATCAGCCAGCATTCAAAGCAACCAGGAATATATGCACTACAAAAGGCAGTCGAAAACATGGCTATTTCCAAGACAACTTCACCACCCATATCCTGGCCACAGTTTGGAAAGACAGTTGCACCCTCAAACTCAATCTGAGCCTATTAATATCTTTGTTTCCATCACACTTCAGAATAATAAAACAATGTTCTTCATTTGTACTTTTATAACTGCTGGTATATGTTGAAATCTTTCTACAGTTCATTTACATGTATTTACATTTAGTGTAAATTAGAAAAAAAATGTACATCCTACAGTACTTCTTTTAACACTTCTTGTGTGGAACAACATCAGAATTATGTAATTCGGTGGCATTTTCCACATAATTATGAATTTGGCATTTTTTTCCACATAATTCCTCACCTGCTCCATAATCTGCATATTTTAACAGAAAAGAAATGTTGTTTCTAGCTGAAACAGATCAAGAGTAACTAAAAATGCTGCAACATATGCTGTCGAGCAGTTTAAGGTCCTTCACAAAAATTGACTGGTCACCTTTCAGTTACTTATAGCTATATTTGTTTGTGGAGCTGGTACTTATGCAGGGAAACCTTTGCCCAGGCAGGGCTAGCATTTCTAAAAATTACAAAATTATGAAGTAATACCATCTCAAAATCTGCCACACTAAGCAGCATAATTTGAGTTTTCTTGTCACATAATTTAGTCATCATTGCAGCATAATTTAGGCTTCCCGCCGCATAATTTCAGAAGCCCTATCTGTACTGCAGCCAGATTGTCATTTAGTTAAATTTACAAATTACTTTATGACCATGAATGAATCTTTTATTGCACAATTAATTAATTTTTTTCCAATAGATTAAAATAGATTAAAAAGGGAAAATAAAAGTAAATGGCAAGAAACACCCTTCAAATGCCAGAGCTCTTAAGCAGCATACTCCCGCCTAGCACCTATCAGGGTGCATATTCATAACACCATCTATCTAAATAAAGTAAAATACAATAAAAACCCAGAAGAGAGTCCCACCCTGGAATCCCCAAACATAAGCTGTTACACAAAATAAGCACCCATTATGCCTCCTTCTGCAGGCACCAACTAATTGTTCAACTGTTGACCCAGAACCATGTCCAACGTTCCCCGGGACCATCTCAGCTTTTTTTTTTTTAAAGATGTGCAAAGATATGTACCAAAGGCCCTACTTACATACCACAAAACCAACCAGACTCAAATGAGCGTGCCCAATAGCTGTTGACTTTACAAATCGATGAACTATAGTGATGAGCTATAACAATCCACTATAGGAAACAATACAAACTCAACTCTGCCACTTAGATCATGCAGAAGGAGGACAGAAGCCAGTGACATGGGCCTGAAGCTGCTATGCATAGATTACCTCTCTCAGCTCGTCATCCAGGGCCGTTAAGTAGAAATGAGGGATAGCTTAGGTGGCAGGAGCCAAGAAAGCCCGATTTGTGACTGACTCCTTCAGCTTTACCATCCTTTCACGTGCAAATCTTTTCCTTGGAGAGTTGATATCCTGATAGCCGAGCCTTTCTCCTTTGGCGTGGTGCTTTTGCAAGACCGAAATTCAAGGTGGAAGAGCGAGATAAGCTCTGGTCAAAGTCCTGTAACTGATGCTTAGGAGCTCTCACAATCAGCGAAATTCAGACGGCACATGTAGCATAAGTAAGCAGCTGCTTCAGCAGTTCGTTAAGGTGACATTGACACTGGGTGACGGTTCTGAGGAGGAGTGCCTTATAGCGGGCAGGGAAGCTACATGCAGATCACAGAACAGGAGAAGAACTGAAGTTGACGTGATGACGTGGTGTGCGGACTGGGAAGGAGGCGCTGCACGGACTGCACGAACAGCTGTACAGACCACTGTACTGTCCGTGGATTGTCCCTGAGCCGGGAGCTGGGAGTCAGGTGCGGAGGCTGGTGCGGCATGAAGCACTCGCCGCTCGTGCTGCACAGGGCGCATGGACCGCTGTACGGTCCACGGATTGTCCCTGTGCCGGGTGCTGGGAGTCAGGTGCAGGGGCTGGTGCGGCCTGAAGCACTCGCTGCACTTACCAAGCCAGGCAGCAGCCCGGAGGTCAGTCGTGGCTGCTGCTAGGTCCCTTTGGACAAAGGGACCTACAGGGGGTTGCCATCTGGGCCCGCTTCCGGATTGCGGCCTACAGCCGCTTGGACCCGACCCTTTGGCCCTTTGTCCCTCTTTGCACCTCCCTCACCCTCCCCCTCCTGCCCTCCCGGGAGCCCTGTGAGTCAAGGGGCCCTGAGAGGGGCCAGAAGGGGTAAGAGAGGGCCCTCCTACTCCCAGCGTCTTCACCTCCACCGGCGCTGGGAGTGTCAGTGTATCTTCTGTCTTCTGGTGGTCTGTGTGTTGGTCCCTGGCCTGCAACCAGAGTGAACCACCAACGACCACCATCTACTGCTGCGGAGCCAACGGACTGCAAGCCTACAAGCTCACAAGTCTGCAGGGAGGCAATAAGAAAGTCCAGCAGGCCCCGGTAGGAGCAGCGGCAGGGTGGAGCTTGGTCCTGGCGTGTACGCTGGTACGTATATTGTTTTACCAGGGGGGGCGGCTCCTCATCAGATACAGCCACAGCCACAGCCATAGCCAGTGCCTCCCTATAAGTAAGAGATTAAGAGCACTTGGAGATGTGAGAAGGGAAATGCATGCATGCTCGTGCCCTCCCTTGGTCTGAGGAAGTAGCGACAAAATAAGGTGGAGGAGAGCAAGTGCTGCAACAAATGACAGCAAGTGGCCCTTGGCCTAAGGAAGCAGCGATAAAGCAAGGTGGAGCGACAGCAAGTGGCAGGGGGTGTGGCGGCACTCAGTACCTTCCCGCTCGTGGCTTCTGAACATCGCCTTGGCAGTCGTTGGACACTGCACTGCACACTGCAACTAGCACTCAAACAAGACCCAAATCAACCAGTATCAGTATCCTATTAGCAACTAGTGCCTGAGGTTCTAAGACAACATTAGACCAGGCCCAGTCGTCAGGATAGAGTGTGTAGTGGTCCCAAGTACTTACCCCTTCTCTACCTCCTTCACAAGCACCTGCAATAGGCTCCTAGGTAGCACCAACTAGATTGTGTTCCATGCTCATCCCTCCAAGACATTGGAGGCCAATATCTGAGTCACAAACATTACAACGGGAGCAAAGGCCGCAGATGAAGCTGGTAAAGCAGTCAAAGAGCAGAGAGTCCACAGGATCTTCGGTGATAACTGGAAGCTTGCACATAGAATTTCTTTTACACACAAGGAACATAGCAAACCAAGTTGGCAGAGAAGACCGCCTAAGGCAACAGAAGGCATTGGGCCTGAGCAGTAAACCTATTATGCTTAAAAAATTACTCTCAATTTGCAGTCAAAGAAATAAAAATGAACAACATCTCCACTTAAAAGAATAAGCAGCAATTTGTCAGAAAACCACAGCCTGACATTAAGGGGCATGTTTATTAGTAGTTGCATCGCCCTTGTGCTTCGCAAAGGGGCACAAGGGCGACACAACTACTAAGTTAGATTTATTATGCCATGCAAGGCCACCTAGCGTGGCCTTGAGTGGCTTGATAAATCTGCAGTAATGCAACGCAGCACAAATCACTGTGTTGCGCTACTCTGCCCCAGGGAGCTGTTCCATGGATGGAGTGTGGGTGTTTCCATGCATCCACCCATGGATTTTAGCACATTCCCAGATTTACCATTATATCTTTATTTCCAGTCGTTTTTTCGACTTTCTTTCATATAAAGAGGAAAACGTCTCAGAGGATTGTTTTTGTGCAGGAAAGTGACCCTTCCTGCACAAAACAATCCTTCCTGCAACGCAAGCACCCTTGCACCAAGGCAAGGAAAGGACGGGAATGTACTGTATTATGTTAAATAGAATGCATTCCTGCCCTTTCCCTTTCACGCAGAGCAGTATAGAAAGGTGACTTGCTGCACTGCATGAAATATTGAAAAATGTGCCCCTTAACCTGTCGTGGAATGTGCAGCATATGTATCAAGGTAAAGACAAAAAGCAAAGGCATTTTTATTGCTCATTCACGTTCTGAACTCTGGCACCTCTATACTATTCCAGCTGCCTGGTTATTTGGGGTGGCAAAGATTAATTTGGGCGGGCCTGGCCCTCAAATGTTCCCCTTCTGTGGCCCTGAGCAAGTGAAGCTGAATCAGAATGAGACACACTCTTTTATGGTCCCAGATAAAATGTGACCAATATGATTCGATCTTCTGTGATAAAGAATTAGGTATCACAGCAGGTAGTGATCAAAACAAATATAAAAATTTAGGGAGGATTGTCATTTTAATAACATTACACTTCCCCTGAATACTTAATGGGAGTCTATTCCACTTACGAGATGAAAAATATCCATATAGTTTGTTGAGAGCTTGACACCCAGATAAGTGGTTAACGCCACATAACATGTATCAATCTCACCGTGTTGTTCATTGTTATATAAAACGTGAATCTTATTCATATATTATGAAAATACCCTGAGACACATCCAAATTTAGTAACTGTCGCCTCTATTGGAGTCAGAGCAGTGAGAGGATGAGGTATGATGTTAGAAATATAATCTATGTAAGCAGCTTTTTACTGGACAGACCGCTGTTTACTAGTGAAGGAATATCTTGTGAAAGATCCAGATGGCTCAGATAGGGTTCAAGACCTAAAGCAACAAGTGAAGGAGAAAGAGGACATCCTTGGAGAGTACCTCTTTGAACTGTCAAACTGTCTGACTTGGAGTCTGAGATCATAATCCTTGCTGTGAGATTTTTATACAGGGCTTTAATACTGTTCAGAATAAGGGGGCAAACCTATAATGAATCAAGACCTACAAAAGAAATCACCAAGAGACCTGGTCAAATGCTTTCTCAGCATCCAGAAGTATCATACAAGCTTCCACTTGCTAAACAGTGGGAATTTCATACATAGAAATGGCCAAATTAGTGTGATGAGTGAGGTCACTGTCAGGGACAAAACCATACTACATAGGACTAACATAAGGCCCAAACGAAAAGGAGATCTGGTCCACCAATATCTTGGCATAGATTTTAGACTCTCAATTAATCAAAAAGCCTGAGACGAACCTGCATCTGAGCATGTTTTTGTCCTTTTTGAGAAACACAGGAGTGTTTGTTTCTTTCCAGGGTGGGGTGTATTGTCCCAGCCTTCGCCTATTGTATAAAACAAAGTTTGCGCTAAGGGACCCTAACAGTTAAGGAAAGGTTTATAAAATTCTACTGGGATCAAATCTGGTTCAGTGCTTTTCCCGGTAGGAAGCTTCTTGGCAGCCTTATTCAGTTCTTTCTTAGTCAGAGATGTTTCCAGAGCATTGTGTTGCATATCGGAAATTGTGGGTAGCTTAGCAGCCTTGATATAGCAATTTATTGCAGAAATGTAATGTCTTGTGTGTAGAAGTTTGAGTAAAACACTTGAAAAGAAGACAAGATTTGTTTCTTGTCAAGAAGAACCTGAGATATGCTCCTTGTCTCGAGTTACACTGCCATATGAATATTCTGTTAAGGGGATACCATTTTTGGCTGCCCGCTCCTTGATTTTCAAACCTAAAATCATCCCCATACTTTTGCTATTTTCAAAAGGTTTAATGTGGCTGTAATAAACTCTGCAAAGGGACTTTTCTGTAAGTAAATTTTTAATTTGTGTTTTAGTAGGAGTCAATCTATTCCTAAGGCGCTCTTGATGAACCACATCTAAAGGATCCCATAAAACCTCTGCAAGATCAATTTCCATTTTCATCAATTCCTCATACATGATCTATTGTTGTTGCCTACCTTCTTTATTGTGCCTAATTGTATAGGACAGAGTAGACGCCATGATGACTGCTTTCAAACAATCCCAAACCATCTCAATAGATGCTGAGTATAGGTTGTTTTTAAAGTATTCAATAATGATTTCAGTCATATACTTCTGATGGCAGTCATTGGCTAAAAAACATCGGACAAAAGACCATTGCTGCCGAATGAGGGGTTGGTTGAATAATCAAGCTGCCATTATCATCACTAAAGGGTTATGGTATGAATTAATTGATTTTAAGATATGGTAAAAGACTTCCAGATGCCAAAACCCTGTCCAGCCTAGAGCACGCCACGTGACAGGTAGAACAATAAGCATCTTTGGGTTCTGCCAAGAGCGGTCTTAACTTGTCACAAAGGTTCTAGAAATAGGTTGATGTAGCCGCTGATGATCAAGGGCCCTTACCAAGTAGCGAGTTCCATTATTAGCTTTTTATTCATACTCAGGTCATCTACATTGGGAGCATTTAGATTACAAGTGGTGACATCGAAGGAGCCCTTACATAGCGTGTAGATAAGCCATCGACCTTCGGGTTCAAATTTCTGCCTCTGAGACAAGCTCAGAGAGTGTTTCACCAACAACACTGTTGGAGTCAATGGTTTTATAAACCTGAAGCTGTAAACCCAGATCTCCCTTATTCCAAAGCATATCTTTCAAATATACAATTTCCGGACCAATCTAGGATAACTCCTCCTGAACCAGACATAGCTTTTTAGTGGCCATAGATCATTACCACCTCAGGTAAGTAACTTAATGTTACTTGATGCCAAAGCATTAACTGAACACGCATGAGCTCCAGCAATACTTATACATTAGAAGGTGTCTTATGTGTAATACATCTCCGGTTGTTTTTTTTCTGCTGCTCCCCCTTAATCCACTTCCCAACCCTCCTTTCCCCTAATCCAGTAAACCTCCAAATCCTCCCGAGCAAAGTTCACCCCTGTCCTCCCACCCTACCACCCTCCCCTCGCAGGCAACACTCTTCCCATCCTCCCACACCTCAAGGGTCTCAGCCAAGAGAGACTTTGTGCCGCTACCTATGTCCCAAAAAATAATTTGAGTTGTGACTCCAAAAGAAGAACAAGCCAAATTCAGAGGTAGTGAGAAGATTAATAAAGAATGCTTACTCTCTGACAGACTAACATACACAATAAAGAACTCTTCTTTTTTTCTCTCCTTTCCTCTGCTTGCCTTTCCCCTCCTTTCATTTTACTCATGAAATGTAGTACTTCCCTACCTCTCCCCACTTCTGACTTCACCTTCTATGAGGAAAGAAAAAGAAACAGGAGAAAAAAGTTCCCTCTACACTTAATGCCATCCCCTTGATTTTTGCTATTTTATTTTCCACCTATCCCTCAAAAAAGATCCTCCCCCGTGATTTCATATTAACTCTTATCAGTGCCATTTTCCCTTTCTTAGACAGCACTTCTTACTTACTCAGAAACCCACAGCTCTAGTAAACATTGTCAATCAATCAATCAATCAGTGTATTTGTAGAACGCACTACCACCCGTGAGGGTCTCAAGGCGCTGAGGGGGGGTACTGCTTCTGCTCAAATAGTCAGGTTTTGAGCCGCTTCCTGAAAGTCAGCAGGTCTTCGGTCTGTCGTCGGGGGAAAGGGAAGGATGTTCCAGGTCTTGGCGGCAAGGTGGGAGAAGGATCTGCCTCCGGTAGTCGCTCTTCGGATGCAGGGACGGTGGCAAGGGCGAGGTCGGCTGAGCGGAGTTGGCAGGACGGAGTGTAGAAGGTGAGTCGTCTGTTGAGGTAGGCTGGACTGGTGTTGTGGTGTTGTGGAGCACCTTGTGTGCGTGGGTGAGGAGCTTGAAGGTTATCCTTTTGTTGATGGGGAGCCAATGTAGGTCTCTCAGAAGGGGAGTGATGTGGCTGTGGTGGTGGGCATCGAGGATCTGGTGTGCGGAGGCGTTTTGTATGTGTTGCAGACGTTTGAGGAGTTTGGCCGGGGCTCCTGCGTAGAGGGTGTTTCCGTAGTCACGTTTGCTGCTGACGAGGGCTTGGGTGACTGTTCTTCTATCTGTGGGGATCCATCTGTAGATCTTGCGGAGCATGTGGAGGCTGTTGAAGCAGGATGAGGAGACAGCGCTGACTTGCTTGGTCATGGAGAGTGTTGAGTTGAGGATGAAGCCCAGGTTGCGGGCATGGTTGGTGGGTGTTGGGGCTGCTCCCAGAGCGGTCGGCCACTAGAAGTCGTCCCAGGCTGAGGGTTGGCACCGAGGATGAGGACCTCTGTCTTATCTGAGTTCAACTTCAGTTTGCTGTTCCACATCCATTCAGCAACGGACTTCATTCCTTTGTGGAGGTTCGATTGGGCGGTGAGGGGGTCCTTGGTGAGGGAGAGGATCAGTTGAGTGTCGTTGGCGTAGGAGAAGATGTTGAGGTTGTGCAGTTGGGCGACGCGGGCGAGACGTTGAACAGTGCAGGGCTGAGGGACGAACCTTGGGGAACGACGCAGATGATCTTGGAGGCTTCGGAGCAGAAAGAGGGGAGACAGACACTTTGGGTTCTGCCGGAGAGGAAGGAGGTGGTCCACTCCAGAGCTTTGTCCCGGATCCCTGCGTTGTGGAGGCGTGTGCGTAGGATGCGGTGGCAGACGGTGTCGAAGGCGGGCAAGAGGTCCAGGAGGATGAGGGCCGCAGTTTCGCCGTTGTCAAGCAGGGCCCTGATGTCATCAGTGGGGGTGGGGGTGGCGGTGGCGGCGGTGACGGCAATTTCAGTACTGTGGTTGGCTGCGGAACCCTGACTGGAATGGGTCCAGGATGTTGTTTTCTTCGAGGTAGTGTTGACGATCTTCTCGATTACCTTGGCCGGGAATGGGAGCAGGGAGATGGGACGGAAGTTCTTGAGGTCTCTCGGGTCCGCCATGGGTTTCTTGAGTAGGGGTTTGATCTCAGCATGCTTCCAGCTCTCAGGGTAGGTTGTGGTCTTGAAGGAGATGTTGATGACTTTGCGGAGGTGGGGTGAGATGGTGGTGCTTGCTTTGTTAAAGATGTGGTGCAGGCATGGGTCTGACGGAGATCCAGAGTGGATGGTGCCCATGGTTTTGATTGTGTCGTCTTCGTTCACGTTGAACCAGACGAACAGGGGGTTATAGTTGAAAGTGGGTGGAGAGTCTGAGGAGTCGGTGAGTGGCGGGGTGGTCTGGCTGGTGAAGCTGTCATGTATGTCTGTGACCTTGTGGTGGAAGAAGGCGGCGAGGGAGTTGCACAGGTCTTGTGAAGGTGGGATGTCGTTTGGGCTGGAGCTGGGGTTGGAGAGTTCATTCACGATGTTGAAGAGCTTCTTGCTGTTGTGTGCGTTGTTGTCCAGGCGGTCTTTGAAGGAGGTTTTCTTGGCAGATCTGATGAAGTGATGGTGATTGCGGATGGCGTTCTTGAAGGCGGCATGGTTGTCCGGTGTCTGTTCGAGGAGCCACTTTCTCTCCAGTTTCCAGCAGGTTTGCTTGGAGGCTTGAAGGTCCAAGGTGAACTAGCTGGCTCTCTTGTTGGCACCTCTGTTGGAAGGTTTATTGAGCGGGGCGAGAGTGTTGGCACAGTTGTCGATCGAGCGCCAGAGGTTGCAGGCTGCGAGGTCAGGATTGGTGGGTTCGGTGGGTGGTTTTCGGGCAAGACTGGTGTTCAGCTGGTCTTGGCTGATTTTGCTACAGTTGCGGTGGGGGATCTGTTGGGTGCGTGGTGGGTTTCTGGAAGGTGAAGTGGATGCAGCGGTGGTCGGTCCATGGGAGTTCGGTGGTGTGGCTGAAGGTGACGTGGGGGCTAGCGGAGAAGACGGGGTCCAGCGTATGGCCAGCAGAGTGTGTTGGGGTAGTGACGAGTTGTCTGAGTCCAAGGGTGGCGAGGTTGTTGATTAGGGTGGTGGAGTTGGGGTCGTTGTTATTCTCCAGAGGAAACTTCAAGGCCGCCGAGGAGGACGTAGTCGGCGGATGCTAGGGCGTGCCTGCTGACAAGGTCGGCAATGGAGTCGCAGAACTGAGTCCGTGGTCCGGGGGGTCTGTAGATGAGGGTTCCTCTGTGGGCAGTGTTGAGGTTGGTGTGGATTTGGAAGTGCAGGTGTTCGGCAGTGCTGAGGGTGTCGTCGGTACCTGATGGTGTTCTTGTGGACAATGGCAATTCCGCCTCCGACTCAGTTGGTGCGATCCCTGCGGGTGATCTTGTAGCCATCTGGAATGGCTATGGCGATGTCTGGGGCCGAGGAGGCGTTCATCCAGGTCTCCTTCAGGAAGGCGATGTCCGGGTGGAGGTGTCGAGCAGGTCCCAGAGTTCGACGGCGTGTTTGCATGGGGAGCAGGTGTTAAGTAGGATGCATTGGAGGTGGTTGTGGTCAGGCTCGGTAGGAGGTTTGGCGATTTGGAGGCTGGTGAGGCTGCAGTTCTGGCAGGAGAAGGGTCCCTGGGTGTGCTTAGGGGAGGCCAGGAAGCAGGCGTGTGCTCGTCCGGTGTTGAGTTCGCAGAGGGTGCTAGCAGTATAATGGTGTTGCTGGCCATGGTGGTCTTGGGGACCAGGGGTCCTGGCACTGGGCGCGGTCTGGACATGGATGGGTGCAGGCGGGCTTGCCTTAGGCTTGCCTTGTCAGTAAGTCTACTGGTGGGCTAGCTGTTCAAAAGTTCTATTGCCTTTTCTTCTGAGTTGAAACAGTGCGTAGTCCAATTCCTAATGATTTTAAGACTGATAGGTTCTTGCAAATAAGCCCCAGCTCCAACAGCCTGTAAATGGAAATTATCTGTCGTAATTTCCATTGACCCTGCACTGTATACTGACAGAAGTCTGAGAAGAAAAAGAAAGTACAGGGGTCTTCCTAAACCAGCGTGGCTGGCCAAGCTCTCTGATATACCTGATGAAAAATATAGGGGCAGATTTATGTAAAGAGGTGCTGCGCTTAGTGCAGACCACTTTCCCTGCTCCCCTTAGAACCCCCTTACCGTCACCATGTGTGCATCACTCCTGCAGTGTACATATTGGCCCATTTTAAAGAATGGAAGCCCCCTTTTAACACCTGCTCTTAAGCAGGCATAAAAAGTGCAGTAAAAAATGCTGCAAGGAAATCTCATAGATTTCCTTGCGCCATTTTTCCGGCTCCCCTATAGGGGGAACTTCTCCTTTGCATACATTATGCCTGGCGCAAGCATAATGTAGCACAAAGGGTTACAGAGTGGTGCAATGCAGTTTGGATTTTTTCAAAAAAGGGAATCAATACACTTGATGAACTTAGCAACTAATATCCCAATACCTAAGGGTAGGAAATGGTTTCTGAATCAGCTGTACTATAAAGCTCAGTCATTCATCATCCTCTGCACCCACCTCAATCCCCAGGATTTTTTAGTTATTCCATCACTGGTGACTCATATCTTCCCATTTAGACTTACATCGCTCAACTGCCTTAGCTGTGCTGCCATCTGTTCTGACACCAACAGTGATCCCTCCTCCAAGTTGCTTGTCTACTCCTCTACTGCCCCAATACGTTTACAGTTCAGGGCCACTTGTTTTGAAATTTTCCAGACAGCAAATTGGGTTTTGAGATTTGCTGTACACTGAGCAGCAGTGCTCTTATGGTATTCTTCTTGATGAGAGCTAAAACAAATGAGAATGCCACTCAATGATGGTCCAGCAGCAATCGCTGATGTTGAGTCTATGGCAGGTAAATTAACTTACAAGTGCGGAAATAAGCTGACTGGATTACTTTCTGAGAGTGTGGCAGTGTTATCAGATGGTGTAAACTGAAGGATAAACTGATGTGCTGAATCAACCATGACAAATTATCATGCTGTGACCTATCATACTTCATCCTGTTTGTGGGTGTCAAGATGTGGGGAGGGCCACTTTTCTGCAAATGCCAGAGGAGCATGCTGGCATCCCCACCAGGGGCAGCCTAAGCATTTAGATATGTAACAGGGTCTAGTGATTCCATAATGTCACTGCATGTTAATCAAAAGTCAACTCGTACACATAAGTGGTATGGATTGTCACTTTCTTTCTCTGAGTCCATAAGAGAATCGCCATCTGGGATGTCAGACACATCTGAGGCATCAGAGAACAAAAAAATGCTCAACAGGGATCTAACTGAGGGTTTGGTGCAGCAGGAGGAGCTTAAGAGTTGCCTGTCATTCAGAGGGTTACGATGGTCAATGAATTCTCCCCCATAGCCATCCCAAGAATTATTTGGACTAACAGAGATGACAGGTTCTGCCCCCCAGTCTCAAGGCAGAGTGGTCGGGGGCCTAGCACTCGAATGAGGGGTACCTTGCGCTAGAGCAAATATATTAATTAAAAAGTATTAATTAATGTTTATGTAATTTGAATAAAGAAAATTGTAGAAGTCGAGTAATGTAGAAAAATTATGTGCACGTTTGAAAATGTGCCCTCGGAGAGCGATCACCAAGATTCACAAATGTACTAATAAAATTAGTAAGATGTATGAAATATAGAAAAACGTATTGAAATAATGTAGTAATATGTCATATTGAAAAATATAATGTATGTTTTGCATTAGATTGTAGAGCTTAACTTAGCCGAAGTAGTGGCCTAGTTTTGCCAGGCCTCGTGCAGAAGCCAAATATTAATGCTTAATGTAGAAACGCTGATGTGCTGAACTGACCATTTACCGCTCGTTGTTTAATAAAATCTGCTCAACTAAAATCCTATGCGGGAACCGACAGACAGGAGATGAGGGAATCAAAATTTTCATTCAGAGTGTACTTTCCCAGGACTGGAACAATGGAGACACTGACTGGAGATGACAATGCAACATTTTTGATACCTGTTGATCCGGATGATGAGGACATCGTAAAGTGAACCAATCAACTACATGGGAACTGTGTAATGTTAGAATTCATAGATTGGCAAACCAAGGACTATTGGATAATGCAAAATTGTGTGATTAATTGACCAATTAGGAATTGGGGGATAGTCTGGGCGACTTTGATACAATATAATGACATGACAGAAGGGGAGAGTTCAGAGAGAGCGAGAGGTGTTAGGCGGATGTCCCGAGAGAGATTACAAGATCAAAGAGATCTGAGATTTTGTCATTGGGCTCATGCTCTTGAGAGCCTGATGAGATGCTGATTGATTGATGACCTGAAGACGAAGACTGACTTGTTGCCGATCCATATCGTGGATAGGTAGCTATGACAATGTGACTGAATTCACTTTTGTGCCTTTTCTTTCTAGGTACCTACTGCGCTGTCTAATAGTTTTACTTTTAGCTAGATGTTTTCCAAATTCATGTTCTAAATTTTTTTCGTCTGAAGTCCCACATGCTAATGCTAATCTGGGTTAGGTGAGGTTCCTATTCTAGACATTGACAACTATCGTGACAAATGATTGACGGATTGATTTGCTGAACTCTGCTATTCATGTTGACGTATTCACCTTTCATTCACATGTTGGCTTATGCTGAAGCGTTAGAATTTATTTTGTCTCAAGTTCTGATTAGATTATGTTATTGGTGGTCACTAATGAATTAGTCTTGATTTGCTTTGAATAAAATTTGAATTAATTCCATTACTTAGTATTGTAACTAATAGGGAAATAAAATGTATAAAACGTATATTGAGTTGTAGTTATTCATGACTGGATGTCATGGTGCGATGTTATTAACTGCTGATTAATGTTTTGCTTAATGGATATTGATTTTTGTATTGATTATTGATGAACATTGGTTACACCATAGCTAGGATACTCCATGTGAATCAAAAGATTCATCGACCTACACGCATCACCTTATAAGTTTACTTATTGAGGACCGGGTGCGCTAACACTTGCATACTTTGCTGATTTAGTGTGCTAAGCCCCCTACAGGTTGTTTCTACAGTAGTAGTTGGATAAGACTGAGCAATAGACCAAAGGAGAGGCAAGTGGCCATGGAGGGCTATAGAGTTACTGTTGAGGGCACCAGGAACCTCACCACCATCTATACCATTTTGGCTAGTCACACCAATATTTGTGGAAATTTAACTCCTCAGTATTTCAAACAATTGAGAAATCCCCAAAACCAAGGGCCTGTCTGACAGAAACATTATCCAGCCTCCCCGCATCAGGGGACACCACACCAATAGTCATTACATGACACTGTTGCGGTGATGTAGCTGAGGCAGTCTCCGGTGTTGTGTAAGTAATTGGAGACCCTGCTGAGATGCCACTGATTCTTGCAATCCCACTGATTTTCACTATGCTGAAGTTTCCTGGATATGCTTATCCAGCTGCGAGCCTATTCTCGACCAACAGAACTCTATGGTTGGGGCATTGTTTTAATTCTTCCTTCTAGAGATTGAGAAGATTGTCATGATGGAACACTGCACTTTCATTGTAAATTTGGAAATATAAAAAGTAATCATATTGAATGTATACACCAATGGAGTTTATTCACTGAATTGCTATGAATTTTGCCTGAATATTTAAAACCAATTAAATAAAATGAATTTACTTGAAATAATAGTATTAGTGATGATTAAACGATTGATTCATCATAAATAATTTGGCTGGCAGGTTCCTGAGTATATACTGATTTGCTATCTCCCATTCCTGAGCCGCTAAATAATTATTTTGGGGTAACTTTCATAGAATGGTTTATGCTTCATCATCAGGCCATGCTTCACACTGAGTGGAGACCTTGAAAACGAGTAGGCGAGCAGCAATGCTTCTCCAGGACCAAATTGTCCGGGCACATAGGAAGTAGCTTCAAGGGTTTCTAAAGGGCACATGTAAATTACGGGTCTAAGAGGGCATAAACATACTCCATTGTGAGCAGTTCCTCTTTGGCAAGATTTTGATATGCTCCCTTCCACATTTGAGGGGATTTTCCAACATTTTTAATACTCTGTAATCCGGTGTAGATTAGGGTAACATTTTTGTTCTTGTAGAAACGCTGCCCACCCTCATAGGGCACACCAGGCACGAAACATGTTCACCATTCATTAGAACCTCTGGTTCATTGTCGTCCCAATTAGTTCATATGATTTTTTAAATCCTGAAATGGGTACTTTTTGGAACTAAAATAGACAAAAAATAACCCATGACCAATGTAAACACAACACCCAATCTTCTGCTCCCCCCCCCCCACACACCTCAGGAAATGGCACCATCTCTCTGTTTAGCAAAAACCAGACACTGGGCTTAGAAGACCTCTGGAAGAGAGACCCCTCGAAGGTCTTGCTGGGTATTGCAACAATCACCCAGCGAGGAGCATGGACTGATGGTGAACCATGCCACTCCTGTGGGCGAGGACCAGTGCACCCTGTAAATGACCAGTTTAAGCTCATCTAGCTTAGTGCAGAGTCGGTGAAGCAACAGAAGTCTAAATAACTATTTTGCAACACGCAGGGTTGCCCTTCCAGATCTCATTGGTTGTCATCTCATAGCAGTTTGTGATCAGTATGTACTATAAATTCTTTGCCCAGATATACTGCCTGATATTAGTAACATCCCAGTAATAGCCAAGGGTCTCTTTTTGTGTTACAGAGTAGTTACAGAGTTATTTTGTGCAGACACCGACCCCCTTTAAGCATATACAACACCTTCTTTTCTGCTGTATCTTTCCCAGCACCATAATTACTCATATCTCTCTTTATCAGCCTAGTGTCAAATGGTTTCAAACTCAATACTTCACATATCTCTTTCTTTAAGCTAGTGTACTGCGCCCAGTGCAACCTTCTTTATCAACTTTTGTATTTTTCCACAGATTTCAGCAAAGATTTAATTAAATTTGACATAATATTTGGCAGATCGCAAAAATGAAGAAGGTTGTTCCTTTCAACTTGGATTGGATGCCAGTTTGATAGCTTTCACCAACCTCTCCTTCAGTCTCACTCCTTTATGACTAATATCATGCTAGCGCCTGGATACCCTCACTGCTGATTAGCTGTGCTCTATAAATCCAGTTTGATTAAGAAATTCACACTATCAGAACCCAATTTATGTTTCTCACTTTTAATAGGCCACTTTCTTTCAAAATACTCAATATTCTGTATAAAGCCAAATCATGTTCTAGCCAATCCTTCCCATATAATTGAATGTCATCCTGGAAAAACTTTGCAGACTGTATTTCCCCCACCATTTTTGCATTGATCTTTTAAATAATTGCAAAGGCAGATGCAATTCCAAAAGGTATGCATTGGAACTGATTTGCACCTTCTGGGTTGACAACACATGTCAAATGTTTAGAACTATGTTCCAGTGCTATTTGTTGATGCAGTGAAGATAGATCTAAGGTGTGAAATATTTTCAACCTAAATGCTCTAATTGTGGTGCCTCGAGTCCACACACATTCTTGATCTAGCCACTGCCTTTCTTTCAAAATCCAAAGGAGAAAGCCAATCAGAGGCTTCGATTGGCTTGATGATTCCTTCCTTGCATATCTTTTCTACTTCTCACTTCAACTTCTATCTCAAAGATAAAGACAAACTGCATGCTTTGCATACAGTGTGGACCACACCCTTTTGCAAAATTATCTTATGTTTAAATCATTTTAACAAACCAAACCTTGGCAGAAAACCACTGGATATTTAGTCCTCTTCTTTTTCAATTTATCTTTATACTGCATGTTGAAGCGTAGCACTTGATAATCAGGATGGTTAGGTTATTACATGATATCTTTGTTTTGGCCAACCCAATAAACTCCCTCCATCCTTGGCTACATACAACTTGGATTGAATGGTAGGACTCATGAGTTAATTACATCAAAACAACCAAACACTTAAATGTGTTTTTTAAAATATTCTTTAATTTTATATCAGATGGTTTAAGTTCTTCACCACCATTCACTTATGTCATATTTTTACAAAGTACATCTAGCAGGAAAATCTGCCATTACTTTGACTTTTTTTCATTCATCACCACTTTACTAAAAAGAGCATCATATATCTCTTCTGTCCAGAAATCTTCTTGTGGAGCACCCTTCGAACATTACCCTTTATCCACGGAATCTACCAGATTTAGATGAATTCCAACTACCTGGGTAAAAAAATTCACACACACTTCCTGCATTGCTTGGCCCAGATGTACTAAGATTTTGTGTTGGAGTTGCGTAACGTTTTTGTCATATCCCAACATAAAGTCCATTTTGGGATTTAGAAAGCCACACAAATCCTGATTTGCTTGCTTTGTACAGAAAAAGTAATGCAAGGCAGCACCAGCACCGCCTTGTGTTACCATTCATCACGTAGAAATTACATGGGTGGTGCATGGGCGTTCCTGTGAGTCCATCCTTGCATTTTGATGCAAACTCAATTTTACCCAGACATGTAAATATGGAGTTGTGCCAAAATAGTGTGCCTACCTGAGGCTTGTGTATATGTTTTTAATTCTTCTTGTTATTGCCTCTTTGCATACGTACTGAATTCTGAATCACACATACAAATAGGAAATAGCCTCAAGAGTTAGTTTTAGGTCAGGAAGGGATAACTTCCTGCACAAAAACTATCCTGACCACAATGCAGGCACCCTTGTACAATGACTCAGCAGAAAAGCTCCATCTCTTTAAAGACTTGGTGCATTTCTGCTCTCTTTCTTGCAACGCAGCGCAGCAACTTCACTCGCTGCATTGCATGGAATATCAGTAGATATGGCCCCTAATACATAACTTGGAAAGTCTTGTCTGTTGTTAAATGACCTTTTATCCTGCATCAGAAACACATGTGGTCTCTTCCAGCTGCATCTACGTTACTATAATTTCTGTATATACTAGTGCGTCTCAAAGTCTCTGCTCTGCCTTCATTTTCTTTCAAATTCACAACCTGCACTGAACAAAAATTGTTAGGGGTTATTGCAGCTTTTTTATGCCTTGAAACCTATATCAGTGGCAACTCATCCTCTATGGCGGAGGAATGTTGCCACCCCCACCGGCAGCAGCAGCTGCTGCAAATCCTCTAATAAGGAAAGGGGCGGGATACTGGGGGTGAGGAGCAGAGGAGAGTGCACTGTGCACTCCCCTCAGAGAACATGTGTGTTTGGCCGGCCGTCTCGGGCCGGCCAAACACACATGCGTAGTAGGCTCTCTCCAGCCTGGCAACCTACACAGGCTCCCAGTCTGCCTGGGAGCACCCTGGCTGGGCGCTCCCAGCCAATATGGACACTGCTCTGAGTAGCATCAGGATTGGCAACAGGGCAGGCTGGGAGCCTGTGCCTGCCTGGCCCGGGGACGATGCAGGATCGGCAGCATGCAGCGCGGAGGTAAGTTATTTTTGTTTTTTTTAAGAGTTATTAATCCCTCACATGCATGCTGTCCGGCCCCCAGTAATCACTGCGAGCAATGACTGACCTAGATTCAAAATGTTTGGTGATTTCTCCTGCCTTGTCTAGAGTAACGTCGTTAGTCAACAGTAACTTTTCTTGAGGCTTTTTGCTGGCTATTTTTTTATACGAATTTATCCTTAAGATCTCGTCATGACAGATCTGTACTTGCACGTAGCTGCCAATCATCTCAACGCTGCCACATAGTCATAAATCTTTTCTCCAGATAATTGCCCTCTACCCAAATTACACTGCCTTTCTACCACTTCATTTTTCTTTTTCATGTATTTAGTTCTAATTTTATGATGTCTCCATCCTCCTCCAACAAAGGCGCGATAAGATGTGTGAGAATTTCTCTTCTTCAGTGCTGTATGCATCTCCCACGATAGCTTGAATATTTGCTTCAAAGCTTTCTTCCATTTCTCCACTCTTGTGAAGGCTGACCAAGCACTTGTGAAAATGCAGGAGAGAGACAGAGGTACACCTTCATATTACAAATATATTGAAACATAGGTTAATGAATAATTGCAGATTTCACGTATTCCAGGAAGAAAAGAACACTTCATCAGTTACCAAGTACCTGGCATGCATGTCACTGTTGATCTTTGGACACACTTGAAATCAATAGAAAATGTGTTTAATTGTTGGTGTGCATGCCACCATAAATTCTTAGACACACTGATGCATCTGCGTTTCTTTCCTCATTTCTATCGTGATGCACTGTTACAGCTGAGGAACATGTGAGGTGTTGCTTGGTTACACTTTCTCACATAGTCCCTCATTATGACATTGGTGGTAAATTCCGAATACCACTGTGGTGACTGCCACCAACATACCGCCACGGAGGCAAACATCCGTCTGCCAGATTATGAAACATACACACAAAACCAACAGAAAACAGCCACAAACACAAATCCGCCAGACCCACTGAACATGATAAACTGAACTACCGCCCATACCGTTACGCCACCCAAAAAATGCCCTCCAAATAATGACCCACGAATCACCACAGTGGACATTCAACGACGGTAGACCATTGGCGGTGCACACCGCCAAGGTGGATAAGGCCTCCCAATACAAAACAAGACAACATTGGCCAGAACAAAAAACCCGCACCTGACAAATACACACACCCATCAACAGCACTATAAAACACACACCCACAATCCTTTGCAAACACAAGACGGCTACGCTTTGCGATGACCTTCCAAAAGAGAACTGCACACACATATCACAACTACCTATTCATCCCACACGCACCACATACCAGACACCCCACCACATCACACATCACTCTCTGCACAACCTACACACACCATACAACACCCATGTCCCCACAAAGGCACCCCAACTTCATCGATGAGGAGTTGCGGGTCATTGTTGAGGAAATAGTCAGGGTAGAGCCACAACTGTTTGGAGCACAGGTCCAGCAGATATCCATTGCCAGGAAGATGGAGCTATAGTGGAGGATCGTGGACAGGGTGAATGCCGTGGGACTACATCCATGCACAAGGAGGGCATATGGAAGAGGTGGAACGACCTAGGGGGGAAGGTGCATTCCATTGCATCCAGAGGACTGCCAGTGGACCCCCACCGCCTCCCCCACAGCTAACAGCATCGGAGGAGCCAGTGTTGGCAATCCTGCAGCCTGAGGAACTCACTGGAGTTGCAGGAGGACTGGAGACTGGTGAGTCAACATTTACTACCTATCACCCCCCCATACCTGCATGCCACCACCACCCATCACCCTGACAGCCTTCACCCCACACAATGCACCACCACAATTAACAAACTTGAATGCCAAGCCCTGCATGCACAGCCCTTCCAGCCCTGCATGTAAACTCACCATAAATGCATGCACAGCATGGAGAGCTTACAATCCCATAATCCATCACCATAGAAAAACAAAGGTTACAGGGTAACAGCAAAGATATAGATGAAGCAAGTGATGCAGAATATGTCACAGACATGTAGCATAATACACCACTTACATCCCCACAGGTGCCCCAGCCAATTTCAGCGGTGAGGTGGTGCCACGGCTACCCAGTCCCCCACCAGAAGATGCCCCCAGTGATGACAGCAACTCTGGAGCTCAGGATCTGGATGAACTCCCTGGCCCATCTAGGACCACTGCTCAGTCAGCTACCCTAGTCCACACCCAGTCCACTACACAGCCTCCCCCCTCAGAATCCAACACCACAGCAGCCACCCAATGTCCCCAGACCTCTGTCCCCAGGACACATCAATCAGTAGTGTGCCCACCTGTACAGAGACCCCAGTCCACACCTCACAGGCAAAACAACGAAGGTCCTGGGGTCAGTGGCAGTGGGCACACCGTTCAGGGGACACAGGCACAGGGGGCCAGGGACAGTCGGAGGACAGCTGTGCACCGGGGGAGGACAGGCCCAGGGAACTGACTGCACAGGAGGCACTCACTGATGTCCTGGGTGCTTACCAACAATCCCAGGACAAGATTGGTCATCTGATAAACATCATGCAGGAGAACCAGCGGCTGGATGGGGAACAATACCAGGAGATCAAGCAAGAATTGCAGGCCCTGACCACCATCATGGTCTCCATTGCAAGGGTGCTGGGGGATATGGCCAACATCATGAGGGACTACACAGCTTACCAGCGGGCGCCTTCCACTAGCCAGTGTATTGACCAGCCCTCCACTTCTGCTGCAGCCAGTGGACAGGAGGCCCTGCAACAGGACCCACAGGTCACCAGCACCCCTCTCCCTTCAGAAGGTTAACCACCCCGCAAACGTTTTCTGCGACCCAGACAGACACCAGAGACAGTTGCCAAGACCACTGCCAGGAAATGAGCCCCTCCTGAATGTCCCTCTTGTGTCCCACTGTGTCACCTTGTCCACTTTGAACTGCCATTGCTCCCGTCCCTATGGCCCCTTGGACACTGGACCTGTGCTACAAACAGAGTGGCCCACTACACTGGATTATTCCCAACCATCACTCCACTCTATTACACTTTGCATTATATATAAATGTTTAATAAACACCCTTGGACACAACTTGAGTAATATCTGAAGGTAATGTACAATGTATTGAACTGTAATTAACTGCATGATCCTGTGTAAATGTCCAGTAATATGTTGATCCATCCTACTAATGCGTCTCAACAGTCTGTACACATCACAGCATTACACTGTTGTAACAAAAGCAACATCTGCAATAAGGGAAGGCATAGGTGACAGTCAGGTGGGATGCAAAGGTAATGGCTAGCATAATGCTACAGCCACACAGCACAACACTGAAATGGAGAAATGTTTAGTTCAACAGTCTTACCTGAGTGTCATTGGAAGTACTGCTGGATCACATGTGTCCTGTTGTCCACATCCTCCTCCTCTTCCTCCTCATCACTGTCCTCAGTGTCCACTGCTGCCACAGCTGAATTGTCACCCCCTCGTCCTGCAGATAGGGAACATAGCATTTGAGGGCGAAATTGTGCAACATGGAGCACACAACAATGCTGCAGACCTTCTGAGGGGAGTAGCATAGGGATCCACCTGTCAGATGGAAAACACCTGAACCTAGCCTTCAGGAGCCCAAAGGTCCTTTCAACTATCCTCCTGGTACGCCCATGAGCATCACTGTACCTATTCTCAGCCCCTGTTCTCTGATTCCAAACAGGGGTCAAGAGACAGGACAGGTTTGGGTAGCCTGAATCACCTGCAAGAAGTGAGGGACACACATTAGCCCTGCTCAATGGCATGAGGTATGACTCCTGTAGGCATACACTGACATCCATTGGGTGTGGACTCAGGCTCATATGGGTCCGTTCAATGGCCCCAATAACATGTGGAATATGTCCCATTGCATAGAATCCTACCTTCACAGTGGGTAAATCATCTACCTGGGGGAACGTGATGTGGTTGCACATGTGTTTGAGTTATGCTGCCAAAACTCTTGCAAGCACAATAGAGAGCACTGGCTGTGAAATTCCTGCAGCCAAGCCCACTGTCACCTGGAAAGGGCCAGTTGCCAGGAAATGGAGCACTGAGAGTACCTGCACAAGAGAGGGGATTAATGTTGTGCAACGGATAGCAGGTATCAGATCAGGCTCCAATTGCGCACACAGCTCTGAGGTTGTGGCCCTGTCCAGACGATAGGTGAGTATGATGTGCCTGTCCTCCAGTGTAGCCTAGTCCACAAGGGGTCTGTACACGGGTGCTTGCCTCCTCCTCCTATCCCTCTGCAGTGGTTGGTACCTAAGGGGCCCAAAGTAATAAGGGAGTGACAACAGTAACCATGAACACACTACAGCAGTGTACACAGAGCATGCATGTATGTTGGACACTGGAATTGTCTAGGTGAGTACATTAGACTACAGTGATGCACTTAATAATCTGTACATGTGTACAAGCATTAGAAAATGGCAACTGCCTGTCCTGTACGCAGGGACAGGTAGAAATGACCTCACTCCGCCATAGTTTGCTTCATGGCGGGAGGCGGTCTGCACCGCCGTGCAATTCCTCATTGGCTAACATGGGCCTCTATGGAGCATGGGAGCCAATGATGATCAATGCCAGCGGTGACGGTGTTCACCACCGCGGACATGACCACCATTTTCTTTCTAACACTTCACTTGATTCCTGACTTTCCACAGGGTGACATCTCCACTGCATGTGCTGCTGTGACCTATGTCTGGAACCTGCCATGGCACGTGCAACAGGGGAAAGGGCCCCAGCCTTCACGTCGAACGAGTTGGAGAGGCTCGTGGATGGGGTTCTACCCTTGTATGGGTAGTTGTATGGGCCTCCAGGACAACAGGTGAGTACACCATGGGTAGGTTGCATGCGACATGGCTGCATGGAGATGTGTGTGTGTGGGCTTGCAGTGTGTAATTTGGGGGCGTATGGCTTGTGGCAGTGTTAATACAGGGGTACAGGTCATGTGTGTGCCTGGTGAGGGGACAATGCAGTTTGTAGGCCGAATGTGTGACAGGCTGGATTGTCTGGTTCATGGTGTCCCACTGTTTGTGTTTCCTCTGCAGGTCAGCGCCCATCAGATGAAGGAGTTGTGGCGTGCCATCACCAAGAATATGCAGACCCTTGGGGTCTATAGCAGATGGAGCACCCACTGCAGGAAATGGTGGGAGGACCTGAGAAGCTGGGCACGGAAGACTGCAGCAGCCCAGCTGGGGAGGCCTCCCAACAAGGGAGGGGTGCCCGTTGGAACCTGACCCCCCTGGTGGCTCGCATACTGGCAGTGGCCTACCCAGAGCTGGATGGGCACTTGAGGGCATCACAGCAGCCACAAGGGGGTGAGTACAGTGTGTTTGACAACCATCTCTGTTGCCTGGCATGGGATTTAGGTGCAGGGTACTAGTCAGTGGATGCCTCAAAATGCCAGTTTATACATTGCTGTGTGGTCCAGCTTATGTTAATGGGGTGAAATGCATGTTTTTGATAGCTAGGTAGCTGGCTTTCCATGACAGACAGTGCTTAGTTGGTGTGTAGCTGGCAGGGTTTGGTTCCTACCTGCTGTGGTACTTAGCCAATGGTATGCCAGTGTGGTCCATACTGCCCATTCTCAATCTTAGTGTGTCACAGTGATGCGTATGTCATCTATGCTGTTGGTGCTGTGATTGACCCTGTGCTTTCTTTCTCCCCTCTCTCTCTTCTTTTGTTATCCTGTCCATGTGTTCATTAGCTTCATCTGGCGAGGGAGCAGGGGCACCGGCGAGTGAGGGAGCTGCAGCCCACAGGCCCTAGGAGGCAGAATCCACCAACGCCCAAGGGACCAGTGGGAAGGAGGGCGAGGGGAGCACCACAGCGTGGACAGGAGCTGATACCATTGACTCCGATTCCTCTTCCGATGAGAGCTCCCTAGTGGTGGCGGACCCCTCGGTGACCACCCCAGCCACAGGTTCTACCGCCACCCCCAGTACCAGAACTGGCCTCCCAGTAGCCCCCCACCGAGTTGCCCGTGCTCGCTCACCCAGGAGGGTGGGCAATTCCTTTGCCCCAGGCACCTCAGGCCCTGCCCCAGTCTGCCCTGCTGCCCTCAGCGAGGAGGCTATTGACCTCCTGAGATCCATCTCTGTAGGGCAGTCAACCATAGAGAATGCCATCCGGGGCTGGCATCCCAGATGCAGCAATTCAACGCCTTCCTGGAGGGCATTCACAGTGGCTTGGCGACCCTTCGGGATCGTTTCAGGCTCTCGCCTCTTCACTGACGGCAGCCTGTGTCCCTGTTCCTTCCATCCCCCCTCCAACTACCACTTCCCAGTCCCAGTCTCCTCACCCCAACCCATCTCACGCACACATTCAGACAAGCATGCACACAAAACATCATACAAGACTCGCACAGACAAACACAGGCAGCACACTTCAGTCCACAAGCACTCACACAGCCAACACACAGATGCACACACAACATCATCCACTGCCTCGACTGCCTCCCCCTCCTCCTCTTCTTCCTCACTCACAGTCACATCCGCACTCACACCTGCATGCACTGCATCAACAGTCCCTGTACCTACCACCTGCACAGCCTTGCCGACAATTACCACAACAGCAGACCCGCAGACATGCATCCTACACACCACATGGGCAGTCACCACCATCACCACATCATGCAGAACACCCCCCTCATTTGCAGATACCCCCACGACATCCATCCACACGTCCTGTTTGTCCTCCCCACCCTGTCTGCCCCCCTCCAAAGATATACAAACACTCGCACTCAGACCCCCAACAGCCATCCACCTCACACACACACACACTGTCCAGGCACCTGCACCCAAGTCCAGCACACCTCCTCCTACTACAACCACTCCCTCTACCTCCACTCCCATTTCTCCTCCCACATCCCGCCCCATTTGTCCTAAGAAGCTTTTCCTTGCCCGACTTGACCTCTTCCCTCCTCCTCCCCCTCCTGTTCTGCCAGTAAGAGGAAGGTACCACCCCCCCAGCCCAGTACCTCAAGCACCCAGTCTGGCACTGTACCACCCCCAAAGTCTCCAGCTGCCACTAAGGGGCACATGAGTGTGATGCCGGCCCCTCACCCCAAGGACACTCTTCTGCCCCCAAAACAGAGGGCTAAAGTGCAGCCTCCTCCCAAACAGACAGCAAGAGCATGGAGCCACCTCCAAAATCTAGGGCCAAGGAGACCCCTCCTAAGACAAAGGCCAAGGAGACCCCTCCCAAGGCCAAGGAGACCCCTCCAAAGACCAAGGTGAAGGAGGTCCCTTACAGAGCTGAGCTCAAGGAGGCCCTTCACCGGACCAAGAGCAAAAATGCCCCTCACAGGACTAAGCGGAAGGAGGCTCCTCACAGAACTAAGCCCAAGGATGCGCCTCACAAAACTAAGGCCAAGAAGCCCCCTCCAGAAGCACTGGGCAAAGATCCCCCTCCATCACCAGTGGGCAAGGAGCCCCCTCCATCACCTTAGGGCAGGGCGCCCCCTCCAGAAGTAGTGGGCAAGGAGCCCCCTCCATCACCAGAGGGCAGGGAGCCCCCTCCAGAAGCAGTGGTCAAGGAGCCCCCTCCCTCACCCTAGGGCATGAAGCCCCCTCCAGAAGCATGTTCCACCGTTCAGCTGCTCTGCAATATGGCTTAAAAGAAAAATAAGTGCTATGACACAGTCAATGCTGGCTGTGCTATAGTGCTTTTTTTTTTTTTACTTTAAGTCATGTTGACGTTGGACCCAACCAAGGGTAAGCATTAGTAAGTAATGGGCAGGCTCGAAGCCTGTTTTTAGATTTTTGCTTTTATTTACAAGAGATTATGCAAGTGCTGTGCCTGCAAAACCTAACAAGAGGAGCAATATTCAGTGCAGACTACATACTACCCCTCTCCCTGCACAAACACACCAGACTACCCATAGATGATCCAATGTGTTCTGACTGCTCCTATTAGAAAGCTGATTAGCCACACTACCTATTTATAATGTTATTTCTTCACCAAGCTGTAACACCATGTTCAGTTGGTGGAACTGTGATCATTTTTCTATTTCAGTATTTGTTTGCACGGTAGTCATTATTAACGCTCTATTCGTTTAAAAACATCATCAGGCAAAAACAGGAAAAAATAAGCATGGAATGATCTGCTGCGAGTTAAAGATAGATCACTAATTATAGCAAATCATGTACAGCCAAAATTAATAATTACGACAAAATAAGCTTTGGCAAAAGTAACTGCATGTCAAGAAATGTGTTTGCTTCAATTTGCGCGAAATAAAGTAAGGCTTAGAATATGAGTGGTAAAAAATAGCTTCCAGTGACTTCAGACACGCAGAGGGAATGTGAGTTTTTGTCGTGTTCAGCTTTGTACGATTCTCAGTCACGTGCCTTAACTACTCTCTCATGTAATATCATGCAAGACGTTTATTACGTCTGATGTATAATATAGTATCCCTGACAATAACCGGTATTGTATACCAATGGAAAAAAACATTTCCAAATAAAAGACCCTTGTGTACAAAGTGAATTATTTTTTTGTGGGGAATGCTTAACACCATTTCAGATTTTCACAGACAGGAGCCCGAATTCTGCACAGAGTGACTTTACCCTGGGGTTATTTGTTGGGGGCACTACACACGAGGTGCAGAGCTCCGGCACAGCTACGAGCTTATTACATGGAAATCCGACTTCTCAGCGCTCGGGAAGAGAGTTGCCACACCGGTGTAAGAAGGGTAATTGAATGGAATTTATTTTCTATAGTGTAGAATAAAACAACGAAAGAAATTACGTGAGAGAGAAAATAAACAAGTAAAGCAAAGGGCAAAATGGAAAACAGGAACACGTAGGATAAGTAGTTTAGAAGATGTGTGGAATGAAGACGGTGTAATAAAGCGAAAAAGAGAAGAAAGAACATGGAGGAAGGAAGTACAGATGAAAGACGGAAAAGATGCATTGAAACTAGCTTGACGTGCACACGCAGAGATAAACAAGACGACGTAAGGCCTGAGCCTGAAGTCGACTATCTGTAGTGAGACCTGAAATATGTTATGTATTTCAAATAGCTGTACCCCGCTGTGGCTGCAAGGCCTTAAAATATAGATATTTCAGAATCGTGGACAATATCGAGCTAAACAGACAAACTACACAAGAGAAAACCTTTACAGCCACTGAATGAAACTCCATATATTTCCGGCTTCGAGGAGTGAGAAAATGTCTTACTAAAATCAATGCAAATGATGCGACAACAAAGAATAATAACAAGCATCGGCAAAGCCACCAATAGCAGATGCACTCATATAGAGTGCTAGATGACAAATAAAAAAAAAAGTACCTCCAGACTGCATAGCCACTGGAAGAACACTGGTCGCTGGCCAGTGAAGGAAGCTGTATTTGGGCCACGCTCCACGCCACGGCATGGATAGGCAGAGCAAGAAGATGTGAAAACAGATGACATGCAGACCAATAAGAAGCAGGAAAAAGAGAGTGACATCCAACTCAACCAATGATAAGTATAAGTAAGTAATTTTAGTTATTTTTCTTTATCTTTCTATTTAAATATTTCATACCCAAAATCTAAAAAAAAAAGTAAAAAAAAAAAAAGTAAAAAAAAAAAAACACAATGAGGCAACAGCACTGGCTGCATCATATCGCTTTTTGTAATGCTGCCTGGGGTGGGATGGAGGGTATATGGGGGGGCAACACTGATAATGGAAGATGTGTAGAAAAAGATATATGATGCAGCGAGCAGTGGCTGTATCATAGTGCTTTTATTTATTATTTTAGATTTTATAACAAGGGAACGCAACAGATCAGTAGGTCACACATTAACATAGATCAGTGTTTTGTTCATCATAAGAGACGTTTTCCAGCAACTGGTATTGCATAAAAAATAGAATACCTAATGTACATCTTTCGCTGGGCTCTGTTCAGTGCATAATGTCTAAAATGTGTGTGTGTAGGTGTTTTACACTTGAACTTACAACAGTTTCAACAATTAACTGTTAACTTGAATTGCTTGACAGATAGCAGTGCTAACATCCAACCAATAAATGACCTTTGTGCTCTACTCGAGGCCCAATATGCAAAGAAACTGTGCACCTGAAACTTCTGCAGAGTAGAGGCCTAGACTTTGTTGACCCCTTCAGGCTTTTGGGCATCACTGACTGTTGGAGGATAATTCTTAGTAGAGGTGAGTACGCACCTACCACTCGCAATAATGCCTGCAAGACAATTTTAGGTCCAGTTAAGGTCTCAAAACATTAGCTCCTGGCTCAACCCGTGGTAGCTTGGCAATGAGCAGACAGGCTTAACTTAGGAGACAGGTATGTAAAGCATTTAAATACACTGATGCAGTAAATAAGTAAGACACAACACACAATCAAAATACCACACCAGTATATAGAACCAGTATATATATATGTCTTTAAAATGACACTAAAAAAACAGAAATCCAATATAGGGAACCAAAGATATGATCTTTTAAAGATGAAATAAAAAAAATTGCTTTCTAATGCTTAGAAATCAATAGCGCCATGGGGACACCGGATCGCGCCTGACTGGGACAAAGTCAAAGTTTGAGGCCAACTGCGATGGGGCATTGCTTGGATACACTGAATGAGAGGCCTCAGTCAAAGTTTTACCTTGGCACATCAAAACTTTTCTGGAACTTTTCTCTTCAACGTCGTGCAGTCCTCTTCAGCAAGCCAATTTTGATGCAACTTTACTGGACTGCTTTTCTACAAGGACCTGGTCAAATCCTGGAACCCTGGAGCTATGGAGCTTTCAGTGGGATGAACCTGAAATCCGGTTGAAGGTAGTCAGCTTGACTCACGATGGTGAGTCGGTCCACTTATGGAGTTTTTCCAAAAGTTGCTCCAAACTACTCCAAACTTCTGGAACTTCTTCCTGAATATCCTCCTGAAGGTTCAAAGTGTCCAAAACACAAATACAAGACTCTAGAAGCTCTGAGATGGACCTTGGAAGATTAAGACTTCAGTTCCCACAATGCACGCCGCCAAATCCTTAAAAATCATATGGACGCACTTCAGGCTGGGGACCTTTGTTATAGTTGGTGCAGGCAAGCTCTGTTAACTTGTTGCTCGCAGGGAGTCCACTCCTGAGTCCTCTTTGAAGAAAGGCAAAGTCCTTTGGGCTGTTGTTCTAGTGTGCAACAGGAGTAGAACTTCAGAGCGCAGTCCTCTGGATTGCAGACCAGGGCTCCAGCAGGGCAATCCTTCTTCTCTTGGTGGTTTCAGGCAGCAGATCTGAGATGCAGATCTGAGATCTCAGTCACATTTATTCAATCATCTTGGGGTACAAGCAGGGTTTGGGGGTACTCCTGTCCAATGAGCTGCAGGTTGCCACCCAAAAGCATGACAGCTTCCTCCAAAGTGTGGCATTTTCTTGTCTCATAAAGCACTGAACTTTAAAATTCCAAGATGGACGATTTTCCTCCAGAGGGGCAAGACCCGTTAAACCAACCTACTGGTGTGACTCATTTCAGTGAACACGTCCCCTCCAGACATCTGCAAATTCCTTTCCTGGGCCTGCTAGCTGTCTGTGTGTTACATGGCAGGACGGAAGGCCTGGCTGGCATTCCTTTCTGTCCTGCTTCCTTTGAAGCCCGTTTTGATTTACCCAGTCCCCTTGCTGGCCTGGCCTCTGCAGCTGCAGACCTCCCCCCATTAGATCACCTCTGCTCAGTGCAGATCATTTATCACCTCATCAAAGCAGCCTGGCTAATCCTGTTAAGGCTGACCAATCAGGAGAGGCCACTAGCAGGCTGGATCTTTGCTTACAGAAAAGAAAGTCCTATAACTTCTTTTCTGTATTAATTATGATAAATTCAACAGTGGCAGGTTGTTGGATTTATCATTACCAATCTTTGGAGTCCTTTCATGACACATTTAGCTCCTTCCTAACAATACTTATTGAAAACATTCCTATGTTGGCCTATGGAGCTAAGGCCCAAACTTAAGAAAAGTGGTGCTTCATGTCATGCAGCCATGCAGCACCACTTTTCTTGTGGCTTATTGCGCCCCCTAACACCACCATGTGTGTGCTGTATTTAACATATGGTGCACTGTGGCACAGGTTAGGGACAATAGCGTCATACTTTTTTATGCTATTGTTGTACTTTGCAGGATCAGCGCCAAAATTGTTGCCTCTAGTCCTGCAAAGTACATAGAGACCCATTAAAAATAATGATGTGCCTCCTTTTAACACCTGCTCTGTGCAGGCCTTAAAAATGCTGCTAAAAATGGCGCAGTGGAATCTCATAGATTCCACTGTGCCATTTTAAATTATGCCTGGCACATGCATAATGTGGCACAAGGTTTTACACAGTGGTGCAATGCAAGCATTACTCCACTATGTAAATATGGTGCTGTATTTTTGCCACACTATCGCCTCATCAGGGTAAAACAAATGACGCTTATGTAGCGATAGTTGGCGCTAGGCCCTTCTTAAATTTAGGCCTAAGTATCTCCTATTAAACATCTTTTATAATGTCCCTGCTTATAGTTACAGGGCACCCCACCCCAGTGGCACATAGGGAAGACTTTAGGGGTGACATATGTGTAAAAGTAAGGTAGATTATCACTTTGGAAGTACCCTTTATTCCAAAGTCGAATTTGCACACATTTTACTTTTTAAAAACAGTCTGTAAGGCATGGCTGCCATGGAAAATGACAGCAGGCAACACAACAGTGCACACTCCTGTGTAGGAAATCTACTGTGCCTCCAAATTTCCCTGCCCTATTATATATTAGAGACATATAGGTAGCTTGAACCCCCCCTTGCCCTATTATCTACTCGGGACTTACAAGAGTCTGTCATTACCAATTGTAATTGTGCCACTTTACCATATACCTTTTTTTCAGAGCGCTGGCCATGGGCCTGTTTAGCAAAGCCCAGGGCACAGTCAGGGTCAGTTACCACGAGTATCAGTCAAAAAGCACTGGGGTGAACATGCTAAAAGGAATATCTTTCTCACACTGACCTACGCAAATAGTTTGTTTTAATTGAGAAAAAGAAAGCAATCTAAAAAGTGTAGAATCTAAGGATAGACTCACAGCAACCCGGTAAGGTTGCTCAGTGGGTTTATGCACCGCAACAAGTTAGGGGCAAATGTAAAATGAGGTTCAAAGGTCTAATATGTGGTTCGCTACTTTAGTCTTTAATCCGGAAAGTTGATACAACATAATAAAACCAACCAACTTGTTGTTTATGGTGCGTGGAAACCTGCAAGACTGCCAGAGCCCAAGTATTGCTGTAGTCTTGCAGGTTTCCAAGCACCATAAATAACAAATAGGTTGGTTTGAAATAGTTGGGCTCTGGCAGCACGTTATTATTAATGTACGAAAAAACAAGCCCTTGCTCTCAATTTAAAGAAGTATGCAAAAATCAAGTTGGTTCTTGTCATTCATCAGCAGTGCATGGGAAACATGGTGTATTAATCTGATTGAAGAATGAAAATAGTTATATTATCAGAGTTGTACCCGAACAGTAAGCATCTGCAGAGAAGAGACACACCAGTATCATGATTTACTTAAAAACATTAGAAGATGGCTCTCGATGCATATTTTGTAGAGTGGCAGCATGTTTTCCAACCATCAGCAAAGAGTGCAACAGACACATGCTCTACATATTTATTTTTTTACATGTACTTCCTGGTCTAATGCAATTACTGTTGTGTGGCATGGCTTAAAGTTCTAAAAAAAAAAACTCCATGAAGTGGCCAGCGCTGGCCACAATATAGCGCTTTTTCCCCTTTTAGTGGTTGGGGTGGGAGAGTGGAACACGCAACAGGCACAACAAATGGATGGAAGGGGAATAAGCAACACGGAGCAGGGGTTGAGAGGGAAAGAAACAACGCTGTTAAGAGGTGGGGAAATGGGAAGAAGCAAATAAAGGAAATAGTGCCTGAATCACAGCATGAGCAGTGGATGGACAGTGGAAGGACACAAATCAAACTCAATCAATTAGTAGTTGCTCTATGCTGCACATGAAAGAAGGGGAATTGAAGCTGGCGTTCGCTACCTAGTCAAAGATTTTACCTTCTGCGTATAGTCTTATAAGCCTTAATTCATCACAGAAGTTTACTACTAAATCGCCCCAGGCCCTCAGTGTAGGCACTTAGAGACATGCAGGGGATCAGGTAGAGGCCAACAGCACGGTCTAGAACAGGTCTAGTTGCCTCTGACCTAGTGGTCAGCCCTATGACCCTTAGAGTCCAATTCATTGCCCTTGGTACAGGAGAGAGCAGGCACAGTCCTTCACATCTCTTCTCAGGTCACAGAGATCAAGTCCAGTCCAGTCCTCTTCTGTTTTTCCCCAGGTCTAGGCGTATTCTGAAGTGGGAGCCTGGGAATGCCATATTTATGCCTGATATGAAATAGTGAAGGGAATGAGTCCTGAGCACACCCTAATCAATTGGGTGGAAATTCCCTGGGCTAACCCTGCCCACTTTAGGCATTTTCAAGATGACAAAGGTCTTCTGTTACACTAAACTTGGACTCCAAGGGCTGGGTGTTTGTGTAGGGAGTGCACTATGGCAATCCTAATGTGCTCAATCATCTAACACTGAAATCCAGTTTAGGGTAGTCACTGTACCCAGAAACAGAAGTCTTGTAGAACACAAACAGGTGTTTCTAGCAACCAGACAGTGGAAATAAACAAATTGTTTTGGCATTCTGTTTCTCTTCCTTTCAAGTGTGCCCTGTGCTATATATAAACCCAGCAGGCCTGTCAAGCAGGATTTGACTCTGTAATGTTAAAAAAGATGCTCACAAGCCCCGACCCTACATATTCTGTCAGGCTCAGAGGGATCATTACTGCCCATTCAGGTCAGCCTGTTGTTTGCTTCTGGGAAGAATTTCACACCTTTTTCACACCTATGCAAATGCTAATTACTGGCTGGAAGAAGAGGGGGAGCAAATGCAAATTAACCTCCAGGAACCTCAGGCAGGGAAAATGCAAAATTAAAAAACTTACTTATCCTTAATATTTATTAGAGATCGAGCTTTACAATTGATTTGGATTTTAATAACAATTAGAAATTGTTGTTTAATTATTAACTGTTTTTGTAGCTCGCCCAATTCCTGAGATACAGTCATAGGATTTTAGTATGTACTCTTATTTTCTACATTGGACATCTATGCCTTCCACAGTGAAAAATAGCTTTTGAGTGCTAGCCACTGTAAGGACATGTTAATATTCAATTTGTTTACTTCCTACTTTTAAATGCCATGCACCCTTCCTTATGAACTACATAGGGGTCACTTATTAACATTATAAAGGAAGGTTTGGACCTTTTAAATAGTTTATTTTGACAGGTCGAATTGCAGTATTTAAATCACCACAGCCAGGCTACACTGGTAGGCCTGAATCCATGTCTACACTGTCTCTATAGCGGAAGACACAAGGTGGTGAGTCCAATAGCAGCATATTTAATCTAAAGGCCCGGAGAAGATTTTGTACCATATACAAGGGACATATGGATAAGTTAAATATACCAGTTAGGAGGAATTTGCCAATTCAACCTTGCTTAATGGGGCAGCACAAGCACTAGTCAGCAGGTTAAAGTACACTGAGGTCTAATGCCAGCAAGAATATAGAAAAAGGCAAAAATATGTGGTGAGCACACAGGAAAAGGTAGATTTCCTTCATTAGTGTTGCTTCTCACTGTAACTGCCTGTTAGCAACGGGGTTTCTGGTTGGCTAGGGTATGCACCCAAGCCAGGCAGACCCCCACCACTTTAGTCAGGGCATGTAAGTTACACACCAAAGATAACCTGTGTCACCCCCTTGATAGCTTGGCACAGAGCAGACAGGAATATCCCCAGAGGCAATGTGTAAAGCGTTTGTGCAACATACAGCTGTGATACAATAAATACACCACAAAGGAGACTCCACACAGGATGTATAAAAATAAATAGTGTATATTGTAATATATATCACAGGCTAAAACAGCATGAGTCATAAGTACTGTGCACAATATGTAACCCTGTGATACTACTGACTATCCTGACAGTGCAAGAATCAGATCAACATACAATATAACATCAGGGAATAAAATGCAGCAGTTATTTCAGAGGCAAAACACATTAATCATCACAGATCACCGTAAGCACATTGGTATCAAGAAAGGGACATGGATCCAGGAACACCTGCCCTCCTATTAGCAGGGTTATGGTCATCACAATAGCCTGGTTGCAATGAATGTGTTTGTGCCCAAAGTGTGCGCTGCAGAAGAGCCTGCATGCCTATTATGTGTATTGTGGTAATTTGCAGGTTTCCTGAAACGGCTACTTCTAGAGGTGATCAAGAGCCTTTGTCGAGGCCCCAGCCCACAATGCCACTAAGAAGTAAGGGTAACTCCAAAGCGCATCACAACGGGGGCCACGCAATCTGTCAGGTTCAGCAGGGAGACCTTGCTGGATCCCCTACACATAGAGCAGTAGACGGCTGCTGCCGCGAGCGTGCTTTGCAACAGCATTTGCCATACCCTCCTGTGGTACTCCAGCCGGGGCCCACATCGGGAGTGGACTTCATTTCAGCACACGATAAGAACAGGGGGGGAGTTGGCTGGACTAAGCCCTCAGAGTGCCGACATGCCCCGGTTCACAGTTGAATGTGACTTTCACTAGGTAGGCCCATCTTGCTGTAGTGGCTTCACACGCCGCTTACTAGATATGAAAGCTAAAAGGAGCACTCTGGCCTCAAGCACTTGTCCTGCTCAACTTGTGGAAAGATGTGGGTGGTCAGACTTGTGGAAGAACACAAAACTGCTCCACACTTGCTGTCAGAATAAACTATGATCACTTAGCACCTGTGCAGGAGAAAATGCTCACCACGCTCTGGGGGGAAAATTTCCTCATCCAGGGCTCGTCATGTGTGGATCATAAAGACAAAGATCACGACGATCGGACTTACAAGCCCTACAGCTGATTTCCAGGTCATTTTTGGCAATCTTGTCACAGTTCTGAAATACCCCAAGCCAGAGAGGGGGAAAACTCATAAGCCTCAGGAGAACATTAGGGGGCATGAAGGGCAGGTAGACAGTCAGCAGGCCAGCCCATAAAGGCAAGTCATGGCGATTCCTCCTGGCAGTCCAGGAATGTCTAATGAAACCACAGTCAGGGAGCTGCTGGTAGCAGGGCAACAAGCAGAAAAGCAATCCACTTTGTTCCTTAGGCCACCCAGTAAGTAGCAGGCAGCAGGGTAACAGCAGAAGAGCAGTCCAGAGGAGTCATTTGAGCAACTCAGCAGTCCTTTTGACAGAGGTTCAGTTCTAGTTCCGAAATGTGCTTGTACTCAAAATTGTAAGGGGTGACTTCAAGGAAAACCTTTCAAGTGTAACACAACCACTTTCAACACAGCCCTGGCTCCAGAAACCAGTAGTGGGTAAATAAGGGCAGGACACAGCCTAATGACATGTAAGGTGTGAACCACCTCTCCCAGCCCAAGAAGACTATCAGTATGCAGATGCTTCTCCTGTCACACCCAGCTCTTCCTGTGTTGTGCCTATCTGGGAAGTATGCACAAAATACAGATGTTATTCTGCCCTAGATGTGGATTGTAGTCAGGCCGCAAATCACATAGGGCCAGATTTACAAGGCCCTTGCGCCACACTAATGTAATTTTTAATGCTAATGTGGCATTAACAAAGCCATTCCCCCAAGCCATATTTACAAAGTGGCACAATGCTTGCATTGCACCACTTTGTAACTCCTTGTGCCACATTTTGCCTGAGCCAGGTATAATGTATGCAAGGGGGCGTTCCTACGCAGGGAGGCTGCAAACAATGGTGCAGTGAAATTTACAAGATGTTCTCCATCATTTTTAACACCTGCTCAGGGCATTAAAGTGATGGACCCATAGTAACCTATGGGCCTCCCTTGTGCTTTGCTGCACTAGTGCCATAATTTATGGTGCTAATGCTGCAAAGCACCATAACAGCATCATATATTATGACACTGTTGTCCTAACTTGCTCCATCATGCACTGTATTGTAAATATGGTGCACACCTGGTGTTGTTAGGGGGGCACAAGAAAAGTGGCACATCAAACCTGATGCATCACTTTCTTGTAAATATGGCCCATGGAGTGGTACTTTCTAAAAGTAGCATTTCTAAAATAGTAATGTAAAATCAAACTACACTAGTAAGCATCATTTCTCACTACCATTCCAAACATACCAAACATGGCAACGCTACTTCTTTCAGATCAAAAATATATAAGGGAATTCCCTATGCTAACCTATGAGAGGAACAGCCCCCACAGTAGTGAAAAACGAAATAGGCTGAATGTGACTACTAGGACATGCAAAACATAACAGTACATGTTCTACCTTACACACACAGCACCCTGCCTATATGGCTACCTAGGGCCTACCTTAGGGGTGACATGGGTGTAATAAAAAGGGTGCTTAGGCTTTGGCAAGTAGTTTGAAATGCCAAGTCAAGATGGCAGCAAGCCACTCAGGCAGGCACTGCAGTCTGCAGTGGCATGCTTGATACAGGTTTGAGAGGCTACTTCTGTGGTTGGCGCAATCAGCGCTGCAGGTCCACTAGTAGCATTTCATTTAAATGCACTGGGTATATGGTATACCTCTTTACAAGGAACTTACAGGTAAATTAAATAATGCCTAACAGGTGTAAGTTAATCATGCCAAGTTTTAGGGGAGCAAGCACATGCGCATTAGCACTGATTAGCAGTGGGAAAGTGCTGAGTGTCCTAAAGCCAACAAAAAGAGTGTCAGAAAATAAGAAGGAGGCAAAAAATGTTTGGGGATAAACGTGCATAAAGGGCCATTTCCAACACCGACTATTACACAACGAGTTTCCAGTGTTGTATCATACTCTTGCTTCTATCTGTAGGATGCCTCTTTAATTCAATACCTTGTTGGTCCTTGCTGTTTTTACTGAGTTTCTTTATTCTTCTCCTCCCCTTTCAATCAATCAATCAATCAGGAATTTGTAAAGAGCACTACTCACCCGTGAGGGTCGCAAGGTGCTGAGCAAGGGAGAGGGGATAGAGGGGAGAGGGGAGAAGCGGGGGTGGAGGTGCTGCTACTGCTCGAACAGCCAGGTCTAGAGAAGGTTCCTGAAGGTAAGGAGGTCTTTGGTCTGGCACCGGTGGGGGGAAGAGTGTTCCACGTTTTGGCGGCGAGATGCGAGAATGATCTACCACCAGTTGTAGTTCTGCAGACACGTGGGACGGTTGCAAGGGCGAGGTCGGCGAGGGCGAGGTCCTTTGGGAACTTCATTGCCCAGTAAATATCTCTTTCATATTTGTGATACCTTAGTAATCAGACTTTTATACTGGTAACCACTAATTCCTTCATTCTTTATTCAAGGATTCGGGACCTCTGGCTTTCCATCTTGTAGCCTGGCTTTGCTTTTTGTCTGTACCTGGTATTTGTCTTTTCTCTTTCAGCCTTCCATCGAGCCTTTAGGCTATGTAACCTCATGATGATCCTACTAACGCCAAGGGTTGAAATGTCATTGAAATGTTGTCTTTTGTTCCACCAATGATTTGTTCTCACTTTGTAACTAGAACCCAATTCTCCTGTACAAACACACAAGTTCTGTTTGGGCATTTGCTTCTGTCTCACACTTTTTTACTCACAATCACAACACTGTCAGCACTTTAATGCACTATTTTCTCATGTCGTTTGCTTTGAGGATTGACTTAATAAATACTTTAAAAGCTTATTATATTGCCAGGAGTGTTTAGAATTTAAATACTGATTCTGCTGTAATTTTACCCTAACTGTTCAATAGCGTTTCTTCAAACTTTTTGTCATGTGTATTGTGCGTGACATTGTTAATACAATTACTTCTAATACAAATAGTTTCTTTTGTTTACATTAATTCCTCTAACAACGTATTACCTAGAAGCTCCTGTTTCATTGACTTCAGTTAACTTTTTCTTTAGCACAGTGTGGATAATGGCACTTACCCCACAACTGCAGGATGTCATAGGACTGAAACAGGTAGGAGCAGATCAACACACCCAGCAGACCTGCAGCCGCTGTCACATCTACTTCTCCGTTCTGACCATCATCTGATATCCAGTGACCTGCAGGATAAGCTCTGAAAAGCTGTAAGGGCAACATGCAGCAATACATCTGCAAGGTTGCGGAGCATGAACTCACCAGAGTATCCTGCCTCTGAGTGCAATAGTGAAGGATGTTAAAGTCTTATGTATAGTCATTACTGCAGGGAATAAAGACTCCCTCCTGAACACCCGGGGGCGTTGGACTGTAAATTCAAGCTCAGAATATCCTGCCCATGAGTGAGATGGTGATGGATGTTAAAGCCCTACAGTCATCAGGCGAGACGGCGCTCATTAATAACCATGAGAGACAGAAATAAATGTGGAAAAACTGCTTTATTTAGGTGTAACTTTAATTTATACAAACTTTGGCATCTAGCCATACAGACTATACAAACTCGGCCATACTATTTAATTGTAACAACTATCCATTTACCTCCCCCACCCACTCATACCTCTCCAATCTCTGCTCACTCAAATCTTCACCCATCCAAAATGTTCAGGGCCATATTTATACTCTGGTTGCGCCGAATTTGCGTCGTTTTTTTCGACGCAAATTCGACGCAGAACTAACGCCAACTAACGCCATATTTATACTCTGGCGTTAGACGCTTCGGGCGCCAAAGTGCCCGGAGTGTGCGTAATTTTTTAGCGTGAACCCCTTCCTTGCGTTAATGATATGCAAGGGAGGCGTTCCCGTCTTAAAAAATGACTCCCAGGCCTTTACGTGGTATTTATACTCCCGGGCAAAAGAGACGCCCGGGAGTGGGCGTGGCCAAAAACGGCGCATTTGCGCCGCTTTTTAACGCCTGGGTCAGGGATGGCGTTAAGGGACAAGTGGGCTCAAAATGAGCCCAGAGTGCCCTCCCCTGCCCCCAGGGACCCCCCCTGCCACCCTTGCCCACCCCAGGAGGACACCCAAGGACGGAGGGACCCATCCCATGGACATTAAGGTAAGTTCAGGTAAGTATTTTTTTTTTTTTTTTTGTGGCATAGGGGGGCCTGATTTGTGCCCCCCTACATGCCACTATGCCCAATGACCATGCCCAGGGGACAGAAGTCCCCTGGGCATGGCCATTGGGCAAGGGGGCATGACTCCTATCTTTACAATGATAGGAGTCATGTTGATGGGGGATGGGCGTCGAAAAAAAATGGCGCAAGTCGGGTTACGACGATTTTTTCGACGTAACCTGACTTGCCCCATTTTAAGACGCCCATACGCCATTTTCCCCCTACGCCGGCGCTGTCTGGTGTACGTGGTTTTTTTCCACGCAAACCAGGCAGCGCCGGTCTGCTTGCGCCGGCTAACGCCATTCCATAAATACGGCGCCCGCATGGCGCTTCAGAATGGCGTTAGACGGCGCTAAATTTTTTGACGCTAAACTGCGTTAGCGCAGTTTAGCGTAAAAAAGTATAAATATGGGCCTCAATGTCTTCCAAATGCTTGTCTCCCACAATTCCAGGCCTCGATGTGCTCATGCTTCGGCCCTGCAATGCAACCTATAACAGAGAATACTCATTAAACAAAGTCTTTATCAAGCAAGACACACTCTCATATAATGTTTGTAAAAGTCTGATTTCTCCCTCCCACCTTCTGAATCTCATGAGACCCACACATCTCTGCTACAGATGCCATTCTAATTCTAAAAGAGTGAAGGCAGTAGTCTTTTTCAGTATGCCCAGCCTGCGCAATGTCCTCCGCAGGCACTCCTAAAACCTGGGACTGCAACACTCTTTCCTCAGACACATGATGAAAAAGTGCACCCACCGGAGATTTCCCACCTCTGTATATTCACCAAAAGCACACCGGGCAGACTGCCTTGCAAGGATTGCTCTTAGGCATTAAACACTTCCCCCTGCCTTTTTGATCCGTCTTTGACTTAGGCATCCATACCCTTAGTTCATTCTGTAACACACGGACATTATTACCTTGAATACCCTCATTCTTCTTAGTCCCTATCACCACCCGCACATGGAAGGCCCTAGAAAACAACCACACCATCACCACCAAAAACAGGTTGCTCTCTTGCACCCCATGGCAGACTTGCAATAGCACTCAACCAATTGTTTCAACAACTGTAGTATCACCAGCCATCTCACACTTTCCTGTGGACCTCAGTCCTTAGCCCAACCTTCTAGAAATCTTCTCCCCAACTCACCTGCTGCAGATCATAACCCCAATACAGTTTCTTGAAAAGAGCCACCCCTGCCGGCTTACTCACAATCATCACAGATAACAAATCTTTCTCAATCAAAATCATAATTAATTTCACCACATCTCCTCAAAGCAAGTCCCCTCCTTTCTCTGGTTTCCTCCTCTGAGGACCCGTCTCTCTAAATCCATTCCAGGCCTGACTGTATGTGCACCAATATAGAATCAGAAGTGGAACCCTTGATCAGCTGCATCAACCTTACTCTCGGAAGTTCCACAGGTATCCTGGCATTGGTGTCTTCTCCACATCTGCCCCAACCACAAGCCTACAGAATCTCTGCCAGTGAGAACGAGAAAAAGCATTGACAGTGCTGTTGTCTACCCCTGCAGTGTGCCATGCCCTAAATACCCCATTCAGCCGCAAACATTCAAACACAAAAACTTTCAACAACTTAAAAAATTGCAGATCCACTGCTGATTGTCTATTAACAACCTGTACCACTGACAAATTGTCCACATGAAACAACACTTTCTTTTTGAAAAACGTGTGGCCCCAGACGCAAACGGCGACCACCAAAGGAAAAAAGTCCAGAAATGCAAAGCTGCAGCCTCCATTCTTCCACTACTCAGGCCATTCTTCTGCGCACCAATGACCTTGCAAAAAAATTCCAAAACCTGCAGCGCCAGCTGCATCAGAAAATTATTCGAGGGACCACTCTGCTTCTTCACCCATCTCTTCCATCAAGATGCTGCTCAATTCCTGCAAAAGGGTTTGCCATACCCTACCCTCAAATCTTCTTTCACTCCTGCCTTCAGCCTGATTCTGTGATGTGGAAGCGAAGCTCCTGACAAAGCCAGACCCAGTCTGAGACACAAAGTTCACCCTGCCTTGACTGGTGACTGCTCTGCATTTCTTTTACCTTTGCTTTGTCCTTTGCCAGCATCTCATTCAACAGTCTCAGCAATGTCATTCTCTTGTCCTCAGGCAACCCCACTTCCATTCTCAATGAATCCAGTTGAACCCCAAAAAAAGTCAAGACCTCCTCCAGTCCACAAGTCTTTTAGGGGGCTATAGGAACCCCTATGTCCAACAAATGAAGAAATCTGACCAACAGTTCCTTGCACTCTAACGAATGTGGTGCTTCCACCATGAAAAAGTCATCCAAATAAAGGGTAATGGCTTCTGAACCTGTAACAACTTGAAACAATTGCTGCAACATTGTACTGAATGCTTCAAACAATGAGAAAGAAACAGAACAGCCCATGGGTAACACTTTGTCCAGAAATATACAACCTGCAAATTGAATCCTCAACAACCCAAAGTCATCTAGATGGACTGGAAAAAGCTGGAAAGCTGATTTGATATCACATTTAGGCATCAGACCACCCTTTCCAACCTTCCTTATAAAGGTTTTTGCTGAGTCTAATGAGGCATAGTGCTCCTTGCTTCTTTCTTCAGGAATAAAATCATTGACTGACAGACTGGCCCTCCAGCCACAAAAGATTCAAACTCCTCTGCCTCTTTCTTAGGGATCACCCCAGTGCAAGAAATAATCAAATGTGGCAGCGGCAAATCAGAAAAAGGGCTGGCCATTCTTACTTCACCAACTTCTTTCATTAATTTGAGCCATACTAACTCATCCTGTTCATTGACACGAGGCAAATTCTCTGCCCAGTGACGCTCTTGTGACCTTCATAGCTGTTGCAAGCTACTCACCTGAACTCCAGGTGGTTCTGATGGGGCGGCAGTACTACTCAAATCCAAATGAGCACTGACAGGGCAGCAATGATGGACACACAGCAACCCTAGAAGTTTCCAAATAGAAGGAGGGTTGGGATGAGAGAAAAAGAGAAAAATACCAGGACTTCTGCGTATTCAGATTTTTCTACTCCGGCCACTGCTGGGATACAGGATATCTGGATTCTGGTTCTGAATTCAGGATACTGGCAATCATGATTATTCAGATACAAGGGTCTTGATTCTGAGTTCCCTGTAATGAAACCATACTTTAAAGCAGGAAAAACTAAAAAGATCTTTGGCACTAACTAACATCAAATCAACATACCAATAATTCACACTAAAAACATTCCCAGTGTTATTCAAGAATTATCCAGGAATTATCATGAACTGGAATTATCATGCACAAGGATTTCCACAGAGAAAATAACTTGGTTAATCACAACAAAACTACTTTAAATTCTCAAGAGTTCAAGGTTCATATGCAAATATGCAATGGCAATCAGATTACAGTTCTCAATTGTCTCAAAAGTCTTTAGAACACAAACATCAGATACTGATCGAGAAAACACAGATTGAAAACCAACTATGAAACAAGATCCAGGAAGGTGCTACTATTGCAAGAAATACAACTTTTCTGTAATGTCTTTTCAGTCACAAGAATGATCCAAGTATTATTGCTGGCTTTACATAAGTTTGATTAATCAGCACTGATCAAGATCCCAAAATAAACAGTTATCTTTTTTGGGTTGAGTCATGACTTTTTGCCAGTGCAAGAAAGTGCGAAGGAGGAGATGAATTGCAAGCTGCCCGCCTTTTACAGGTACTGTGGTAACTGCAGAGAAGATAAGTATGTATAGGTAAGTATTGTTTTTTTATACTTTACTCTCCATATATGTATTTAACGATATATATATATATATATATATATATATATATATACATACATATATATATATATACCTTCAAAGTATATAGACGTGGAGTTATAAATCGAAAATCTTCACTATTTATGCTTGCTTACCTTGTTGATATTTTGATTGTCTATATTTTTTCTACGGTATTTTGGTAGCGCAATATTTAAAACCCAATATTCTCAAACACACCCCATAAGAAAGTTATTGTGCAAGAGCTAGAGACAAAGAAAGAGTGTAACTCCAGAGAAAGTATGTAAGGAGAGTAAGAGAGTGGACCAGATAGAGGGAGAGAGGGAAAAAAGAGAGAGAGTTATAGGGAGGAGTGGAGACAGCAAAAAGATGATGAGAGCAAAATAGGGTAATTCAATAATTATTCAGACGCAAGGAGGGAGAGAAAGTGGATCTAAAGAGCAGCGAAATACAGAGGGAGAGAAATACAGAGACAGAGCTAAAGATAGATAGAGAGAAAGGAATTGAGCCAGAGAACAAGAGCGATTAATTACCAAAGGAAATACTAGGTCAGAACTCAGGAAGCGCGTTGCTGCAAGGAGAATCCTGTCACTGTGATGGTATGGATGCAGCTGCGAAGAGAGGACTGCCACTGTAAAGGGAAGGCTGCCGAAGACTGGAGACAGGTAAGCATCGCTTCCAAGTGTAACAAGGCTAAGCCTAAGAAGGATTTAGCATGAAACACCGTCTTTTCTAGCCGGCCAAAACCAGGTGCATGAAAATACATATGCAAAACAGAGAAACTCGTTAGTCATTATTGTCATTGCACATGTTTCTCAACTGCCTTTTTTCAATTAGGAGGATCAATTCAAGAACCAGCAGTTGTCAACAGTTGACATGTGCTTCCTGGATTACCTGGGTGAGGCCCAGGTGTTCAGAAGTTATCTTGATTGCACACATTGGTATAAATTTGTGTTAAACATTGCCATCATCTCAATAACTGAGTTGGCAAGTTACACAAGGTTTGAAAGGCACAACATGATTCAAACTGGTACTGTGTTGAAAAGAAAACAACATCTCTGATGTACTCACGAGGGGGGGAATAAAACATGACCAAGGCATGACTAGCCCAGCTTAAATCCATGCTCAAAGCCTTGCAACAAGTGTCCTCCATCCCCTGTCACCACACAGTAATTCAGGCAATACCCCAATCGCTCAAGCTTAACGGATGTACAAGTCTTTTCCCATGTTGTGTTGGCTACCTCTCCCTCTGCCCCTGTCACTGCTGTTCAGCCACTGACCTCCACTATTGTTATGCCATTTGGGCACCCACTTGTCCTTCCCCTTTTTGAGGGCTGCATTGCAAAACGGGATATCTTGGTCCACATTGGGAACCTTTTTGTCAGAAATGACAATATTTTCTATTTGCACATTCCTTTGTTAAGGGCCCAGAATGTTGCAGCTGAGTTTGCCTGTCCTCTCTCACTTGACCCCAACCCCTTCAGGTTGAGAAGGTCATGAAAGGGCTTGTTTATCACAGGCCACCTGCTAGCTTTATATGTTGTTGGGGCTGGATGAGCTGGCGTCATTGTTTGTAAAAACAGCTTATTATCAAGTTGTCCCCAAACTCCATTGTCTGCTACTCTTACTCTACATTCCTCGTCATACCTAACCCACGCCCAACCCCCAAAGGTAATCTGAGCCTTGCGCACCACGTCCAAGTATTTGAACAATGCCATGCATCGTTCCCGAAACTTTTCACAGTATAAGCTTGCATATATTAAAATGGCAGCCATCCAATTCTCAATCTTAACTGGGACATTGTGGCACTTGGACAACTCATATTCTTCCTCTTTGGACCCCTCCTTGGCCCTCACTCCTCTATGCAGCAATTTGCACATCTCCATGCACTCACCTTTCCAAATTCTTTCTTTGGTGGACATGGTAATATGAGCCCCTACATGTTTTGTAATGCCCATGTACCCATATACGGGAGCTTCTTCTGTTTGACTTCCTTGCTTTCCTTCTTGTCCCCTTCCTCTTTGAGAAGGTCCGTGTCATCCACCTTGGACCCTGCCACTTTGTCTTCACTCCCTTCCATCATGACCTTAGCCACCCCATCCTGGACATACTTTCCATTTACTGACCAGGTCCCTGATTCTGTCCCGCTTCCCCCTGTGCCCACTCCTATTGATTGATATCCAGCCTTCTGACCCAACACATCTGTCCTACTTGTCTTCAATGTCATGACTCAGGGCGTAGCCTGCTGGCCTGCTGATGGTCCCCTCTCTGTTTGAACAGCAGACTCCTTTGTCCTTCCTTTCTTTTTTGTGGCCTGTAAAACACTAAGTCAATCAATCAGTATGTGTAAACCACAGCTACTCACCCGTGAAGGTCTCAAGGTGCTGGGGTGAGGGAAAGGTCCTCATCCGAAGAGTCACGTCTTGAGGCTCTTCCTGAAGATGGTGGGCGATGGGCTTTGTCTGAGTTGCAGGGGGAGGTTGTTCCTGCTCTTCACTGCAGTGCAGGTGAAGGATCGTCCTCCGTTAGTGGTTTTGCAGATGCGAGGAATGGTAGCCAGGGCCATCTGGGTGGAGCGGAGGGTTCTGGCAGGGGTTTAGAAGGAGACGCAGTGGTTCAGGTTGGATGATCCTGCGTTGTGTATGGCCTTGTACGTGTGGGTGACAAGCTTGAAGGTGATTCGCCTCTTGACCAGTAGCCAGTGGAGGGTCTTCAGGTGTTGGGAGATATGTTCTCGGCTAGGGAGGTCCAGAATGAGCCTGGCGGCGGCATTGGAGTTTTTTTATGTTCCTGGTTGAGGTGCTTGCATACAGGGCGTTGCCATAGTCGAGCTTGGTAGTGGCTAAGGCATGGGTGACTGTCCTGCGGCAGTCTACTGGGATCCATCTGAAGATCTCAAGAAGATTGTGGAGTGTGCGCCAGCAGGAGGAGGTGACAGAGTTTACCTGGCGGGTCATGGATAGGGTCGATGAGGATTCATAAGTTGCGGGCGTGCTCAGTCAGTGCATGGGGGCGCTGAGGGATGTGGGCCACCAGGAGACATCCCAAGCTGAGGTAGCGTTTCCGAAGATGATGAGCTCAGTCTTGTCAGAGTTGAGCTTGAGGCTGCTTTCTCTCATCCAGGTGGCGACGGCTTTCATTCCTGAGTGGAAGTTCCTTTTGGTCCTGTCCGTGTCTTCAGTGAGGGACATGATGAGTTGTGTGTCATCGGCGTATGACACGATGTTCATACCGTGGCTTTTGACGATGGCGGCGCAAGGGGCCATGTATACGCTGAACAGTGTGGGACTCAGTGAGGATCCTTGGGGGACTCCACAGTTGACCCTTATGGGTCTTGAAGTGTAGGGCGAGAGTCTGAGCCTCTGTGTCCTCCCGGAGAGGAAGGAGAGGAAGGAGTGGATCCATACCAAGGCTCTTCAGCAGATTCCTATGTCATGGAGTCTGATGCGCAGAATGCTGTGGGAGACCGTGTTGAATGCTGCTGAGAGGTCAAGGATTATGAGTGCTGCTGTGTGACCGTGGTCTAGAGTAATCTGATGTCGTCAGTGGCTGCCAGGAGGGCTGTCTCTGTGCTGTGGTTCCTGCGGAAGTCAGACTGGGAGCTGTCCAGGGAGTTTTGGCCTCGATGAAATTCTGTAGTTGTACGTTGATTGCTTTCTCCAGTATTTTGGCATGGTAGGGTAGCAGCGAGATGGGCCGGAAATTCTTTAGCTCTGATGGGTTGGCCAAAGGTTTCTTCAGGAGAGGGCGTATTTTGGTGTGTTTCCAGTCCTCGGGGAAGGTGCACATGTTGACGGAGCACTTGATTGTTTTCCGGAGCTCGGGGCGACGGATGCGCTGGCTCTGATGTATATGTGGCGCAGGCAGGGGCCCGAGGGGGCTCAGGAGTGGGTGCTGTTGATGATGTTGACTGTTTCCTCTGTGGTGAGCATGGACCAGCTGTGGATGGTATGGATGGGTTCTGGGGGCGGGAGAGGTCACTGGTTCCGGTGCCAGGGTTTTTTACGAGGAAGCTGTTGTAGATGTCCTGGATCTTGTGGTGGAAAAAGGAGGCGAGTTTGTTGCAGTGGTCCTGTGACAGGGGGATGCTGGTGCCTTTGGAGAGGGAATCTGTGACCTCGTTGATGACTGAGAAGAGTTCCTTAGGGTTGTGTGGGAGGAGTTGATGCAGCTCTGAAAGAGGCGAGGTCTTTGCTGGTTTGGCTGTTCCTCCATTTTTTTCTCTAAATGCCTGCAGGTACGCTTTGATTCTTGGAGTTTGTCGGTGAACCAGCTGGTAAAACACTAACCTCAGCACCACCACCAGCCCCCAGACACCCATGACTTGAAACATTGGGCACCAACCACCATGCTGCTTTGTCTTCAGCAGCCTCCTGCAACTCTTCCTCTTCTAAATTCTCATCCTAGTAGTTCAACATTTCATCCATTCCATAATCCAGGTAATCACACACACACACAAACACACACACACCTGCACTAGTGCCTGGCAACTACCCATCACTAACACCACCAAATTGCTCTCCATATAAGCTGTTGCAGAGCTCTGTGTGGTGCTAGGAGGCCACAGTGAATCTTCCCCCCAAACCAACAGTTTTGTCCCTTGCTGTCCCAGAACCAGCCGCGTAGGTGCATGTTCTGAGTTTTGTGCAGGGTCATTGTGCCGTACTGAGCTCTTCCTGCTGTGCCTTGGCCATGAATCCACCAATGTCTCCTACCTGTCTCAGCTGGTTAGACCCACCTACTACTCTTCCTACTCTGCCAGTCACCACCACCTCTTCATCAGGTACCCACTGTCCCCTTTTTGCCCCCACCACTGTTTGGACCCACCTGGCCAGGGTCCACCTGTGTGGCTGCTCCAATAGGACCTCACTAGTGCATCATATCGGCTCGCCGAGTGCCCCTCACCCACCATCTACCCCTCCAAATCCATGCCCCCCAGGTCTGGCCCTGCTCTCACTGTTATCCATCTGACCCCCTCCAAGCCAAGAGCCCAAGGCTCCGACACCCCAGATGCTCCTGCCAATGCCAGTAGCTCGCTGCCACATGCATGGAAGCCCCATCAGTCTAACTTGCACTCCTGGAGCTCTCCACAGCTGTGCCTACACCTGAGGGAGTGCCCCACAAAGAATCTCCTCCTGACCCCCTTTCACCATCTCCAATCGTACTTGGCATAGAAAAATCTATAGCTGCCCGTGTGGCTGCACCTGTTTCAAAACTGCTGCAATAACTTCAGGCCTGCCCACCTCTTGCTGACAAATCCAGAGGCAGGCCTGAGTCTGTGCATGCCCAACACCCCGTCAACGGGTAAGGCTGCTGATGCTCCATGTGCAGACACAGGCGGCCCCACAAGCACCACAGAGCCGCTGTGGCATACCTTTTCCTTGGCACCTAACTTCTTTAGCCTGGTCACCACCCGATGGGGCCTATTTCACGTGAGTTTAAGATGGCTGCCGTATTTTCATGTCTTTCCCTGCACTTTTTCTGTCTTTTATGTTTATAATGAAAGTAGTGATTTCCTGTCTTAGGCAGACTCACTATACACGTTGGGTAGGTAATCAAGGCCACTGTGCGGCCAAAACATGTTTGTTGTTTGCCATAATTTTGCCATTAAAGCAATTTTTCATGACAGCACAACCCCGAATCAGTGTTTTATTGAGGATTATTAGTACTCAAGTTTGATATATATATATAACTTAGTGGTGGTAGCCACTAGGTAGTTATAGTTAAGACCTAATTTCTACAGAAATTGTTTGTTTTGCTAATAACTTTGGCGGCGTTTGTTGAATCTTTCCAAACGTTTCCAAAAAACAACAGTGGTCACTTCATCTGCTGTCTGGAAAGTTTTGGGGTGATCCGTCAAGCGGGGGCTGAGGAAAAGGGGGGGGTCCCAAAACGTGTTTTCCCCATTCATTTTTTCATAGGGATTTTGAACAGGGATAGTGCTGAAATCACTGGACAGAATTACACCAAATTTGGCAGAAAGGTAGCCCTTGGCCCAGAAAGAGATCTGTTTGTTATTTGGTGTAAATCCATTCAGTAGTTTTCTAGTTATTAAATTAAAACCAAATTTATATATATATATAGGGACGCGGATCCTCTGCGGATTCAGAGGAAATGCGAGGCCCTAATTGGCTGGCCGCAACCTGACAGAAAAACTACGGCCGCCATTTTGTTTCTCGCATCGCATGTGGGGGTGGGGAAAAAAACATGTAAGGGGTCAGGATACAGGTGTCCTGACCCCATGGGACACTTGGAAGTGTCCCTTCAAGAGTCCTCATGGGCAAAATATTGTCCTTTTTCTCTAGGCGATCCACAGATTCTCGGATCCTTCTTGGATCCTGTGGAAAAGCAAGGCCCTGATTGGTGTGCCGCAACCTGACACAAATATTAACATATGCATTAAAAAAAATAGAAATTCACTGAAAAAACAAAGGTTACAGGGACGTTATAGTTAGGTTGGCATTTTACCCATGCAAAACCCTAGAAATTCAGCAGTTATAGTTATACGTATCTGAAGAAATTATAACTCATGCCGGAAAGTAACTTTAGGCCACGAGTTATAGTTTCTTAACATAAGTATAACTATACTGCTGAATTTCTAGGGTTTTGTATCGGTAAAACGTCAACCTAACAATAATGTTTCTGTAACTTTTGTTTTTTTCAGTATATATATATATATACATATATATATATATATATACTTCCCTTCACAATATTGTTTACATCAATACTTTTGTCCTCTATATTCTGACATACACCTCGGATACAGATTTATGAGATTATAAGACCATCACCCATAGTTTTTGATGCAAAGCCCCTGATACTTTCTCTGAACTTTTCCAACTGCGCACTGTATTACACAGCAAACAAAGAACCTTGAAAATGTTTTAAACTATGTCTAAGAATACTGTTTGGTATTTGAAGGATACCCAACGAGTACAGAACATATGCTAGGCATCACACACACTTTTGAACTTTGGTGCAAGGGTGTGTGCATAACGCAAGGTAACGTATAGTGCACCAGCGCAAAGGGAGAGAGCTACGATGTCGTATCGTAGTAGAGATAGGGCTTTCTTGCTCTTTCCCTTTCATGCAAACCTGAGCGTTGTGTAACTTCTTAGCAAATTTGCAACCAAGAGTTGATCATGAAGTCTTGTGGCCTAACAGATCAACAAGTCCCTCCCCACAACTAAAGGGGAAGGGGTCTACATTTTTGTTTAATTAAACTCTCCTTTCTGATTTCGTAGATGTCTATAGTCATCTTTCACATCGTTCTGGGAAATATGGAGTTTATGCATTTCTCATTCCAGCAATCTGTGCACGTGTTAAGCCCATGATTTGTGAAGTCATCAAGAAGAAAATCGCATTGCTGTCAGCAAACACCAAGTTACATTGAATTTCATATCACCACGTTGTGTCACTTAATACGGTGGAAGGAAAGAAACATTCTGAAACCCCTACTGAAGTCTAAGACATGTTTACTGCAAAAATATAGTAAACAGCAAAAATACTTTGTGTGAATTAAAATTTTAATGGACCACTCTTCGCTGTCTGTGCCAACGTTCCAATCCTGAAATCACTTTATTTTTTACTTTCTTTTATACACTTTATATAATATAGCAAGCGCAGGATTGGACACGCGGAGGAGTGGACACGTGGCCTAATACGAAACTCAATATCAGCAGGTCCCTGGCTCTTCTCATGGGCACGATGTAAGAAGACGTCACGATAGAGATACAGTGGAGTACAGTAAAAAGCTGACTTCACTAATACTGTGGTTTTTCGCTTGTCTATGTAAAGTTCAAAACAATGCTAAGCTTACAACAAGCTATCAGCCTAAATGTGCAGTGCACAAGGTAAGGCTTTCATAGGTCTTTAAGCAGGTATAAAAACAATATCCCGTTTCCTTCTTTTTCATAGTGTGATGGAAATTTACAATCAGTTGCATTTAATCTAATCATTTCAGCGTGAAATTCACTATCTTTACATTTGTCTTTTTCTGTGTAACTATTAGTGTCATCAGCAAAATCAAGTGGATAAGCAAGGGCAATGCCTTTATTTTTGCAAAAGGGGTGAATAATGAATAAGCTTAGTTGAACTGGGGGGTGCCTCCCTACACCCCCTGGGAAACAACTCCTCTGAGCCCATTCTAATGGCCGAAACAGATCTCCTACCATGGTGACTGCCCTCACAGTGACTATAATAAGACAGAATTAGCTCGGAGGTGACGCCTGCCCCAGAATTCTGCTCAGCTGGAGCCCAGGGATGAGTGCGGACTAAGGGCGTTCAGTGCACAAAGACGACCGCAACAGAGAGACTAAGGTGTGAGAGAGAGAAGCTGTGGGCCGTGGGCTGACAGACCCCGACAGAGCCCACTCCAGAGGGCAGCATGGCCAAGTTGCTGCAACAGAATTGGAGTGCGCAAGCATCTCAGCACCTGACCGCATGACTGTGGCACCCAGGCACCAAAATAAAGGTGAATCCTACCTGTGTCCTCACCTTTATTTCCATAGTGGCCCCTTCCTTGTCCCATGCCTATGCAACTGTGTCTGGGAACAGAGGAGAGCCCCACCCCAGGCCCCCAATGAATAAAAGATTGTCAGGCAGGATTCAGGGGGAGTCACAGCTGATGGGGAGACAAAGGCTGTGGTGGGAAACCCCCCTCGTTCAGAGCACTTCCTCTGTCGGGGGGCCCTATAACAGCCCAAAGGCAGCATCAGAGTGAAGGACATAATTGGTAAAAGTAGGAGGGACGCCCCACGGGTTGGCTTGGTTGCACCCTTACTCCCCTACCCCACCTGGTCCCTCCAGCTGCAGCAGACAATTGCATTAAAGCATGGTTTGGGCTCGAGAGGTCCCCAAATCCCTCTGTGAAGGAGAGATCCTGACACCATCCTCTGCATCTGCTCAATGAACAATTATGAGACCTAAAGGCCCCAAATCTGATCCTCCCACTAGGCCCCAGGAATTGACCGGTGGCTGAGATAAGTCTACTCTTGCTTCCACAGTGGAGAGCACCTTTCTGGACCACACAACCAGGTCTGACACATCGTTACAAGCAGTGCAAGATTTGCAGGTGGCCCTGGAACCAAACTAGATGCCCTGGCAATAGATGTCGGGCTGCTTCGAGCAGACCATAAAAAACTGAAGGACCAAGTAGACCCACCTCAAGCGACCATAACAACACTCTGTCCCACAGTGAAAGGAATGAGCTCCGCAATCCATATCCATTAATTTCAAGAAGAGGTTCAGTTCCTGCTGTGGAAGGCGGATGATGCCGAAGGGCATTCTTGCCTCAACAACATAAGGATTGTGCGCCTCCCAAAGGAAACAGAGGGCCTAAGCATGGACCTATTTCTAGAGGATTGGCTGGTCGCTACTGTACTGGAGACCAAATCTGTTATCTTATTCTCAGTCAAAAGGGCAGATGGTAGCTGGCAGATCGCGGTCACTGGGCTCTCAACCTCAGCCTGTGGTGGCCCAATTGTTTAATTACAGAGATCACATTCTACAGGCTGCAAGAGCTAGGGGCCCCTGGACAATTGATAACAGCTGGGTCAGCAGTTCCTCTGACTATACTGCAAAGGTGCAAAAACAGCCCAGATCCTTTCTGGAAATCAAATCCACATCAGAAAACTAGAGCTCTGAAATGCTTTAATATAATGCTAGCAAAGGTGAAAGACAGAGGAGGTAACTACGAAATTCTTGACATCACTATAAGAAGCCTGGGAATGATTGGAAACAAGGGGAATGACCAAACCTCCTATAACCCAGCGGACAGACGATGATTGGATGGTGCAGCACCACAGATATCGGAGGAACAGTAAATGCAAAGTCGCCTCACATGAGAACAAGTGGCCAGGGAAAGAGCAACAGTGGTAGCAGATGTGAAACTTCATGCTGGCTCCACAGGGGGTTCTGTATCTCCAGCATTTGACCTGGAGCAGCGGGCTTGGAGGACGATTTGCTGGTTGACATAACGTCAGAACTGAAGGAGGGTCCAGATGTGACCCCAATGACTGCTGACACCATCATATGAGAGCAACTGCTGTAACAGGTTTGGGGGAGATGGAGGTCACGAATCACAATACGTCTCAGTGGAGGCCAAAACACACATAGGGGGTCATTACAACATTGGCGGTAAAAGCCGTTTACCGCCGAGCAGAAGACCGCCAATACACTGCGGCGGCGGCGGGAGACCGCCACAGCTATTATGACACACATCACGGATTCCGCCGAAATTCAGACACCCACACAAGTCCGCCACACCAAAGGTCAGCGATAAATATGCAGAAACAAATCCTCCACCTCCACGCCAACAGAAACACGCCCATGCTATTACGACCCACGAATCCACGCGGCGGTCTTTCAAACGCGGTATTCCATTGGTGGTACACACCGCCGCGCTCAAAATACACACACACCTCCAAAACACCGCCACATTGGACACTTCCAAATACACACACCTGATACACATACAAACAACACTCCCACACCCCCAACACAATATAAAACACACACCCACATCACCCACAAACTCCTACGACCAAAAATTAGAGACGAAGGTGACAGACAGAGAGCACAGCAATAGACAACCCCACCACACAGAGGCACACAACACCATCACCCACACAACATCCATGCACAAAACACCCTACACCACTACACATCACCACACTCATCACCACATACACCACCCCACACATCACCTACACCACCCCATGGCACACCAAAGACACCCCATGTTTTCGGAGGAGGAGCTCAGGGTTATGGTGGAGGAAATCGTACGGGTAGAGCCACAGCTATTTGGATCACAGGTGCAGCACACATCTATAGCTAGGAAGATGGAGCTATGGCGAAGAATCGTGGACAGGGTCAACGCTGTGGGACAGCACCCAAGAAATCGGGAGGACATCAGGAAGAGGTGGAACGATCTACGGGGGAAGGTGCGTTCCGTGGTCTCCAGGCACAACATTGCGGTACAGCGGACTGGCGGCGGACCCCCACCTCCTCCCCCACAACTAACAACATTGGAGGAGCAGGTCTTGATCATTATGCATCCTGAGGGCCTCGGAGGAGTCGGTGGAGGAATGGACACTGGTAAGTCAAATCTTAACTATCATATCCCCCACCCTACCTGCATGCTATCACACACCCCCACCCTCACCCCCTCCCCTATCACGCGAACTCCTCACTATTGTACTAATAACACAAACCACACATCCCAACACCAAGCCCTGCATGACACAACAAAGCATAGACACCCATCACTAAAGCATGCCCACTGCACATACCCATAACACCCCCTAACCATCATCACACAAGTCCCCACACAGGAATGCTAGCACTGGGGTACACGCTCACCCACCCATTGCACACCATGACACACACAGATGCAATAATCATGCTTTTATACCCCTGCAGGACCACTACCTAACATCACCAGACAGGAGGGTCCAGACATCTCTACCCAACCCACAGAAGAGGCCCACAGTGATGACAGCAGCTCTGGCCAACTGGATCCAGATGACCAGCCCGGACCATCGTGGGCCTCGGGACAGTTGGTTCCCCTCGCACAGGCACAGCCCAACACTGACCTTCCACCCTCTGGTAACACCAGCACAGCACCCACCCAGTGGGCCCATACCTCCGTCCCCAGGACACGTCAATCAGCTGTGTGTCCACCACTACAGGGAGCCCAGGATAACCCACCACCCCAACAACAACAGGGACTTGGGGGCAGTGGTAGTGGGCACACGGTCCAGGGGACGGAGGCCCAGGAATACAGGGGAACTGGGAGTGCTGCTGTGCGACAGGGGGCGGACAGGCCAAGGGAACCCACTCTCCACGAGGCCCTCTCCTCCATCATGGGAGCATACCACCACTCCCAGGAGACGATGGCTACGGTCCTGGCCAAGTTTCAGGAGACCCAGCGCCTGCAGGAGGAACAGTATTTGGGCTTCAGGGAGGAGCTCAGAACCATCAGCTCCGCCCTGGGCACCATCGTAGGGGTGCTGAAGGACATACAGAACACCATGAGGGACACCGTGGCACTCCAAGGGGCCCCTGACACTAGCATGGACGATGAACTGCCCACCACCTCCGCCGGCGCTAGTGGACAGGATGCCCCGCCACAGGACCACCACACCAGCACCCCACCCCCTGCAGACGGACAACCACCCCGCAAGCAGTCCCTGAGATCCAGGAACAGGACAGAGCACGATGGCAAGACCCCCGCCAAGAAATTAGACCACCCTGATTGTCATCCCACTGTCCCACTTTGTTACCCTGTCCATATTCGAACTGCCCCACCTCCACTTCCTATGCCCTTATGGGCAGTGCACTCGTGAGACGAATAGACTGGACTATGCCATGGACATTCCTCCACCATCACCCATCACCATTTTGCCAGACCCTCCAATAATTAGCACGTCAATAAACACCCTTGCACCACAAAACAATCTGGAGTCAGTCTGTTATTTTTAAAATTTGTATTATCTATGACAATGACAAAATCCTTTCGAAGATTGTAATGTAAACATACCTATGTCACACATCACAAGTCCATGAACGATACAAGCAGATGACACACGTTGGTAACCACACCTGTGAAACCGTAATGGAAATGTACAACTCAGTTACCAAATACTGCTTCAAATTGACAGACAGGATAGAGGTAGAAGTGTGAAAGTAAATGTACTAGTAAAGAAATTGTTCTCACCTGTGTGTCACTGGAAATATTGCTGTATGACTGACTCCCTGTTGTCACTGTCTTCTTCCTCAGCTTCCTCCTCATCACTGTCCACAGGCTCCACAGCTGCCACAACACTGTCATCTGGACCATCCTCCTGCAGAAAAGGCACCTGGTGTCGCAAAGCAAGATTGTGAAGCATAGAGCAGGCGATGATGATCTGGCACACCTTCCTTGGTGAGTAGAATAGGGAACCACCTGTCATATGCAGGCACCTGAACCTGGTCTTTAGGAGGTCGAAAGTGCGTTCGATCACCCTCCTAGTCCGCCCATGGGCCTCATTGTAGCGTTCCTCTGCCCTGGTCCTGGGATTCCTCACTGGGGTCAGTAGCCATGACAGGTTGGGGTAACCAGAGTCCCCTAATAGCCACACCCGGTGCCTCTGGAGTTCACCCATCACATAATGGATGCTGCTATTCCGCAGGATGTAGGCGTCATGCACTGAGCCAGGGAACATAGCATTTACCTGGGAGATGTACTGGTCTGCCAAACATACCATCTGTACATTCATCGAATGATAACTCTTCCGGTTCCTGTACACCTGTTCACTCCTGCGGGGTGGGACCAGAGCTACAAGGGTCCAATCAATGGCACCTATGATGTTAGGGATATGTCCCAGGGCATAGAAGTCACCTTTAACTGTAGCCAAATCCTCCACCTGAGGGAAAACGATGTAGCTCCTCATGTGTTTCAGCAGGGCAGACAACACTCTGGACAACACGTTGGAAAACATAGGCTGAGACATCCCTGATGCCATGGCCACTGTTGTTTGAAATGACCCACTTGCTAGGAAATGGAGCACTGATAGCACCTGCACTTGAGGGGGGATTCCTGTGGGATGGCGGATTGGTGACATAAGGTCTGGCTCCAACTGGGTACACAGTTCCTGGATTGTGGCACGGTCAAACCTGTAGGTGATGATTAAATGTTGCTCCTCCATTGTCAACAGGTCCACCAGCGGTCGGTACACCGGAGGATTCCGCCATCTCCTCACATGTCCCAGCTGACGGTGCCTAGGACAGACAACAGCGACCACAGAGTCAACCAATTCAGAGGTATGTACCCACAGCTACACAGAACACGACACAAAATATAAAAAGCTTTCTGTATGTGTGTTGACTCCAGGACTAGGTATGTGTGACGCAGTTGAAAATGAAGCTATGTGGGCCCCTGAAATGTCGGATGCCTGACCTCTGAAGTGGGACAATGGGATGTGAGGTAACTGCGCTGGCGTTCTACACCGTCGCGGTAGGCGGTCGTAGACCGCGGCGCAATGCTGCATCGGTTAACATAGGACCCTATGGGTCCCAGGAGCCAATGACGAAGTGCGCCGGCGGTGATGATACGCACCGCCGCAGACGTCACCGCCGCGGACGTAACCGCCATTTTCTATCTGTTCAATCACTCGATACCTGATCTTCGACAGGAGAGGACCTACACAGCAAGTGCTGCTGTGACCTCGGTCCGGAAGAGACAATGGCACATGCGTCTGGGGAAAGGGCCCCTGCCTTCACTGCACAGGAGTTGGAGAAGCTTGTGGACGGGGTCCTCCCCCAGTACACGGTACTCTACGGTCCTCCAGACCAACAGGTGTGTACATAGGGTGCAAGTTGTATGGGCTATGCCTGGGTGGAGAGGGCTGGATGTAAGTAGGAAGGGGGCAGAGTTCTGCGAGCATGAAGGAGTGTGAATGTATGTGCCACATGGCAAGGGCAGGGATGTGGGCCACTCACTTCGACGGTGCAGTTGGTAATGACTTCTCTTCTTCCCCTGTACATGTCATGTAGGTCAGCGCCCAACAGAAGAAGGATATTTGGCGTGCCATCGCCAAGGACGTCCAAACCCTGGGGGTCCACCAGAGACAGAGCACCCACTGCCGTAAAAGGTGGGAGGACATTCGCCGCTGGAGCAAGAAGACGGCGGAGGCTCAGCTGGGGATGGCCTCCCAACGTGGGAGGGGTGCCCATCGCACCATGACCCCCCTGATGTTCCGGATCCTGGCGGTGGCCTACCCTGAGTTGGATGGGCGCATGAGGGCATCACAGCAGACACAAGGGGGTGAGTACACTCACATTCTCATGACTTTGCGCGCAGTGGAGGGGTCTTGGTGGGGGAGGAGGGCTGTGGGTTTCCCTAGGCCAGGGCGAGTTCCGTAGGCGAGGCCCCTCCGTAATGCAGGCCATGTGGCACCCCAGCCCACCTCTGTAGAGTGCCAAGTACAGGTATACATGCCCCTGTGTGCAGATGTCTATCATAGCCATGTAGGCCATATCCCAGGAACTGCATCTGTAGAGCCCAAGAGCGCGGCGTAGTACAGGGGGCTGCTGTGTCTGTATTGTCCGCCAATGGTAGCGGTAAGCCATGCACTCAACCTGTCTTTCTTCTGTTTGCCCCCCCCCTTTTTGTGCTCTCCCTGTTCTCTTGTCCATCAGCATCATCAGGTGGAGGTACAGGGGCACCGGAGCACGAGGGGGCTGCATCCCACATGGCCATGGAGGGCCACACCATGGACTCTGAATACATCAGTGGGATGGAGGGCGAGGGGAGCTTCACGGCGGTCACCGGATCAGCAACCAGCGACACAGACTCGTCCTCCAATGGGAGCTCTCTTGTGGTGGCAGCAAAATCTGTGCCCCCCACTTCTACAGGTACAGCCGCCACCCCCCCCTACCAGCACCGCCCTCCCAGCAGCCCCTCAGCCTTCATCCCGTGCCCGCTCACCCAGGAGGGTGGGCATCACCTTCACCCCAGGCACCTCAGCTCCTGCCCCTGTCACCCCTGCTGCCTTCAGTGAGGAGGCCATTGATCTCCTCAGGTCCCTCACTGTTGGGCAGTCTACCATTGTGAATGCCATCCAGGGTGTAGAAAGGGAGGTGCAACACATTAATGCATTCCTGGAGGGCATTCATTCTGGTCAGGCTGCCCATCATCAAACCCTGCAATCTCTGGCCTCAGCACTGATGGCAGCCATTGTCCCTGTGTCTAGCCTCCCCCCTCCAATTTCCTCTACCCAGACCCAATCCCCTGTACCTCAGCCTATCCCAAGCACACCATCAGACCAGCCTGCAAACACGTCAACACATAAGGGCAGCTCAGGCAAACATAGGCACCACACATCCCACAGGCACTCACACAAGCATCACCCACATACAGACACAGCAACATTCACTGCCTCCACTGTGTCCCCCTCCTCGTCATCTCCCTCCTCCCTCCCAGTCTCATCTGCACTCTCACCTGCATGCACTACCACTACAGCCACTAGGACTCGCACCAGAACACCCAGCACCACACCCCGCTCACCTGCACTCACCACCCCCACTACCATTTACACGTCCCCTGTGTCCTCTCCCAGTGTGTCTGTGACGCCCCCTCCCAAAGTACACACACATGGGCACACACACACCCAACATCCATCCACCTCACGACAGCCTCCAGAACATGCACCTGCACCCAAAGCATCAAAAGTTACACCTCCTACAACCACGTCCTCTTCCTCCACTCCCAGACCCCCTCCAGCTACCCGTCCCAGTGTTCGTCAGAAACATTTCCTGAGCAACCTTGACCTCTGTCCCACCACCCCCCCACATCTGATTCATAGGTCCCGTAGTAGCACCTCAGCCAAAAAAAAGTCAGGTACCAGTGGTGCCTGTTAGAGGTATGTGGAGTGGACCGGGCACCAGGGCAGCCAGTGTGACACGGAGCCAAAGCACTGCCAGTTCACCCCCTGTGAGGCACCAGAAGTTGGACAGTGCCCGACGGGAGAGGGTGAAAACTCCTGCTGGCAAAGCCGCTCACAAGGGTCCCGGGGGGAGTGTTGAGTCAGCTGTGACTCCTCCCAAGCTGGGGAAGGGGCAGAAGTCGCCAAAGTCTGGGAAGAGCAGCACGGCGGAGAAGGCCGCCATCCTCCCTGCTGCCCAGGACGCCACCGCCAGCCCCATCGTCACTGGTCCGGAGACCAACGCTAGAGTCAGTGCCCAGGAGGGCAGCACAGTCGTCACTGGTCCGGAGACCACCGCCAGAGTCAGTGCCCAGGAGGGCAGCACAATCGTCACTGGTCCGGAGACCACCGCCAGAGTCAGTGCTGAGGAGGGCTGCACAATCGTCACTGTTCCGAAGACCACCGACAGAGTCAGTGCCCAGGAGGGCAGCACAATCGTCACTGGTCCGGAGACCACTGCCAGAGTCAGTGCCCAGGAGGGCTGCACAATCGTCACTGGTCCGGAGACCACTGCCAGAGTCAGTGCCCAGGAGGGCCCCGGCAGCCACAGCCCCGCTGGGCAATGAGGGACAGCCATGGCACACACCGCTGCACAAGTCAGAGACAGCAAAGTCAACCACCTCTGAACAGGCCAAGCACCGCTGAAAAGGGCAAAGACCGCCATGGCAAGCACCGCTGAACAGGGCAAAGGCCGCCATGGCAAGCACCGCTGAACAGGCCAAGCACCGCTGAACAGGGCAAAGACCGCCATGGCAAGCACCGCTGAACAGGGCAAAGACCGCCATGGCAAGCACTGCTGAACAGGGCAAGCACTGCTGAACAGGGCAAAGACCGCCAACTCAAGCATCGTTAGCCCATGTGCGGCAGGGGCAGTGAAGGAACTGGGACCGCCACGGGGAGCGTGATGCACTGTGGGCACCAGTCCCCCTCCAGAACCAGTGGAGAACAGCATTGTCTCCGTCTGTCCTTAACAGGATGAAGCACTCTGGGCACCAGTCCCCCTACAGAACCAGTGGAGAACAGCATCCACTCCATCTGTCCTTAACAGGATGAAGCACTCTGGGCACTAGTCCCCCTCCAAAACCAATGGAGACTGTTGTCCACTTGAGAGTCTGTGGCTTTGCACTACCCAGGATGGTACAGTGGGCAACCCACCCACTGCAAAGATTTGTGAGACTGTGGCTCTGCACTCCCCAGGATGGTACAGTGGGCAACCCACCCACTGCAAAGACTTGTGAGACTGTGGCTTTGCACTCCCCAGGATGGTACAGTGGGCAACCCACCCACTGCAAAGACTTGTGAGACTGTGGCTTTGCACTCCCCAGGATGGTACAGTGGGCAAACCACCCACTGCAAAGACTTGTGAGACTGTGGCTTTGCACTCCCCAGGATGGTACAGTGGGCAACCCACCCACTACAAAGACTTGTGAGACTGTGGCTTTGCACTCCCTAGGATACATCAATGGGCATGGAGCCCCGTCGTGGATCTAGCGTGGTGCTGTCATCCGGCTGAGGTGCCCCCCTTTCCCTTCCCCCTGAGGTGCCTGTTGTATTTCTATCTGATGCCCCTGCAGTGTTCTCTCTGTTTCTGGACAGGTATCTGTGTGGGCCTCGCCCATGCATTTTGGGCCCAGTGGTCCACGGACATTGAAATGTGCATACCTGCACTACTAATCGTGATGTATATATATTTGGAATGTGTATATATTTATGTATATATGAGCTTACTGTATTTTGATACATTACAATGGTTGTACTGAATTTCCTTTTGTCTTAGCATTCTTCCGGGGGGGTTGGGGGTTGTTCCTGTGATGTTTGGTAATGCATTGGTGTGTGTGTTGTAGTGTGCGAGGGTCGGGTAGGGGTGGGGGTGTTGCGTGTGTGTGTCCCTGACTTTTGCCTCCCCTATGTCGTAGGTGCAGTACTCACCGTTGTCTTCGGCGCCGCCGTTGCTGATGTTCGCAGAGGAGCAGGAACACAATTGCAGGGAGTATTTGGAGTTACGGCTCCATGGTGTCCTCCTTCCTCGTGGAGTGTGTTCAGGTGAGCGTTTTCCCATTGCAAAAGCTGTTTCCGCCGTGTTTTTATCCACGGTGAATCCGCCCCAGAAAAGGTGGTGGATTGGCCTGTTGTAATACTGTGGGCGGTACTTTGTCTCCCGCCTGTCTGTTGGCGGTGACCGCCGTGCTGCTTGTCTGTACCGCTGTGGCGGTCGTAGTGTTAAAGTGGCTGTCTATATTGGCGGTTTCCGCCACGGTCATAATTCCCTTTTTTTGTCTGCCGGCCTGTTTGCGGTATTACCGCCGCTTTAACACAGTCCGCCAGGGTTGTAATGACCACCCATGTGACTAGGATGTGATGTAGAGGCGTCGACATCCCTTTGGTGTCTAAGCATACCTGGGTTTATTGCACCTGCTCAGGGGGGACTCTGCATGCCCGGGCCTGATCCGACCCCTGACCCTGCTGAAGACCATGTGACTATGTTGTGATATAGAGGAGTACGCCCCTTTTGGTGTAGGGAATACATATAAGGAGCTCCTTGCGCAAAGGCTGCAAGACCTCTGAGCTCCTCCTGGAAGCACTATTATGAAGCTGTATAAATACATTGCCAAAAAGATGCCCGATACAAATAGCATGAACACCATTGATAAATATTACTGCAGCGTGACTCCTGCACTGATGGCCCAGATTTTCCCGCAGAACGGTTCTAAAGACATAGGTCATGACGTCATAGGTTTTATTGAGGAGTTGTGCCGTAAGTTTGCAGATCTTAGCCTCAATTAATTGCCGCAGTTGATTTCCCGTATTAAGGGATCCAACAACAGTGTGGCCTCCACTAACAAAGCATCGGCTCAAAGCAGTTTTGCCAAGTTCGACAACGCTGAAGGATCTATAACAGCTCGCAACTTACAGTGTGAGAAGAGATGGGGTCTCCAGCCCGACGCTGATGGCGTCATTGTGCCAGGGCCAGGGGCGAGCTCTGACAATGATTATGCGTCAATGTATCTGAATAACTCTCAAGAGCTAGGAGTAGTTTATGAACAGGCATCATGCTCTGAAGTGATTAAAAAGAAATATATTTTGGCGTTTTTAAACTGTATGCACACACATATTTAATGTTAACTAACAGGTTGTCTCTTTCACTTGTGAACCACAGAAAGCATCACCAAAAAGAGCAGGAGTAGAAGGTATGCCGCCGGCGGTTAATTCAGTTAATTTTTACTACTGTTCAAAACAGACTGAAAGTTCCAAAAGTCAAAGCAGAGACCTTCAGAAGAAATACGCCTGTATCCTTTAATTTTGAAAAGGAAGCCCCAGCCGTACCCTTCAAGGATATTTGGTTTCTTAAAGGTTTTGCAGCCTGTGTTGTGAATGCCTCTCTCAAACGTCACTTTTATACTCTCTGTCATGGGCATAAAATCAATGACCCGCAGCAGGAGACTCAATAATGTTTGTATGCCTCGTACACATCAAGAATTATCCACCATATATGTTCTTTGTCAGACCCTCACAAAGTATATAATCTGCTAAAGCTGCTGTATCATTTCACAGGTGAAAAAAGAGTCCATCCAGATATGATCAGGGTCTTGTCAAGTAAATTGAGAGAGATCCAATGCGCGTGCAAGCTGCACAAAAAACCTGAGTGAATGCAAGGGCAGTGCTCAAGTTTTGTCAGAAAGATGGTCGAAGAGCTGTAGAAAATTGTATGTGTGATGTATATTTAAAAAATAGGCAGCGGAGAGGCTCCTTAGTCCCACAAAAGCTGTTTTAAAAATGTTTGAGACCTCATTATCGGGGCCTTTTCTTGTTACTCAATGTACATACTTACTTCAAGGACAAATTACAGAAAGACGTGTTGCTTATAGAAAAGAATAGCCAAAATACATCCCAGAGTTCTGTGCTCTTTGAAGTTCTGTTTTCCACCAGAGGCACCAAAGTGTGATAGTCCTACATGTATAGCTGACTGGTGTGTCAAAGCATGGGTACCTACGGAGGATGCATTTTTGAACGTGGGGCTTAATACTACCGTCTATGGTCAGTTGGCAAAGTGCCTTTGATTTTCTATCTGACGATTACTTTCATAATAAAAGGTATGTACTGTATGACGATGGATTGTATGATCTTCTGAATGCCACTAGCATCCTATATTGTATATGCTGTAATTTATGTGAGTAGTTTGGTGTTCAGCATGTTCTTTCTTTTTAATATAATGACCTGTCACAAAAAACTTGCCTTTCATTTCACAGGCTACAAGGGCTGATAACATGCCAGATGATGTATTAAGGAAAAATGTATTATAACAAAAGTGGTGTTGAAAGTTTTGGAAGTACAGAAGCTTTATTTAGAAGGGTACGTGTTGAAAAAGAGGCAGTAAATAGAAAGGTGGTGAAGGGAGTGGCTGTCTGGGGAAGAGGCTTATCCTCTCCATAAGCCCGCTAGGAAGCATTTCGACCATTGTTAATGCGTGAATAGACTATCAGTGGCAGGCAGTCATCATCAGTCTTCAAGATCCGTCCGAACATAATAACGGTGCACAATACGTATTAATGTTCATAGATGTATTAACCAAATATGCCTTTGCAGGAGTGCTATGCGATAAGATAGGAACTAGCATCACAGCAGCCTTTAAAGCCATTTTCAGCAAAGGCAGAACCCCTCAGGCACTGCAGATCGATGCAGGAAAATAATTTTTAAACAAACTGTTTCAAAACTTTTTAAAACAACACTCAATCCATCATTTTAGAACACTTGGTCAAAACAGTGGTGATAGAACGTTTTAACAGAAATTTGGGCCCGTATTTATACTTTTTGACGCTAAACTGCGCTAACGCAGTTTAGCGTCAAAAAATTTTGCGCCGGCTAACGCCAATCTGAAGCGCCATGCGGGCGCCGTATTTATTGAATGGCGTTAGCCGGCGCAAGCAGACCGGCGCTGCCTGGTGTGCGTGGAAAAAAACCACGTACACCAGGCAGCGCCGGCGTTGGGAAAAATGGCGTTAGGGCGTCTTAAAATGGCGCAAGTCAGGTTGACGCTAAAAAATCGTCTTAACCCGATTTGCGCCATTTTTAACGACGCCCAGACGCCATTTACATGACTCCTGTCTTAGTAAAGACAGGAGTCATGCCCCCTTGCCCAATGGCCATGCCCAGGGGACTTATGTCCCCTGGGCATGGCCATTGGGCATAGTGGCATGTAGGGGGGCACAAATAAGGCCCCCCTATGCCACCCAAAAAAAAAACAAAAAAAAAAAATTTATACTTACCTGAACTTACCTGAATGTCCCTGGGATGGGTCCCTCCATCCTTGGGTGTCCTCCTGGGGTGGGCAAGGGTGGCAGGGGGGGTCCCTGGGGGCAGGGGAGGGCACCTGTGGGCTCATTTTGAGCCCACAGGCCCCTTAACGCCTACCCTGACCCAGGCGTTAAAAAGTGGCGCAAATGCGGGTTTTTTTGACCCGACCACTCCCGGGCGTGATTTTTGCCCGGGAGTATAAATACGACGCATTTGCGTCGCCGTCATTTTTTTAGACGGGAACGCCTTCCTTGCATCTCATTAACGCAAGGAAGGCGTTCACGCAAAAAAATTACGCTATTTGCCCATACTTTGGCGCTAGACGCGTCTAACGCCAAAGTATAAATATGGCGTTAGTTTTGCGCCGAATTTGCGTCGAAAAAAACGACGCTAATTCGGCGCAAACGGAGTATAAATATGCCCCTTAAAATCTAAGATGTGGAGATATTTCACGGCTTACAACACATGCCATTATGTGGACATATTATAGACATTTATAGATGCTTACAATGCCAGCTACCACAGAATCATCAAAACACTGGCAATAGTGGTAGTGGCGCAAAATTCTTTAGCAATGCGGAGAACCGTGTACAGCAATTGGTTTGCAATTAAAGTAAAGAAACCTCTTCTAAAAGAAGGTGATCATGTTAGAGGTTCTAAGTTGAAAAGGGGTATTTACAAAAGTCTACCAAAAGACTTTTAGCAGTGAAATATTTATAGTGGCACAAGTAGACCTAAACAAAGGTATATATATATACAGGGAGTGCAGAATTATTAGGCAAATGAGTATTTTGACCACATCATCCTCTTTATGCATGTTGTCTTACTCCAAGCTGTATAGGCTCGAAAGCCTACTACCAATTAAGCATATTAGGTGATGTGCATCTCTGTAATGAGAAGGGGTGTGGTCTAATGACATCAACACCCTATATCAGGTGTGCATAATTATTAGGCAACTTCCTTTCCTTTGGCAAAATGGGTCAAAAGAAGCACTTGACAGGCTCAGAAAAGTCAAAAATAGTGAGATATCTTGCAGAGGGATGCAGCACTCTTAAAATTGCAAAGCTTCTGAAGCGTGATCATCGAACAATCAAGCGTTTCATTCAAAATAGTCAACAGGGTCGCAAGAAGCGTGTGGAAAAACCAAGGCGCAAAATAACTGCCCATGAACTGAGAAAAGTCAAGCGTGCAGCTGCCACGATGCCACTTGCCACCAGTTTGGCCATATTTCAGAGCTGCAACATCACTGAAGTGCCCAAAAGCACAAGGTGTGCAATACTCAGAGACATGGCCAAGGTAAGAAAGGCTGAAAGACGACCACCACTGAACAAGACACACAAGCTGAAACGTCAAGACTGGGCCAAGAAATATCTCAAGACTGATTTTTCTAAGGTTTTATGGACTGATGAAATGAGAGTGAGTCTTGATGGGCCAGATGGATGGGCCCGTGGCTGGATTGGTAAAGGGCAGAGAGCTCCAGTCCGACTCAGACGCCAGCAAGGTGGAGGTGGAGTACTGGTTTGGGCTGGTATCATCAAAGATGAGCTTGTGGGGCCTTTTCGGGTTGAGGATGGAGTCAAGCTCAACTCCCAGTCCTACTGCCAGTTCCTGGAAGACACCTTCTTCAAGCAGTGGTACAGGAAGAAGTCTGCATCCTTCAAGAAAAACATGATTTTCATGCAGGACAATGCTCCATCACACGCGTCCAAGTACTCCACAGCGTGGCTGGCAAGAAAGGGTATAAAAGAAGGAAATCTAATGACATGGCCTCCTTGTTCACCTGATCTGAACCCCATTGAGAACCTGTGGTCCATCATCAAATGTGAGATTTACAAGGAGGGAAAACAGTACACCTCTCTGAACAGTGTCTGGGAGGCTGTGGTTGCTGCTGCACGCAATGTTGATGGTGAACAGATCAAAACACTGACAGCATCCATGGATGGCAGGCTTTTGAGTGTCCTTGCAAAGAAAGGTGGCTATATTGGTCACTGATTTGTTTTTGTTTTGTTTTTGAATGTCAGAAATGTATATTTGTGAATGTTGAGATGTTATATTGGTTTCACTGGTAATAATAAATAATTGAAATGGGTATATATTTTTTTTTTGTTAAGTTGCCTAATAATTATGCACAGTAATAGTCACCTGCACACACAGATATCCCCCTAACATAGCTAAAACTAAAAACAAACTAAAAACTACTTCCAAAAATATTCAGCTTTGATATTAATGAGTTTTTTGGGTTCATTGAGAACATGGTTGTTGTTCAATAATAAAATTAATCCTCAAAAATACAACTTGCCTAATAATTCTGCACTCCCTGTATATATATATATATATATATATATATATATATATATATATATATATATATATATATATAAAAGAATGTATATTAAAAGAATGACAGTGAAGAAGTTACAGGCAGCTTTTACAAAGAAGAGCTACAAAAGGTGCTGGCCGATCCCCACAGGGTCTATAGGGTTGAAAAGGTTCTGAAATGGAAAGGTAGTGGGGCTAGGAAGCAAGCCTTAGTCAAATGGAGGGATTGGCCTGAGAAATGTAACCGTTGGGTGCTGGCTAGCTGTCTAAAAGCCATGTGAGTATACAGCTCTCTACACCACAAGGCAAAACAAACATATGGAGAACAAAGTCATTTTATATGACCTTACCTTCCAACGCCTCAAAAGACATGTTCCCGACATTCAAATTTCTAATTTTACAGTGAAACTGGCAAAACCGGTAGACCTAAAAGGGGTGTGGGAAGCAGCCCTAACTGAAATCAAATACCTCTGAATATGGAATATGTTTACCCGGGCATAGGCCACGTTTACTATAAAGCCTGATCAGTAGGTTATGCATCTATATATCGGGTTTACTCCCGGATACCAGCCCTCCGTCTCTGCTGTGGTTGAGGCCACCAACAAATCTCTTGCCAGCACTGAGATATATTCGGATATTCAGTTATATTTAGATAACGTCAGAAGGAAGATGTTTTTATTAAAAACCTTCAGACTAGATACAGAGTTATCTGCACAGGTAAATTAAGTGCTGTTTTAGGGACTGTACAACGTGTAAAAAGCACAGTGGGGCTGGACCCTACATGTCCTATTAATAACGGGGTGTTCTATACGGTATTCATATATACTGACATTATAGATCAGAGCGTAGTATTAGTTATTCCCCCTTGTTAAGGTGGGTGCAGGTGAAGGGTGAAAACAACACATTGGTAAATATTCAATATATCAAGCCCAACTACATACCGATTAAAAAAAAAACACTTTGACACTATCTCCATCATGACAGTCGACAAACCAGTCTGAATCAGTGTCCTTTAAGTATGGGAACATGATTGTCAAGCTTCATTTATGGCCGTGACGCAACAGAGAATAGTAAAGAATTCATCATGGTGTTCAGGAAAACATACGGCAACCCTGCCCAGTACAAGTACTATTACAGACACCAGGCCAGATATTGTGGACCCCCATTCTTTTAAGGTGCCTAGGTTATGTACAACACAGGGCTGGAGGTTTTTTTTGCAGTGTGTTTCAAAGAGCTATGTCTTTCTTGAAAAGAGATTATGAAATTGCGAAACCCCACGTTGAAGCAGCGGCCGCAGACATTGCCCAGGATGTGGGAGAGTCTGTGAAATTGGTGGTAGCTGAGCGAATGAACAGACAACCCCAAGAAGGAGCTGGGTTTGTCTACAAGCATAACACAGGTCCCACGCTGTCTTTACAAAAATGAGACGCATTTCAAAAGTCTCTCACAAAAGAAGGTCCGCAAGCTAGAAGCGAGCCTCAAAGAACAGGAAAACAACAGCCAGAGTAAATAATTTTTTTAACTCAACAACAACAACAGACATGTCCTTTGTTCATTGCCCCTCCGAAGAATGTGTCAAATAAGGTCTGTTTTCTCTCAAGCTCATGCAGACCAGCATCAAAAGTAGCTTTTTCATGGCAGTCTCACCTCTAGGCGCTTTAACTCCACTTGCGCCAATAGAGTTTTTTGTGTCAGGGTCTACCGACATGTATCGGGATCTCAACAAGACTCTACTACATCTGGTCTGTAAAATCACAAAAGTGAATGGTGCCAACACAGACGCTAATGCTAAAGTGGAGACGGTCGCTTACCCCATTGCAACCATGTTTAGCCAAGTAGACATTACGCACGGTGATCATCTCATTACCCAAAGTGATAATATGGACGCCTACAGAGCCTACATCAAGAGTATTCTCAATTACAGCAGCAACTCCATGGGCACCTAACTTTCAGCTGGGCTCTTCCACAAGGACACGTATGCATATTTTGCCGACAAGGAGCTGGATAGACCCAATAAAGGTTTTGTAAAGAGAGCTAGATTTGCATCCAAAAGTAAACAGTTTGACCTCCTCAGCTGTATACATTCCGATCTTTTTTTCCAATATAAGCTACTCATCAATGGTATCGATCTTAAAATCAAAGTTACTCGCAACAAAGACTCGTTCTGACTCATAAGCGGCGATGCTGAGCAATATAAACTTGTCACACTGGCAACTAGTTTATTTGTAAAGAGAGTGAAATTGTCACCCAGTGCCAGATTGGCACACGCCAGAGCTTTACAGCTGTCAAACCTCAAGTATGCTGTTGAAAGAGGGGCTTTGAAGATATTCAGCATACCCACAGGGACGAGGTTAACCCAACAACAAAATTTATTTTTGGGACAACTACAGAAACTCATTATCATAGGGTTTTTTGATAACACAGTTTTAGCGGTCTGTACACCACAAACCCCTTCAGTTAAAAAAACATCACTTATGCTGTGCTGTTCCACGGGGACTCCGTGATTCCTGCAAAACCATACACACCCAGCTTTGAACACAAAAATATTGTTAGGAAATAGCTAGGACTGGTATCAAATAACGGGAAAACACCTGCAGGACTCTTTAGTCGTCCTGTTGAGAGAAGGTTATGGGTGGAGGTACACACTGTTTGCATTTGATTTGAGCCCCAATATAGAAGATGGGGACCACTACAACCTGATCAAGAATGGAAATCTAAAAGTTGAAGTACGTTTTAAACAACCCCTGGCAGCAAATGTGAATATGGTTGTATTCTCCGTGTTTGACAACGTCATCCAAATCAACCATGCCCTACAGATTTTGCTTGATCATCTTTAAACTGTTGTGAAATGGGCACTTTTCAGATTCGTGATTTCTTAAGCAAACATACATATGCCAAGAAATAATTTTCAGGGGTATTTTCAATTGAAATTGGGCCAGAAAGGCCCATCACTCTTGTGTTTAATGCAGATCCACACTAGAAGGAAGGAACTCATTGGGCGGATCTGATTTTAGATAAAGACATTGTTGCTGTGTTTGACAGTGCTGCAGCATTCCCTGTGCACCACAACAATACAAAACCTATATTCACGTATTTAGAAAAAGCTGCTAAAAGGATAAAGTATAACAAAACACAGGTCCAATATACTTTATCCATTACGTGGGGTGAGCATTGTACATATTGAATTGGTAAAATGTTAGAGGGTGTTATGTTTAGAAATGTTTAAAATCTATATTAAAGCGACCTTGCTAACAACAACCGTCTTGTTATGAAATATGTGAAAGAAAACACAAGACCAACAACAAGAGTGGCTAAATCAACTTTCAAAGTGTAAGTCCGTGTGAGGAGGTCCTTTGTGTAATGTTACACGTGTAAAGTAAACAAAATAGAAATAAAATGTTAAATTAGAATATCCTTGTGCAATTTGTTTATTCCCATTTAAACATACACATTGAAGCATGTTTTTAAAAGATACCAAAGAAAAAGTGAAAAGTTATATAGGGTTTTATTTACAAAGCAGTTTCTGTACCACAAGAGCACTAAACATTTACTACAAAAAAAAAAAAAAATGTAAACATGTCTATACAAACGTATACAATGGTGTTTCAATACACAGTTATGCAAGACAGTTTTCAAAGATGCATTAGACAGGTAGCCCCATCTTTCAGGAGACAGATGGGGAAAAAAGGTGATGTGGGTGTCTTTGAGTGAGGGAGTAAAAACAACAGGTAGCGGGGGTCCCTGGAGGCGAATAAGCTGGATCTTTTAAGATTTCAATTTGGTGCAGGTGTTCAGCATTACCTACAAGCGTAGAAAGAGTGTTGAGTTCGGCAGAGGCACGCAGAAACCGATCCCAGTCTTGACGCGCTTTGTGCCGCAATAGAGTTTTTGAGTGATTGAGACCTTTGACTAGGTTGTACATTTGGGACCCCACAACCAGATGCCTTCTGTAGAGGAATTCACGTTTCTCATGCTATGAGGTAATATCTTTAGAGGGAATCATTTTACTCAGCAACATTTGGAATGCGCCTCTGTAGCTTTGACTTATATTTTTTAAAAGACCTTCAACAAATGGGTCTACGGTAGGGTGCAGTTCTTGAGGCTCTGACGGTGAGGAATTTTCAAAGTCCAGGGTGTACAGTCAACCTACTTCATTCATCCAGACTTTGCCGGTAATATTTAAAAAGTTTTGAAGAGTGTTTGAGTACAGGTTGATTTTGACGTGAGGTTTTAAATCAGTGCGGTTCAAAATGTCTTTAATCTCAGCATCCACGCGCTGTGTTTCATTTTTCCTAATGTCCCATTCATCTTTAGCCGGTGCCCCCAACTTTTCTAGCTGGCGCTGGCGTACAAAGTACATCTTTTAGGCATACTAAAACTGTCAGTTAGTTTGAGTTTAATATGCTTGTAATTGAAGGAATCACTATGCCCAGCAAAGTGTATATTAAGCCTCCTGACCGTCTTACCAATTTCTTTTTAGAAATTAGGGACTTGTGTTTATTACTGAGCTTCTTGATCAAGCTACGTCACTTTTTTAAAACTTGGAACTGACGCTCTGATGTAGGGACATTGCCTTTTAGGGTGTCTAGTGCGATCTTTGAAATTGCAGCCACTATATCATCCGAAGCTGAACAGAGGATGGCCCATCTTTGTTGGGGGATTGCTGAGACTAGCATTTTTAGAAGGTTAAGATTTCGACACAGATGCGCCAACATGGTTGACGAGTTTTATTATCAGGTCTAAACTAGAAATCTTACCAAAGTCTTCTTAATGATTCTTTTTATAGCTTGTAGGTTTGGTTTTCAGTGTATAAGCAACAGGGAAAATACCTGTACGCAGTCTGTAGTCTTCTGGAGTGTTTGTTTTTAAATCTATCAGCAGGTAACTGTGGGGCTTTTCTGTAGCGTTGTTAAAAGTCTTCCAAGAAAAACTATGGTCCATATTTATGAAAAATAGCACACAACTGAGCTAGTGCATTTGTGTGTCAAAAAGTTTAACGTGGACTACTGTCATTCCCTAGCACCATATTTAAAAAAATAATGCACAATGGTGCTGAGGAATGGTTAGCATAAAAAACATACCACAAACCACTGCAACATGCTTTAAGGAAAAATTACACTAATGCCTCAAAAGTGGCACTAGACTGTGTTGCAGCACATATTTTTGATGCAAAATGTGTGAGTGGCATTTTTAACCGCATTAGCGTAAAAAAAAGCAAAAGCAAGAAAAAAAAACTGAAAGACAAGATGGAGATTGCAGGCCAGGAGAGACCCCAGGGAGACCCCAATCACCCAAGTACCAGCCAGGAGGGTCCAGCAAAGTCCCAGAAGAAGGAGAAGAAGAATCGCAAGTGTCGCTATAGTAAGCAGGAGCATGACTTCCTGGTCAGAGAGGTGACGGAGCACCAACCCAAGCTATTTGTCATCTCTAAATTGCCAGTCGGTAGGAGAGACGCAATATGGCAGGCAATAGTAGACAAAGTCAATAGCGTAGCAGAGGTGAGGAGGACTGTCACCAACTGCAAGAAGCGCTGGCATGATTGCAAGCGCAGGACTAAAAAGAAACTGGCCAGGAACCGAAAGACAGCACTGCAGACTGGAGGTGCAAGTCCGGCACCACAGGAGGACCTGGATGAGTTGGAGGAGATGGTGGCAGCAGTCATCCTGGGGGAGCTGGTCTCTGGAATCGCAGGACAGCACAGACTACCAAGAACTACCACAAATGCAGGGTAAGTTGCAGGGGGGAATATCTGGAATTCCACAAATGGCAGAAGGGGGAGGCACAGAGGACACACTCAATGCATGCTAAAGGTTATCATCGGGACACATAGGTCCTGAATCAAAATGCTCCATCGCCACCCAAGCCACACTTTGGTTGCGCAATGCACTCCAACATATACACAATGTGGAAATAAGCCACTCACTCCACAACATAAATATGCAGCACATTGCCTGGAAGTGATGTGCAATTAGTGTGGCTGTGGCTGTCCACGACACCACCCATTGCATATTGTCAAAGACCCTGATCCTACACAACTTGTACATCAGAGGATAGGACTAAATTCAATACCACTCCAGGGGTGGTATCAGGGTGGTATAACAGGCCAAAATGCTTCCCTTCCTCCTTGTCTCATTGCCCTTCTCAATTGTGCTGCATCCTGCAGCACACATTGAAGTACCACCTTATCAATAATAGCTTGTACATGTGCAGGAAGGGACACCTCCCTGTACATAATCAATGTATCCCCTCAAGGCAGGCACCCATTCATCAGGCTACAACAATGCCTTCGTTGGTGCAGGGAGAACAAATATGTGCAGGGGCAGGGGGAATTACAGGGGTGTACCGTATTCCAGTAAACATGGCACGTCCATGCATCTCTAAACAGGTACAGCGCGGTGCAACACAAAGTGCTGCTGCAATGAGCTGTGCCACTCGAGAAAAAATCAGGCCTAAAGTGTGCAACCTGTGGAACGCAAAACACACACAGCTCTATGCACCATATGGGAATGACCACAAAATAAAACACATACAACACATGAAGCATGTCTGTGAACACCATGGGGGTCAGTACAACCCTGGGGGGCGGTGTTAAAGCGGCGGTAATACCGCAAACAGGCCGGCGGACAAAAAAAGGGAATTATGACCGTGGCGGAAACCGCCAACATAGACAGCCACTTTAACACTCCGACCGCCACGGCGGTACAGACAAGCAGCACGGCAGTCACCACCAACAGACAGGCGGAAGAAAATGTACCGCCCACAGTATCACAACCCGCCAATCTGCCACCTTTTCCGGGGCGGATTCACCTTGGATAAAAACATGGCGGAAACAGCTTTTGCAATGGGAAAACGCTCACCTCAACACACTCCATGAGGAAGGAGGCCACCATGGAGCCCGAACTACAAATACTCCCAGCGCTTGTCTTCCTGCTCTTCTACGAACATCAGCAACGTAGGCGCCGAAGACAATGGTGAGTACTGCACCTATGACATAGGGGAGGGGGAGGCAAAAGTCAGGGACACACACATGCAACACCCCCACCCCCACCCTCACCCGCTACAACACACACACCAATGCATATCCAAACAGCACAGTAACAACCCACAACCCCCCCGGAAGAATGCAAAGACAAAAGGAAATCAGTTCAAACATTGTAATGTATCAAAATACAGTAACCAAATATATACAGATATATAGAAACATACTAAAAATCATACATCACGATTAGTACTGCAGGTATGCAGATATCAATGTCCGTGGACCACTGGGCCCACAATGCATGGGCGAAGCCCACACTAGATACCTGTCCACAAATGGAGAGAACACTGCAGGGGCATCAGATAGAAATACAACAGGCACCTCAGGGGGAAGGGAAAGGGGGGGCACCTCAGCCTGATTAGAGCACCACGCCAGATCCACGATGGGGCTCCATGCCCATTGATGTATCCTGGGGAGTGCAAAGCCACAGTCTCTCAAGTCTCTACAGTGGGTGGTTTGCCCACTGTACCATCCTGGGGAGTGCAAAGCCACAGTCTCTCAAGTCTCTCCAGTGGGTGGTTTGCCCACTGTACCATCCTGGGGAGTGCAAAGCCACAGTCTCTCAAGTCTCTCCAGTGGGTGGTTTGCCCACTGATTTATCCTGGGGAGTGCAAAGCCACAGTCTCTCAAGTGGATAACAGTCTCCACTGGTTCTGGAGGGGGAATGGTGCCCACAGTGCATCACGCACCCCGTGACGGTCCCAGTTCCGTCACTGTCCCAGCTGTACATGGGCTAACGATGCTTGATTTGGCGGTCTTTGCCCTGTTCAGCGGTGCTTGCCTTTGCTGTCATTGCCCTGTTCAGTGGTCTTCACCATGGCGGTCTTTGCCCTGTTCAGCGGTGCTTGCCTTTGCTGTCTTTGCCCTGTTCAGCGGTCTTCACCATGGTGGTCTTTTCCCTGTTCAGCGGTGCTTGCCTTTGCTGTCTTTGCCCTGTTCAGCGGTGCTTGCCTTTGCTGTTTCTGATCTGTTCAGCAGTGCTTGCCTTTGCTTTCTCTGACCTGTTCAGCGGTGCTTTGCCATGGCGGTCCCTCATTGCCCAAGCGGGCTGTGGCTGCTGGGGCCCTCCTGGGCACTGACTCCGGCGATGGTCTCCGGACCTGTGACGATAGTGCTGCCCTCCTGGGCACTGACTCTAGCGGTGGTCTCCAGACCAGTGACGATAGTGCTGCCCTCCAGGGCACTGACTCTGGCGGTGGTCTCCGGACCAGTGACGATAGTGCTGGTGGTGGCGTCCCGGCTGGCGGGGAGGATGGTGGCCTTCTCCGCTGTGCTGCTCTTACCAGACTTTGGAGACTTCTTCTGCCCCTTCACCACCTTGAGAAGAGTCACAGCTGACTCTGCACTCCCCCCGGGACCCTTGTGAGCTGTTTCGCCGGCAGGAGTCTTCACCCTCTCCCGTCGGGCACTTTCCAACTTAAGGTGCTTTACAGGGGGTGGACTGGCAGTGCTTTGGCTCCGTGTCACACTGGCTGCCCTGGTGGCCGGTGCACTCCACAGACCTTTAACATGCACCACTGGTACCGGACTTTTTTGGGCTGAGGTGCTATTATGGGACCTATGAATTGGAGGGGTGGAGGTGGTGTGAAAGAGGTCAACGTTGCTCAGGAAGAGTTTCTGACGAACACTGGGATGGGTAGCTGGAGGGGGTCTGGGAGTGGAGGAAGAGGAGGTGGTTGTAGGAGGTGTAACTTTAGGTGATTTGGGTGCAGGTACTGGAGGCTGTCGTGAGGTGGATGGATGTTGGGTGTGTGGGTGCCCGCGTTTGTGTACTTTGGGAGGGGGCATCACAGACACACTGGGAGTGGACATAGGGGATGTGTAAATGGTAGTGGGGGTGATGAGTGCAGGTGAGCGGGGTGTGGTGCTGGGTGTTCTGGTGCGAGTCCTAGTGCCTGTAGATGTAGTGCATGCAGGTGAGAGTGTAGACAATACTGGGAGGGAGGAGGGAGACGACGAGGAGGGGGACACAGTGGAGGCAGTGGATGTTGCTGTGTCTGTATGTGGGTGATGCTTGTGTGAGTGCCTGTGGGATGTGTAGTGCCTATGTTTGCCTGAGCTACTTTTGTGTGTTGAGGTGTGTGCATGCTTGTCTGATGGTGTGCTTGGGATAGGCTGGGGTACAGGGGATTGGGTCTGGGTGGAGGAAGTTGGAGGGGGGAGGCTAGACACAGGGACAATGGCTGCCATCAGTGCTGAGGCCAGAGATTGCAGGGTTCGATGAAGGGCAGCCTGACCAGAATGAATGCCCTCCAGGAATGCATTACTGTGTTGCAACTCCCTTTCTACACCCTGGAAGGCATTCACAATGGTAGACTGCCCAACAGTGAGTGACCTGAGGAGGTCAATGGCCTCCTCACTGAGGGCAGCAGGGGTGACAGGGGCAGGGGCTGAGGTGCCAGAGGGAAGGGTGATGCCCACCCTCCTGGGTGAGCGGGCACGGAGCAAAGGCTGAGGGGCTGCTGGGAGGGCGGTGCTGGTAGGGGGGTGGCGGCTGTATCTGTAGAAGTGGGGGGGCACAGATGGTGCCGCCACCACAAGAGAGCTCCCATCGGCGGACGAGTCCGTGTCGCTGTTTGCTGATCCGGTGACCGACGTGAAGCTCCCTTCGCCCTCCGTCCCACTGGTGTATTCAGAGTCTGTGGTGTGGCCCTCCATGGCCATGTGGGATGCAGCCCCTTCGTGCTCCGGTGCCCCTGTACCTCCTCCTGATGATGCGGATGCACAAGAGAACAGGGAGAGCACAAAAAGGGGGGGGAACAGAAGAAAGACAGGTTGAGTGCATGGCTTACCGCTACCGTTGGCAATACAGACACAGCAGCCCCCTGCACTACGCCGCGCTCTTGGCCTCTAAAGATGCAATTCCTGGGATATGGCCTACATGGCTATGAGTGTCATCTGTCCTCATAGATGACACAGGAGCTTGTATACCTGTACTTGGCACTCTACAGAGGTGGGGTGGGGGGGCCACAGGGCCATGCCTTACGAAGGGGCCTAGCCTAGGTAACTCGTCCTGGCCTAAGGAAACCCACAGCCCTCCTCCCCCACCCAGACCCCTGCACTGCGCGCAAAGTCTGCAGAATGAGAGTGTACTCACCCCCTTGTGGCTGCTGTGATGCCCTCAAGCGCCCATCCAACTCAGGGTAGGCCACCGCCAGAATCCTGAACATCAGGGGGTCATGGTGCGACGCGCACCCCCCCCCCACGTTGGGAGGCCTTCCACAGCTGAGCCTCCGCCGTCTTCTTGCTCCAACAGCGAATGTCCTCCCATCTTTTCCGGCAGTGGGTGCCCTGTCTCTGGTGGACCCCCAGGGTCCGGACGTCCTTGGCGATGGCACGCCAAATGTCCTTCTTCTGGTGGGCGCTGACCTACATGACATGTACAGGGGAAGAAGAGAAGTCATTACCAACTACACCGTCGAAGTGAGTGGCCCACATCCCTACCCTTGCCAAGTGGCACATACATTCACAGTCCTTCATGGTCGCTGAACTGTGCCCCCATCCTACTGACATCCAGCCCTCCCCACCCAGCATAGCCCATACAACGTGCTCCCTGTGTACTTACCTGTTGGTCTGGAGGACCGTAGAGTAGCGTGTACCGGGGGAGGACCCCATCCACAAGCATCTCCAACTCCTGAGCAGTGAAGGCAGGGGCCCTTTCCCCAGACGCAGCAGCCATTGTCTCTTCCAGACCGAGGTCACAGCAGCACTTGCAGTGTAGGTCCTCTCCTGTCGAAGATCAGGTATCGAGTGATTTCACAGATAGAAAATGTCGGTCACGTCCGCGGCGGTCACGTCCACGGCGGTGCGTATCATCACCGCCGGCGCACTTCATCATTGGCCCCTGGGACCCAGAGGGTCCAATGTGAACCAATGCAGCATTGCGCCGCGGTCTACCACCGCCTACCGCGACGGTGTACAACGCCAGCGCAGTTACCTCACATCCCATTGTCCCAGTTTAGAGGTCAGGCAGCCGCCATTTTAGGGGCCCACATGGCTTCATTTACTACTGCGTCACACATACCTAGGCCTACACTCAACACACATACAGGAAGAGTTTTGTAACTGGTGTTGTGTTCTGTGTAGCTGTGGGTACATACCTGAGAATTTGTTGACTCTGTGGTCGCTGTTGTCCTTCTTAGGCACCATCAGCTGCGACATCTGAGGAGATGGCGGAATCCTCCGGTGTACCGACCGCTGGTGGACCTGTTGACAATGGAGGAGCGACATTTAATCATCACCTACAGGTTTGACCGTGCCACAATCCAGGAACTGTGTAACCAGTTGGAGCCAGACCTTATGTCACCAATCCGCCATCCCACAGGAATCCCCCCTGAAGTGCAGGTGCTATCAGTGCTCCATTTCCTTGCAAGTGGATCATTTCAAACAACAGTGGCCATGGCATCAGGGATGTCCCAGCCTATGTTTTCCAACGTGTTGTCCAGAGTGTTGTCTGCCCTGCTGAAACACGTGAGGAGCTACATCGTTTTCCCTCAGGTGGAGGATTTGGCAACAGTTAAAGGTGACTTCTATGCCCTTGGACATATCCCCAACATCATAGGTGCTATTGATGGGACCCATGTAGCTCTGGTCCCCCCCCGCAGGAGTGAACAGGTGTACAGGAACCGGAAGAGTTATCATTCTATGACTGTACAGATGGTATGTTTGGCAGACCATCACATCTCCCAGGTAAATGCTATGCTCCCTGGCTCTGCATGACGCCTACATCCTGCGGAATAGCAGCATCCCGTATGTGATGGGTCAACTCCAGAGGCACCGTGTGTGGCTATTAGGGGACTCTGGTTACCCCAACCTGTCATGGCTATTGACCCCAGTGAGGAATCCCAGGACCAGGGCAGAGGAATGCTACAATGAGGCCCATGGGCGGACTAGGAGGGTGATCGAACGCACCTTCGGCCTCCTGAAGGCCAGGTTCAGCTGCCTCCATATGACAGGTGGTTCCCTATTCTACTCACCAAGGAAGGTGTGCCAGATCTTCATCGCCTGCTTGATGCTTCACAATCTTGCTTTGCGACGCCAGGTGCCTTTTCTGCAGGAGGATGGCCCAGATGACGGTGTTGTGGCAGCTGTGGAGCCTCTGGACAGTGATGAGGAGGAAGCTGAGGAAGAAGACATAGACAACAGGGAGTCAGTCATACAGCAATATTTCCAGTGACACACAGGTGAGAACAATTTTTTTACTATTACATTCACTTTCACAATTCTACCTCTATCCTGTCTGTCAATTTCAATCAGTATTTTGTAACTGAGTTGTACAATTCCATTACGGTTTCACAGGTGTGGTTACCAACGTGTGTCATCTGCTTGCATCCTTCATGGACTTGTGATGTGTGACATAGGTATGTTGGCATTACATTTATGTAATTGCTAATACACTTTTTCAAAATCACAGACTGACTCCAGATTGTTTTGTGTTTCAAGGGTGTTTATTGAAGTGCTAATTATTGGAGGGGGGTTGTAACATGGTGATGGGTGATGGTGGAGGAATGTCCATGGCAGAGTCCAGTCTATTAGTTTCACAGGTGCACTGCCCATATGGGCATAGGAAGTGGAGCTAGGGCAGTTCCAACCTGGACAGGGTAACAAAGTGGGACAGTGGGATGACAATCAGGGTGGTCTCATTTCCTGGCGGGCGTCTTGCCATCTTGCTTTGTCCTGTTCCTGGATCTCAGGGACCGCTTGCGGGGTGGTTCTCCATCTGCAGGGCATGGGGTGCTGGTGTGGTGGTCCTGTGGCGGGGTGTCCTGTCCACTAGCGCCGGCGGAGGTGGTGGGCAGTTCATCGTCCAGGCTAGTGTCAGGGGCCCTTTGGAGTGCCACGGTGTCCCTCATGGTCTTATGTATATGCTTCAGCACCCCTACGATGGTGCTCAGGGATGGTTCTGAGCTCCACCCTGAAGCCCAAATACTGTTCGTCCTGCAGGCGCTGGGTCTCCTGAAACTTGGCAAGGACCATAGCCATCGTCTCCTGGGAGTGGTGGTATGCTCCCATGATGGAGGAGAGGGCCTCGTGGAGAGTGGGTTCCCTTGGCCTGTCCGCCCCCTGTCGCACAGTAGCCCTCCCAGTTCCCCTGTGTTCCTGTGCCTCCGTCCCCTGGACCGTGTGCCCACTGCCACTGCCCCCAGGTTCCTGTTGTTCTTGGGGTGGTGGGTTATCCTGGGTTCCCTGTAGTGGTGGACACACAGCTGGTTGACTTGTCCTGGGGACGGAGGTATGGGCCCGCTGGGTGGGTGCTGTGCTGGTGTTACCAGAGGGTGGAAGGTCAGTGTTGAGCTGTGCCTGTGCAAGGGGAACCGACTGTCCCGAGGACCACGATGGTCCAGGCTGGGCATCTGGATCCAGTTGGCCAGAGCTGCTGTCATCACTGTGGGCCTCTTCTGTGGGTGGGGTAGAGATGTCTGGACCCTCCTGTCTGGTGACGTTACGTAGTGGTCCTGCAGGGGTGGAAAGGCATGAATATTGCATGAATATTGCATCTGAGTGTGTCATGGTGTGCAATGGGTGGGTGAGCGTGTACCACAGTGCAAGTATTCCTGTGTGGGGGCTTGTGTGATGATGTTTGGGGGGGTGTTATGGGTATGTGCAGTGAGCATGCTTTAGTGATGGGTGTCCATGCTTAGTTGTGTCATGCAGGGCTTGGTGTTGGGAAGTGTGGTTTGTGTAATCAGTACATTAGTGAGGAGTTGGAGTGATAGGGGAGGGGGTGAGGGTGGGGGTGTGTGATAGCATGCAGGTGGGTGGGGGATATGATTGTTAAGATTTGACTTACCAGTGTCCATTCCTCCACCGACTCCTCTGAGGCCCTCTGGATGCATGATGGTCAAGACCTGCTCCTCCCATGTTGTTAGTTGTGGGGGAGGAGGTGGGGGTCCGCCGCCAGTCCGCTGAATCGCGATGTTGTGCCTGGAGACCACTGAACGCACCTTCCCCTGTAGATCGTTCCACCTCTTCCTGATGTCCTCCCGATTTCTTGGATGCTGTCTCACAGCGTTGACCCTGTCCACGATTCTTCACCATAGCTCCATCTTCCTGGCTATGGTAGGTGATGTGTGGGGTGGTGTATGTGTTGATGAGTGTGGTGATGTGTGGTGGTGTGGGGTGTTTTGTGCGTGGATGTTGTATGGGTGATGGTGTTGTGTGCCTCTGTGTGGTGGGGTTGTCTATTGCTGTGCTCTCTGTCTGTCGCCTTCGTCTATAGTTCTTGGTCGTAGGGGTTTGGTTTGTGGGTGATGTGGGTGTGTGTTTTATATTGTGTTGGGTGTGTGGGAGTGGTGTTTGTATGTGTATCAGGTGTGTGTATTTTGAATTGTCCAATGTGGCGGTGTTTTGGAGATGTGTGTGTATTTTGAGTGCGGCGGTGTGTACCGCCAATGGAATACCGCGGTTGAAAGACCGCCGCGTGGATTCGTGGGTCGTGATAGCATGGGCGTGTTTCTGTTGCTGTGACGGTGGAGGTTTTATTTTTGCCAGTTTATCACTGACCTTTGGTGTGGCGGAGTAGTGTTCGGCGGATTCCGAGATGTGGGTCATAATAGCTGTGGCGGAATTCCACGGCCGCGGGGGTGTATTGGCGGTCTTCTGCACGGAGGTAAGCGGCTTTTACCGCCAATGTTGTAATGACCCCCCGTGTGTGCAGCTGTACAAGTAGCTGCAATCTCACCATCCAACAAGACAGAGTGTATTGTGTGAAAGGTTGGTCTATTGCTTAGTGGTACAATCAACATGTGTGAGAACTGGCACAAGTGGCATCAATGTTGCACTACTGGCACAATGTCACTATCCCGTAATACAATTGTATCATCATTCAAATAATAGCCCATGTGGAACCAAGCTGCACATTCCCCTTGTGCCACAAAAACAAAGTCACAAAACCCATGCATTGATCCACATTCAACATCCATACACCAACACATGCCTGTAGCTGATATTTTGTGTGCAAAGAAATGTTCCAAATTTACAGAGAGACAATCCGTAATGGTTGTACTGTCCCTTTCAATTAGCACGTGTGGGTCCTGCTACAGGCAGGTGAGAATGTAACAAAAGCATTGTGTGCAATGGACCTACATGTGCTATGCTGCACTAGTCCCATCATTCATGGTGCCAATGCATTAGTGCACCAAAAGAGTGACAGCACACATTACACTGCTGTGCAATGTCCACCATGGAGAATAGGAAGCCTAATTACATGCCACCATGGTGTCAGTGGCAGGGACAAGGAGCCTGCAAGGAAGTAGGTGGTGTGGGATAAAATCACAAAGGACCAGATGTAACAGGAAATTATGGTGTGCCATGCTACCTCAAATTTGGCAGCTTTGCCCATCATCATTTTCAAAACTCACTGATGGCCAGTATTCGTTAGAATACGGGTCACCCCGTGTCACTCCCTGTTTCGGGGCTAAATTACCTGACGTGAGCCAATGAACCAAGCCTTGCACCATAGTGCAAGGATGGCTGTGTTGAAGGGGAGATTTTTTTTGTGCAGGAAGAAACACCTTTCTCCACAAAAACATTCTTAACCCCTTCCCTGTCAGGCCTTTTCCCCCTCAGGTGCCTTTTTTCTGGCTATTTGGGGCAGTTCGCGCTTAGGCCCTCATAACTTTTTGTCCACATAAGCTACCCACACCAAATTGCGTCCTTTTTTTCCAACTTCCTAGGGATTCTAGAGGCGCCCAGACTTTGTGGGTTCCCCCGAAGGAGACCAAGAAATTAGCCAAAATACAGCGAAAATGTTGTTTTAAAAAAAAAATAATTGGGAACAAGGGCTGCAGAAGAAGACTTGTGGTTTTTCCCTGAAAATGGCATCAACAAAGGGTTTGCACTGCTAAAATCACCATCTTCCCAGCTTCAGGAACAGCCAGACTTGAATCAGAAAACCCAATTTTTCAACACAATTTTGGCATTTTACTGGGACATACCCCATTTTTACTATTTTAGTGACAGAAACAGGTTTGAAACCAGAAAGCTAAACATTTCTTAAAAGTAGGCAAAATTCTGACTTCAGCAAGGGGTAAATTGTGTACATCCTATAAGGGTTTCCTACAGAAAATACCAGCTGAAATAAAAAAAGAATATTGAAATTTAGGTTAAAAAAACTGCCCTTTTTCTCCACATTTTACTCTGTAACTTTTTCCTGTGATGTCAGATTTTTTAAAGCAATATACCGTTACATCTGCTGGACTCTTCTCATTGCGGGGATATATGGGGCTTGTAGGTTCATCAAGAAACCTAGGTGCCCAGAGCCAATAAATGAGCTGCACCTTGCAATGGGTTTTCATTCTATACCGGGCACACAGCAATTCATTTGCTGAAATATAAAGAGTGAAAAATAGGTATCAAGAAAACCTTTGTATTTCCAAAATGGGCACAAGATAAGGTGTTGAGAAGCAGTGATTATTTGCACATCTCTGAATTCTGGGGTGCCCATACTAGCATGTGAATTACAGGGCATTTCTCCAATAGACGTCTTTTTTACACAGTCTTACATTTGGAAGGAAAAAATGTAGAGAAAGACAAGGGGCAATAAAACTTGTTTTGCTATTCTGTGTTCCCCAAAGTCTCCCGATACAAAAATGGTACCTCACTTGCATGGGTAGGCCTAATGCTCGCGAAAGGAAACGCAACATGGACACATCACATTTTTACATTGAAATCTGCTGTGTTTTTTGCAAAGTGCCTAGCTGTGGATTTTGGCCTCTAGCTCAGCCGGCACCTAGGGAAACCTACCAAAACTGCTAATTTTCGAAAACTAGACAACTAGGGGAATCCAAGATGGGGTGACTTGTGGGGCTCTCACCAGGTTCTGTTACCCAGAATCCTTTGCAAACCTCAAAATCTAGGCAAAAAACACTTTTTCCTCATATTTAGATGACAGAAAGTTCTGGAATCTGAGAGGAGCTACAAACTTCCTTCCACCCAGCATTCTCCCAAGTCTCCCGATAAAAATGGTATCTCATTTGTGTGGGTAGGCCTAGCGCCCACAACAGGAAATGCCCCAAAACACATTGTGGACACATCACATTTTCCTAAAGAATACAGAGCTGTTTTTTGCAAAGTGCCTAGCTGTGGATTTTGGCCTCTAGCTCAGCCAGCACCTAGGGAAACCTAGCAAACCTGGGCATTTTTAAAAATAGACACCTAGGGGAATCCAAGATGGGGTGACTTGTGGGCTCTCACTGGGTTCTGTTACCCAGAATCCTTTGCAAACCTCAAAATTTGGCCAAAAAAACACTTTTTCCTCACATTTCGGTGACAGAACGATCGGGAATCTGAGAGGAGCCATAAATTTCCTTCCACCCAGTGTTCCCCCAAGTCTCCCAATAAGAATTATACCTCACTTGTGGGGGTAGGCCTAGTGCTCGCGACAGGAAATGCCCCAAAACACTACCTGGGCACATCAAAATTATCAAATACAAAACTACCTGTTTTTGAGAGTGGGAACCTACGTTTTTGGTCCTGGGGTCAGCAGCCATCTAGGGAATCCTACCAAACCCAGACATTTCTGAAAACTAGACACCCGAGGGAGTCCAGGGAGGTGTGACTTGCGTGGATTCTCCAATGTTTTCTTACCTAGAATCCTCAGCAAACGTCAAATTTAGCTAAAAAATAACATTCTTCCCACATTTCTGTGTGGGATCACCGCATCGGGACAAACCACCCAACGTTCCCCTCAGTCTCCCAGTAAAATTGATACATCACTTGTGTAGGTGGGCCAAGTGCCCCTGACAGGGAAGAGCCAAAAACATGCTGAAATTGAGGGGGAACCAAAGCGGGTCCAAAAGGGCAGTTTGAAAAAATACATTTTTAGGCTGACAAGTGCAGTGGAATTTTTATTGGTATAGATGAGACAATGTTGGGTGGTAGGAATTTTTGGGATTCCTGCAGATTCCGGAAGGTTCCATCACAAAAAATGGGGGGAATGTGTGATTTCCAGCAAAGTTGGAGGTTTGCAGGGCATTGTGGGTAAGAAAATGGTGCGGGTGCATGTGAAGCACACCACCCTGGAATCAACCAGATGTTTAGTTTTCATATGTATATAGGTCTTGTGGATTTTTTCTACATGACAGCGTCCCAAAGTCCAAAAAGTGCAGCCCTCACCATTCCCAGTGGGACGATTTTGAGAGTTACCAAGCTCTCATGGCCCATATGTAAAACCAAAATCCAAAATAATCAAATGTCCTCTTGCTTGCCTTGAGATAAGATGTTTTAGTGTGTGGGGGGAGAGCTGAAAGACTTCAGTTGGGGTGGGGGCATAACCAGGGCCATACTGGTTGGTAGCCACCACCCCACTATTTTTTTATTTTTTTTATTCCCTGGCATCTAGTAGACTCTCTGCCCCCCTCCGGGTGTGGATTGGGGGTAATTGCCCAATCTGCCCACTGGTGGGCAGAACAACTTTGGCCCCATTTATTTGGGGTGGGGTTATGGCCCCCACCCTCTTATTTTGAAAAAAATCTTCCCTGTTCTCTGGTGGGCTTTCTGCCCCCCCTTGGGGGCAGATATGGCCAACAGTAATGTGCCCCCATAGGGAGCGACCCTTGCCCACGGGGCTGCCACCCCAAACAAAACACACACCAATCCCTGGTGTCTAGTGGTTTCTGCCCCCCTTGGGGGCAGATTGGCCTAACAAAAATAGGCTGATGGCCTAAATACTATTTCCCCCCCAGCGGTCGCTCCCCCATACATAAAAACATAAAGTAAATAAAAATATATATATATATATATATCCCTGGTGTCTAGAGGTTTCTGCTCCCCCAGGAGCAGATAGGCCGATCTGCCCCAAGGGATGGCAGAAAAGCCATAAAAAATTTTTTGAACCCCCTGGGGAGCGGCCCTTGCCCAAGGGGCCACTTCCCTTATGCGTAGGTATATTAAAAAAAAATCCCTGGTGTCTAGTGGTTTCTGCCCCTCGGGGGCCCAGAAATGGCCTAAAAATAATTTGCCCCCCCGGGGAGCGACCCTTGCCTAAGGGGTCACTCCCCACATATAAAAAAAATATATATATCCCTGGTGTCTAGGTGTTTTCTGCCCCCTCCCCAGGGAGCAGATCGGCCTAATCATATTAGGCCCAGGGGGGGCAGAAATGGCCTAAAAATAATTTGGTCCCCTGGGGAGCAGCACTTGCCCAAGGGGCCGCTCCCCTTATGCGTAAGTATGATTAAAAAAAAAAATCCCTGGTGTTGAGTGGTTTCTGCCCCCCCCCCCGGGGGCAGATTGGCCTAATTATATTAGGTTTATCTGCCCCTGGGGGGCAGAAATGGCCTAAAAATAATCCCCCCCCCCCGGGAGCGACCCTTGCCTAAGGGGTCACTACCCACACATAAAAAAATAAAATAAACAAAAAATAATTCCCTGGTGGTTAGTGGTTTCTGCCCCCCTGGGGGCAGATTGGCCTAATTATATTAGGCTGATCTGCCCCCAGGGGGTGCAGAAATGGGCTAAAAATTATTTGGCCCCTTGGGGCGCCGTCCTTGCACAAGGGGTGCTCCCCTTATGCATAAGTATGATAAAAAAAAAAATCTCTGGTGTCTAGTGGTTTCTGCCCCCTAAAAATAATGTGGCCCCCCCGGGAGCAACCCTTGCTTAAGGAGTCACTCCCCACACATTAAAAAATAAATGTATCCCTGGTGTGCAGGGTTGTTTTGCCCCCATGGGGGGCAGAAATGGCCTAAAAATGATTTGGCTCCCTGGGGAGCGGCCCTAGGGCCGCTCCCCTCATTGAAATAGAAAAAAAAAAAAATCCCTGGTGTCTAGTGGGCATTTCTGTTGCCCGATCGCATTGCAATCGGGCAGCAGAAATGCTGAGAGAGACATGAAAGCAAAGGAAAGGTCTTTCCTATCATGCCTCTCCCGCCTCACCTCCCGATCGGAAGAGAAATGCTTTTACATTTCTCTTCCGGGATCGCGCTGGAAGCATGCTTCCAGCGCGGTCAGAGATGACCTCTGATGAGGTCAGCGCGTGATTTGCGCTCTGATGTCATCAGACGTCACTGTGGGTGTGGGTGTGGGGGGGGGGTCAGGGGTGCCCCTTCCGTCCCCGACTGCGGGGCGTGGGAGGGAGGCCCATGGGGTGAGCGTTAGCGCTCCCCCGTGGGCCATGTGCAGGACGAGCTGGTCTCGTTCCAGACACACAGGAACCGTGTGCCAGGACGAAACCAGCTCGCCCCAGGCACCTTGGGGGTTAAAAGGCCATTAGCTCTGTCTATGTGTGTTGCTAAATGCAGCACACATGGAACAAGTTCAAAATGAGGAGAAAATATGGCATATAACTTCATTGCACCATGCCAATGCCACCCCTGGGGTGGTTGGCTATTTTGGCAAGGACTCTGGTTTTCAAAAACTCGTCAATCTGAGGCACTATCGAAAAGCAATGGGTGTTGCTGTGGCACGCCCACAGCAACACCCATTGCACGCCCCTACCACTCAAAGTGCTGCGTGTGAAGAGGTTGTTCTTACAAGATGGGTCTTGGCCACAATATCACTTAGCACCACATTGTAAAACCATCACATGGCATTGCGCCACTCGAGCGTCTCGAAAAGTAACACTCATGTGGCGCTAGGGGCACCTAAATGTGCCCCAAAATACCTTGTGAAATTGACCCATGTGTGATGCACAATACTACACATAATATACAACTACAACCTTGGGTTTGTAACATTTCACTGAGCCTCCAGTAGCAAGTAAATGATGTGCCATGTCAACAGCCACCACAATCCAAGATTGACTTTTCACTATCTCATTGCAGAGGATAATGCCTCACCTCCTGTCGACCTGCCTGTCCTGGATTTTACAGATGACATGGGTGACTAGCTCCTGACCATCAATGAAGAAACTCTCCAGGATGTCCTAGGATCCCTCCAGACACCACCTCCAGTCACAGGGAGGACACATGGCGTTGCGGGGTCTCCACATGACCCACGCAGCTGCCAACACACAGCCCTGGACTCTGAGGACCCAGACATCACCTTCCAGAGGACAGTGGTAGGAGTCCAGCGGGAGCAGGCCAAGGAGGTGCATGTGGGGATGGAGACTATGGCAGGCAGCCTAGAGGGAGTGCAGAGGTGCTTCAGTCCAATTAAGGACAACTCAGCTGCCACCATAGGCACCCACTCCCCGCTACATAGACTCCAGCAGTCCCTGGCTGACATAGCTGCTGTCTTGAGGCAGAAGCTTCAACAATTGCCCTCCCAAAGTGGCAGCAGCATGATAGACAAGAGGATGGGGGCTATACAGAATACCCTGGAGTCCATACAGCAGGAAGTGGCCTCCCTCTAGGAAAACATGGCGGCCTACCACAGTTGCTGTGGTGTTGAGAAATCAGCAGTTCCTCCGTGCTGCAGTGTTGCCTTATGTGTTCCCGCAAATGTCAGCTGCCGGGACCTTTGACTCCACATCTCTATCTCCTGATGGGTGTGTGGCCCCCTCAACCTCAACAACAGCACCACCCATGGCATAGGAGGAACCACACACATCAGAGGATGAACATGTGGAAGAACAATATTCACAAGGAAAATCAACTGGTAGCACCAGTCTATGCCACTTGGACAGTATCTCCTTAGTTCTGGGCTTAAGATCATGCCAGTGTTGTGAGAACATGCAATGTGCTCTCTTCACTCAACCACTGTTGACTTGCCTGCTATGTACTGTCATTGTCTTAATTCTTACCTATTGGCTCCGGTGGGTCGAGCAGTCGCATACATTGGAAGACTCACAAGGACTTTTATTTTTTTCACCCAGGACAGTAACAAACTGATGTGCTTCCACCAAAATTTTACCCCCAGCTTGCATAACTTTTTTTACAACCAAAACATTTTATAAGTTTTATTTTTTTCTAAGAAACCCAAAATGTAAAATTGTTCTTGTCCTTCACTTAACTTTTAAACCCACATTTAACTACTTTGTTTTAAAAATCTTAACTTACATTACGGTGTTTTAGCATGCAAAATGGCAAAATTGTTATGGTTTCAATTAACTAAAATAAACTAAATCTGAAATCACTGACATTATGAGTATGACTGGCCTGCTGTTGACCACCCTGGACATAAAAGTGGCCACCTCTGGCATATTAATGGTCATTACTGATGCATTGAGGGCACTATGGCCATTATGACATCCACCTTGACATTGTGTTCCTCTGAGATAGTGGAAACACTATTGACATAATATGGGCATCCTTGGCATTATGGTGAGCAAACAAAGGAGTTGTAAAACCTGGACATTTGATTCAGATTCTTTCTTGTGAAGTATTTGGACATGTGAGTACCTTATGAAAATAACAAGCTGATGTTTGGGAACCATATATTTATCAACAAGCATTGGCAAAGCCAATTGGTCTTGCCGATGTGCGTTCTACTGGTGTTGCCCATGTTTTTTAGCCATGTTGTACAGCAGCCCAACAGTTGTGTAGCATAGCTGAAAGTGTAAAAAAAAAAAAAAAAAAAAGTGCTATGACACAGTCAACGCTGGCAGGTCATATTGCTTTTTTTTTTTGTTTTACTTTCAACCATGCTGCACAACATGGCTTAAAATAAAAACACCGAAAGGTTGAAAATTAGAACTATTTTGCTTTGCCAAGGTTGTCTTTGTCATGTTGCATGGCTGCATAGCTGCTGTGCAGCACAGCTGAAAGTTAAAAAAACAACTATAAAGTGGCCAGCGTTAACCAGGTCATAGCCCTTTATTTATTTTATTTTTTTACTTTTAGCCATGCTGCACAGCTGTATAACATGATTTATAAAACAAGATGGACAAAGCACATAGACCTCACAGGTGAGACATATTTCCTTTGCTGTTTCTGCCACGAGGACATGAGCTTCAGCACTGGATACAAGGTCTTGTCTCAGACATGACCCCCGGAACCAAATACAATCTCCACCCTGAAGTTCACAGACTGTCAATATTGTACTCATTAGTGAAAAGCATGTTTCTCTTTGACTCAACACCCCGGCCTTGGTTTGTGGAGGAGGGGTGCGATGGGTAGTGGATGTTGTAGGGGGTGGAAGCAGGGCGTTCACTTGAGTGTACACATCATGCTAACAGATTCTTGTATATCCCTGAATTGCCATCAATATGGCATCTCACTCGTTAAAGGAAGGGTGGTGGTCTAACCTGTGCCAAGGAGGGCCAGATCCCTGCTACTGTTTCAGGATAACCACTGGCTCCTTAAATGAGTTCTATTTAGAGTAAATGTGTATGTGCACACATTCTATAGATTCCTGAAAATCTGGCATGGACCCATAACTGAAGAGAGTCGGTAATACCTATACATCATTTGACTGTGGAACACTAACATGGTGCATTAACAATACAAGGGTGCAGACATTCTACAAATGACCAACCCCTCCCCCAGGCCCCGTCCTTCAGTGAATAGACAACACACATTACGTTACCTTTTATGCCACCTTTTATCTTATCTGGCATTCATCAGATCATCGCTTATTAAATGTTTGCTAAGGGGATGCTGTAATAGCGGTACAATGCACAGGCACTCATTCCATGTGGTGCAAGTCAATCCTAGTGCATCAGTGTGCAGTAATAAGTCTTACACGCATCGACTCATATTGAGTGTTCTTCGAAAGAATATGCAAACACCAGTCCAATGTAGGGGACTGCACGCATTTCACTGGTTTATTTTGAATCAAAGCGTTTTAATAGCACACTACATGCTATGGATGCGTTCTGTGCATTACTCCACTGTGTGGTTAAACGAGTACATCGCACAGTAGTGACTACTGATAACGCGTCCAGCCCTTATAAATTACCTGTACCTGGACACGTTTGAGGTCGGTGAATCTTTTAGCCGAGTCGGGCTCTCCTCATCCTAGAATAGTCGGGTCACTCAGATCAATAACTATTATAATCGACAATCAATACCCAATTAATAGGTCAAAATAACACATCAGAAATCAATAACAGTTGGTATTTCGGCGCACCATGACCTTTCAGTCATGAATAACCACACCAGTTTATTAAAAGTTAGTGAATTTATTTCCCTATATTAACAAAGCTAGCACGATATATAAGAGTCTCAAAACCAAATGATATATGTATATGAACATTACTAGCTGTCCATAGCGGCGGCAGAAACGCAATCTACGCAAAATCTGAATAATGATACACTCAGTTATGGCAATGCAAATTACTAATATGACTAACTGTATTTGACTAATTTCATACATTGGTCAGCATAACAAGATTTCAAATTTGCATGGTGCATCGAATGAATACCTCGCCTAACCTCTAATTAGCATTGGCATGTGGGGCTTCATGCAAAACGAATTTAGTCAACACAAATTTGGAAAACTTCTAGCTTGGGCCCTATCAAAATAGCAGTTGGTACCTAAAAGGAAAAACACAATGCATAATACATTTATCCTTTCATATTTACCAAATACAATCAGCATTCAAGAAAAGTCTTCGTCCTTCAGGTACCGGTTCGAACAGCATGGGGCAAATTTCAAAGGGGGCAAAGTTAAGGGCAAGCTTCCTTGCAGCGGCAAGGAAAATGGAGCAAAGTTACTGCATTGGCAAGACAGGGCAAATCAAAGTTAAAGTCTCTAGGGTGAGAATTCTTAAAGTCTCTTTCTCTCAGATAGAGAAAAGGGCATCAGGGTGTCGTCCAAAATGGAGTCTGGCATCTGGCTTCAAATTGGCATCAAAGAAAATGGCTGACTTCTCTTTGTCCAGTGGGTTTAAGTAAGAAACATTCCAAATTCTGCAGGGTCTTCCATTGGAGGGTTCATAGGTTGTGTTCAAATTGTCCAATGAAAATTGTCTTTTTACTAGCGCTCATTTATGCATACACTGTCCTTGGAGCCTTGGAACACAAATTGTAACATGGTTTGCCAATTAATTTTGGTATCTGTACCTTCATTGTCCGCACCTGCAGAGACTGACCTTGTATCAAAGTGGATGAAACCACCCTAGTACGAAACCTTGGAGATAAGTGTATTAGTCATCTCTGCTGGAAAAAATACAACTTCAAGCAAGAATATATGTTTCATTAGTTCAAGGAAAAGCCACGCAGTTAGAATTTGAAACCAAGCAACTAGGCCAAAGCCTCTACTAAATGTAAGCTAAGCAAAACAGTTTTCAAATAAGAAATCATGGCATACATTTGCAATTATGACGGATTACTACAATTTTCAATTCTTCATGATTAATAAAGCTCATTTATAATGATGGCGAACTACCCCGAGGGCACAATTTCCCTCGTACATTATTTTCTTTACTAAAATCACACTACATTATATGCTTTTGATTATATGATATGTATGAATATATGTTGGACCCTCTATTCTGCGTCATCAATCCCTCCTCTGATGACTAATTATGTCATCACATCAAATCTACCCACAAATTTTATTCCATTAAAATTCTGTATAGTAATTTGGTACTTCAGTCAATTCCCTTTTTCTTTTAATTCCTTTTGATTTTTCTTTATATATCTCTACCATTTTGGCTTGTTCTTTTTCTTCTCTTTTTCTTTCGCGCCTTGTTTTCAATATTTTGATAGCTTTCCATATTCCCCAAGAGCCCAATAAACAAATCAATATTATTAATATTCCCTTCATTATTTTTAGTAACAATCCGTTCCAAACGTTGCTGAGCCAATTTCCCACAGAAGCAAATCCTTTTCCAACTTTCTCCCAGACTCCTGGTTCTTTCAATTCCTTCAAATCTATACTTTCATTAGTTAAATTTATAAGCATCGTTCTAATTTCTCCACTGCTGTCTGGTATATATGTACAACAGTGACGTGTACCAAGCATTTTGCAAACGCCGCCATCCTTTGCTAAAAGAATGTCTAAGGCAAGCCGATTTTGAAGAGTCATAGCTCTTTCTGCAGCGAGTTCAGCATCCATCAGGATTATAGCTCCTGAAAATTTTGTAAGCATGTTATCCACAATAGTAGACAACTTTCGTATTTTGATTGAATTCAATATGACTCCCACCGAAGGAATTGAAGCTCCAATTATATCTCCTACTACACCAGAAGCTGTCTCCCTTTTCTGAACATGATGTGATTCAGACAGCTTTGGAAATTTCTTTAAATCGTCCAGTTGATAAATCTTTGGGAACACTATTCCCAAATATCATCTCCCATACCATTGTTTAGGAAGACGATAATAGGCGTTAAGTCCACAAATATAATATATTCCATGAATAACTGGGTCTTGTCCATTCAGCATGAACGTCCACTTAGGTTGAAACAAAAACGTATGTTTGCATTCACTCGTTCCCACAAACACTGTGTCATAATATGATTTATGTCTATGTATACAAAATGTCCCTACGTGCAATGTATCTAAAGCTATTTTCCCTTGTGTCTTTATTGCGGCAAAAGCATAGTTATCTACAGATGTCCTTTTGTGTAATTCCCTTTCTAATTCCTCCTTCATTTCTTTCCTCCTATCGTCAGTGCGGTCTAAGAAATTTATCTCTACCGGTGAAAGCAAGCATGTAAGGTTCTCCCTATGTGCGTGAGCTGTGTGAAAAGGTGACAACGGCTCAAAGAAATATCTCATTAACTTGAAATAATAATCTCTAGATATTTTGCTCAGGTACTCGATTATGGGAACATATGCAAATGTAACATCATAATTAGAGTAAAAATAATGAATGTACAGTTGACCATAAAATCTGGACATTACTATACTACATGTAATTCCGTACGTAAGAGGCATGCTATGATACGTCACCCCTTCCACTACTGAGGTAGGTATTTGTGTACACACATAACAATCTTTCGCATCCATGGTCTCAACATACTCACTCAGCAGGCGATAGAAAACGTTAGACGAAAGTTCCTTCTTATCATGCAAATGTCTCTTGTCTTGTTCGAGTCTCTTCAGAGCTGTTAGTTCAGTAATAATAGAAGGTTTAGAAGTAGAAGCATCATTCATCTCACTCTCATTCTTTCCATGCATTCCAAGAACTATTGCTACAATGGTTAGTACGCATGCGCTTATTAGACCTATACACATGTATTTACAACACTTCATTTTACGCCCCTGTGTGGTGTAACCTGTCATGATCTGTATAGAATCAGAAAGCTGAAGACACTTTATCAATTGTGTTTGCAGATATATACAAAGCTGAACGAGTTCAATGTTCACACAGTTTTCTTTAGCAGCCTAGTCTCTTATCGGTTAGCAGCGTTGTCTCAAAATCAGGTTTAAAGTCAATCAAGTTAGCAATGTCTTAGCCGGTTGAAAAGTCAATCAGGTTATCACTGTCTTCATTCGGTAAAGTTCATGGAGTTTTACTCCTCAAGTGCCAAAGTGAAGTTCTGCCTCTTCATTCTCGAGACTGAGGGATACGAATTCGTCTGACCAATTGTTAGTGGCTAAGTATGCCCACTCTGGACCAGAATATCTTTTGCTCAGTATTCTTTTCCTTTTCAATTTTGCATCTCTCTTCGACTCTCTCTCGCTGGTACTTTCTTCCTTGGCCAAGTCTTTCTCTTCACTTGGTGCTGCTATTGCGACAGACACTTCCTTTCTTTTCTCTTTCACCTTTGGCCCTTCACTGTCGTTTAACGTTTCTCTGATTCTTAATTTTACTGGCGATATGCTTTGTCTTCTTTTTGCACTGTGTCCACTTGATGGACCTGCAACTTCTTCCGGAGGAGTTTGAACTGCTTCGCTCTGTCCTGCTTTGTCTTCTCCCTCTGGGAAGTCAATCAGGTTCTCCTTTTCTTTTCCTGTATCGTCTGCTTCTGGGAAAGCCCTCCTCTGATCAGGCTCTCCTGCTTCTTCACCTGTTTCGAGCTCTGTGTCACCGTTACCTGCTTCAGGCTCTTTGTTACCTTCAGCCGTTCGTCGCTTTCTGAGGCTCCTCCTTGGTCTTCCCCAAATGAATCAGTTGCTTCGTCCTCAGAAAATATTTCTCCTTCCTCTATTTCTACCTGTTTGCTTCTAGTTCCTCTTCGCTCTGTCTCGGCGCTCTGCACTTTGTTATCAGACACTGGTGATTTCAGCGCTTCAACTTCCTCCTTTGTGGGATACGTCACCCTCTTCGTGTGACTGGCGTGAATCCAGTTGGGAACTCCCGCACACTTCACAGTGGTGGTAGTTGTCAGAATCACTTGAAAAGGTCCTTTCCAAAGGGATTCCAAACACGACTTTCTCACGTGCTTCTTTATCATGACCCAGTCACCTGCTTTCAGGGCGTGTCCTGGACCTTGGATCGGTGGCAGGGTGGTTGCCTCCACCTGGTGAGAGAAAGGGCGGACCACATCAGCTAGACCTTTGCAGTAGTCTAACACCATATCATCTGTAATATTCAAAAGAGCATTTGCAGGAACTGCTGGAAGTCTCATGGCTCTGCCCCTGAGGATCTCGTGCAGGGACAATCCAGTCTTTCTGTCAGGGGTGTTGCTCTTTGACATTAACACCAAGGGCAATGCGTCAGGCCCTTTTAAGTTTGTTGATGCACTTTTTTTCTCCATCGTTGATTTCAATGTGCCATTCATTTGCTCCACTAGTCCTGATGCTTCAGGGCGGTAGCTACAATGCAACTTTTGCTCAATGTTCAGCGCTGCACAAAGCAATTTTATTACTTCGTTATTGAAGTGACTTCCCTATCTGATTCTAATGAGATCGGGAATCCGAAACGTGGTATTAGCTCTCTTAAGAGCAGTTTTGCAACTGTGAGACTGTCATTTCTGCGTGTTCAGTATGCCTCAATCCAGTGACTAAAAATGCACACAACCACCAACACATACTTCAAGCCTCCATGCACAGGCATCTCAATAAAGTCCATTTGCATCCTGCTGAAGGGACCCCCTGCTCTTCTGTTGGCAAATGACGCAACAATGGCAAACTGCTTCAGCAACTTGCGGGAATTTGGGGTTAAACCAATCAGTTTTAAATAGTCTAATCATGGCATCCCTTCCAAGATGGGCTTGTCCATGATAGAATCTGGCTAACTGTGTCAAAAGACTGTTTGGCAGAACAAATTTTCCTTCACTTGAAACCCATAACTCATCTAGTCTCTTTACGCATTGCGATTTGGTCAATGAGAGTTTCTCATCCTCACTGACATCATTCTGTAAGGACTTCAATTCATCCATTGTATCCACAACCTTTAGAGCAAAGATTTTGCTTGGTTCAAGTTCTGGCTCATTTATCAAGTTCCACTCATCCCTGAGCAATATACAGTTCAATGCGCAAAACCTTGCGACTTGATCCGCATATCCATTTCCCAGAGAAACATAGGGGGTCATTCCAACCCTGGCGGTCGGTGTTAAAGCGGCGGCCAACCCGCCAACAGGAAGGCAGTCAAAAAAATGGAATTCTGACCCTGGCGGGAACCGCCAACACAGACCGCCACTTTAACACTCCGACCGCCACGGCGGGAAAAACAAACAGCGCGGCGGTCACCGCCAACAGGCAGGCGGCAGACAATGTACCGCCCACCCTATCACAACTCACCAATCCGCCACCTTTTCCGGGGCGGGAGCCCCGCCGATAAAAACACGGCGGAAACAGACTACGAACGGGAAAACGCTCACCTTTACACACTCCACGAGGAATCTGGACAGCATGGAACCCGAATTAAACATCCTACCAGCTATTGTCTACCTGCTCCTCTACCAGGAGCACGAACGCCGGCGCAGAAGACTACGGTGAGTACTGCACCTACGACACAGGGGAGGGGGGAGGAGAAAAGGTTACAGGCACACACATACGCGACACACCCACCCCCCCACCCCCTCCAACTATCTACACACCAATGCAGAGCAACAAGTCAGAGTGACACCCCCCAAACCCCACGGAAGAATGCAAAGACAAAATAAAATGATCATTAAAATTTAAGTATATTATAGCATATTTGAAGTTAAGTGAAATATGAAATATATAAATAAAATATATTAGAACATGAACAATATATACATAGCTCTAAAGTCCGGCCCATATTGGCTATCATCCATTGTTCGTGGGCCAATGGGCCTAAACACATGGGCAAAGCCCACACACGAGACCCGATTCCATTGGAGAGAACACTGCAGGGGCATCAGATAGTAAAACTACAGGCACCTCAGGGGGAAGGGAAGGGGGGGCACCTCAGCCACATGAGTCCACGACGCCAGATCCACGACGGGGCTCCATGGCCACTGTACCATCCTGGGGAGTGCAAAGCCACAGTCTCACAAGTCTCTACAGTGGGTGGATTGCCCACTGAACCATCCTGGGGAGTGCAAAGCCACAGTCTCACAAGTCTCTACAGTGGGTGGCTTGCCCACTGTACCATCCTGGGGAGTGCAAAGCCACAGTCCATCAAGTGGATTAGAGACTCCACTGGTTCTGGAGGAGGCATGGTGCCCAGAGTGCTTCGTGAAGCCATGGCCGACACAGATCCGGCCCTGCCAATGGCCCTGCAGTGCTTGAGATGAAGGGCCCAGCGGAGCGTTGCTTGAGAGGAAGGGCCCAGCGGAGCAGTTCAGAGACGGCGGTGCCCAGCGGAGCGGTGCTTGAGAGGAAGGGCCCAGCGGAGCGGTGCTTGAGATGAAGGGCCCAGCAGAGCGGTGCTTGAGAGGAACGGCCCAGCGGAGCAGTTCAGAGACGGCGGTGCCCAGCGGAGCGGTGCTTAAGAGGAAGGGCCCAGCGGAGCGGTGCTTGAGAGGAAGGGCCCAGCGGAGCAGTTCAGAGATGGCGATGCCCGGTGGAGTGGTGCTTGAGATGAAGGGCCCAGCGGAGCGGTGCTTGAGATGAAGGGCCCAGCGGAGCGGTGCTTGAGAGGAAGGGCCCAGTTCAGCGGTGCTTGAGAGGAAGGGCCCAGTTCAGCGGTGCTTGTCACGGCGGTGCCCTGTTCAGCGGTGCTTGTCTTGAAGGGCCCAGTTCAGCGGTGCTTGTCACGGCGGTGCCCTGTTCAGCGGTGCTTGTCACGGTGGTGCCCTGTTCAGCGGTGCTTGTCTTGAAGGGCCCAGTTCAGCGGTGCTTGTCACGGCGGGGCCCTGTTCAGCGGTGCTTGTCACTGCGGTGCCCTGTTCAGCGGTGCTTGTCTTGAACGGCCCAGTTCAGCGGTGCTTGTCACGGCGGGGCCCTGTTCAGCGGTGCTTGTCTTGAAGGGCCCAGTTCAGCGGTGCATGTCACGGCGGGGCCCTGTTCAGCGTTGCTTGACATGTGGTCCCAGGGAACCAGATCGGGCCAATATTTCCCGCTTAGTCGCCATCCGACCTTTCGCTTGCGGGGCCCTCCTGTGCTGGAGTCCTGGGCCCGTGGGTGTCCTCCTTCACACCCGAAATGGGGCTGGTGGGGCCCTCCTGGGCAGCTCGCCTGCTGCCGGACTTGTCCGCCCTGCTGCCCTTGCCCTCCTTCACCGATTCTCTGGGGCCCTTGCCTCCCTTTGTGGATGTGCCAGGTGACGGGGCCAGGGTAGTGTCTTTGGGGGCTGCCGTCTCAGGCCTCTCGCGCCGGCCCTTCCCTTTTTTAGTTCTTTTCCCAGGGGGTGGGCTGGCTGTCCCCTTGCTGCTGGCCGATGTTGGTGCCCTAGGAGCTGGTGGACTCCAATAGCCCTGGACTATGCTCTTTGTAGGTGCAGGGCTTGTGGTGGCTGGGGTGCTGTTTGGACTCTTACGAGATGGAGGGGGTGGGTCAGGTGATGCAAAGAGGTTAATTTTGGAGAGGAAAAACTTTTTAGGAGCAGTGGGAAGGGTAGGTGCAGTGGGTATGGGAGTGGAGGAAGAGGATGTGGTTGTAGGAGAGTCAAGTGTGCTGTGTTTGGGTGCAGGTGCTTGTGACGGAGGCTGTCGTGAGGTGGATGGCTGTTGGGTGGGTGGCTGCCTGCTTTTGTGTGGTTTGGAAGAGGGGGTGACAGACAAAGTGGGAGAGGACACAGGGGACGGGTAAATGGCAGTGGGGGTGGTGACTGCACGTGTGCGGAGTGTTCTGGTGGGTGTGCTGGTGATGGACGTACTGGCTGATGGTGGTGTGAATGCAGGTGTGAGTGGAGACGTCACAGGGAGGGAGGAGGGAGACGAGGAGGAGGGGGACACAGAGGAGGCAGTGGCTGTTGGCATGTCTGCATGTGGATGTTGCTTGTGTGAATGCTTGTGGGATGTGTGGTGCTTATGTCTGGATGAGCTGCCCTTGGGTGTTGATGTGTGTGCAGGCTGGTCTGTAGGTGTGGCTGGGATAGGCAGAGGAACAGGGGAGTGGGACTGGGATGAGGAAATTGGAGGGGGGAGGCAGGAGACAGGGACAATGGCTGCCGTCAGTGCTGAGGCCAGAGCGTTGAACGATCGCTGATGGGCAGCCTGACCCGAATGAATGCCCTCCAGGTATGCATTGCTCCGATGCACCTCCCTTTCTACCCCCTGGATGGCATTCAAAAGGGTAGACTGCCCAACAATGAGTGTCTGGAGGAGGTCAATGATCTCCGCACTGAGGGCAGCAGGGGTAATTGGGCAGGGCCTGAGGTGCCTGGGGCGAAGGAGATGCCCGCCTTCCTGGCCGAGCGGGCACGGGCGAACGCTGAGGGGCTGCTTGGAGGGCGGAGCTGGTGCGCTGGGTGGCAAGGGAGCTCCCTTCCGAGGACGTGTCTGTGTCGCTGACGTCTCCACGGGTCCCCGTTGTGGAGCTCCCCTCGCCCTCCGTCTCACTGGTGAACTCGGAGTCGGTTGCATGGCCCTCCGGGGCCATGTGAGATGCAGCTCCCTCGTGCTTCGATGCCACTTCTCCTCCGCCTGATGATGCTAATGCACACATGAACAGGAAGACCACAATAAAAGGGGGGGGGGAGAAAGAAAGACGTGTTTGAGTGCATGCATTGGCGACACCGTTGGCGGAGAGGACAGACACAGAAGCCCCCTGCACTACGCCGCGCACTCGGTGTACACTACTCAATTATTGTGACTTGGCCTACAAGCCTATGGACGACAAATGCACACATAGGTGACCCAGGGCCATGGAAAGCTGTACTTAGCACCCTACAGAGGTGGGGGGCGGTGTCACAGGGCCATGCCGTATGGAGGGGCCTAGCCTACAAAAATCGCCCTGGCCTAGAGATAGCCACAGCCCTCCTCCCCCACCCAGACACCTCCACTGTGCGCTAATATAGCAGAATTTGCTGGTACTCACCCCCTTGTGTCTGCTGTGATGTCCTCACGCGCCCATCCAAATCGGGGTAGGCCACCGCCAGGATCCGGGACATCAGGGGGGTCAATTGCCGTGTGCACCCCTCCTAGGTTGGGAGGCCATCCCCAGCAGTGCCTCCGCGGTCTTTCTGCTCCCGCGGCGGATGTCCTCCCACCTCTTTCGGCAGTGGGTGCCCTGTCTGTTGTGGACCCCCAGGGCCCAGATGTCCTTGGCGATGGCACGCCAAATGTCGATCTTCTGATGGGCGCTGACCTATGTGACATGTACAGGGTGGGAAAATAAATATCATCACTTTTCTGCATGGTCGATGTGAGTGGCCCCCCCTCCCCAACCTTGCCATATGGCACATGCTCTCATCTGTCGTGCGATGCATGCCTCATTCGCTCCCCTCCCCACCATCTTTCATTCACCCCACTCAACCCAGGCATTGCCCACAAAACATGGTCCCAGTGTACTTACCTGTTGGTCTGGAGGACCGTAGAGTAGCGCATACTGGGGGAGGACCCCATCCACGAGTGTCTCCAACTCTTCTGAAGTGAAGGCAGGGGCCCTTTCCCCAGTCGCAGCAGCCATTGTCTCTTCCAGACCGAGGTCACAGCAGCACTTGCAGTATAGGTCCTCTCCTGTGGATGATCAGGTCTTGAGTGATTAAGCAGATAGAAAATGGCGGTCACGGCCGCGGCGGTGCGTACCGCGGCGGTGCGTACTGCGACCGCCGGCGCACTTCCTCATTGGCTCCTGAAACCCATAGGGTTCAATGTTAACCAATGCGGCTTAGCACAGCGGTCTTCGACCGCCTACCGCCACGGTGTGCCACGCCAGCGCATTGACCTCACATCCCATTGTCACACTTCACAGGTCAGGCAGCCGCCATTTCAAGGGCCCACATGGCTTAATTTCTACTGCGTCACACAGGCCTAGGCCTTGCATTGCCACTCATACAAGCCATTCAATGCATAGATAATCGTGTACTGTGCAAGCTGTATGAACGTACCTGTGGGTTGCTTAACTCTGTGCTCCATGTTGTCCTTCCTAGGCACCGTCCGCTGGGACTTGCGAGGAGATGGTGGACTGTTCCCGTGTACAGACCGCTGGTGGACCTGTCGACAATGGAAGAACGACATGTCATACTCACATACAGACTTGACCGAGCCACCATTAATGAACTGTGTGCCCAGCTGGAGGCAGACCTGATATCACCCATCCGCCAACCCACAGGGATTCCCCCTGTAGTGCAGGTTCTGTCAGTACTCCATTTTTTGGCAAGTGGATCATTCCAAACAACAGTGGCCATTTCATCTGGGATGTCTCAGCCTATGTTTTCTAGGGTTTTGTCCAGAGTGTTGTCTGCCCTGATGAAATACATGCGGAGCTACATTGTTTTCCCTGAGGTGGGCGATTTGGCTACAGTGAAGGGTGATTTCTATGCCCTTGGCCATATTCCCAACATCATTGGTGCCATTGATGGGACCCATGTGGCTTTGGTACCCCCCAGAGGAAGTGAACAGGTGTACAGGAACAGAAAAAGTTATCATTCGATGAATGTCCAGGTGGTCTGTTTGGCATACCAGTACATCTCCCATGTAAATGCCATGTTCCCTGGGTCAGTGCATGACGCGTACATCATGCGAAATAGCAGCATCCCTTTTGTGATGGAACAGCTACAGAGACACCGTGTGTGGCTAATTGGTAACTCTGGTTACCCCAACCTGTCCTGGCTACTGACCCCAGTAAGGAATCCCAGGACAAGGGCAGAGGAACGGTACAATGAGGCCCATGGGCGTACTAGGAGGGTGATCGAGCAGACCTTCGGCCTCCTGAAGGCCAGGTTTAGGTGCCTGCATATGACAGGTGGATCCCTAATGTACTCACCAAAGAAGGTGTGTCATATCATCGTGGCCTGCTGTATGCTTCACAACCTGGCTTTGCGACGCCAGGTGCCTTTCCTGCAGGAGGATGGTCCAGATGGTGGTGTTGTGGCAGCGGTGGAACCTGTGGAGAGTGAAGAGGAGGAAGACGAAGAGGACGACACAGACAACAGGGACAGAGTGATACTACAGTATTTTCAATAACACACAGGTAAGAATCAACACCGGCATTTTACAATTACTTACAGTCTCCTGCCTCTCTACTGTCTGTCCTATTCCCCCAGTGTATGTTAACTGAGTTGTGACTTTCCCTTCCAATTTCAGAGATGTGGCCCCCACTGCGTGACCTTTGCTTTGTTTACCCATGGACTACAGCTGTGTGACAGTGGTATGTTCTCATCACTGTGTAACTGGACATTTTGGCAGCGTTATGTTTAATACATTTGTTCACAATACAGGCAGACTCCAGATTGTTTTTGTGCAATAAGTGTTTTTATTAAAGTGCAGGAAATGGGGACATGGTTGCAAATCGGTGATGGGTGATGGTGGAGGAATGTCCATGGCAGAGTCCAGCTTTTCAGTCTCACAGGTGCATTGTCCATATGCCTGTGGAAGGCGGAGCAGGGACAGTTAAAGGTTGGACAGTGTGACAATGTGGGACAGTGGGATGACATCAGGGGGTATCCTTTGCTGGCGGGGGTCTTGGCATCCTACTCTGTCTTCTTACGAGATCTCAGGCCCCGCTTGCGGGGTGGTTCTTCTTCTGCAGGAGGTGGGGTTCTGGTGGCCTGTTGTTGTGTGGGGGCCTCCTGTCCACTAGCACCGGCGGAGGTGGTTGCCTGTTCTTGGTCCATGCTAGTGACAGGGGCCCTTTGTGGTGCCACATGGTCCCGCAATGTGGTGACAATCTGGTTGAGTGCCCCTACGATGGTGCCCATTGCGGAACTGATGCTTCTAAGTTCTTCCCTGAACCCCATGTACTGTTTCTCCTGCATGACCTGAATCTCCTGGAACCTGGCCAGTACCGTCGCCATCGTCTCCTGGGAGTGGTGGTATGCTCCCATGATGGAGGAGAGGGCCTCGTGGAGAGTGGGTTCCCTGGACCTGTCCCCCCCCCTGTCGCACAGCGGCCCTCCCAGTTCCCCTGTTTCCCTAGGCCTCTGTCCCCTGGACCGTGTGCCCACTATCACTGCCCCCAGGTCCCTGTTGTTGTTGGGGTGGTGGGTTAACCTGGGTGCCCTGTAGTGGTGGACACACCGCTGATTGACGTGTCCTGGAGACAGAGGCATGGGCCCGCTGGGTGGGAGCTGTGCTGGTGTTCCCAGAGGGGGTTGGGTCTGCTGTGGCCAGTGGCTGTGTGAGGGGAACCGACTGTCCCGAGGTCCCCGATGGTCCGGGCTGGTCATCTGGGTCCAGGGAGACAGAGCTGCTGTCATCACTGGTGGCCTCTTCTGGGGGTGGGATGGACATTTCTGGACCCTCCTGGGCGGTGTGGTGGCGTTCGGGTCCTGCAGGGGTATAGAGGTATGGTTATTGCTTCAGTGTGTGCCATATCGGTCAATGGGTGGGTGCCCGTGTACCCCAGGGCTGGCATTCCTGTGTGGGGGCTTTTGTGAGGGTGGCTTGTGGGGGAGATGTGTATGTGCAGTGGGCATGCTTTGGTGATGGGTGTCCATGCTTTGTGGACGCATGCAGGGCTAGGTGTTGGGATGGGTGGGTTGTGATGGTGAGACATTTGCAGGGAGTAGGTGTGATGGGGTGGGGGTGAGGGTGGGGGTATGATTTGGGATGCAGGTGGGGTGGGGGTGGGAAGAAGTAGTTAAGATTTGACTTACCAGAGTCCATTCCTCCAGATACTCCTGCGAGGCCTTCAGGATGCAGGATGTGCAAGACTTCCTCCTCCCATGCTGTAAATTCGGGGGGAGTAGGTGGGGGTCCGCCGCCAGTCTTCTGCACCACGATGTTGTGCCTTGATACCATGGAACGCACCTTCCCCCGTAGGTCGTTCCACCGCTTCCTGATGTCATCCCGATTTTGTGGATGCTGTCCCACAGCGTTGACCTTGTCGACTATCCTTTGCCATAGCTCCATCTTCCTGGCAATGCTGGTGTGCTGCACCTGTGTCCCGAAGAGCTGGGGCTCTACCCGAACTATTTCCTCCACCATGACCCGGAGTTCGGCGTCTGAGAACCGGGGGTGTCTTTGGGGTGCCATAGGGTGGTGTGGATGAGGTGTGGGGTGGTGTATGTGTTGTAGAGTGTGGTGATGTGTGGTGTTTTGTGCGTGGATATTGTGTGGGTGATGGTGTGGTTTGCCTCTGTGTGATGGTGTTATCTAAGCAGTGCTGTCTGTCTCTGGCTTTCTGTCGGTTTTTTTGGTCGAAGGGGGGTGTGGGTGATGTGGGTGTGTGTTTTATATTGTGTTGGGTGTGTGGGAGTGTTGTTTGTATGTGTATCAGGTGTGTGTATTTTGAATTGTCCAATGTGGTTGTGTTTTGTACGTGTGTGTGTGTATTTTAACCGCGGCGGTGTGTACCGCCAATGGAATACCGCGGTTGAAAGACCGCCACGTGGATTCATGTGTCGTGATAGTGTGGGCGTATTTCTGTTGACGTGACGGTGGAGGTTTGGTCATCGCCAGTTTCCCGCTGGCCGTTGGTGTGGCGGACTTTTGTTGATGTCGGGTTTTTGGCGGTTTGCCAGTTGCGGGTCAGAATGACTGTGGCGGTTTACCGCGGCCGCGGCGGTGTTATGGCGGTGTTATGGCGGTCTTCTGACCGGCAGTAAGCGCCTTTTACCGCCGAGGTCAGAATGACCCCCATAGTCTTGTCCCTTCGAGTGTGCACTGCATTTTACCACTGCTACTTCTCCTGGTAATTGGATGGCATGTAACAATTCTCTTATTCTTTCACCATTTTTCACTGGTGATCCTGAAGAGGTCATGAAGCCTCTCTGCGACCACAATTGTCCAAAGTCATGCACTATTCCAAATCCGTACTGGCTGTCAGTGTAAATGGTGACTTTCATCAATGCAGAGAGTTGGCAAGCTCTAGTAAGGGCTACCAATTCCGCTACTTGTGCGGAGTAAACTCCTTGAAGCCAAGATGCTTCCAGAACACCTGTTACTGTACATACAGCATATCCTGCTTTCAATATTCCCAGTGCGTCTCTTAAACATGAACCATCAACAAAAAGAACTTGATCATTTTCTTCCAATCGGGTATCTTTGATATCAGGTCTTGGTTTGGTGCAAAATTCAGTCACCTGAAGACAGTCTTGCTCGATGTCTTCAGCGTTCTCAATTTCAGCACTTTCACTGGGAAACAAGGTTGCTGGATTCAACGTAGTGCATCTTTTCAGCTGCACATTAGGTGATCCCAGAATTATTGTCTCATACCTTGTGAGCCTAGCACCAGTCATGTGCTGTGTTCGGGAACGTGTCAAAAGTATCTCGACTGAGTGAGGGACCATGACTGTTAAAGGGTGTCCCATCACTATTCCTTCACTCTGAGTGAGGCTGATACCAACTGCGGCTACGGCACACAGGCACCCTGGCAGTGCTGCTGCGACCGGATCCAAAGTAGCTGAAAAATATGCTACTGGTCTGTTTACGCCACCATGGGCTTGGGTCAAGACAGACAAGGAACATGCATCACGTTCATGACAAAACAATGTGAAAGGCTTCGTGTAATCAGGCATACCTAAAGCTGGAGCCCTGCACATGCATTCTTTCAATTCAATAAAAGCACCCATCTCATCTCCTTTCAGCTCTATTTCATCCAGCGCATCCTTCTGGATCAGTTTCAGTAAAGGTTTCGCTAGGGTTGAGAAATTGGAAATCCATTGGCGACAGTAGCTCACCATTCCCAAAAACTTTCTCACCTCCCTCCTCGTCTTTGGGGGACTCATTTGGAGTACACTTGTTATCCTTTCCTTCATAATTCTTCGTGACCCTTTCTCTATTTGGTGACCCAAATATTTCACTTTCTTCTGACAAAACTGTAATTTTGAAGGGGACACCTTGTGTCCATTCCTTCCCAAATGATACAATAGGGCAATGGTGTCGGCTGTGCCGTCACTTTCGGTCTTGGATGCAATCAACAAATCATCAATGTATTGCACTAGGGTTGACTCAAATGGCAACTCCAACGCTTCCAAATATTTCTTTAGAATCTGATTGAAAATTGATGGTGACTCCGAAAACCCTTGAGGAATTCAACACCAACTGTAGACTCTGTCTAGGAAATAGAAACAAAAGAGGAATTGGCTGTCCTCATGAAGAGGCACAGAAAAGAATGCTTGTGACAATTCGATGACTGAGAACCACTCAGCATCACAAGGAACTTGAAACATTATCACAGCTGGATTTGGTACTACGGGGCAACATTTGATTATTATGTCATTTATCTTTCTCAAATCCTGAACAATTCGGACCTTTCCACTTGGTTTTATTAGTTTCATGATTGGCGAATTACATGGACTGCTTAACACTTCTTTCAGTACTCCCTGTTTTACAAACTCATCAATGAGTTGGGCAACTTTTATGAGGGTGTCTTGCGCCATATGGTACTGTGGGGTCTGGGGAAAAGTTACATTGGGTTTTACAGTCACTTTCACTGGTTCCACTCCTTTCACCAATCCCACCTCTTTCCCTGTCATATCCCACACTTCCTTTCCGACTGTTTCTTGTAACTCAGCAGGAATGTCTGCTTCAGTGATCATTGGATAAAGGGTAATCAGGGGATACTCTTCATCGACAGTTTCCACTTCATCTCCTCCTACACTGTCCTCTTCTTCCCCATCACTGCTTGTCTGAATTTTAATTCCATCGTTCGAACACATAATCGAACACCCCAATTTGCACAATAAGTCTCTCCCTAGTAGTGATATCGGGCTTGAGTCACACACCACAAATTTATGTGACCCTTGATAGTTACCAATTCTGACTTGCACTGGATCTGTGATTGGGTTCGTCAGGTACCTATTTGCTACTCCCACTACTTCAACTGTTCTTCCTGAAAGTGGCAAATTTGGTACTTCAATGCTCCTAACAGTGGAACGTGTAGCTCCTGTGTCAACTAAGAATGAAACGCGGTGACCCATAACTCTTCCCTCCACATACGGACCCTTTTGATCAACTTCCAAAGATGCTGCAAGCGTACAATTTCCCTCTTCATCTGAACTTTCACTCTCCCATACATCGTTTATTCCATTCTCACTGTGTAATGGGAATTGGTGTACTGTGTCATTTTGATTCATTCCTTGACCCGTGACCTGTTGAGGAAGCATTGCTTGCTGCTGATTCATTGGTGCTAAGGGTATTTGCATTTGTTGATTAGGTACCATAGGAAACTGCTGTCGCATTGGCTGCAACTGTGCCATTTGCACCTGTTGCGATTGCATGGGTTGTAAACCCTGCATCTGGTTTATAATGTTTTGGAAATTTGGATTCGGACCTCTCAATTTCGGTCCTCTCATAATCTGAAATGCATTGACATCATTGTTTTGCTGACCTACACCCTCCTGCACCATCATTGGGCACTCCTGTTTCCAATGCCCTACGATTCCGCACGTGTGACATGGCATCACCTTCTTCATTGCCTGTATACCATTTGGAATCATAACAGTATTTAAATCAGGACCGTTTTTCACAAAATCTCCTCGGCCTCTGCCTCTCATCTGCAGCTGAAACATGGTATTTCCCTGTTGCTGCTGCTGCGGCATCTGTTGTTGAAAACCTTGCAAACCTGTCTGAGCTGTTCTAAGCTGCATCACCATCACCTTTTCTTTCAACCTTTTCTGCTTTGTCTCAATCTCATCACTGCAATATTTTGCATAATTCACACATCGATCGACTTTGACTGCCAACAAATCAAATGCGTTTTAATCATCTGGCTGATTTCGGGTCTCAACCCTTCCACAAACCTGAACACAAAATGGAGCATGTCCTTTGCCTCAATCGTTTCTGTGCCACTGTAATTCTTAAACGCTTTCAACAATCTCTCGTAGTACGCATGTATAGACTCTTTAACCTCTTGGGCTGTTCTGTCAATCCTCTGCCAATCCACATTTTTCGACGCAACCTTGGTTTTCAAGTGCTCGATCACCTTGTGGTACAAACTCATACCGTAGGTGATGGCGCACCTGTATCCCTAACTCTCTCGGATTCACTCGTCGGCTAACCTACAGCCCTTTTACAATCTTCCCACAAATCTGCCGGAACCACAATTTCAAATAAAGTATTCAGGTCTTCCCAGAGACATTTCGCGAGTTTCACAAATCTATCTGTCTGTTGATACCACTCAATCGGCTTCTCTCTCAATTTGGGAAAGTCATCCGTAAAGGACTGAATATCGCACCTGTGCCATGGTACATGAACAAGCTTTCCCCCTGCTGTCTCTCTCATTGGTAACATGGTTAACAGGTCGTCATTCTGTTGTGCTTTCTCATTCCGATCTGGGGTACTTTCTTTCTTTTTGTCCTTTTTCTTAACCCATCTACTTTCCCACTTGTCTAAGCATCTCCAAACCTGTGCGCTCTGCAGTATCTCCTTAAGGTGTGTTTTCATCCCTGCGGATCTCATGTGTTCGAAGTCTTTTGTCTCAAAACCTGTAACTTCTGCTCAGGTGTTTAGTCTTACTTATATCGACCTCATTTCTGTCTGCAATTTCTTGTAACTTCTTATGTATGCTGCTTATTTCCCTTGTAATCCTAGGGCACATGTATCTCAGCTCTTCCTCTGTGTAGGATTCTAATCTGTTCAGACCCATTGTTCCCTCTACCAGTTCATCTGCCTCCATACCCAATCTTATTTTATTCAAGTATTCTTCTCCCTTCCCGCTGGATGTACTCTGCGGGGAGTTCGGGCTGTTGAACCATTGTGTTAACTGTTGCGCGTTCAGTCCCATCAGTGTAGCAGTTACATCAACTGCTACTGATGGTTTCTGTAATGTTTCAGTCTCTGAGGTTAACTGTACTAATAGTGGTGGATGTGACCTTACCACGGTTGACGGGGCACAAATTGGAATTGGACTAAACTCCGACAAGGACCCAGATCCATTTGGCAGTGCCACTATTGGAGTTGTTTCTGGAGTGATTTCTATGCATCTTCTCCCTGTCCCACTCTGTATCATTAACCCTTGGTCGCATGTGCTTGAATTTGCCTGTATGTACAGTGGTACTGGTGGACCTACAGTGATAGGCAGAAATATCGCGTCTGGATTCTGTCTGTTCCCCGAATTCTGTGGCATGTTAATCCCCACATTGTGGTTCATCATTGCTGGCATACCTAACTGGCTTTCTGTTACTCGAGTATGCTTTGGCACTTCTTGTGTCTGCTTTTGGGGCATCAAGAACTGTGTTGATTCGGCTTGAATCAATGTTGGTCTTTGATAACTCTGTCCTCCCTGCGCCATTGAATCAGAAGTCATTCCCATGTTATGCTCATCACAGCAGTGCCTTTGAACCTGTGGCTGATAGTTATCAGCGGGTTTCAATGTAGGCAGGTCTGGGTATATTCTCTGAACCTGTGGTATTTGTGGTGAGAAAGGCATGTCGGAGCTGCTCAGCCTCTGAGATATTCAAAAAATTGGTGTTACATTACTCTGTATTGGTTCTGGAGGGGCAGTACTAATGCTTGAGCCTTTTTCGCTTTCCACATATGGTGGCGGGTGATCATTCAGCAATTGTATAATGAACTCCTCATCGTCTGACTCGTCTGCCCTTTTCGAGTTTCTATTGTTCTCTCTATCTCTGGACTGACTCCTGTTTGTCTTATAGGTGGCTTTCCTTCCTTCCGTCTCCGCTTCATCGGTAATTGCTGGAAACAATTTAATCCCCTGCAATACGTCTGAACTCCAAACCTTTTGTGTGCTGTCCCATCTAGCATCCGCTAGTGTCTTTTCTACTTTTCTTATTCTTGTCTCAAATTTCTTTTGTTGTTGGTTTCTAGCTATTAGCTCCCAAATCGCTAGTGCCTCAAACTGTGCTGGTCTAAGAGGTACTTTCAGGTCGTATAGTGCAAATCTCAGATTTTCCAAAACCCTTAGATTAAACGACCCGTGGATAGGGAACGCTACACTTCCATGCTTTTCTGTTAATTTGCACCATTGTTTTTACCAAAGACATGGTGCTACACCTTTTTCTTCAATGACAATGTAAGCTGGTGTACCCTCAGGTGGTGTTTCTTCTCCTACATTTGCTTTAATGTAAACATCTCCCCTCATAGCACTCTTAAATGCTTTGAAAAATGTAATCTTTCCGTCTTCTACTTTCTTAAAATGTGTAATCAATAAGTGACTTTAATTCCCGGAATACTCTTCGCTTGCCTTTCCCCTCGCAGTTGCGCTTCGCGGACTGTGTCCAATCCGTGCGCGACCCTTCTTACCAACCGACCTATCCCAGCGCGGCTCCTAGTGACGTCACACTCACACACTGCAGCTGACAAAGTCCTGCAGCTTGTCCTCTTTTCATTCGGCTTCACTCATAAACTAATTTCTGCAATATAACGCGAGCACTTAACCAAAAAAAAGAAAACAAATCTGTCGGTTTACTACAGGAAGGGTAATACAATCGCATCAGAAACCTTGGGGATTTTTCACTAGCCTCGGCAGTTATTCCATCTTTCTCGGTTTCCCGCTTTCGCAAGCAAAATTTGACCCGCAAACTTTACTCTCAACTGATCAATGAACTATTCTAGTGCACTTTAGAATTCGTCAAATCTCAAAGTCAAAGTTTTCTTTCACTCCACAATATTCATACCGACTTGTTGACCACGCCCGGTCAACCTATTAAACCGACCAGATCACAACATCAAACAAGTGTCTCATACACTTTTCAACATACTCCAGAGTCTCTTGACCTCGCAGGGCCCGTCTCAACATCAACAACCACGTGGACAATTTTTTCTGCACAAAGCGCTACACGCACGTGAAGTTCAACGACTTCCCTACTCTCACAATTTTGAAGTAACACTCCTCTACCCCCCTAAAATCCTCACAAACTTCTCAATTAATCTGTGGCAATAAGCTGTGCAAGCGCAAAACCCTAACTTCACTCATACCGTCACTAGAAACGCCGAAAACATTCTTACACCTCCATGTCCTCCATTCGCAAGCTCCGAGATTCCGGGAAAGTCATTGGGGACTTAGGGCATCATCATCCCTCCAACTTGTTTTATCAAAGAAAATTCTAACTTAACTCCGTCTATTGCTCGGATGGGGTCCCAAAGGGCTAAACCATCAATCTCTGCTACCATCTACTGATAATGCGTCCAGCCCTTATAAATTACCTGTACCTGGACACGTTTGAGGTCGGTGAATCTTTTAGCCAAGTCGGGCTCTCCTCATCCTAGAATAGTCGGGTCACTCAGATCAATAATCAATAACTATTATAATCGACAATCAATACCCAATGAATAGGTCAAAATAACACATCAGAAATCAATAACAGTTGGTATTTCGGCGCACCATGACCTTTCAGTCATGAATAACCACACCAGTTTATTAAAAGTTAGTGAATTTATTTCCCTATATTAACAAAGCTAGCACGATGTATATGAGTCTCAAAACCAAATGATATATGTATATGAACATTACTAGCTGTCCATAGCGGCGGAAGAAACGCAATCTACGTAAAATCTGAATAATGATACACTCAGTTATGGCAATGCAAATTACTAATATGACTAACTGTATTTGACTAATTTCATACATTGGTCAGCATAACAAGATTTCAAATTTGCATGGTGCATCGAATGAATGCCTCGCCTAACCTCTAATTAGCATTGGCATGTGGGGCTTCATGCAAAACGAATTTAGTCAACACAAATTTGGAAAACTTCTAGCTTGGGCCCTATCAAAATAGCAGTTGGTACCTAAAAGGAAAAACACAATGCATAATACATTTATCCTTTCATATTTACCAAATACAATCAGCATTCAAGAAAAGTCTTCGTCCTTCAGGTACCGGTTCGAACAGGATGGGGCAAATTTCAAAGGGGGCAAAGTTAAGGGCAAGCTTCCTTGCAGCTGCAAGGAAAATGGGGCAAAGTTACTGCATTGGCAAGACAGGGCAAATCAAAGTTAAAGTCTCTAGGGTGAGAATTCTTAAAGTCTCTTTCTCTCAGATAGAGAAAAGGGCATCAGGGTGTCGTCCAAAATGGAGTCTGGCATCTGGCTTCAAATTGGCATCAAAGAAAATGGCTGACTTCTCTTTGTCCAGTGGGTTTAAGTAAGAAACATTCCAAATTCTGCAGGGTCTTCCATTGGAGGGTTTATAGGTTGGCTTCAAATTGTCCAATGAAAATTGTCTTTTTACTAGCGCTCATTTATGCATACACTGTTCTTGGAGCCTTGGAACACAAATTGTAACATGGTTTGCCAATTAATTTTGGTATCTGTACCTTCATTGTCCGCACCTGCAGAGACTGACCTTGTATCAAAGTGGATGAAACCGCCCTAGTACGAAACCTTGTAGATAAGTGTATTAGTCATCTCTGCTGGAAAAAATACAACTTCAAGCAAGAATATATGTTTCATTAGTTCAAGGAAAAGCCACGCAGTTAGAATTTGAAACCAGGCAACTAGGCCAAAGCCTCTACTAAATTTAAGCTAAGCAAAACAGTTTTCAAATAAGAAATCATGGCATACATTTGCAATTATGACGGATTACTACAATTTTCAATTCTTCATGATTAATAAAGCTCGTTCATAATGATGGTGAACTACCCCGAGGGCACAATTTCCCTCGTACATTATTTTCTTTACTAAAATCACACTACATTATATGCTTTTGATTATATGATATGTATGAATATATGTTGGACCCTCTTTTCTGCGTCATCACTACACATAAGATGGCGGGACAATACAGCAACTGACTCTAAGCAACTCTGATCCCCTGCCCACCTTCCCTGGACTACATCTGAGAGAATACAAAGAACTGTCTGAGGGCCTGATGAGATATCTGGACTACGTATTCTGCCTCAGGCCCTCGGACTCTACCTACCAAAACACAAAGGGTGAATTGAGAAAGGGGTGAGCTCGCCAATCCCCCGGCTTGAAACCGATTGATATCTGTGGCTCTACGTATCCCAGAATACTCTGCGTTTCACACAGTAAAGTCAATCTGCGTAATACATCATCCTAGCGTCTGTAGTTTCAGCCCTGTGGGCAGCAAGTCGACGACCATAGCGAATGTAGTGGGGCATGCAACGGCGATATGTCTCAGATTATTCATATGATGTGTATCTGTCTTGGTTTATTTCTGAATCCGCATGTGCACGTATGTGCTTGAACCTGTCTTTGTGTACAGGCATTGTTACGTGTTGCATGCGTCAGTTTGCACAGGCCTGTGAGTGTTTGCATGTCTCGCTGTCAGCAACTGGGTGTGTGCTTAGGAGAGAAAAGTTACCGAAGCACACATACATGTTCCGATAGTACTAATTAGAAACATACACTTTTGCTGATCTTCACCTCTGACGCATCAGTAGTATCGTCACAGGAAGGAGGCGACACCACTACGAAGGCAGAAGTGGTGAGAAAAGGAATGCCCCTGCCGTCGGTGCGAGATGGATCGCACCAGGATGGAAGGGGGAGGTAATAAATAGAAGTGAAATGAGCGGGAAGGGGGTTTTGGAAACGAAGAGTGAAATAAAGAAGCATCAACTTGCACAGCGGCTCCACGTCTTTCTTTTACTGCTGCGCGCCCGCCGCGCAACTTGACAGTATCATGGTCTAACTAGTACTATCGGGACTTGTTTGTGTACTTCGGTACCTTTTCTCCCCTAAACTTATGTGCTGGAAATTGGCTTCAGGAGGGATTGTTTACCCTTGGCGGCAGGGTGTCGGTACCAAGTAAAGACCACCATTGGGACAGTTATTTTGGTTTAACTTAATTTCTTCCGAATCTGACCAAGTTTTAGATTTGCGAACTATATAGCATAGCCATTGTTTTGGTTGTGTGTGTATTTGTTTATGTGCCTGTGTCCAAATGTGTTCACGTGCATCTATGTATATGCCCGTTTCCTGGTCTGTCTGGGTATGCACTTATGGGTCTTAGTATTTGTATAGATAAATCTGTGCGCGGGCCGTGGGATGCGCACGCATGTGTGTTTGTGTGTGTGCGCGCGCGCTTAAGATTACTGTAGCATTTGTATAGGGGTTGCCTCTTTGTGAGCCCAACTATGACAGTATATGTGGGTTTGTTATAAACTGGTGAGTTTATGCAGCTGTATGTCTGTATCTGACTGTATGTGTGTCTATTATGTGTTTATCTATTTGTGTTACATGCCCAGGAGCCAAGAAACATCTGACAAATTCTGGAAATTAAGGCTGATCAGCCTGGCAGATTGTTAAAGAGGGTACTCTTGAGGTGTCTGTGTGGGCCTTAACCCAAATGTATATCTTGAACTGTACATTATGATCAATGCTGTGTCTTATCTTTTGATGCAATCGTATTCTTTGCTATACTAACATTCTGCAGTGTTCAGGCTTTGTACAAAAGGCTGTGGTGGTTCTGCACTGATAGGCGCAGAGAGGTAATGAGCATTGACAAAGCCAATAGGTCTTGCTTATGTCAGAGCTATTGGCTTTGCCAAAGTGTTTTAGCAATGTTGTTCACCAGCATCGCTGCTGAAAAGTTAGTGGCATAGAGGAGAGTGGTGTGGACTGTCATAGATGACAATGGTGGAGAGTGGAGTAGTGTGTTCTAGAGTGGAGTGGCACAGAGTCATGTATTGAAGTGGCGTAATGTGGATTCGCAAAGAGTGACATACATTTGAGTGGTATAGAGTACAGTGGACAGGTGCAGAGTGCCTTGGCTTATAGTGTGGCATAGTATAGGGGCGTAGAGTGCAGTGGCATTGAATTCAGCGGGGTACAATGCAGTATTGTAGAATGCAGTGGTGTAGATTAGAGGAGTGCATTGGTACAGAGTGGAGTGGCACAGAGTGCAGTGGCATAGAGTAGAGTGACCTAGAGTGGAGTGGCGTAGAGTTAAGTGCTGCAGAGGGCAGTGACGCTGAGTATAGTCGAGTGGCATAGAGTGGTGTAGAGTAGTATAGAGTATAGTGCCATAGATTGTAGTGGCGTAGATTGTAGTGGCGTAGAATGCAGTGGCATAGAGAGGAGTAGAGTGGCCGAGAGTTCAGTGTTGGAGAGTGCAGTTGTGTAGAGTGGCAAAGAGAGCAGTGGCATAGAGTATAGTGATGTAGAGTAGAGTGCAGTGGCATAAAGTGCAGTGACAAAGTCCAGTTGTGTAGAGTGCATTGGTGTAGAGTGAAGTGGTTAAGAGTAGAGTGCAGTGGCGCGGAGTAGAGTGACAGAGTGCAGTGGTGTAGAATAGACTGTTTCAGCATAGAGAGAAGTATCGTGGAGTGGTGCAGGGTAGAATGCAATTGTGTACATTGGCCTAGAGTGGAATGGCATATAGAAAAGTGTTGTAGAGTGCGATGGTGCAGAGTAGATTAGAGTGGCGTACACCGGATTGGCGCAGAGTCAGGGGGCATAGAGTTGAGTGTTACAGAGTAAAGTGTGTTGACGTAGAGTGCAGTGGTGTAGAGTGCATTGGCGTAGAGTGATACAGAGTATAGTAGAGAGACGTAGCATGAAGTGGTGTAGAGTGCAGTGGCACAGAGTGGAGTGCTGCAGAATGCAGTGGTGTGGAGTGGTGTTAAGTAAAATGGTGCAGAGTTCAGTGGTATGGTGTGGTGTACAGCGGAGTGGCATGGAGTATGATGTGGTAGCACACTGACACTACAGACAGCACATTTTCACTAGACATGGCCATTACATTTGCACAGACATAGCTTTCCTAATAAAACTATACAATGCACAGATGAAAAGGAGAGGAATTTGCATCACCTAGTTTAATGGTTCGTTTTGATCATATTAAAGTATTTGTTTACAGCACACTTAAGAAATATAAAAAAATGTGCTTCATTTGTGTGTTCATATTTATGATATATTCTGAAATACTTACATTGTTCATTTAAACATTGTTGTGAGCTTAAAAAAATATCTTTCCTACCCCCAGTATCCAGCAGGATTGTCACATAAATCCTCTCACTTTGATGTCAGAAGAAGAAAAATAAACAAGTTCCTTTGGAAGACAGTGCCTGACATTTCAACGGTCTTTGAATGCACAGCAAATGTGATGAGATAAGAACAATATTTAAATGCCTGTTAACAGGAAGCGATTTTGTGGAAGGATACAGAAAACACAATTTAGGCAACGGGAGGAACAAACTCAACCTGGAGAGCCTAAGCCAAATAAAGCCAGCAAATGGAAACCTAGAAAGTGTGAATTACAAATCACAAAGTCAATGGTAATCAATGAGTGGAATGCATTCCTAAGTCAACTTCTGAAAGTCCCCAAGATGTTGTTAGCAAACCAGCTGTCTGGTAGGCTGTGACCTAAAAATGGAGTAGTATGGAGGGAAGCGATAAATAAGGTACTTCTTGACTTCCTCTGCCTTATCTTCTGCACCCTCAACTTTAAGCAGCTGGAACACAGGCAGGTCCCATCTACAATAATAGGTGTAGTGACTCTGGGTGTATGCACTCTTCATTGCACCGCTATCACTTAAAAATATTTCATCAAACGACTAACTTGACCACAGATGCTCTCTGTATTTTAGGCAATCCTTCAGTGTAAGACTGACTGGTCTGTGCCAGCCTGCCACTGAGACAAGTTTCTGACCTCCAGGGGGAGAGAGCCTTTGTGTTCTCTGAGGCCAGAAACAAAGCCTGCACTGGATAGAGGTGCTTCACACCTCCCCCCTGCAGGAACTGTAACACCTAGCAGTGAGCCTCAAAGGCTCAGGCTTTGTGTTACAATGCCCCAGGGTACTCCAGCTAGTGGAGATACACACTCCCCCCCCCCTCCCCCCCAGACACAGCCCCCACTTTTGGCGACAAGTCCAGAGGAGATAATAAGAAAAACAAGGAGGTGTCACCCACCAGTCAGGAGAGCCCCTAAGATGTCCTGAGCTGAGGTGACTCTGCCTTAAGAAATCCTCCATCTTGCTTTTGGAGGATTCCCCCACTAGGAAAAGGGATGTGCCCCCCTCCCCTCAGGGATGTGGCACAAAGAGGGTGTAGCCACCCTCAAGGACAGTAGCCATTGGCTACTGCCCCCAGACCTAAACACACCCCTAAATTGAGAATTTAGGGGCAACGCCGAACCCAGGAAATCGGATTCTTGCCACCTACAACAAGAAGAAGGACTGCTGACCTGAAAGCCCCACAGAGACGACGGAGACGACAACTGACTTGGCCCCAGCCCTACCGGCCTGTCTCCAGACTCAAAGAACCTGCACAGCGACGCATCCAGCTGGACCAGCGACCTCTGAGGACTCAGAGGAGTGATCTGCACCTAGAGGACCAAGAACCTCCCGAGGACAGCCGCTCTGTCCAGAAACAGCAACAAAATTGCAACAAAGAAGCAACTTTAAAGAGAGTCTCACTTCCCGACAGAAGCGTGGGTCTTCACACTCTGCCCCCGACGCCCCCCGGCTCGAGTCCAGGACAACAAACACTGCAGAGAGGACTCCCAGGCGACTCCAACGATGTGGAAACCCTGAGTCGACCTCACTGCACCCAGACGGCGATGCCTGCATAGAGGATCCAGAGGTTCCCCCTGACCCCGACTGCCTGGTAACAAAGGAACCCGACGCCTGGACCAAGCACTGCACTTGCAGCCCCCAGGACGGAGAGAAACCACCTACCAGTGCAGGAGTGACCAGCAGGCGGCCCTCATCCTAGCCCAGTCGGTGGCAGGCCCGAGAAGCCCCCCTATTCCCTGCCTGCATTGCCAGAGAGACCCCCGGGTCCCTCCATTGATTTCGACAGCAAACTGACACCTACTCTGCACACTGCACCTGGCCGCCCCTGTGCCGCTGAGGGTGTGTTTTGTGTGCTTGTGTGTCCCTCTACAAAATTCCACTGGTCTGCTCCCCGAGGACTCAGGTACTTACCTGCTAGCAGACTGGAACTGGAGCACCCCTGTTCTCCATAGGTGCCTATGTGTTTGGGCCCTCCTTTGACCTATGCACCTGACCGGCCCTGTGTTGCTGGTGCTGTGGCTTTGGGATTGCCTTGAAACCCCAACAGTGGGCTGGCTATGCCCAGGAGATGGACTATGTAAGTGCTTTACTTACCTGAGAAAACTAACCACACTTACCTCCCCCAGGAACTGTTGATTTTTGCAGTGTCCACTTTTAAAATAGCTATTTGCCATTTTAACCAAAACTGTGTGTACTACTGTTTTAAATCAAAGTTCTATACTTACCTGTGTGAATTACCTTGCATTTTATGTACTTACCTACAATATTGAATCTTGTGGTTCCAAAATTAAGAAAATATATTTTTCTATATAAAAACCTATTGGCCTGGAGTTAAGTCTTTGAGTGTGTGTTCCTCATTTATTGTCTGTGTGTGTACAACAAATGCTTAACACTACCCTCTGATAAGCCTACTGCTCGACCACACTACCACAAAATAGAGCATTAGTATTATCAAATTTTGCCACTATCAACCTCTAAGGGGAACCCTTGCACTCTATGCACACTATCTCTCACTTTGAGATAGTATATACAGAGTCAACTTCCTACATGCGGTGCATAGGTGGTGGAGAAATAGGCAGCCGGTTCCAGTTTGGCGTAGTACCTTATGGTCATCCATGCATGTGCCTGGGCACTAAATTTAGCTTTATGTTCTATGAGCGGAAGAAATTTACTGGCCTTATTAACCCCTCTTGAGAAAGAATTATATGTCGGTACTGCCCACCACACATCCTAAGTCGTAGTTGGATTGAAGGTACTTGTTTTAGGCTGGTCATATTCTAGGGCCCACCACAGTGCCTTGTTCAGTTTGTCTGCGGAGTGGCTGATTTTGTACCGGGTTTTAGCCCCCTCTGCTCTTGCGGCAAAGTCTTGCCGTGCAAGTCCGAATTCAAGGCATATCTGCACCGGTGAGGTGGATTTTGGTAATTTAAAAAGACTCGTCTCAATACGTTAGTTAAGCTGTATTTTGTCTGTAAGGGTTGCGTCGAGACCGTGCATAGCCACTCTTGCATAGGTTAGTGTGGGAAGCAATTTAGATGCGATAACTGTTAGCAGGGGGCAAAATGATGGACTGAGTAGCTGCTTGGCCAGGAGAGAGAAGGTGTAAATTAGTGCTGGGACTCATTGTGCAATATATCTCTTCTGTTGCTGGAAGGAACCCTGAGCATATAAGATTCCTCCAAGATATTTATACTGTGGCAATGCCTCTAGCAAAACGTTGCTTGGGGCCATCCTTGATCTGGCGGTGTACCTGCCGCCTACACACATTTTGATTTAGACACATTCATTTCCTGCTGGTTGGAATGAACGTAATTGGCTAAGATGTTTAGGAATCCTTGTAGCCTGAACTTTGTGCAGCTGAGCATTACCAGATCCTCCGAGTATAGTAGAAGTGTCAGTGAGATCCCTCCCAGACAGGGAGGGGTGCGTTTCCAGCATCCAGAGCTGGGGTCAGGTCTGCCATGAATAAGTTAAACAGGTGCGGGGGGAGCACACAGCCTTGTTTCAAGCAAAGGGTTGTGGGAATTTTCCGTGAGCTCCTTGTACTGTCTCCCATCTTTACGCGTACCATGTATCTGAATATAAAGCAATTATTGCATTGAGAAGGGGGCGGGAAGACCCCATAGCTTCAGCTTGCTCCAGAGCAGGTGTCTATTCACTCGGTCAAAGGCAGTCTTGAAATCAATAAAGCCAAGATGAAGTTTCCTGTGCCACCGTCTGCTCTGCTCTACCAGAAAGGAGGTTATTAAGATGTTTGTCGCAGTGCCCACCCCTTTCCTGAAGCCTGTTTGGTTAATTGGAACGATTTTATGTTTTTCCCGACCATGTTGTTAATTCAGCAAGGAGCAGGGAGGCGTAGTTTTTAGCTTCAACATCGATGAGGGCGATTAACCTGTAGTCGCCAGGATTGTCTCTGTTACCACCCTTGAAGATTGGGTTTATTATAGAGCCTTGCCAGCTCTCAGGGATGCCTCCTCCTAGACTTGCTTCCTGCTATAAGGAAGTTAGGACTTCTGACCAGAAGACAACCTCTTCCCTAAAGATGGCTTGAGGGAGGCCATTTGGGCTGGGGGCTCCTTCCCGGTGGGCCTGAGGAGTACTCGATGTGTCTTATCAGTGGACAGGGTGAGCGTGATTGTGTCCCTGTTGTCCAGCGGGAGGATATTTCCCCTTGCGGGTGTCCATGATGGTGATTGGGAGGTGTTTTCGCAGGGGTGGCTCTCTGCTGTAAAGTTTGTCTTGAGGTGACTTACCCAGTTCTCTTCAAGGGTGTTTGAGTTATTAATTGGGTTGAGTTGTAGATGATGCCTCAGAATTCCCTGTTTTTTTCCCCTTTTGCCGCATGTATTCATTTTAGCCAAAGAGAGCTCTTGCCTTTTCTTTGCGTATTTGTCTTTTATACTCTTTCTTTGATTTCTTCAGTTGTTCCCAGATTAACTGGTTGCATGGGCGGACCTTCAGGCAGCTTGCCAGCTTCCTTTGCGCTCTTTTAAGGAGTTGTGCTTGTTTTGACAGACGGACCGGGATGATTCAACAGGTTGGCTGTGGTAGGTTACGAGGAGAGTGCTGGTCCAGTATTTTCACTCGGAAGTCTTCCCAGGCGTCCATTATATGTCCGTGGTTTTTTAGGCTCTCCAGCATCAGCAGCTTTGCAGATAGATAGAAGGCTCCTAATGTATCAGATGTCCAACGTATTCTCTTGTGGCGTCACATTGGTTTCAGAGAATTGGCATTCTCTGATGCTAGGTCCCTTACAAAGCTTCAAGTCAACTAACGAAGGTCATTTGACAAATAGGGAAATTTGATGATTTTACTAAGAGATTAAGGTTCAGATATCCGTGATCCATTAGTACCAAGCGCCTAAAGACAATTCAGTCTCAGTCTCTAGGAATGCTCCAGCTCAGGCTATGTAGTGATGGCAGCTCCCATGAAATTCAAAGCTTTTACATTCTATGTGGATGACAATGTAAACTGTATCAAGACATGGAAAAAAATAAAGGTGTACCAATCTAGCAGACTTTCCCTGAAACAAGCAAACTCCATCTTGACCAGCTTAGGGCTACTGTAGGAAGCTGGCCTGGTGTGTGGTGAGTCCTATGGTGTTATCACCCTATACCAGGTCCAGGTACCCCTTATTAGTGAGGTGTAGTCATTGTCTAGGAAGCCAGGCTACCTAGAGGTAGCTGTGGATGAGCAGCCAAGACTTATCCAGGAGACATGCAAAGCTCATGCAATACCACTTATAGTCACACAGCAATTACACACATGAACGAACCACACAGGTTTACAAAAATAAAGGTACTTTATTATGGTAACACCAATACTAAAATACTGTATAGGCAATACTCTACTAGCAGGTGAGTAAACACACTATTAAATACACCCTAGTAATCAGGAATGGGCATAGAAAGCAATAGAAAACAGTGAAATAACAGTAAATAATAGAGACCCTACAGGGAGACCAAACCATATACTAAAAGAAAAATGGAATGCAAAAGCCAGACCCCCACCCAGGTACATGGAATCTGTAGAGGGGAGCTGGAGGAACTAGGAACACTAAAAGGTTAGTACTAGAGTGCCCCCCAGCAACCAGGAGAGAAGAGGTAAGTACCTGTTTTTTTCCCAAACCGCAGAGAAGCTTTGTAAAGGGACTGTGCAAGACCCAAGCAAGACTGCAAGGAACAGAAGATGGATACAGACAGAAGAGTAGCTGCAAATGAAGGGGCCCAAGTCCAGTTGGAGTGTCCGGCTGGGGCAGGAGCCACTACACACCCCTTTGGAGATGCAGGACCAGGTCGACGGTCCTATGCAGCACAGGAGAATAGGAAAAGTTTCTGAAGTGAGGCAGTCAATGTCCCACATCGGAAAAAGAGTTTCAGTCCATCAGTGGTGTGGAAGAACCATCAACAAGCCTTGGGAAAGACAAGAGTCACAGAAGAGAAGTTGCAGAGCTGCTGGGGACCAGAAATGTCAAAAGAGACTCAACTCAAGGAGGGGAGTCCTAGGCGACCCCCAGCAGTCAGTAGAGCAAGAAGTCATGGATGCAGCCCCCACAGGCAACTCACAGGCAGCAGGCACAAAAGCCGCAGTGAGGCCCACTCAGCACACATGGAAAGGGAGTCCTACGTCGCTGGAGCACCAGGCAGAAGACCACGTGTTGCAAGGAAGAGTGTTGGGGCTACACGGAGCCTGAAGATCCCTTGGAAGAAAAGCCAAAAAGCGTTGGTAGCTGCAAGAGTCGCAGTGCACAGGGGTACCGTCCAGCAAGGAGAGGCAAAAACTCACCACCTCGAAAGTTGGACAGCTGGTAGAGGGGACCAAGGGGTCCACTCAAGACCACCACCTATATTGCAGGATCCACGCAGAGTTGCAGGAGAGAGGACCCACGCAGCCGCTCGTAGTTGCAGTTGGTGCCTGCGGATGCAGGGGAGTGACTCCTTCACTCCAAGGGAGATTCCTTCTTGCTGCAGACTGAAGACTTGCTGCCCTCAGAGGATGCACAGCTGGGAACATGAAAATATTGTGGTTGCTGGAAGGAGAAGGAGAAACAATGTTGCAGGGTGAAATCATCACTGGAGCTGCAGATTGTAGGTGCCTGTGAAGTCCAGTTGCGGTTCCAGTGGCCAGAAGTCAAGGTAAACGTTGCAGAGGAGTACTGCTGGAATCTTGCATGTGAAATCTTAGGACCCACCCAAGAGGACACCCTAAATAGCCCTAAAAAGGGGATTGGTCACCTAGCAGGGGGACCACCTATCGGGAGGGGGCTGACACGTCACCTGCCTGACCTGCCAACTAAGATGCTCCCAGAGGCCTCTGCCCACCTTGGATTCAAGATGGCAGAATCAAGTGGCCACCTGGAAGAGCTCTGGGCACCACCCCTGGGGTGGTGATGGACAGGGGAGTGGTAACTCCCCTTTACATTGTCCAGTTTCACACCAAAGAAGGGACTGGGGGGTCCCTGGACTGGCGCAAACCGGTTTATGCAAGGAGGGCACCAAATGTGCCCTTCAAAGCATACCAGTGGCTTGGGGAGGCTACCCCTCCCAAGCCATGTAACATATTTCCAAATGGAGAGGGTTTTGCCTCCCTCTCCCAAAGGAAACCCTTTGTTCTGCCTTCCTGGGCTTGAGCTGCTCAAGCAGCAGGAGGGCAGAAACCTGTCTGTAGGATGGCAGCAGCACGGGCTGCCCAGGAAAATCCTGCAAACTGGTAGGAGCAAAGCTTGGGGTCTTCTAAGGAGCCCCTAGAGCGCATGGAATCATGCAACTAATACTAGCAACAGTATTGGGGTATGATTCAGACATGTTTGATACCAAACATTCCCTGGTTCGGAGTTACTATTGTACAGCTGGACACAGGTAGTGACCTATGTCCAGTACACAGGTAAAATGGCTTCCCTGCACTCACGAAGTCCAGTAAAATTGAGCTGGAGTTCGTGGGGGCACCTCTTCTAATGCAGGTGTGCCCTCCCACACAGGTACTTGCACCCTGCCCTCTGGGCTAGGATGGCCTTTCATAGGGGTGACTTACAGTGACCTGGTGCAGTGACCTGTAGTGAAAGGGTTCATGCACCTTTTCATGCAGGCCTGCAGACACATTTTACATGTGCTCCCATGGATGGCATAATATATGCTGTAGCCCATGGGGAACCCCTGGTGCCCCAATGCCTTGGATACCTAGGTACCATATACTAGGGATTATATGGGGGCACCAGTATGCCAATTGTGGGGTACACAAAGTCAGGAACAACCAAATGTAGAGGGAGAGAACACAGTCACTGGGGTCCTGGTTAGCAGGATCCCAGTGAACATAGTCAAAAACACACTGACAGCAGGCAAAAAGTGGGTACTTTCCTACAGCTACCATCATAAATCAAAAAGGGGGAGGCAGAAGAGAGGTTTACTCACCTTCCAAATACTACAGCCCACAAATCAAGAGAAGAGTGAACCACACCGGTCTTGTTACCAGAGTCTCACAAATGTTGTCTCGGAAATCCTCAACAACTAATTACCACCAGCAGTATATATAATCTCCTCTGGGGTGACATAGTAGATAGTTTCATTGTTGGGTTCCGCACCTGGGTACTTTCTTCTCCAGGTGAGTGATAACTCCATTAGGAGGAAGAGTATCTGGAAAAAGATACTGGTGAGATTTGTGCAAAAAAAGGAAAATTACCAGTATCTTTTTTTCTAGATATTCTCCTCAGTCTGTCCATGCTTCAGCAAGCAAGGCTTAAGTCATTAGACATCAAGCCAAAGACCTAGGGAAAGAATAATTAATATCCATTGTTACAGGAAGAGCTTGCTCAGTTCCTGATCAAATGAAACCTTGCAACAGTAGAAAATGGGCACAGTCACTACTAAATCACTAACTCACAATCAAGTTGTACTGTTGAGACCATCACTTCCAGACTTTCATATTCAGTTTACTTTTACTTCAGACCCCAAGCAGAAACCTCATCCATGTAAAACCAGCAAAGAGGGTTCTCTTTACTGAAAAGAATAGGCCTGTTGCCACATGTTTCAACAGAGGCCAAGGAGCTCCACTGACATCCCTCATTATCCTGCCATCTTCTCTGCACATCTCAGGTGGCCCACTAAACTAGAGGGGGAGTATGCATTCTCTCTCCCCTTCACCAACACTGGATTCAAATTACCACTGATGCATGGGTACTCTTTGTGTGGAACAGATATCCTTTACAACTCCTACAGTTCCACAGGTCCAGGCCATTTGGGTTTCTGACTGCATCCCAAGAACCTTTACAGGAGATTGAAAGGTCCCTTCTTTTGTAAGCAGTAGACACTTAGTAAATTGGGGCAGGGATGTTAAAACATTACTTGATAGGAAAAGGCTCTACAATGTTCTACATATTTACTACCTATTGCTGCCCTTTGCAGACGTTCAAGAAATTAACTTTGGCTCAGGTCTCAACACTCATCCACAATTACTGGCTGTCTTCTGTGGAAAACCTTACTTCTATTTACCCACAGAGAAACACAGCACCTTTACTTCACTGTGGGAAACCAAACACTACCCATTGGTCTTAATGGGCTCACCGAACTCTTAACCAAGATCCTGGCCCAACACCTAGCTTTCTTCTGATGCAGACAACTTCTTGACCTACCAGGACAATTCTCTCATGACTGGAAATCAAATAGGAAGCAAGTCTGGTTTCACCTAGACACTCAGGATTTTGTACGATCTTGGGCTCCCTGGAAAGTACAACAAATCCTACTTGATGTCTTTAACAAGACTTCAGAACATTTAGGGCAATTCTTCATTCCAGCATAGTAATAGCCTTCCCTCTTTGAGAGGAAAGACTGGCATTAATCACACAGTGGACTTCTTGAATAGCAAGACCATCAGCCCTGTGGTTAAACAAGTTAGAGGAATACAAGGTTCCTGCTTAAAGGTAGTCAACCTTCCTCAAGGGCCATAAGTGCTCCTTGCAGCTTCATACAGCAGATCTATGGGGCTAGGTGCTGCAGGCACATTCCAAGCCTGTTCAAACTCTTTCATCCTTGGTCTCAACCTTGTAATGGTGAGCACCGACTCACAAACATTTTAGTGAGATGCTCTTACCATGACTCGCAATCACAACCAGCTTCACAGAATATGGGTGGGGTACTCATTGTAATGATGTCTGACTTAGTGCCTTGTTGATCTGAAGGCAGTTTTCCTAGCACTGAAAGCCTTCACGTCGTTGGTGAGACCCAAACTGTTTCTGGCATAATTAAAAGACTTCATGCTTCTTCAACATTTTGTTTTTGGTGAACGCAAATGTCAGAGGATGAAGCTAGAGGTCCTGATAAAATTTCAAAATTTATGTTTGGGAAACATTTTTGCATACAGTTTTCACTTACATGCCTTTAAAACATTCTTCTTGGAGAACAGTCACTGAGTACCTGGACCAAGGAGAAACAGCTGCCCTCACCCTGCTCATCCTCTTCTCTGCCTTTAACACTGTCTACCACAACACTCTCTTCAGGAGACTCCATGAGACTGTCATACAAGGATCCGCTCTTAAATGGATCGGTTCCTTCCTCACAGAAAGGATCCAAAGGGTCAGACTGCAACCCTTCACATCAGAGACGAGGAAACTGATATGCGGAGTCCCACAAGAATCATCACTGAGCCTCCCTCTTTTCAACATATACATCACACTGCTCGCCAACATCATCCTATCACAAGATATCACCATCATCTCCTACGCCAATGACACATAACTCATCCTCTCCCTGACGCACAAGACAAGCACCACCACAACCAACTTCACCACTGCATGACGATGGTAGCAGACTGGATGTGAATCAACTGCCTAAACCACAACTCTGACAAGACATACGTACTGGCCTTCAGAAAAAAGATCTCCCTGTGAGATTCTACCTGGTAGCAGTCAGTTAGGACCAACACCCACAGACCACACAGGAAATTTAAGGATCATGCTAGAAAACAAGCTCAACATGACGGTTCAAGTCAACACAGTGTGTACCTTCTGCTTCCACATCCTACACATGCTGCGAAAGAGCTTCAAATGGATGGCTCAGACCACCAGACTGGCCATTGCACAAGCACTCATCACCAGCAGACTGGACTACAGCAACACACTACGCAGGAATCTCCAAACTACACCTACATTGATGCCAGACCATCCAGAACACCGCCACAAGACTCCTACTCAATCTTCCACGCTGCGCCCACATCACACTGCTCCTCTTGAAGCTTCACTGGCTCCCCATTCACAAACGCAGCCAACTCACACTTTTCACGCACACATACAAAGCCCTACACAACAGAGGACCAGCATACCTGAACAGCTGCATACACTTTCCTCAACCCACCACACACCTATGCTCTTCCTCACACTCGCTTGCACCCACTGGCCACACCCGCAAAAGCAAAACTGGAGGTTGCTCATTTTCCAACATTACCCTCATGAGATGGAACAACCTTCCTTCATCCATTAGAGCCTCCTCCTCACTTCTTGAGATTCATAAGAAGCTGAAGACCTGGCTCTTACTATAAGCATCATGTTGGGCACACGTGTTCAAACGCCTGGATACTCTCTTGAGTGATTAGTGTGCTATACAAAATCAACATAAGTAGTCACTGGAGACAAAAACGTGGCACCCACAACAGCATTGGATTTGACAAAAGGACACTTGTCTATATTGTTTCCCATACAGCTTTTCTTTTATACAGAGTACAAACGACAAAGATTTTTAGAATATTACTTTCAATGTACGTTTTGACGGTCATCATTTCACTCACTGCCTCACCATGAAACATGTATCAGTAATACAACATATGTTCAAGGAATGTACAATCATCTTTAGTTATAAAAAAGGTTATAGTATTGTTACTTTCATGTAGTTACACCTTTAATGTCTATATAAAATTTATATTTTCAGTATAATTTTTGTGAATTGAATGGTTATTTTTTCACTCCATTTTGTCGTCTTTGTTGTCCCTCCAAATACAATAATTCAAAGTAGAGGCGAGGCATAGCCATGCCAGATATGGGTACATGCAATATGCAGCTGTTTTGTTTATAGGATACCAGGAAACTGTCGTGGCGAGCACTGTTCCAGTAAGGAAAACTAATTCAACTGCAGCCTGTAAAAATAAATAACACACTATTATAACGTGTTTAACCAGTATCTAGTTCATCTAGGTTCAAATAACAGTTCAGATCAGAAAATAATAGGGGAAATGCAGCAATCAGGGTTTTAAATTATGCATTTATCAGGCAACGAGTTTGTTATTTTACCTTAATACATACAAAAATAGTCATGTCCCACCTGTTTCCGTTCTGGCTACAAAACAATAGGCTACTTCAGTGATGCCTTTGCATCTACCCAAGGGTTGCTCCCCCTGTATCTGTCCAAGAACCATTTCAATAAGGTTTTTATTTTGTCACAACCACTGTTGCAGAATACAATCATATATAATTACCACCCTTGTAAAAAAAAAAAAAATAATAATAATTAACTATTTGCTTCTGATCCTCAGCATCTCACTCAGCAAATCTTCTTACAAGCCTCTTGTTTAAGAACTGCATTTTTAACGAACAAACCCATTTCCTCTAATGTAACTATTGATTTGCCTCATAGGTCTCTCATCCCATTTGTCTGAATCACAGATTTAAGCATAAGGGCTCTCCTAAGACTTGTTTGTCCATATCAAGCACCATTATGGTACCTCTCTTCAAAATGACTGACTGGTTTACATTGCACCGATTTGCCTCCAGACTGACCACAGTGTGATTAGATATATGACCAAGGAGAGCATGCCTTGGTCAATTATGACTAACAGTGAACATAACAAGGTCTTCACGGTCTCTCAAAGCTTGTTTAGTAGTAGGTGGATTTTAGACGGATGAGATTTCAACCTCATATGTCTACAGTTATTAGAAATAAGAGATAGGCCTAACACTGACTGATAACTCATGGAAAGGTTTAAAGTGGAAATTTTAAAATGAGAATTAGGAATTCATCCCTACCAACTCTGATTTCTTGCCTAAATGCTAATCCTGACAGAATCCCAAAGTTCCAGGTTTCCACATTTTTTTTTCCATTTTCAAAATTGAGCTGATGTGGGAGCTGGTAACAGAAGGAACGCTGTTTGTCCCAAGCCTTTGGCTAACGGGTTGCATACTGTGGTATTAGTGTGGCAGGTTCCTCAGGACAGAGGGGCCAGAGAGTGAACAATTTCTTGCCCCTGTTCTCCTTCAGTGCATTCCATGGCCCCCTCACCCACCATATGTGCTGCTGGCAAGAGTACGCCAAAATCTCGTTTTAGGCTTGGAAAATGGAGATAGCAAATACATTAATTTTGTGTCCCTATTTGACTGTCCGCTGAGTGGGAACTCTAATTACACTGCCTTTATACACGTACATTTCCAGGTCAGGCAGTTACATAGTATTTACTTCTTGGGAGTGATTCAAGTCATAACCGATTTATTTGTATCAGTCTATACAGTAAATGCAATATTATTGGTATATCTTTGCCATAACCTAAAGATTTAAAAGGAGAGTTAACACAACAGCATGAATTTCATTATATTTACTTACAATCTTTATCAAATTGTTAGCTAGAGACAATTGAGACTACAGCTGCCCACCTTTAAAGTATTTAATAAATAGCATGAATCGTTTAGAAAACACACATATAGACAAAACTACATTAGGCCTTCCATTAATGTACGAGTCCGAAATTCCAGTAAAACATCTGGGGAACATGTAATGGAACATATAACACGGAACCAGAAGGGAATTATTGGCTGCAAACTGCCAGAAAAATATAGTGTAAAAATGGTTATGGGCTGTGGAAAATGTGAGTCCTTCCCAAATAATAAATCTGAATTCTTGTCAGGTGAACACACAGGTTAAATAAAAAAACGTGGTTCAACTCCTGATAGCCACAGCATGGACTAGACAGGCCTAAATTGTGGAATTAAATATTTAGCAGTACTAAAACAATTAAAACGTCACAGCACAATAAAAATACCATGTTCATCTTCTAAAGATCAAGAAACATCTAACATAAAAAGGACACAAATATTATTAAAATTCAATCGGGGGTACCAGAGCTAATATTTTTTAAACATTTTAGGGCCAACCAATGGCAAGAAAAACTAAAGCACCAATCAAAAGTTACTGTTCACGACTAACGGAGACCTAGGCGAGATTTCAGGAGTACTGTAAAGGAGACACTGAACAAGCCATCCCACTCAGTTCTTTTAATGAAGTGGAAATCCTCCAGCAGGAAAAGGTAGAAGGCTGTACCTGAAGATTTCCTCTTGAAATCAGATTGGACAAGGTCAAATTGAATCCATTGGTTTTGGTGGCAAACGCTCCAAGCAGGGAAAATTCAAATTTTGCACCTGTTAAAGTCCTCTTGTCGGCTGGATACTTTTCTCAGGATTTCTACCTTCAGACTTCGGCCTCCTTTTTTGGAGGTTAAAATCCTCTTGTGGGATAAAGCTGTGGGTGGTATCTGGGGAGGTTGTGGCAAAATTGGTTACATTTGCTAGGAGATCCCACTCAATCTCTGGATGTCTTGGAAGTTGAATCTTTTTCCGAAGTCCCACTTACCTCCTCTTGGGCACTTCTAAAGCTCCCAGGACCTTAGGGACAGCACTCAAGAACCCAAGATTCACTCCAGCAGTGTCCAGCAGCAGGACCTAGTGGTAAATGGTCAGGTAGTCACCCCGGGAAAAGAACTTCATGCAGCTTCCTATGTCCCTGTCTGTACCCCCTTCTCAGTCCTGGGTACAAATGGAAGCATCAGGCCTCCACATAGGTCACAGGCATCAGGTCCATTCCTCTTTTGTTCATCCACAGGTCCCAGATGTGCTCTGAGGTGACTGGGGGTAAGGTGTAACATTTGTACAATTCACTAGCCAATGGGTGGGGAGTGACTCACTGACACTTCCTAGCCAACAGGCAAACCTTCTCCCTTTAGCAGCAGAACTTTCTTGCCTTAATGCAAGTTATTTCACAGTGCACCATACTCAGGGGAAATCAAGATGGCAGAACCTTTCTTCCCCTGGATAAGAGCCAGCTAGTGGTGTGTATAGGGAAATGATAAGTCCCCACTGCCTTAAACACAACAAACTGGTTATGGGACAAGCTCCCCAACTCACTGGAATGGAGCCAGGCTGGCTTTAGCTGGCCCTGGGATCAAAGGACCCCACTTCACACTTGACTCTGAATGGACAGGCCTCACCCTAGTCCCTTTCAAGTTAATGAAGTAGTGAACCCCCCACCCCCCAAACAGCCTTTCCTGAGAGGATGTCACATACCTCACACCTATGTCTTCCCTCCATGTAGGAAGGTAGCCTCTTTCTAGCCTTGTTACCCACACTTTTGGCCTGTTTGTGAGTATATGTCAGGGTGTTTTTACTGTCTTACTGGGATCCTGCTAACCAGGGCCCAGTGCTCATAGTGAAAACCCTATGTTGTCAGTGTGTTTGATATGTGTCACTGGGATCCTGCTAGCCAGGACCCCAGTGCTCATATGTTTGTGGCCTATATGTGTTCCCTGTGTGGTGTCTAACTGTATCACTGAGGCTCTGCTAACCAGAACCTCAGTGTTCATGCTCTCTCTGCTTTCTAAAATTGTCACTGCAGGTTAGTGACTAATTTTACCAATTCTCATTGGCACACTGTTTCACCCATATAATTCCATTGTATATGGTACCTAGGTACCCAGGGTATTGGGGTTCCAGAGGATCCCTATGGGCTGCAGCATTTCTTTTGCCACCCATAGGGATCTCAGACAATTCTTACACAGGACTGCCACTGCAGCCTGAGTCAAATAACATCCATGTTATTTCACAGCCATTTTCACTGCACATAAGTAACTTATAAGTCACCTATATGTCTAACCCTCACTTGGTGAAGGTTAGGTGCCAAGTTACTTAGTGTGTGGCACCCTGGCACTAGCCAAGGTGCCCCCACATCGTTCAGGGCAAATTCCCCGAACTTTGTGAGTGGGGGAAACAATTGCACGCGTGCACTGCACATATGTCACTACCTATGTGTAGCGTCACCATGGTAACTCCAAACATGGCCATGTAACATGTCTAAGATCATGGAATTGTCACTCCAATACCATTTTGGTATTGGGGGGACAATTCCATGATCCCCCGGGCCTCTAGCACAGAACCCGGATACTGTCAAACTGCCTTTCCGGGGTTTCCACTGCAGCTGCTGCCAACCCTCAGACAGGATTCTGCCCTCCTGGGGTCTGGGCAGCCCCGGCCCAGGAAGGCAGAACAAAGGATTTCCTCTGAGAGAGGGTGTTACACCCTCTCCCTTTGGAAATAGGTGTGAAGGGCTGGGGAGGAGTATCCTCCCCCAGCCTCTGGAAATGCTTTGATGGGCACAGATGGTGCCCATCTCTGCACAAGCCAGTCTACACCGGTTCAGGGATCCCCCAGCCCTGCTCTGGCGCGAAACTGGACAAAGGAAAGGGGAGTGACCACTCCCAGTGCCTCCCAGGGGAGGTGCCCAGAGCTCCTCCAGTGTGTCACAGACCTCTGCCATCTTGGATTCAGAGGTGTTGGGGGGCACACTGGACTGCTCTGAGTGGCCAGTGCCAGCAGGTGACGTCAGAGACCCCCTCTGATAGGCTCTTATCTCTCTTGGGAGCCAATCCTCCTTTCTTGGTAGCCAAACCTCCTTTTCTGGCTATTTAGGGTCTCTCCTCTGGAGTATTCTTCAGATAATGAATGCAAGAGCTCACCAGAGTTCCTCTGCACTTTCCTCTTTGACTTCTGCCAAGGATCGACCTCTGACTGCTCCAGGACGCCTGCAAAACCACAACAAAGTAGCAAGACGACTACCAGCAACATTGTAGCGCCTCATCCTGTCGGATTTCTCGACTGTTTCCTGGTGGTGCATGCTCTGGGGGCTGTCTGCCTTCACCCTACACTGGAAGCCAAGAAGAAATCTCCCGTGGGTCGACGGAATCTTCCCCCTGCTAACGCAGGCACCAAAAGACTGCATCACCGGGCCTCTGGGTCCCCTCTCATCCTGACGAGCGTGGTCCCTGGACACAGGAGCTAGATCCAAGTGACCCCCACAGTCCAGTGATCCTTCAGTCTAAGTTTGGTGTAGGTAAGTCCTTGCCTCCCCACGCTAGACTGCAAACCTGTGTAATGCGTGATTTGCAGCTGCTCCGGCTTCTGTGCACTTCTCCAAGGATTCCTTTGTGCACAGCCTAGCCTGGGTCCCCAGCACTCCGTCCTGCAGTGCTCAACCCTCAGAGTTGGACTCCGACGTCGTGGGACCCTCCTTTGTGACTCTGAGTCGACCGCTGTCCTCAGATCTTCCAAGTGCCTGCTCCGGTACTTCTGCGGGTGCTGCCTGCTTCTGAGGGGGCTCTCTGAGTTGCTGAGCGCCCCCTCTGTCTCCTCCTCCAAGAGGCGACATCCTGGTCCTTCCTGGTCCCCAGCAGCACCCAAAAACCTCTACCGCGACCCTTGCAGCTAGCAAGGCTTGTTTGTGGTATTTGTGTGTGGAAACACTTCTGCAACATCCAGCATGCCGTGGGACATCATCCATCCAAAGGAGAAGTTCCTAGCCCTATTCGTTGTTGCAGAATCTTTGGCTTCTTCCGCCCGGAGACAGCCTCTTTGCACCTTCATCTGGGGTTCCCTGGGCTCCTGCCCCCCCCCCCCCCCCCCCGGACACTATCGCGACTCATGGACTTGGTCCCCTTGCCTTGCAGGTCCTCAGGTCCAGGAATCAGTCTTCAGTGCTTTGCTGGTGTTTGTGGTTCTTGCAGAATCCCCCTATCACGACTATTGTGTCCTTTTGGGGTGGTAGGGGAACTTTACTCCTACTTTTCAGGGTCTTGGGGTGGGGTATCTTGGACACCCTGACTGTTTTCTTACAGTCCCAGTGACCCTCTACAAACTCCCATAGGTCTGGGGTCCATTTGTGATTCGCATTGCACTTTTGGAGTATATGGTTTGTGTTGCCCCTAGACCTATGTTCACCTATTGAATCCTATTTTAATTCTACACTGTTTGCATTACTTTTCTTACTATTACTTACCTGTTTTGGGTTTGTGTACATATAACTTGTGTATATTACTTACCTTCTAACTGAGGGTACTCAATGAGATACTTGTGGCATATTGTCATAAAAATAAAGTACCTTTATTTTTATTAACTCTGAGTATTGTGTTTTCTTATGACATTGTGCTATATGATATAAGTGGTACGGTAGGAGCTTTGCATGTCTCCTATTTCAACCTAAGCTGCATTGCCATAGCTACCTTCTATCTGCCTAAGCTACTAGAAACACCTCTATTCTACTAATAAGGGATAACTGGACCTGGCACAGGGTGTAAGTACCACAAGGTACCCACTATAAGCCAGGCCAGCCTCCTACACTCCAAAAGGCCCAAGCCATTGTTTCTGCTCTGAGTAGAATTTTCAAACCTTAACAAGGGGAAAAATGGACATGTAGGGCAGCTGCAGAAGATCTATGCTAATTAGCCACTTGTTCTAACTCTCTAAATGTTTCCTGGATCTTTATCAAAAATCAAAATTTACCATTCAACTGTATTTTTAATAAATAATAATAACAGTGGTTGAATGGGCTCTATAGCTTATTTAAACCAAATACGAAAAATAACTTTGGTTTGGTTTACTTTAGTTTTCCTCTTCAAAACAGCTAAAGCCCTATATGGTGAAAATATCTTTTGGTGGCTAATGACTATGGGAACATGCCAACCTACATTTTACATATGATCTACATTTAAATACTAGGCACCCTGATTTGTGGGTTACGGAGCCTACATAGCGGTGACCTATTAAATATTTAAAAGCAGAGTTCCTTCTGTCAAAAAGGGTTATTTTGACAGCTTCACCTGCAGGTTTGAAATCTGCAGCAGCAGGCTACACATTTAGTTCTAGTCAGCAAGTGGATGGCACTATATGTGCTGCAGTCCAGAAGTGACTAACTTCCATGCAAGGGGTGTACTTCCTGCATCATAAACTATGGCCTTACAAGGAACGTTAAATAAGCAAGTTAGAAATCAGCCAATCTCGTCATGTTTTAGGGGTCAGAGCACATATACTGGGCACTGGTCAGCAGTCCCCAGTGGAAAGAGTTCAAAAACCAACAGCATCAGTCCACAAACAAATGGGAGAGACCATGTTAAAAGGCATTTTTTAACATACAATCACTGTTTAAAAAAAAACAACAACATAAAAACAAAAACAATTGCTGCTACTTACTCTCTAAAATGTATTTTCATTCAGAGACACTGACATCCTTCATTGTTAAAAAAGAATCAGCCACATGTAATTATGGCACAACTTAGGTTTGCTGTATGTGTCTGGACATAGTTGTATGAACATTTTCTTGCTTAATTTAGTAACTATAGCCATTTTAATTGATGCTTCATGATTTACCTTCTTGCATCAGCTATGACAGTACACAGTCACTGGTGAGCAGAGTGTCTTGAATGAAATATGGACTGCCATAAAGCAGGTTGCACCACCAACAAGCTTCAGTGTGAAGCACCCTGTTAGACCAAATTCCACTGGCACTATTCATCACCACTTTTGCAACACGTTTGCTATGGGTTCCAAGGGCTGTGAAAAAGTAAGCCAGACTTTCGCAGTAATACTCGTGTCAAAGTCTGACTGCATGACCACGCTTGGAAAGAGGGTCAGTAAGTGATGTACTTTTAGCATTGTATGTAAGACTGAGGCAATTCATTTTATCGGTGTGTATATTCGGGGGGGCTGGGCCCCAAAGCGTTAATGCAAAAGCTGACGATTATTGAAGTGAAAAAAAGGTTGCAAGGCAAAGTCTGCTGTTTAAATATCCTTGCTCCACATAACAAAAAACTCACCAAGGGTTAAACTGCCAATGGAATGTATTACAGATTTCAGGCAGGGCTCTAAAAATCTACTTAACCACCAGCTATGGCAAGTCATTTTTTTATCCGGTCGAGCTATTTTTAGGACTTACTCAGGACTTATTTGCCCCTTCTATCAGCTGACAAAGAACAAGTGTTCTGTTCAGTCAGACGCTTTAAATATTGTTCTTGTATGTCATATTTGCTCTGTGTTCACAGGCAGAGGTCAGAAGTCAGTCTGTCTAACAATTAATTTTCCTTCTGACTGCAGAGTTCCAGGATTTTGTAAGGTGAACTCTCTGACCTGCTGTTTAGAGTGTGAACTAAAAGGCTATAGGTATCCGGTTTTTCCTAACACACAACATTTAAATGACTAAGTCAACTGCATAAAAACATTTCAAAATGTTTTTCAGTAGTTGGGAAAGCCCATTTTTTGTACTTGCGATGAAAAAATATTTCAATAGAATGAAAACAAATCAGAATACTTTACGTGTTGATGTGCAAAGGATATGTTTTCTGAAACCCAATTTTCACAGATTGTTAATACACTATATAGTTTTATCAGTAAAGCTGCAAGTTAATGGAAAGGTTTTTGGACATTTCTTGGAAATGTACTGTGTCTAGATTTCATTATGCCACCACATCATGGTTTAGTAATACATTTATTAAAAAGGAGTGTTTAAACAAACTGGGAAACACTCCTGCCCTGCTAGTAATGCTATTAGTAAACTAAAAGCAAGTCATGGGGTTATGGGGCATGTGTCCCCTGTATGTGGGCTACATTCTTGTGACGCAAGCAAACTTTAGTCTTCTTACTCAAACAAATGAGATTTGTTTGCACTGCAGAAATGCTGAGCTCACATATTTGAAGGTGCAAATAATGTGAGAATGAAGAAAAAGGCAGCTCTGTGTATTTGTCTAGAATCACAAAATTTTAGACCCGTTTACGGGTCAAGTACATTACAGTTAGGTCGAGTAGATTATTCAAGTTACTTGACCTGCAGATCTACTAATATTTTTATGATTTTTCAAGGCCTGTCAGGAATGCCGTTTACTTTCAAGCTGCATTTGCTTTTTCTTTTATTTACGATTAACGGTTTGATTTGCTTTTTCTCCTTGTGAAACAAAGTTTTGGGGAAGCTACGGAAACGAAGCAGTGGTGCTTTTAAATTTGACAAAGGTTCTTAATAGGGATGTGCGAAATTAATGTAATTTCTTTTTGTGTAATTATATGAAATTTCCGGAAAACTATGCTTAGTTACATGAAATGCAAAATTGGCATTTAGAGCTACATGTTAACATGAAATCTGCACCTGGAACAATTTTGAACAAAAGAGAACATTAGCCCTATATAAAAATAGCACCAAAACCAAAAATGAGGCAAACAATGATTGCCCATGTTCTGGTTGTTTGTGTCATTCCCGCACTATAATTTTGCAGCAAATGCAACAATAACTACACAATATAGCATAATGGTGTAATATGAGGAAAGCACCAACTGAAGATCATGAAATGATGCAAATTACATCAGTGTAATAGAAATTTTTAACGGGCCTAATTTGTATATCTAATGCTCATTGGTAATGAATGGTACATAATGGATAATATCTAGCTGCAGGTCATGGTGCACATATCATTTAAAAGATTTTGAATCCTCAAATGTTCACAAATACAACAGGTCTTATTTGTCTTGAACCCTCTCGGTGCAGGTGTCGGCCAATGGCCAACACCCACACTATCTCCACAGTATGCGTGTTGACCACTGGCTGACACTGGGGAGGCACCTGAAGGTCACACTGGTGCTCAGTCCTTTATTTGTTTGATCAGGCTGCTTGAGAAAAGCTTCTTGAGCAGAATGATTGTTTTTTTTTTTTCTTTCAATGACAATTGGTGCACGGGGTGCACTGACGTCATTGCAGTAAAAGTGAAAGTAAAACGAGCCAATAGGCTTATTTTAATTTCACTGAATCAGTGCTTGAGTGGGCGATCTCAAACCCCCCACCCCTGCCTGAACAGAGATTCAAACAGGAGAAGTACTGTTGGGAAGGGGAGAATCTCCCCTTTCCAAAGCTACCTCTGCTCGGAGGATCCCTGCTACAGGATCGGAGCAAGAGAGCGATCCCCAAGCAGGGATCCACCCACTGGCCAGCAGGGATGGAGGAGCGGCACCTTAGGCAAGGGATTGTGCCCCTGTGGCCCGACGTATTTATTTCAGCCTTTCACCCTTAAAACCTCACAAGTATTTCTGCTCCCCTGTCCCAATGGCAAGCAAGGGGACATCTGACTCTTTAGGGTGTTGTTTTTACAAATGGACCAAGACAGTTTCACTATCTTCCAGTATCATCCCACTGCCAATGGTGAACAGCTGCACTTTTTGGGCTTGGGTAGGCTGCCACCTGGAAAAACCTACCAGACCCAGAAAGTTCGGAAAACAAGACATCTGGGAGGTGTCCAAGCTAGTGTGCTTCGCATTCATCCCACACCCTTTTCTTACCCACAATGCCCTGCAAAGGTTGACTAAAAACACATTTTCCTCACACTTCTGTGAGGAAAGCTTCTGGAACCTGCAGGGAGCCACAAATTTCCTACCACACACCCCCCCCCCCAAGTCTCCCAATAAAAAAAGATACCTCACTTGTGTGAGTGGGCCACAAGACCTTGACCAAAAGGCCCTAAAGTGCTAAGTGGAGGGCTCATCAATAGGAGTAGCTGTGGGATTCAGGGCCATGCTCAGCAGCCACCCATGGAAACCTACCAACCACAGATATTTTTGAAAAGTAGACAACCAGAGGATTCCAGGGTGGTGTGCCTTGTGTGAATCCCTTGAGTTTCTTACCCACAATGCCATGCCAACCTCAAACTTCACGTAAAATATGCATTTTTGTTTTTTAAATTTCTACATTTTCGTAATGGAAACTTCCAGAATCCATAAAAATCTACACTACAACCTATCACTGCCCCAATTGTGCCAATTAAAATTCTGCTCCACCTGTATGGTTGTGCCAAGTGCCAGTGACAGGAATGGACCAAACCGAGGTCTATGGAGCCCCCCGTCCCATTAACATTGACCTTGGTTTGATCAGTTCCCTTCACGGGCACTAGGCCCAGACACATAAGTGGGGCAGAGATTTTTTAATCCACAGCTATCCAGTTTGCAAAAAACTGGTCTGTTATGAGTGGAACAATGTGATGTGTCCATGCTTCGTTTTGGGCCATTTCCTGTCATGGGCACTAGAGGCCTGCCCGCACAAGTGAGGTACAATTGTTATCATAAGGCATGCGGGAGCATATGATAGCAGGATTTTCCTTATTACTAACTGGATTTTGCTGCATTTGTGCCTTCCAAATGTAAGCCAGTGAGTAAGAAATAAGCTATTTAAGTGTTTAAGAAAGAAGACATTTTGAAAAATACCCTCTAAATCATATGCTCCTACGAGTACCCACAAATTCAGAGATGTGCAAATAACTACTAATCCTAAATTCCATATCTTGTGCGCTTTTCAGAAATACATAGGTTACCTTGATACCTATTTTTTACTGTACATATTTCACAATATGAATTGGTTTATACTCCTTAGACAATGAAAAACCATTATACAGTGCAGGTCAGTTGTTGGCTCAGAGTATCTCAGGTTCTTGGAGAACCTACAAACCCCGTGTATATCCACACAACCAAAAGGGTCTAGCAAACATAATGGTACACTGCTTTTGTAAATCAGCCATTGTGACAAATAGTTACAGATGAAAACAATGTCACAGTTTTTCCTACTTGTTTTCAATATTTCTTTATTTCAAAACTATGCCCCACATTACGAGTGTGGCGGTCTCAAGACTGCCACACTCGCAATGGCGGTTGGACCGCCGCAGACAGGGCGGTCTGACCGCCCTATTAAGACTGTGGCAGATGGGCCATGCTCCGACTGCTGGCACCGCCAGGTTGCCGCCTGTCGACAGCCTGGCAGTCTCAGCGGTCGCAATCTGCCACCTTTTGCATGGCGGTCTCACCATCATGCAAAGTCTGGCGGAAAGGGGGTGTCTGGGGCCCATGGAGGCCCCTGCACTGCCCATGCATTAGGCATGAGCAGTGCAGGGGCCCCCCCATGGACAGCCCCGTCGCTGTTTGTTTTGTCCACTTCTCAGAAAGTGAAAGCTGAAAGCACAAAAAACAGAAAAAAATGGGCTACCTCTTTGAAAAATGCCAAAAATGTGGTAAAAACAAAATAGAGGTTTTGATTCAGCCCTTCATGTTCCTGAAAGACGGGAAGATTGTGACTTTTGCACACCAAACCATTTGTTGATGGCATTTTTATGGAAAGAACCAGAAACTTTTATCCAGAGTAGTTTTTGCTTACTTTTCCCACGAAACTCTAAATGTAGTTATTGTTTTCTTGGTCCCCTACAGGGGAATCCACAAACCTTCTGTACCCTTAGAATTCACAGGATGTTGGGTAAAAAAAAAAAACACAAATTTGCTGTGGATAACTTATGTGAACAAATAGTTAGGGAGGCCTAAGCATGAGCTACCCACGAATAGCCAAAAAAGGGCTCAGCACATAGGCCCAGCAGCTAAGGGGTTAAAAATACATCAGGGCTTTTAATTATTTTATTACATGCAGGTTTTTGGCACAAACCATGTCCATGTTTCGTCACATTAGAAGGGTAAAATAATTGTGATCATAAACATACTCTGAAAACAATCAATTTCTTATGTACCTCAGCATTCTTTCATTTTTTCACTGAAAAAAACAATGTGACGTTATAGTTAGGTGTTAATAAGCAGTGAATGGTGAGGGGCGAGTTACAGTTATTTTAGTTGACTTACTGGTGAATTTCTGTACTTTTTGGGTTTATAACATCATAATGCAATACCCACACAAACGTATATATCTCCCCACATATCACTGTGTGCTCTTATATATTTTGAAATCAAATATGGATGTTATTTTCTATTGATCTGAAGTGTCCTTTAGCCTCAGTTATGCTTGCTACGTTTCATGGCTGTAGTAGGCTGGCTCAGAAGCCATATTATTCAGGGTAGTTCACTTGCACATTTCTACAAAGTGTAACCTTGTGTTTGATGGCATGTGTGGCTGTAGACACACATGTTCTGCATACTCCTGTCATCTAGTGTTGAGCCCAGATGTGTGCAAGATGGTATTCTTCAAAGAGGTCTCTTGAGTAATGAGGTAAATTGACTCCTCCTCTCTGTGATAATGCACATGGGCATCGACTCCAATGTTACGATTATTTTCTTTCCGCCATCAGGTTCAGCAGTGTTCTTTGGCACTCCGGCTCATGACCGTTTTCAGGCTCCCTTCAGTCTCTCTAGCTATTGGTATTGTTCTTGTTCGTGTTTTCACTCTCACCTTTGGAAACTGAAGACAATCACGCCTCCCGGCCTCATTGGTTCGGGCCTTTTCTCATCTAATCAGATTTGACTGAGCATGCGCTGCTAATGGAACAGACCCAATTTCGGTTCTGTCCCAGCTGCCACGCCAAGGACCCGCATACCGACCTCCATCACGTTTGCAACCTCTGTAGTCTCCAGAACACAACGAGGAAAACTGCAAGGCCGGTCTATCTTTTTAATTGAAGAAGGCATTGTGGGATCGTCGATCGTGTCAGAAAGAAATGCAGCGCAAAGATCTGGAACAAATTCCTGACATTTTCAGACACCATGATGTTGAGCAGGAGGTAAAACTGCACAAGGACTCAGCAGCAGAAGAAGAAGCAGCTTTTTAAATTTCCATCTCGGAATTCAACCACGAAAAAGAGTTTGGAATGCAGAGACAAGATCTTCTCCAAGACAGCATGCAGTAAGTAACCATCCCCCTGTCCAGTCTACCAAGAGACATTCGGTTTTGATCGATACTACGGCTTCTGGGCCACCACTGCCGACAGGCCAAGGTAGACACCAAGCTCCTGCTAAGGATGCTCCGCTCTTGGGCTCAGCACCGAAAGCTAAGCCGAAACTTCCTGCTGCCAGATCGAGCTGATTAACCTTGGTACTGAGCCGACTAGCTACCTCATCGGCTCCAAGCACCCCAACTCCTGCTTCTTTGGCTCCGACCACCTTGGCACCGAAACAAGAGTCAAGTTCGGCACCAAAACCTTCCATTTCGGCACCAGAACCGATCCTAGACACTATGACCGAAAGGGTCGATCCGAAACAGAAAAAAATGCACATTCAGCCTTCTATGGGTTGAATTCTGGCAAAGGCAGTGCAGTCAGCGCTTACTCCATTCAAGAGATGGAGAAGCCAACAGTCTTCTGGCACCACCAGTCCTATACGGCCACCTTTACCTGCTTCTCCTCCTCCACCACCTCCTCTACCCCCCTCACCACCACATCACTCACTCAGTTATATAGGTGATGTTACCCCACAGGACTCCCCACAATCTTACAGTGGGGATCAGGGAGGGGGAGATGACACATCATCAACCCACAGATCCATGGGACATTTATGACATTGACCTTCTTGGGGATACTGATCCACACCTTTACCCAGCTAAGCCTTCTCCCCCAAATGACAACATACTCTCAAGAAATCAGTACTCGGGCACCTACACATCACCAGTTCCCTGTGCACAAAGGCCCAATTGAGGATGGCTTTCTTTTTGTGACACACTCAAATGCCACTAGGGCATGTCAATGTCTGCCCAAGTTGAAAGGGATGCTACGCCACGCGGATTACATTATTAAAAGTACGGTGCTGGCAAAAGTAGTTACACCGAGGGTAGATAAAAAGTACAAAGCTACACTCAGATCCACCATACATCAGTGATCAACTACTCCCTGACTCACTGGTAGTATCTAATGTACACAAAAGACCCAATTTGCAGACATCAGCAGCTGCCCCTCTGCCTGACAGTCTAAACTCATTGATGCGTCCGGGAAGAGAGTTGCAGCACAAGCAGCCAACCATTGGCGGATTGCTAACACTCAAGAGTTATTGGCAAGGTACGACAGGGCCCATTGGATGAAATGGAGGAAATCCTCCAACATCTCCATGAGTAGTATAAGACAAGAGGTCATGAAATTGTTCAGGAGGGCAAACATTTCAAATAATTCAATCAGGTGTGCCCTTGACTCTACTGACACTGCTGCCAGGGATATCAATACCAGCATATTACTACGCATATATGGCTTTAAGCAAGAAGCACAACAAGCACTATTGAATGCCTCTTTTGATCAGCAACATCTGTTTGGTCCCCAGGTGGACCAAACATTAGAGAATTGAAAAAGGATACAAAGGCTGCAAAATCCATAGGGGCGCTACAAACCCCCACTCCTCATGGTTCCTTTTGGCATCCCACATATAAGCAGGGTAGTAAGACCACACCGCCAGATGCCTCTACCTCTTCTTACAGGCAACAGCATCAGTCCTCCCCTTCAAGGGGATATTACATAGGTGCATGCAGAGGGAAAAACACCAAGGTTTGTGGAAAGGGTGCCTCCCCTCGCACAGCACCCTCCACCTCAAAACAGTGACTCGTTACTCATTCCCACCGATCACTTAACACCTGTCGGGGGAAGATTACAACATTTCTTCAAAACCTGAAAGACCATTGCAACAGATCAGTGGGTGTTGGATATTATCCAACATGGTTCATGTCTGGAGCTTATCAAAACACGTCCAAACATACCACCTCGCAGACACAAACGCTCCATAGAACATCTATCCTTGCTCAAACAGGAAGTACAGGCTCTCTTGCTCAAAAGAGCCATAGAGTCTGTCCCTCTTCAGCAGCAAGGCTCAGGAGTATACTCATTATACTTACTCATTCCCAAAAAAGACGGTCCACTCCAGCCTATACTAGACCTCAGACCGTTAAATCTTTACATCCTTTCAGAACACTTCCATAAGGTAACTCTACAAGATGCGATTCCCCTACAACAACAGGTTGACTGTCTGCTTACTTTCACATTCCAATACATCCAGTACACTTCAAATACCTCAGGTTTGTAAAAGCGGGAGCAAATTATCAATTCAAAGAGCTTCCATTCAGAGTCACTACCGCTTCCCGGGTATTCACCAAATGTCTAGCGGTATTCATGTCTTCCCAAATCTGGATGACTGGTTCATCAAAGCCAGGACAAGTCAGTTGTGTCTACAACATACTCAATCCACTTTTCAACTTCTTCATCAATTAGGGTTCACAATCAGTATATGGAAATCACACCTTCAACTTTAATAAATTCAGCCATATTTAGGGGCTATTCTCAACACACAGTCAGGATTCACATCATCACGATGCTGCTTCAACAATTTCATCCCCACTCAATGCATAACAGTCAGAACAGTTCAGTGACTTTAAGGCATGATGTCATCTTGCATTGCATAGTGCCACACGTGAGATTACATATGTGCCCGCTGCAGGAATGTCTAGCGAGTCAATGGTCTCAACCACAGGGTCAATTACAAGATCTATTGTTGGTAGACAGCCGCATTCATCACTCTCTGCAGTGGTGGCACACACAAAACTTAACGTTCCTCGACCCTGTTCCCTCACATCATTCTCACAGCGGACGCGTCTCTCACAGGATGGGGTGCTCACCTATGGGACCTCACAATCCCGGGACTCTGGGAAATTTCCTACATAAACTACCTAAAGATTCAAGCCATTCATCTGGCATTTAAAGCTTTCCTAGCTCACCTGACAGGCAAATTTGCCTTGGTCTGGAAGAACAACATGACAGCCATGTTTTACCTAGAGAAACCGAGGGGTTGGGGCACTCTCCCTACAGTTATCACACCTATCTCAGATGATTTGACGTTGGGCAATACGCCACCACATTCACCTGTTAGTGGACAACTTTGCCAACCTCCTCAGCAGGATGTAGCAACAAGTCCACGAATGTGAACTCCACCCAGAGTCCTCTCGCCATACTTTCACAGGTGGGGGTTTCCACACATTGATCTGTTCACAACCGCCCACAATGCAAAATGCCCAAGCTTCACCTCCAGGCTCCAACACCCCCTATTCAAGGTCAATGCTTAATGGATGATTTGGTATGGGATATTTACCACCTCTCCCCTTCTTCAGTTTGTGGTTCAGAAGCTCAGGTAAATGTCTCTCGCCCTCATTCTAGTATCTCCCACTTGGGCTCGACAACCATGGTTCACCACACTACTCAAGATCATGGTAGTGCCGCACATGAAGCTTTCCCTCAACCCGGATCTTCTCACTCAGAACCATGGAAAAATCAGGGATCCAAATCCTAAGGAACTCAACCTTGTGATTGGGCTCCTGAAGTCATAGAATATGGATATCTGAATCTCCCTCCAGAATGCATGACCATTCTCAAGGAGGCACGTAAGCCCACAACCACAGCGTGTTATGCTGCTAAGTGGAAAATATTTGTTTTCTACTGCTGTGACAAACACACTGAAAGAATCAATGCAACTGTTCAAAATATTGTCTGTTATTTAATTAATTTGCAGACCTCTGGTTTAGCCTACACTTCAATACACTTGCATCTAGCTGCAGTAGCTGCCTACCTGCAAAACAAATATGTATCACTGTTTAAAGTACCAGTTATTAAGGCATTCATGGAAGGCCTTAAAATAGTAATTCCACCCAGGGCTCCCCCACACCTGCTTGGAATCTCAAAATTGTACATGCCAGACTTGGGGGTACACCATTCAAACCTTTACATAACTGTTCTCTTCAATTCCTATCATGGAAGATAGACTTTTTAGTAGCAATCACTTCACTAAGAAGTGTCATTGGGCTCCAGGCACTAACCTTGGAAGAACCCTTCTTCCAAATATACAGAGATAGGGTTCTCTAAACTAACCCAAAATTCCTTCCAAAAGTTGTTTCCACTTTCCACCTAAAACAATCAGTTAAATTACTGTTTTATTTTCCGCAACCTGATTCAGTTGCAGAAAGGGCCCTTCATACACTGGATGTAAAAAGAGCGTTAATGTACTATACTGACAGAACTAAAGAGTTTTGTAAAACCAATCAAATCTTTGTTGCTTTTTCGCCCCCTCACACAGGGACGCCCGTATCGAAATTGGGCGTTTCAAGATGGATAGTTAAATGCTTTCAGACCTGTTATGCCAAAGCTAAAGGAACGTTGTCTGCACCTCCTAGAGCACATTCCACTTTTAAGATAGGAGCATCTACGGTCTTCCTGGGCAATATACCAAATAGCTGAAATTTGTAACGCGGCTACATGGTCAACCTCACACTTTCACTAAACAATACTGTGCAGCTGTATTAGCATGTCAACAAGCAAATGTAGCGCAGACAGTGCTATGTACCCTTTTTCTAACAAAAGCAACACCCACAGGTTAACCACTGATCCCGAGAGGGCACTGCTTTACAAACTATGCAGAGCATGTGTATCTACAGCCACACATGCCATCGAACAGATATGTTACTTACCCTGCAAGCATCTGTACGTGGCATGTAGTGCTGTAAATTCAAATGCGCTCGCTCTCCTCTCCAGACACCTGTGGCAGTATATTTTTATATTTTCATATGCATGACATCTGTTTACTAATACAAATACTTACTCACTTGCCATTCTCACCCAACTGCAGAAAAACAATCTAACAATGGATTTGATGCCCATGCGCATTATCACTAAGAGGAGGAGTCACTTTACCTCGTGACTCACAAGACTTCTTCGAAGAAAAACAACTTACACATATGGACCCAGGAGTATGCAAAGTATGTGAATCTACAGCACTACATGTCTCAAAAAGATGCTTTCAGGGACATAATCCTTTCTGTACTGGCAACTAGAACCGTGATTTTAGGAGAATAACATACTCAGAATGTATGTATGAATTATATAGTTTCCTCAAGGACGTCTCCTGATGCCTCTTGCAGAAGATCCTGTCATCTGCTCATTAGATACGTGTTGTTGAAAGCAACGAGTTTCTGCCACATGGTTAAGATCCATGCAATTCTACTATTTTACTGAGCGCAAACCATACAGACTGTCCTAAATTTAATGTATTTTAGCATTAGGCTCCAACTGACCCTTTTCTAGCAAGAGCACTGTTCAGATGAAGACAATTATCATTTTATTACTTGCTGTGCTGCTTTCTTTTCTTGCATTAAACATACGTTATACTGGAGGACTTCTCCGAGTATGGGTTTTATTTTTAACAAAAATTAAAACAACACAGAAGTTACAGTCACATAATAAAAACAAAAATGTAGAAAATATACATATGTAGATAAACACGTATGCATTAACGACTGGAAATTTTGGGTTCATTAACAAAGATTTTAACAAAAGCACACAAACAGGACTATGGTGTACAATGCACACTTACCCATCCTATTTTGTGGGCACCAAAGAACAGCGGAGTCCATGCCCAGTTTAGTGCCAGCTGTCCAGCATAAAGTCCAAGGGGAACAACTGCATCTTTGTTGAAGCCTCCAAGCTCCTTCCACACCAGATAGGAGCCATAGCTGGAAAATAATTGATAGAAACAGTGACCTCGTTGGACGGTTTAACTACTTGACTGTTAAAGTAATATAGCTCGCTCTTTACAGGGGTGTTAAGGGATATGTGGCGGTGTGGAATTGACAAAAGTATCTAGTGTTTAGCAGCTGGAATCTGGAGACTAAGGCAGTGGTTTAAGTTTATGTATTATTTAAGTGTTGCTCATTCTAGAACCCAAGCTGGGTAGCAGAGTACATTACACACATGATCAAAAAAGCAAACACTAAAAGAAAAAGTGAGTGAAAAGAAAATAGGAATACAATACAAAATACACTTTGCTATGTATGCAGGCAGACCATGCAATACATTTATAAGGAAATAATTTCACACAAATTGTAGAATCAAACTTCTTAATGATAAATACGGCTTGGTGATAATGTAGTAATATGTTTGCATTTATTTTCATACCTCATTCAAGTATCATTTCTGACTACTCAGTATGTTTTTCCAATCCTATTTCGATTTCCCTCAAAAAGTTACAAGACATATTTATTGGCTGGCAGAGCATTCCAGATCTTGGAGCGCTCTCTAGAAATTAAGGGCCCGAATCACAAAGACCAAAAGTCCAAGTTTAGACCAAAAGTCTTCGTTTTGACCAAAAGTGTAAAATCACTCATGGTAAAGTTAGACGTTTGGTCTAAGTTTAGACTTTTTGGTCTAACGGGTACAGGTAAAGTTAAACATTTGGTCCAAGTTTAGACTTTTGGTCTACAATTAGACAAAAAGTCTAAACTTAGATGCTTAGATGAAAAGTCTAACTTTACTACAAGTAAAGTTAAACTTTAGGTAAGTTTACCTTTGTGAATTGGGCCCCAACACTTAAGTAGGAGTCCTTCGTGAATTTGATAGTTTCTAACCGGAAAAGTAGTTTTCTTCTAGAGGCTTCTTCTTCTCAGAATGCTGATTTTGCTCATTATATCATGAATGATTGCAGTACCATGGACTGGGTATATGGCAGAACTAAGGGCCAAAGAGGACGGGTTACTCTGTCACAAAGGTGTTTAACATCCCATGTGCCGAAATCGAAATCCCATAGGACATAATGGGATTTAGATTTTGGCTGATGCAATATCCGTCACCATTGTGACGGAGTTACCCGTCAGCCAAAATCTAAATCAGGCCCTAAGTTCCTATCTGGTGGAGAATGGTGAAGTGGGTGAGGGGACGATCATAAGGAGGGAGTATATCCTAACATTATATTGCACAGAGACAGAAAAATATGATAGCTTCAACCAGAAGAGATCAGAGGAATTAATGTTTGTAATGAAAACTACCTACACAGATTATAAATTTATGTGATTCCAGAAATCTGGACTACATTTATTGTGTATGAAAGTATTTGAGCATCTTGCGAAACGTATATAAAATCACAAACACTCTGGGGTGCAAAACACCAAAAAATGGATAAAAACAAAAAACAAGTGTTGTGCATGTTACATGTTCACATCCAAGTACGATCACTGGTATTTTTAATAACAATCAATTACGTGTAGCACATTGCATTTGGAACTAAAAGGTATTTTTAGTTTGCTCATGGTAAACATTCCTCTTCAAAAGAAGATCCTTAAGAATGTTAAATATGTTATTAAGGCAAAAACAATCTCTGGAAATAAAACTTACCCCATTGATGTATATAAAGTTGTCCACACAGGAGCAAACATCCAGTTGGGTGGGCGCCAGGAGGGTAGCTTAAGTGTAGTATACCAGGTGCGGACTTCCCTTTTTGTTATTGAGGCTCCCAATAATCCTCCAATGTGTGGTACAAGAGAGAAACCAACAGCTGGAGCCCATGGTGGTGCCATTTCCAATCAGAGTGGTGATTTCTGCAAGGCAGAACTGAAAGCATGTTGGACGAGAATGCAAAGCTCAAACGTGTGCAATTTCAAGTGAAATAAAATAAAACGCCGCTGCTCCACACACTCACTATGCCGTTGCTACAATACGAGGCCTGACAATTGTCGCTCATCACGTGACACTAACACAAATTATATCTAGTCCTACATGCCTGCACTGTAGTTATTTAATCATGCACAATTATCACGTTTTTATGGCTAAATTTATTTAGGTGGGACTTGTACAGCGTGCAGGTGCATGAAGTCAGGCCCAGTGTATTTCTGCAAGTGAGATTTAACCTTAAGCTATCCTTTCTGACATTGTGCTCTTTTCATTTTCACGTACATTCAGAACTTCAATATTTCAAGAACCAGATGATTATGTGAATGTATATCCTCAAAAGTACAGATAATAGACAGCAACACCTACTATTTAGAGGTAATGTTAAAGAAGAAACGAATTACTGCTTTCAAGCCATCTTCAATTTCCACTAAGCAAGAATGCCTCTTGAAAAGCGAGAGTACTCATGAAAATGTACACTGCTGTTACCACACTTGTCTACCAAAGCCCCCGACAGTGGAACAGCTTTTTATTTCAATTAATCACCGGGGTGTATTTTTCTCCAAACAATTAAACAGATTTGCTATGAAAGGAAGCAACTGCACGTTAAACCACATTAAAAGTACAAGTTTATATTTACAAGGTTCAGTGATGCAAGTGAAATATTAATGGGAAACGATGTGGCTAGATGCCCTTTGAAAGTGTCACTAAAATACAATAACGTGACAATTACGGTTTCAATAATACATGGCATCCCATGTGCTTTGATAACATCTTAACAGGCTCAGCGTAACAAAGTTTGTCAGCACCCAGCATGTAATGATAGTACAACAAAAAAAACAATTGGTTAACCTTTTTTTTTTTTTTTTAAAGTGTCGAAATAATCTGGGTGGGGGTCATCGGCACAAATGAAAAGCATCAAGCACGTAGATTGTCAAATTGAAGGATGCAATTAACAACTGAAAAGGAGTGTCGAAGACCACCCCTCTGCTTATCGAGAAGATGGCTCAACCTGGAAATGAACCACAAACAGTGCGCAATTTGTCACTAAGGGCCAGATGTACCAAAGGATTTTACCCATTCTGTGTCTATGGGAAAAAGCTTTCGTACATATGGCCCTAAGAGCCATATGTACCAACACTTTTTCCCATAGACACAGAATGGGTAAAAACCTTTGCTACATCTGGCCCTAAGTGTCTAATCCAAGCTATTCCCTGGCTGTGGACGGACGTCAAAATGGAGGGGAGCTGAAACGGAGGAAGTGCTGACTGCCATTGCCAAATATTTTGTATTTTTGTCAGGATGGTGTCTAGCAGGATGTAAGTATGCTTCGTAATTGCCCAACCCGTAGTACTGGGGGACAGGAGTCTGAACAGCCCAACGTGCATCTCAGAAATACTGGACCCAGCAAAATAGTAAAACGCGAACTGTAAAGCGTTGAACGATATTTGCGCATAGGGTAGGGCCCTCCAGCTGGCAATGTGCACGATCCACCATCGATAGAACCAACAATAACATGACCCCGGGTAAAAAGGGCAGCAGCTATTCCTCATCCAGTTACTGACCAATGCTCTGTTGCTCACCAGCCACGTCTGCCCTATACAAACGTCAACACAAAAAGCCACAATCCTTCCTTTGGTCTGGCTTTGTCTGAGCCAAGATTAGCAACTTGCGTTAAGAGCTTCCCAAATGCAGATCTGTATTATGGTGTTTATTGGAGAAACCCCGGCCAGTGGTTTTCAAACCCTACATAAACTAAATCAGGCATGCCATAAATAATCAACCGTTTCCTGTTTAACACATGCAAGCTAAAATATGCTAAGATATTCTAATGTATTAACAAAGCTATTAGTTCTTAGAGTATACAAGAACCAGATGTCCTTACCTAAGCAGTGCTGTTAAACAAAACCTCCCATTTAGCACTGAAAAACATGTCTTTCTGGTAGAGAGCAAACATTCCAAAGAGACTCAGCCTTAACTTTCTCAAGCTCTGATCTCACATAATTTCACAACATATAACATTTAGAAACCAAGAAAACACAGCATTATAAAATACATTAAAAACCAGGGACACGATCCAGCTGTGGTGGAGTACCCTGTCCGCCACACCAACAGTGAGCCCTGTTTAGGACAGATGGTCTAATATATTTCTTTTTCTGACCAGTACTGCTAGGAAAAACCTAGCAATCTCAAAAAAAAAGAAAAAAGAACAAGCATTGGCAAAGCCAATAGGTCTCTGCAATGCGAGGGCTATTGGCGTTGTCAATGCCCATGTCTTTTAGCAATGCTGTAGAGCAGTGTCATAGCATGTTCCCCTTCCCCCCGACTTTCAGCTATGCTGAATAGCAGCCATGCTGCCATACTACATGGTTAAAAGAAATTGAGTAAGCCAATAGATCTTGCATTGCCCAGACCTATTGGCTTTGCCAATGCTTGTTTTTCTTATTGCAGGTTGGTGGGGGCAGGGGCAATGCACACAATAAGAGGATATGGGAGGGAAGAAGCAACAAAGACAAAAGGAGGGTGGGGGTAGAGGTGGGAAAGCCACTGAAAGCTCAAGCCAGGCTCGAGCTTGGCTCTGGTTCAGCTTGAGGTCCTGTTGGAACCTCGAGCCCATTACGAGCAGAGCTTTCACGCGGCTTCTACCTTCCTTCCTCTACTCAGCCTGTGGCCTAACAGTCAGAGCTGCTGACTGTGGAACTGGAGATCAGTGTTCAAGTCTTGGTGCCAAGTCAGCATCTTGTGATTCTCGGCAATTCCCTTAATCTCTCTATGCCTATAGGCAAGGCATGTGACCTTGTGCAATGTAACTGGTGCAAAAGTAAAAACACCCAAATAACCTTCAGGTCGAATTTGCGCTATATTTTGAAGTGAGCACAAAGCCTTAGCATAAGGAAAGACAAATAGATAACCTTTTATTTATTGGCTGATTTGTACAAAGTGAAAACAGAAAACCTGGACGTATGGCAGCTTCCCTGCTTAAATTGTGTTATTAGGCACATGTTTTATTTCACCAAAACATTTTTCTTCATTATGCCATATGAAAGCACTTTCAAATATGAGTTTAGATTGCCAGCTGTACAAAAGTAACACTTTATAAGTAATTTTCAATAAAGTATTATAATGTGCCCTATTAGTGTTTAAGCTTCTACATGTTGAAGAAATAAACTTTTTTTGAATTTTAAAGAGACATTGTTATATTTCATGTTGATTGTTTGATGATTCCCTTAGCAAATATTTTCAGGGCTTGGCTCGTGCATGGGCTCTAAAATGCAAGCCAGACCCTTGGCTCGGCTCTCCCTGATAATTTGTTGGCTGGCCCACCTCTGGTGAGAGGCATAGCCCAAGAAAAACACGTTCGCATTAACAATGCACAAAGGCGTGTAAAGTGCAAAGTACTCCATGTTTAAAGAACATGAGTAGGAAGCTCCGCTGGCAGTTAACCTACCTTGGTTTCCTGCTAATTTAATTGCTTATTGGCTCCATTGAAAGTTTGTGCGCTTCTAGAACTGTTCTGTTAGGTTAATAGAGGAAGGGGTGAGTACAGATATCCCAAGTTTCCTATGTCTCTGAGGCAGTAGTTCATTCAGTTCTGCTTTTTTTTAAAAATGTTTTTCACTTTGCATTCTGGGTCTTGTATTTTATTCTTCACTCAGTTTTAACAAGAGGAAAACAAGCTTCAAAATGCAAAGACAAATATAGCTGGCTTTTATTAACAACTCACACGTGGACCCATGAAAGCTGAGTACTCGGTGCGCGGACGGGGCGCCTGAATAACATCAGTGAACCTGAACCAGGTGCTCAAGCAAATAAAAGCCGGAAAAACAAAGTAAGAAAAGAAGGAACATGAGTGGGAAAGGAACAAAAAGCAATGAACTGGAAAAGGGGGCGTCAACGTAAAACAATGATGACATTTTCCAGAGCTGTATCCGTTTACCCTTGTTGCCCTCGTGCTCGGTGGCTCCTGTATTTACACGTTGCATCCTTGTGTCGGGCCTTCCATGAAAGGCAGAAGTACAAGGGACCAAGTGTGGGAAGCCGCGCCCCCTGCACTCCTCGGCAGCTGACTGGAGGAGGCGCGGATTTGTAGCAGGACGTCACCGCCCTACTGCAGTCCGGGGAGCATAGCCCACGCTCACACTAGAGATGTGCCAGGCACTAATCTCCGTTTAAACCACACAAGGGTAGAACTGAGAAGACTGTGGCTTGGGTGCGAAGTGGAGCGGGGATGCACTTCCAGATGAATCTGCACAAAAGTGAATAAGCCAGAACAAAGCCACGTTCAATATTTGGTAGGAAGGTTTAATGCCGATTTGTCAAAATGCGTCAAATTTGGAAGCAAAGCAAACATCGCCTTTTCAATACAAAAACGGACGTAACCCCTACTACACAGTTGCCATCACCGACTCTGTAATATAGGGAACAAAATAATAGTCTAGTAAACCAGAATGAGGGAGTACATTTTTTAAAGTGCTTTTTGCACTTAATTACATTTAGGCGCTACAAAATGATGAAGTGAAAGAAAAACAAAACAGCAACGTCTCTTGCCTGTCATAGCAAAAAACAGTTAAGTGGGTAGACAAGAGTTTAGACTGTTTTTCAGACACTGGCCATTCATTATCTGTACCTAGTTTGATACCAAAGACCCTGCTGTAGCACTGTTTTCCCCTTTAAGCAGCCTGGGCCGCTGTGCAATATGTCTTAGAAGCACTCATGGGTGGACAGGGTTAGTAACATCAAGTGGAGCAGGCAACATGTGGGAGGAGTTTCGGGGACAAAGAACTGACAACAGAGGGTGGGTTGGGCAGCGGACCGCGGGGGCGACGGGCCGTAAAAAAACAGTCTGATCAATTCAAGCATTATTATTGTAACTGTAATCTGACCTAGTGCAGTCTAATATGGTGCCATGTAAAATTCTCCAAAAGACGAGGGTCACGTTCGTGCAATATAAAAAATGCAAAAAAAAATCACAAGGGAGGTAGTTTTATAATCTCGTGATCAGACCGCAAAAAAGTATCCAATGCTGCAGTTAGATGGCAGCCGGTTTCACAAAATATCATCGTATGATGGAGTCCAGAAACAGGCTTCATTACCTGCTGACTGAACCCGCTGAGTAAATGTCTTTCATCACCAGAAGAAACCTCTATTTCTGCTCACTTCTCAGCACTGATGGGATGGCCAATGCCTAGAGGTAATTTATTTCCTGGGTAGCTTGGCACAAAAAGCAGTCAGGCTTAATTTAGAGGCAAGTATTTATGCAGCATACAAACAGTAATAAAGTGAAAACAAGGCACGAGAAATATCCCAAAACAATTTACAAAAATAGAGTAAATTATTGGACTCCAAATTGACAAAAATCGAAACCAGTAGAAAGGAAGTTATGATGCTTTTAAAGTTTCAAGTGAAATCTAGTGCCTAAAAGATCAAAAGCGCTAACTACGGGCATGTAGTAGCACGAGACTGGGTTAAAGTCGAAAGTGAAGGCCGACTGCGCTGAAGCGCAGTTCAGGTACAAGAAGTGAAATGGACCCAGTCAGCGCTTAGCGTCGGACTTGGAAATATTTCTGAAGGAAAATGTCTGAGAAGGTTGACTATCATCCGGACAAGAATGTAAGCTTGTCAGATGATGGATCGTGGCTGTCGGATGGCCAAGGCACGAAACCGCAGTGAAGATTTTTACCTTTGGACTTAGTCGCTGAAATGGAGGTCTAAAATCTCCAGCGTGGGGAAGCAGAAGGCTATAGCCGAGGACAGTTCTAGGAGGTCGGATACCGCTTTGGTGAAGGACCGCTGAAATGGATTTGCTGATGCACAGAAGAAAGTAGCGGGAGAAGCTGCAAAGTCAATCTGATCGGCCAGGCACTTAGAGCGGACAGGCGAGCAGGTTGGTCTCAGTCTCCTCTCGGTTCTCAGAGCACTTTTAGCCCAAATTATGTCTAAGTCCTCAGTTTTGGAAAATGGCCATCTGGGTATCCTTAGCACCACAACCAATGGTCCAGGACTCACTCAGGATGAGTCCAGGTGCCGGTTCAAGAAGGTGGGAGTCTGGTATATCTCTGTTGCTATGAACAGGAGGCCAGCAAACTAGCCCGTGGAGTCACTTCAACAGAGCTGGCCTATGAGGGTTCAAGCCAGGGTCCAAGCAGTAAAGCAGTCCTTACAGGTACAGCAGCAGTCTGGCAGAGTGCACAGCAGGTAGTCCTCGAAGATTCCTTCTGCAGATCCAGTAATGAACTGATGAGTGGGTCTGAATGTCCTATTTTTGTTCCAAGGTGCATTTTTTCTGAAAGGTGGGAGAGGTTTACCAAACAGGTTTTTCAAAGTGCTTGGAATTAACTTGGCTCCCCTGCCCTTGTTCCAAGCTGGCTATAGTGACAATACAGGGTTGTTAGACATTTTGTGTGAGACAAGACACAGCCTATTCGGGTGTAAGTGGGGCAGTGCTCAGCTTAGCCCACCCCAAATCCTGCAACTTGATGACACAGTGAGGAACACCTAATCCTTCTATTGTGCGACTGACTCGGAGGAATTCTCAAAGTCCAGCTGTCAGATACACCAAGCCACGTGGCCCAAGACAGGCTGCAGGCACAAAGGGCTAGAAAACTCCAACTTTCTAAAAGCGCAATTTTCAAAATTGTAATAAAAGATCCAATTTTACCATTAAATAGGGCTCATCATTTCAGTTCCATAGATAGCACAGATGATATATCTGCCTTCTCTCAATTAGGGATTACAGCCTATTTCTCGTAATAAGGACCCCAGAATGTTATTCTGTCGGAGGGGTAGGCCGCTCAGTAGCGAACAACAAATATGGGAGGTTTTGTTTTAACTGCCAAGACATGTAAAACTTAAAAGTACATATCCAACCTTTTTATTACACAGCAACATGCCCTTAGGGCTGCCTAAGGCATACCTTGAGAGTGACTTATAGGCAATAGGGGAGTTTAGGGTTTGGCAAGTGGCAGGTCGAAATGGCAGTGTAACATTGAATTCTGACTGCAATGGCAGGCCTCGGACAAATTTTAGAGTGCTACTTAGGTGGGTGGCACAATATGTGCTACAGGTCCACTGATAGCATTTGCTATACAGGCCCTGAGTATATGGTATGTCACTCTACAAGGGACTTACAAGTAAATTAAATATGTCAAATAGGAATATGACAGTCAAACCATGTTTAGGAAAGTGAGCACTAGCACTTTAGCACTGGTTAGCGGTAGTAAAGTACACAGAGTCCTAATGTGAACAAAAGCAAAAATATGTCAAAAATTGGAGGGTAAGAGGCAAAACGTTTGAGGAGGTCTCTGCAGAGAGGGTCAGGCCCACTAGACATGGACTCAATAAAAGTGCATATCCAAACATAACAAGAGTATTTGCAGAAACCTGTGCCAGTGAAGAAGAGTGGCCACAGGAAGTAGTACTTGGTCCAAACTCCACAGCACAAACAAAGACTGGAAGCCCAAAAGGAAGCTGGAGGAGAGGAGGAGGTGCGGATCAATAGGAAGTTAGCAAACAAAAGTGATGTGGGAGCCAACCAATTGTAATTGATGGACGGGTTCTAAGCCCCTTTTAAGATTCTATTCCATTAAAAAAGATTTCACAAGCACAGTCCAAGCGCTGTGCTGTCGAAACCTAAAAATGCATATAAATTGTTTCTTGAAGTACAAAGTTACATGCCAGGAAGCACACTACCAACATCCCACTGAAAATAATACAAAAGGTTTACAAAACACAAAGGCTCAGATAGTATGTTCTCAAGTTGCAGGCAGTGCTGCAGTTTGAGAATGGTCTGCTTTTAATCTATTTTCTCAGTGGAAGAATTTCACACAGAACATGCGTTTGCATTTGGATGTATGCCAATGTACAGCATATGAGCCAAAAGTCCTTCTCAGGATGAAGAATTGCCTTTTTTTCGAATTTGTGTTCGGGAGGTGAGAGACAAGGATGCTGGTCCAGCTTTAATTTGATTTGACAGTCCCATTCTATCCCACCGCCAAGCCAGACTCACGCCTTCATTGACTCGCCCACCCATAATGCCCAAGTACTCTTCACAGAACTGAACACCTAGAGTAAGCTATTTACACCAAATGGTAGGCTCATGCCATTAAATAGTTAATATTCTGATGTGGATTCACCCGAAAATAAGGATGTTTTGAGATCTTATTATTGGGGCTTTAAATAAATTATACGCCATTATCATGAAAACAATGCATTTGATGTATTTTTTGAGCTGTAGCCTCTACTTCGAGGTATCACATGCAGCATTCCTATTAGTACCCAATAAAAAAAAGTTCTTCTCCTGCAGACTCTCAATTGTGGAAGAAACACCAACTTGCAGCCTCGTGACCGGAATCATGGGCTTCCTCTCATTAATTTGACATAGCCATTGACAGCTCAGCATGACTGGCCCAAACCCCTTTCCGTACATCCTTCAATGCCTACTCCAGGGATGTTGCCCTCTCGCTCCTATCATCACATTTCCTCGACTTCTCTACCTTAAAACCTTGGACTCTTAAGCTCTCTGCACACAACCATTGGAAGTCCCGGTCAATTTGTTCTTGGATAAAACTGGTACTGTAAGTGCGGAGAATAATTCATTTTCCTCCCTTTTGGTTCCCCTATCCTCTGCCTATGCCCAGTTCCCTAAATTACAATTTCTCGCTCCAAGTGATACATTCTGCACTCTCTTTCAAGTCTTATGGATAGCTCCAATTGCTGTAATTAAGCAGCTCTATCTAGTTCTACATTTCATTGAACGATCTCTTCTCTCTAGCCTCATTTTCTTGCAATCTGTTATCATTCGTTCCTACAAACCTTCGCTAAACCTGTTGATCCCACAATCTAGTCTCAATCTCAAACCATTATTTTTATTCTAAACTCCAAGCGCATATTTTATTAATTCTTACGACTTAACTGATAATGAAGCTGAATTCCACCTGGATGAAATCACTACTTTTTGGCCTTATTCTCTACATGTACTGACAACAGCAGCACTGGTGTGCCAATAATTCCCACCCTTTTTTTTACTTAATTCATTAACCCTTCGTTCTGCCTATCTCAAAGTCACTTGAATCTGAAGAGGTGGGGAATTTGCCCCCCCCCACCCCCCCTTGGATAATCTCCTCCATGTTAACGCGGGTCGCCTGATCTAACATCTCCGTCTGTCTCGCCAACATCAAGCTCCTTTTCCATCTCCTCTTATTCAGTCTGTCTTAGTACCTGGTCTCTCTAATCCAGCTCCAAAGCTTCACCGTCTATATTTATGAAGATACTGCTAAGGTTCCTCTATGTCTTGGTGACACTTCTTACCCCCCACCACAGTGCTTTACAACAGATCACGGTCTGGGAGAGTTATGATCGTTACCTATGATGTTTCCCCATCTGCAAGTTTCTCCAGACAGCTTGGTTCTCTTCTTAGGTACAGATTTTTGACTTAAAGTGGGTTCTTCTTTCCACACCAACTGGAAATAATTCTACCTTCCTTTTTTTCCTTCTTTCTCCTCAATGTAGCAGAAATCTTTACACCTTCTCAGTGTTACAAATGTAGTCAAATTCTCTCTCATTCTTCTGACTGATTTCAGGCTGTGCCACAATCTTGTGTTAACTTGTGCCCTTTTAAACAGTGCTGTAAATCATATGCCTGGCTTTCTAAACTGATGAATTAAATTGGTTATGTCTCTAGTCTATCAGTCTCAGAGAGCTTCCCACAAAAGAGTTCAGGGAAGCTCCACTCATGTAATAGCAGCTTCTAGGGCAGTAGCAAGGGGTGCCTCTGTTCAGGATATTTGACGTGCAGCAACGGGGTGGTCCTTTCGACTTTTATGAAGCACTTTCACTTGCATTTAATGAATCAACCAGGTTTGGACTTTGGTTCTAAGTATTGCATTGTGAATTTATGTTACTCGGATTATCCTTCCTCGTCCGAGCACATACATTCCAGCATCATTCACTTCATTGTGACTGGTTCCTTTTGGCTCTAGGATGACAGAATGATGTGGTCTCCCTCCCCTTTTGATCCCGGATGAGGAGATAAAGTAGGAGGGGAGGGTGCAGGTAAGTGCTCAATGGATTCGTTTTTTCAGTTTTAGCTTTGTAATGTGGTACCTTCGTGGAGGTGTGACTCACCTCATTTCTGCAAGTCCTGGGAGGAGGAAGATATTCAGTCATGAAGATTACCAGTAAGTAATCAGCACATTACCAACCTAAAGCATCCCTAGGGAACATTGCAAGGCCAATGTCGGACCTGTTCATAGTTAAAGGATTCCAACTTTCTTATAATCTGCCTACAGACATTTTCACAGAGGTCAACCACCTGGTCCTAGCCTATTCAAGTTTCCTCTTTTTCATGATTACATTAAAAGTTCAGCAGAGATGTGAAAATTTGGTTCCTCAGATGATTACTTCAACCACTGACCCTGAGATAAAACCTAAAACGATCTCTCCCATCAGTTTATGTACAGCCCAGAGTTATGGAACAGTGCCCACCAGCACATCTTGCCAAGAAAACGATAGACACAAGCACCTTTCCCAAAATGGGTGCCTCTCCCCAACACAGTCTTACAATTACTTCATTTTAAGGATGAGATATAATACCTACGCCGTCTTACTCATACAATATACCTCTTTACGCAATATTCAATGCACTGCCCCTATGAAGACCCATTTCCTGACAGTTGTACGTTACCATGCCTGCCATTACATCGTGGACCTTTACCACGCATTTTTGTGCGTTTCTAACATATATATATATATATATATATATATATATATATATATATATATACACACACACACACGTGTATACACATAAATATGTATTTTTGGGGAAGAACCCTCAGACCATATATGTATATATATATATCCTTTAGTTACTCTTAGAGCCTCCCTTTACCTCTTCGCTCCTCTCAACCCAAACATTACCCTGACTTCCAGTTACCTATATAAATTCCTAACCCCTTAAATTGCACTTACCCGCATTACCTCTACAAACTCCTAAACCCTAAACTTATCCTTACCTCTGTCCGCACTTTTATTCCCCTTCCTTCTCTTTTAAAAATAAATAACTAAATAACACTGAAAACGATGTTATTAAAAACAAATACATGCGTGATAAAGGTTAAAAGCACTTACCGGCATGACAAAGGCCATTTACCCTTACTGATTAAAGCAATGGACGACTCCAATAATATCTACACATCCCAACACTGCCTTAACTTCTACATCTAACCACAAGATGGAGGATAGTAAATAGTCTTTCCAGCGGCCCTCCTGGTCTCAATATGATGTAATCAGTGTCACCTTATATCATATCATATACACCAATTCCCTACCCGATTCCTTATCAGTGAGGCAGGTGAATATTGAATATAAAGACTGTGTGGAACTTTGCTGCAACTGTATTACAAATACAAGGTACACATACAAGTTCTACTATCTCCCTTAACTAACCACTCCATACTAACCAGATAGCCCCACAAAGATCAGAGAGATGACACATATAGCTGGTCTTCGGAGGACTTCAACATATTGCACCCTGTACCAGATAGTCTTATACTCCGATCACCGACATCCAATAATGTCAATAATGGAAAAGAACGATTATAACTCCGTGCCTCTTGGCAAACCTCCATACTTGACATCTTATAAGGAAATCATATTATCGCTGGCAAGCTCTGCATCCCATAACACGATAATCACACCTCGGTGGTCATAGTCACACCTCGGTGGTCATTACGCACAACATGGAAACACTTCCCACATAGGCTCAAATCAAAGAGAACATGCTCCGAAACACACACCCACTCAGTTTAACGTGCTAGAAGTGTGGATAAGAACTTCAGCACCCCACATAATGGTAGTAAATGCTAAACAATGATATACTACAATACAATGCATACAAACTATTAATCTTGTTTTCCCTAAATAGATTTGTAAAATAAAATCCTAGTTAGACAAATGTTTGTCAAGGTCTTTGTCACAGACTGCTTCAACTACTGTCATCCAAAAATTAGTATGCTTCTTAAAGTCAAAACAACGGTGAAAAATGCAGTAGAATCAAGTTGCACCGTTTTCAGCGATTGTGTAATATGGAATTCCATAAAACCAGTTTTGTGAAGGATCATATTACTTTAGCATTTTGCCTCAAAAGCAGTTTTAGTCTGCATTCTTATTGATACCTATGCACGAAGAAACGGAGAGAAAGAGAGAAAAAAAAAAAAAACTTTCCCTCAAAATTTGCACAAAAATAAAGATACTGCAGGAAACAACGCATGAGTAAGAAGGGTGGAAATATCTGCAAAATGCAGCAGGCGCAGAATTATTTCAAGAAAAACCTATGCATATTAGAATTTAAATAATTCGATTATTTGTAATCACCCATTCACTTGTGTAACCCTTATTGCCTGAAATCTGTAATAAGAAAATGCTTGAGATTTACACTCCTGCATTGCAATGATATGCTTATGGCACTTTTTGAAAACAATTATTTTTCCTTTACATGCAAGTTGGACATTTTTGGAAATCTTTATCTGAAAAAGAAATAAAGAAAACTTTTCAAGTGAAATCAGAGTAGTTGAGTGACCATCCTTTATTTAGCTTCTTTATGGGGTCCTCTGTCTCCCGCTGGCTTGATGCTAGATCTCACCGTCTGAGAACACAACACTGGCTTCCACTGGGCAGTAGTGACATGACTTCATTATGTAGCGACAGGCGATGATTTCATGTCACTGACAGCATACTACAGGCAGATTGGGGTGGGGAAGACATGGCCTTATTTAGATGCTAACATACCCATTACCTAAACTAGATCAGCAAGCAAAACCCACTGATCAAGAAACTTGCTGAAATTATTGGAAAACCTTCTAAATGCTACTCATCCCAGAGCCCAGGCAGCTCTGGGATGTCAATTTTGGGTCAAGTTCAGAAAGGAGGCAAGGTAGCTCATGAGTTAATTCTCAGTGTGGGCCTCTACAACCAAGTTCAGCATCCCTCATCCTAAGATTGCTAAATATGTTCCAGGAGACCTCAACATATGTTTTCACAAAAGAATCAAATGGTAGCTATCACAACGAGCCTTGAGGCCTCCAACCATCAACAAATTGTTTAGAGGCACAATCACTCGCTGGACACGGATGCCATATTTGTCCGCTTGGGACAGGCCAGAGATACAGATAACTCGCCAGATGTTGGAGTGACCACAGCATAATCACCGTCAGGATCAACACACCTATCAAAAACGACACTGCAAAAACACCATAAACCACAAACAACAAATGTTCATTCAGACAATGTGAAAAACAAAACCTCCCCGAACTCAACTTCGATCAAGAAAGAACTGTAATAAACATGCTACCTCATACCACCTACAATTGGTTTGCCACAACACTGGACAAACAGATACCATTGTAGACTACATCCACCACAAAAAAAGAAAACCATATGGATTAATGTCATCATCAAAGGAATGAAAAGACAACTCCACATAGCAAATGGAGAAAATCAAGAGATCAAAAAACATACTATACCACCATAACTACGCCTACAGAAGAGCCATCAGCGCTATGAAAATATGATACTGAACTGGAATCCTCTTCTAAAAAAAAAAACTCCACAAACATCTGGCATAATTCCACAATCCAGAGTGCCAAAACACTGACACACGTAAATTGCAAAACTTCTGTGACAAACTCTCTGAAGAATTCAGTTAAAAAATGAAATTGAAATCAACACAAGAACACAGACAATACCACCCCAACACATTCCCAACCACCATAGAAAAAGACAATAGCAAACTTCCACTTCTACATACTTTTGATACCCTCTCAGGAAAAATTTCCCCAACATTATCATGGCAATCAGACCATCAGGCTCACCATCAGACCCAGCATGTCTGAAACTCTTTAAAGATATCCCGTGCACGACCTGTGCAGGGAAGGTAGCTTTAAGCTTACTCAACAAGTCTCTGGAACTAGTTTCATTCTCACATGAGCTAAAAGTCTCCTACATTAGGCCCTCCTCAAAAAGATAAACCTTGACCCATCAAACTACAGGCCTATGTAAAATGGTCCAAACCTCTGGAAAATATTTCAAGGAGCAGTGTTTACTCAACTTTTAAAATTGACAGAAGAAAATGACCTGATATCAGACCAGCTCAGCTTCAGACCAGACAGAGGCACAGTCCTCTATCATAAGCATTTAGGATGACCTAACACTCACAGTGGATAAGAACGGAGTGGCTGCCCTATCGTTTCGGGATTCATCAGCTGTATTTGACACTGTCCACTGCCACACCACTGCAAAGACTCCACTGTCTCAGAATTTGTGAAAATACTCTAAAATGGATTGCTTCTCCCCTCGGAGACAAAGTGTGGTTTACCTTCCACATCTGCTCCACATACCCAACACTGTGGAGTCCCTCAAGGGATCATCATATCCCCTTCTAACATTCAACACCTGCCTAACTCATTTAACAAACATGATTAAATCATTCAACCTCAACTGTTACAACTATGCAGATGACACCCAAATCATTCTAAAAAAGAATGGAGAAAACCTCTACAACTTAAAACCTGGCAACAACCTTTTTGCTATAAACACATGGATGATAAGTAACTACCTAAAGCTCAACAATGCAAAGACCTGCGGAAAATGGTAGAAACACAAGCCTACTGCTGTACAGCTCAAGGAACTTGAGGCCCCTCCAACATAATTAGGAAAATCAGAAGCCTAGGGGTAACAATGGATTCAGACCTATTCTTGATCCCACATTTCAGTGTTACAAAACGGCACCTTCTATACAATGAAAATACTGTGTTACATCTTCCCATACCTTGGATATCAACAAAAACAACAAGTTAGCACTTGTAATTTCTGAGCTTTATTATGCCCACAGCCTATTCCTTGGTGGAGCCAGACTCGTATCCAAACCACAATTAAACCAACATGCTGCTGCAAGACTCCTGCTCCACCTTCACCCAAGAGAACACATGACTTAAATCGTACAGTATCTCCACTGGAGACCTATAGCTAAAAGGGCAATGCTCAAGGCACTCTGCATTGTCCAGTGAACACTTCCAGGGGAAAAGGACCATAACAACTAGAAGATAAATTCAAGAAATGCAAAGAAACAGCACACTGTGCTGCAGCCTTGTACCACAGAGCATACCAAACCATGAAAATTCAATTTCAGGCACAGCTTTCTCAGTACAAGCCAACAAACTATGGCACTCACTCAGTGCTTAATATGTAAATAAAAACGTGCCGGTGCCCAAAGCCTTCCTCCTAAAACACACAGGTGCTGCATATAAGTGCGAGCACGGAATAATGAGGCAGCGTAATCCTGAAGCCATCTTGGGCCTAATCAATCCATTTAATGCCAATCCGTGCCCCTTCAGCTCACTCTGGCAGCTTTCTGCTCTCTCCCTTTGTGACGCTTTTTGTTTTTTCTCTCTCCCCGTCTTTCCCATATGTGTCTTTTGCTCGCAGCAAATGCTTGAGGCAGAAGATTAAGCCCCAGCCCTCAAAAAAATCAGTGCCGTTGCTCAGCACCGGAAACAACAAGCACAAATTAAGCACTGCACTCACCACAAGCCAAGGTTTTTAGCATTCCGGTGCATGTACACTTCAAAAGATAGTTGAAAACATTACTCTTTCCAAGATAACAAAATCATCATGCAACCCCGGTGTAAATCTCAGAAAGATAATCACACCATCAGTACAATCTACAGTTAACAGACTACAGATATGGAACCACTCAACCACAGCCAGGTTTACTATACCTAGGTAAGCTAAGAAGGGCTGACCTATAGTTAGCCTGACTATTATATAGGAACATCAATTCATATATGCCCTTCTGGCTCACACTAATACCACAACATTAAATAGTTGCCATCTATTTGTAGCTTAATCCTCTTACGCTCACATAAGACACATATCCTACGTGTCTTGTCCATCACCCCTACTGTACCAGTCAATAAACACCAAATGAACAGGCAAGAGTTCATTGAGGAGATCCGTCACCTACTGCTGGCCAATTGGAGGATTCTATTCTGGTCCACCACTGCAGGCCTCAAGTATCAACACACTATGACTGGTTCTTTATCTCTCACAATGACATTTAAACACAGGATGATGGTAACAAAGCTCATCCCAGTAGATCTCCCAAACCACTTCTGTCTTCAACCATGCCTGCTTAGGATCAAAAACAATTGAGACAAAATATTAGGTTGGACAATCCAGTGCAGTAACCAGTCAAGTGGGCTAAGACTATAAAAAGTACCTTATAGGGAGCTGCAGAGCTATTGAAAGCTGCCAGTTTACTGAAAACCATAAACCACTGATCTCCAAACTTCTTAATGCCGCGCCCCCCCCGGTTGAAAAATAAAAATCTATGGGCCCCGCCTTCAGAATTTTTCACAAATATTTTATAAAGATGGCAATGTTTAAAAATGTCCAGATCTATTTAAACATGCAGTTAGGTGCTGTTACCTTGTTTAAAAAGGCAATAACACACTGTTTAAAACAAAGGCCTGTTATCTGTATAATGCTTCTTTTGGCCAGAGTTGGTCGGCCCCCCTGGGACCACTTGAGGCCCCACCTAGGGGGGCCCGCCCACCAGTTTGAAGACCTCTGCCATAAACTGTGTCTGTTTCACCACTTCTTCATAAGCCAAACTAATTTTAAGCACTAACTCCAGTAACACAATAACCGTATCGGTGGTCATCATAAACAACATTGAAACACTTCCCATACAGGATCAAAAAATAAAGAGAATACAATCCCAATCACACGCTCTACATAATGTGGCTTGTTGGCAATGCAGATAAGCACTTAAGTGCTTATATAGGGGTACTAAGCGCTATATAAATGCTAAAATACAATACAACCACTAAAGTGGGTAAGAATATCTCTTATATACAACAGTTACAAACAGGTGTTAAATAAATATAGTTTTTACTATCACGACATTTACCATCCTGACCGTTGAACTTTTTCAAACTGCTCTACATAATATGAGCCAGATGTCCAAAGACTTTTTACGTTAGCAAACAGCCCGATTCACAATGTAGAATGGCATTTTTAAATGTACAAAGGCCAAATTGTGATTTGGTATTAGGAAGGGGTGTGTTTAGGGCGTCCCTTCCTAATAACATATAATATCGGTATGTATGAATGTTTTGCCACCAAAATGCAATTTACCACTAACTTCAATTTGGTGATAACACATTTGCAAATGGGAAGGGGTCGAGAACCCCTTCCCCTTTCTGAATGATTGTAAAAACATGTTTTAGGAACAGACAGTGGTCCCACAGACTACTGCCTACTCTTAAAAAAACAAAAAGAAAACTTTTCATTTTTTAAACAAATCCTGTTTTTCTTTAAGGAAAACAGGCTGCATTTATATATTTTTTTAAAACAATCACTGACATGGTGGTCTGCTGACCCCAGCAATCCATCTGTGTGATTTTTACGATTCCCAAAGGGTCGCAATCAGAGACCTACCTCAATAATATTAATGAGATAGGTCTAATTAAGACCCACTGGAAATCGTAATATTGGTCAAAGATACATTTGTACATTGGTGTTTGCTACTAGCAAATAGCAAAAAGTCGCTATTTGGTAATCAGGAGTACATGGGTACATCTGTGTCCCTTAATCTCGTTCCCTAAACATACCCTCCTTCACATGAGCAGAACTACAACCCACCATCTTCAAACCACAATGCGCCCAGACGTTTCCAGCGTGACACTAAACTTATTTTGTGAAAGGAAAACAATCCCCTTCCTACCAACCAACTGGGCGTTACCTAATCTTGGATTCTCGTCCATCTGCCCATTGCGTACTCGAATTTGAAGATGCATATAATGCAAAACGGGACACTTAGTTTTAGGGTGCAAAGGTTCCCAAACAAATCGGTAGCAGTGTCTTGAGGAAAAGCACGAGGACCTATGACACCAGTGCTGCAGATTGCAAAACGTTCCTTACATAAGCTCCCGCCCTCTTTCATAAGCGCTGCCTTCCATGTAAAACGTCAGGGGAGTTTGCAAACTACTCTGCGTAGTACAGACAAACTAAAACCGTGGAGGGGGCTTTATGACACTACCCACCGCTATAGTTCGTACCCCGGGTCCGCAATGCGCTCTTGCATATGTTACCTTTCAAGCAACGGGTCCCGCAGTCGCTGCCGCGCGTCTCGGAGGTGGCCAGGAAGTGGCAAGTACAATATGTGATCTTCTGTTTGCCCTTCCCAGCCCCAGAGTGTCCCTGGAATGCCAACCGGAAGTGAGCTAAGCAATCGTTCGCACACGACGCCCGGATTGGGACTAACACCAATTAAAAAAAAGTGTAGAAAGACATTTTCTGTTCAGTGTAACGATAGGTGCATTATTGCCTGTTATAATGAGCTCTGCAATAGTTGTCATATTGCTACGTTTCAGTAGTGTCTCAAGCGTGCTTGTTAAATATTAACTTTCAAACCACCGCGAGTTGGTTTTAATCACCTCAGCCTCCAGTCTTCGAACCAGTTTGCCCGTACGGTTGACACTTTGAGTCATTTATAAAGGACATTAATCATTCTTCGGGTCCGGAGAAACAGCTTCTAAAGAAAGCTTCACCAAACTGTTCCCTACATGACCGTGGCCCGAGTTCAAAGTGTATAGATAAACCCACTCCAACCGGCGCAGTCTGTTGATCTAAGGCGTGTACTAAAGGTGTGCTTGTTGCGTTTCTAAGGAGAAACTTTATTTCACAAATTATGAATGAATTCTTCAGGCAACATTGTGATTAATAGTTTGTATAGGACCCGTTTCCAAGAGAAAAATGCGGAGGGGGGCAACTTCAAATTGATGCACAAGGGCCCCATCGGGTAGGACGGAAGAATTAACCAGACCATTTAGAGAAAAAAGGGCGCTTTATTAGGACAGGTAAGCAGACTAATTAATAAGATACATAACATTATTCAACCTCACTAATACATAAATCAAACGTAAACACCCCCACCCATAAACATCCCCCCAACAATGAACATTCCCCCAATTCAACCATTCATTAATTTAATTTTCCTTTCCAATTCCCTGTCATACCCACTCAAACCCCTCCCACCGCATCCCCGCATCTTTCCCCTGTGTCCCCTCTGCCCTGCCTACCTTGCAATGTCCCCAACCCCTCCGGCCTGACTGTCTTCCCATTCTGCCACCAGAAAAACCCTACCCAGGAGTTTTTCCTCCACTCCCCTTACCCCTGTGACCAACTTAATGTTAGACCTGACAGCCTTAGGGTGGTCACCCCTAACTTTTTGCCTGTCTCCCTCCACTTTTTGAATACCGTTTTTGCTGGTTTTAGGACTCTGCGCACTTTACCACTGCTAAACAGTGCTAAAGTGCACATGCTCTCTCCCTTTAAACATGATGACATTGGATCATAGCCAAATGGATTATTAAATTTACTTATAAATACCTAGTAAAGTGCACTATATATGCCCAGGGCCTGTAGATTAAATGCTAGCAGTGGGCCTGCAGCACTGATTGTGTCACCCACTTGAGTAGCCCCTTAACCATATCTCAGGCCTGCCATTGCAAGGCCTGTGTGTGCAGTTCCACTGCCAATTCGACTTGGCATTTAAAAGTACTCGCCAATCCTAAAACTCCCTTTTTTCTACATATAAGTCACCCCTAAGGTAGGCCTTAGGTAATCCATAGGGCAGGGTGCTGTGTAGACAAAAGGCAGGACATGTACCTGTGTAGTTTACGTGTCCTGGTAGTGTAAAACTCCTAAATTCGTTTTTGTACTGCTGTGAGGCCTGCTCTCTTCATAGGCTAACATTAGGGCTACCCTCATATACTGTTTGAGTGGTAACTGTTGATCTAAAAGGAGTAGGAAGGACATATTTAGTATGGCCAGAATGGTAATAAAAAATCCGGCTGACTGGTGAAGTTGGATTTAATATTACTATTTTAGAAATGCCACTTTTAGAAAGCGAGCATTTCTCTGCACTTAAATTCTTCTGTGCCTTACAATCCAGTTTGGTTAGCTTCAGTTGGCAGCTCCCTTGTGCATTCAGCCAGAGAAGCCCCAAACACAGGATGCTCAGCGTCACTTGCATATATCTGCATTTTGAATGGGTCTTCCTGGGCTGGGAGGATGGAGGGCCTGACACTTACATGTCAAAGGACAGTAGCCTGCCCTCACACAAAGGACTGCCACACCCCCTACTGGAACCCTGGCAGACAGGATTGAACTGAAAGGGGACCTTGTCCACTTCTAAGCCACTCTTTAAAGTCTCCCCCACCTCAAAGGCACATTTGGGTATTTAAACATGGCCTCTGCCCCTACCAACTCAGACACTTCCTGGAGAAGAGAACCTGAACCAGAACCTGCCCAAAGGACTCACCTGACTGCTTTCTGTGAAGGACTGCTGCCTTGCTGTTGCCCTGCTGCCCTGTTGCTTTCTGGCTGTGCTGAGAAGTGCTCTCCAAGGGCTTGCATAGGGCTTGCCTCCTGTTCCCTGAAGGACCAAAAAGACTTCATCTCTACAAGAAGAACTCCCTGTGTGGCGAAAATCAACGCACAGCCTGCCAGAAACGACGCACAGCCTGCATCCCGATGAAAAATTCACCGCACGCCGAACCGGAACGAAGCAGCCTGATTTCGTAAGGAGAACATCCACGCAGCACCAGCGTAGCGACGGGAAAGTCGACGCACGGCCCACTGGATTGACACATAGCCGAGCCGGAACGACGCAGCCCGACTTCCAGAGAGGAATCAACGCCACCTGATCGAAGCAGCCCCTGTGACTTCATCCTGTCAGTGCCAGATTTCAACGCATCATCCCCGGGGCATCCGAAAACACCGCAACCCGAAGAGGATCCATGACCGAACGCAGGAAATCGACGCAAAGCCTTCCCTGCGTGAAAAATAAATGACGCATCGCTGTGTGCGGCCTGAGAAATCGACACACACCTCCCTGTTTTCCACACATCTCCTCCTCTGCGGTTCCTTGCGGAGATTTTGAACACAAACCAGGCACTTTGTGCTTGTAAGAGACATTTGTTGCTTTTTAGAGACTAAAGCCGCTTTATATCATTTTTACGGTGATATGTCAACATATACTTATTGCATTTTAATCGTTTTGACCTGCATCTTATCAGATAAATATTATATATTTTTCTAAACACGGTGTGGTGTATTTGTGTGGTGTTCTACTGTGTTATTGCATGATTTCTTGCACAAATACTTTACACATTGCCTTCTAAGTTAAGCCTGACTGCTCAGTGTCAAGCTACCAGAGGGTGGGCACAGGATAATTTGGATTGTGTTTGACTTACCCTGACTAGAGTGAGGGTCCTTGCTTGGACAGGGGGTAACATGACTGCCAACCAAAGACCCCATTTCTAACACTCATGAATTTCAAAAGTGATGTTATTGAGACCACTGGAAAATTTTAGGCTGTCGCCAAAACAGCCACATTATCAAAAAGAAAAAAGCACAGGGCTGTCGCTACAACAGCCTCTAGCACCAACTATTGTAGTGCAAAATGTGTCACAGGTTTTACGTGACCTCCAACAGATAAAGGTCATTACCTACATATGAGAGATGAACTCCATCTTGCCTAAAGAACTCAAAGTCTTCTTTTCTAATGTCTGTATATTCAATCCAACTATAACTTCTAGCCTGGCAAAAACATAACATATCTTTTAACTTCCATTCTAGCTCTTTATATCATTGAATAACGAAGAGCACCCTCCATACTCTACAAGGAACTAAAGCTGTCAAAACTACCTGTGTACCTGACCTGGCCTTACCAATTACATCCAAGTTATCTTTCATTGCTTCTAACAAACCCAACCCAGATGCCTGTACTAAATCGTTCTCACCAACATGGATCAGATAAACATCTGGACAATGTCTTGATGAAATTAAATCAGATGGCCAAGTAAGCAATTGACCCCATTTTATTCCACTTTTCCCCCACCAGTGAACTCTAATGTCCTCAAAACAGAATCCTAGGTTTTTTCCATATGGTTTTTGCTCTGCATGCTTTGCTGCCCACTTTATAAATGAATGGCCCACTATCCATATGGTGAAAGCCAAAGCAAGGGGCCGGCTACAGAACCTGAAATGAGAAAAACATGTTAAACACCTTACCCAGCAACATACAACTCTGATATAACGCAAACAACAATGAGATGCCCATCTTCCACAGTACACACTTCTTGAAGTGAAAAACTCAATCTTGCTGCTTCAGTGGCTGCACCAATGTCCTAAAACTCTTAGGAGTATAACCAGCCTTTCCAAGGATGTTTCTCATAACCAACTACTTGCCCTGGAGTCAACCGGGGCCCATCTAAATATTTGAAAACAAAAATCCCTCTTGCACCCCTCTCCCTTTCAAAATTGGTCCACTCTTCTATAGGACACATTGTACATCCAATTCTGTGAAAACAAATCTTTCTACCTTTCTCCACTTGATCAGTGTAGGAAGTTGGCTCTGTATATACTATTTCAAAGTAAGAAATAGTGTGCACAGAGTCCAAGGGTTCCCCTTAGAGGTAAGATAGTGGCAAAAGTAGATAATTCTAATGCTCTATTTTGTGGTAGTGTGGTCGAGTAGTAGGCTTATCAGAGGGTAGTGTTAAGCACTTGTTGTATACACACAGGCAATAAATGAGGAACACACACTCAAAGACTTACTCCAGGCCAATAAGTGTTTATATTGAAAAATATATTTTCTTAGTTTATTTTAAGAACCACAGGTTCACGATTTACAGTTAATACTTTAAATGTAAGGTACTTCACTTAGATACTTTAGGAACTTTGATTGAACACAATATCATGTACAGTCTTTGTAAAAATGGCAATAAGCTATTTCAAAAGTGAACACACTGCAAAATTCAACAGTTCCTGGGGGAGGTAAGTAAAGGTTAGTTTTGAAGGTAAGTAAAACACTTACAAGTTTCAAAGTTGGGGCATAGGTAGCCCACCGTTGGGGGTTCAAGGCAACCCCAAAGTTACCACACTAGCAGCTCAGGGCCGGTCAGGTGCAGAGGTCAAAGAGGTGCCCAAAACACATAGGCCCTCATTCCAACCCTGGCGGGTGGCTGTCCACGGAAGCACCGCCAACAGGCTGGCGGTGCTTCATGTGGTATTCCGACCGCGGCTGTAAAGCCGCGGTCGCCCAGCCAGGTCCGGCGGTTTCCCGCCGGATTAGCCCCGGCTGGGAAAATCCTCCATGGCGGCGCTGCAAGCAGCGCCGCCATGGGGATTCCGACCCCCTTCCCGCCAGCCTGTTTCTGGCAGTTTTCACCGCCAGAAACAGGATGGCGGGAACGGGTGTCCTGGGGCCCCTGGGTGCCCCTGTACTGCCCATGCCACTGGCATGGGCAGTGCAGGGGCCCCCTAACAGGGCCCCAGCATTATTTTCACTGTCTGCATAGACATAGACTCTCTTGGCGGGCGCCCGCCGGCCCAGCGGGAAAGTCTGAATGGCCCCCGCGGTCTTTGACCGCGAAGTGGTCATTTGGCGGCGTAAGTTTGGCGAGCGGCGACCGCCACCCGCCAAACTTAGAATGACCCCCATAGGCTTTTATGGAGAACATGGGTGCCCCGGTTCCAGTCTGCCAGCAGGTAAGTACCCACGTCCTCGGGGGGCAGACCAGAGGGCTTTTGTAGGGCACCGGGGGGGACACAAGAAGGCACAGAAAGTACACCCTCAGCAGCACAGTGACGTCCGGGTGCAGTGTGCACACAGGCGTCGGGTTTTGTATAGGAAGTAATGGAGGGACCCGGGGGTCACTTCAACGATGTAGGCAGGCACAGGGGGGGCTCCTTGGGGCAGCCACCACCTGGGGTAGGCAGAGGGTCGCCTGGGGGTCGCTCCTGCACTGGAGTTCAGTTCCTTCAGGTCCTGGGGGCTGCGGGTGCAGTGTTGGTTCCAGGCGTCGGGTCCCTTGTTACAGGCAGTCGCAGTCAGGGGGAGCCTCTGGATTCTCTCTGCAGGCATCACTGTGGGGGCACAGGGGGGTCGGCTCTGGTTACTCATGGGCTCGCAGTCGCCGGGAGTCCTCCCTGAGGTGTTGCTTTTCTGCAGGTCGAGCCGGGGGCGTTGGGTGCAGAGTGGGAAGTCTCACTCTTCTGGCGGGAAATGTGAAGTCTTTAAAGTTGCTTCTTTGTTGCAAAGAAGTTGCAGGTTTTTGAACAGGGCCGCTGTTCACAGGAGTTTCTTGGTTCTTGGGTGCAGGGCAGTCCTCTGAGGCTTCAGAGGTCACTGGTCCCTGTTTGATGCGTCGCTTTTGCAGTTTTCTTTGAAGTTGGGAGACAGGCCAAGGCAGTTGTCGTCTCCGTCTTCTCTGCAGGACTTCAGGTCAGCAGTCCTTCTTCTTGTTAAGGTTGCAGGAATCTAGTTTCCTAGGTTCTGGGGTGCCCCTAAATACTAGAGTTAGGGGTGTGTTTAGGCCTGGGAGGGCAGTAGCCAATGGCTACTCTCCTGGAGGGTGGCTACTCCCTCTTAGTGCCTCCTCCCTGTGGGGAGGGGGGCACATCTCTAATCCTATTGGGGGAATCCTCCACTCTCAAGATGGAGGATTTCTAAAAGCAGGAGTCACCTCAGCTCAGGACACCTAAGGGGCTGTCCTGACTGGTGGGTGGCTCCTCCTTGTTTTTCTCATTATCTCTTCCAGCCTTGCCGCCAAAAGTGGGGGCGGTGGCCGGAGGGGCGGGCATCTCCACTAGCTTGGATGCCCTGTGGTGCTGTAACAAAAGGGGTGAGCCTTTGAGGCTCACCGCCAAGTGTTACAGTTCCTGCAGGGGGAGGTGAGAAGCACCTCCACCCAGTACAGGCTTTGTTCCTGGCCACAGAGTGACAAAGGCACTCACCCCATGTGGCCAGCAACATGTCTGGTGTGTGGCAGGCTGGCAGAAACTAGTCAGCTTACACTGGAAGTCAGGTTGGTATTCAGGGGGTAACTAAGGTGCCCTCTGGGGGTATGTTACAATGAATTGCACACTGGCATCAGTGTGCATTTATTGTGCTAAGTTTGATACCAAACTTCCCAGTTTTCAGTGGAACCATTATGGGACTGTGGAGTTCGTTCATGTTTGACAAACTCCCAGACCATATACTCTTATGGCTACCCCGCACTTACAATGTCTAAGGTTTTGCACATATGCCCTCACCTGTGGTATAGTACACCCTGCCTTAGGGCTGTAAGGCCTGCTAGAGGGGTGACTTACCTATGCCACAGGCAGTGTGAGGTTAGCATGGCACTCTGATGGGAGTGCCTTGTCGGCTTAGTCATTTTCTCCCCAGCAGCACACACAAGCTGTGAGGCAGTGTCCATGTGCTGAGTGAAGGGCCCCCAGGGTGGCATAAGACATTCTGCATCCCTTAGAGACCTTCCCTGGCATCAGGGCCCTTGGTACCAGAGGTACCATTACAAGGGACTTACCTGAGTGCCAGAGTTGTGCCAATTGTGGAGACAAAGGTACAGATTAGGGAAAGAACACTGGTGCTGGGGCCTGGTTAGCAGGGTCCCAGCACACTTTCAAATCATAACTTAGCATCAGCAAAGGCAAAAAGTCAGGGGGTAACCATGCCAAGGATGCATTTCCTTACAGTCAGTCTTGGATTTTACCAGAAAAACAGTTCTGGATACCTCACACGTTCCACTTCCAAACCCCCACTTGCTGTCGTACCCAGTAACTCAGATATCCTGAAAGCCCCAAAAAACATGGACAACATGCACAATTTGAATAATGCCACCTCAAAATTAGAACAACAATACTGTGACAAACCGCTAACTAAAAGTATCAAACATTACATAGTGATAGGTTCCCTGTCTACACTCCTCCTCCTACACTCTTTCGCCCATCCTGCTAAAATCCTCCTACCCACCTCGCCTGCAGATGGCTCATGTCCCCAAAAACACTTACCATAAAAGCTTACCCAGCTAATTTCCCTGTAATAGTAGTAGACAACACTTTTTTTGTCAATGTTAACCACAATGAAACAAACAGCACCCTCCTACCTTGCTACAATACCTATATCATCTTAAGGCCTCCACCGAGCCCCACTGTGCAAAAACATAGCCCAAGATCTTCTGTATGCAGTCCTCGTACTTAATGCAATGGAGTTCTCAACCAACTCCATAACTCTCACGCTGCTTATTCCCACAATTATTGTGGCACCTGAGTCTTCAACAGGTCCGCTCTGGGTTCCAAACCACGGAATCTCTGCCACTGCGAACGAGGTAAAGCGCTCACAATGTTATTATCCATTCCTGGGACATGTCTTGCTCTGAAAAATATATTAAACATCAGGCAACCCAACATAAATCTCTGTAGAAACTTTAGGAGTCTTCTGTCCCTGGCTCTTTGGCGTCCACTAAATCCCCCACTGTTCTTTTGTCAACATTACATGTAACAGTCTTGCTTGCTAAAAACGTGCCCGATACCGATAATGCCACAAGCAGCGAAAAAACTAAAAAAATGCAATTCTGAGCCTCTCGTTTCCAGTGCACTGGCCGTTTCTCTGCACACCACTTTCCTTCCCAAAAGGTACCAAATGCCTCCCATCCTGCAGCATCCGAGTAGATTTGTACCATCAATGGACATCCCCCTCCAGGGACCATAAAGACACTCCATTAAAACTTCTAAGAAACATCAACCAAACTTCCAGATCTGATTTTATATCAGCATTGATTCTAATCCTGTGATGCGCAACTGCACACCAGCCATCGCAAAATCTAGCCTCCTACAAAAGGCACGCCCGGCTCTCACCAACTTACAGGCAAAATTCAAGTGCTGTAGTAATTGCAGTGTTTGCTTCAACTGCATCTTCTATGCTCATACTGCTTCTTCCAACAACTGCATCAGTTCTTGCACTTTCTGCAGTGGTATTCTGGCTTCCATATTAATGGTGTCCAATTCAATGCCTAGGAAAACCAAACAAGTACTAGGGCCTTTTGTTTTCTCAGGCGCTAAAGGAACTCCTAATTCATATGCTATTTCCTGAAATTTCTGCAAAGCAGTTTGACAAGAATCTGTCCCAGCTACCCCCAGGAACAGAAAATCATCCAGGTAACGCGTAATCCATTCATGACCTGTCCTAAAAGTGAAGCACCACTACAAAAAGGAACTAAGGCCCTCATTACAACCTTGGCGGTCAGACGAGGCCGACTGCCAAGGTTGTACCCCCAGTCGGCCGCCCATGCGGCCGGAAACCCGCCGGCCGCATTTGGACATCCCCGCTGGGCCGGCGGGCGGAAACAGAGTTTCCACCCGCCGGCCCAGCGGGGATGTCGGCTGTAGCATTGCAGCCGGCTCCTAATGGAGCCAGCGGCAATGTGGCGGTTCGGCGGGTGCAGCAGCACCTGTCGCGCTTTTCACTGTCTGCCTGGCAGACAGTGAAAATCGCGACGGGCTGTGTCTGGGGGCCCCTGCACTGCCCATGCTAAGTGCATGGGCAGTGCAGGGGCCCCCAGGGGGCCTGCGACTCCCCTTCCCACCAGCCTTTCCATGGCGGTCTCTACCGCCATGGACAGGCTGGTGGGAAGGAGAGTCAAAATCCCCGGGGCAGCGCTGCCCTGGCGGATTTAAACCGTCGGGACAAAAATGGCGGAAAAAAGCCGGTCCCGGCGGTGTGACTGCAGCGCTACCATCGCGGTCAAAATATGGCGAATTGTACCGCTAGCCTGTTGGGGGTACAATCGCCACTTCAACCCTGGTGGTCTTTGACCGCCAGGGTTGTAATGAGGGCCTAAATGTTTCAAACAACTTACAAGAAACAGAACAACCCATAGGAAGAACTTTGTCCACATACAAAGAATCCTGGAATTGAACGCCTAACAGGGAAAAATCATAAGGATGAACCAGAAGCAAACGAAAGCCAGATTTGACATCACAGTTTGCCAATTCAGCCCCAACACCTATCTTCCTTACCAGCCGAATGGCCACATCCAATGAAGCAAAGTGCAGCATAGCATCCTTTCAAGCAATATAATCATTAACTGAAGCCCCTTCAGGTCAGGAAAGATGATGAATTAGCCTAAAGTCGCCTTTAGTCTTTTTTGGAACCAGTCCTAAAGGGGAAACCATCAAGTCCAGCAGAGGCCACCATGTAAAAGGACCTGCCATCTTCCCTTCTGACACTTCCTTAGCCAATTTCTGCTTCACTACCTCTGGGTGTTCCTTCGCTGATTAAAATCATCCTAACCCTTGGTCCTTGATAACCTAGTTTGAAACCTGTTTAAAAACCCCATTTTAAAACCAGCGCTTCTTCTCTTCTAGGATAAATATCTAGCCAAAAATTCAAAACATTCAACTTAATTGGGGTAAAAACTCTTTTGTTCAGACATAGACATTCCTCTTCCTCTATTATAACCGCTGCCACTGAATGTTGTCAGCTCCCTAAAGCATTGAAGCACAGCTTGCTTCCCTCCTCATTTTGAGCCATCATGCTTGTACTTGCAGGGATTTCGGGGACAAAAGCCCCTATTAAAGTTCCAGCATGCTCTTGGGCTGTTTGAATAGCCCTTATACCAGTCCCCCCCTGCCCTCTCCCCTGAGGCGGGCCACACCTGAAAGGGCTAATACGGGACTGCTAAAACACTAGCTGTATGCATAAAAGGCAGGACCCTTTAAGGGTACATCCATTGCACCCATAACTAATTATCTACCTCTCTGCACGGTTTATCTGGCCTCAATACCATCCTCACTCTAAACTCCTCATCCTAGTGAAGCCAACAAAAAACCCCGAACTCTGCAGATGCTTTCATACAGTATCCATACATTTGAAAAGCGACACTGAACGGTCAGGAAACGTTTTGCAGTAAACGCTAGCATATATTCAAAAAGCAAAGGTCCATGTGTCAATATTAGTGGGTTCTAGGCCTTTTTGCTAGTTCCCATGCTTCTTCCCTGGAGCCTTCTTTAGACAGTAACTTCTTGTTTAAGAGTTAGAAAACATCAGCAAATTCCCCCTTCCGTATTTTTTCTTTGGTTGTCACTTATAGATGTGCCCCAAATGGCATGGAGAATCCCATGTATGGTAACCTTTTAAAAGAAATCGTTAGAATCTTTGGCTTTTGCATCCTCTTTTTTATCCTTAGTAATTGTAACCAATTTTCCTTTATCATCCCCTTCGTCCTTCTTACTTTAACCTTTCTCGCCACCTTTTGTATCAATAACTTCAACTTCCGTGGCGTTTACCTTCATCCCACAGCCTGTTCCCACCCCTTTGTATGCAGTTGAAATCCCCACCCCGCCATCCACTTTTATGGTATGTTTAGGTTTTGGAATGTCCCAAGTTTGCCCCCAATTTTTCTCTCCTTGTTGTAATCTTTGACCTCCTGAATTCCATGACCCTGCCCTCCTCTCACCTCGATTTGCTATGGTCTCATCTTAGGATCCATTCTTATTGGTTTTTTTTCCCCTGGTCCTGCAACAGGACACTAGCAGAGATAATATTAGCACCCCCCCCAACTCCTTCTGCCTGTGACCGTACCTAGCTGCTCATGCCAAGGCAGTATCTCCCTCTCTTCCAAGTCATCCTTCTCCTATCCATAATCGAGTTCATACTCAATGTCCAACCCAACATTCAAACCACTTCCGCTCAGACATTCCTCCATCCCCTATACTCCCATCAAACATTTTCCAGTCGATCTGATGACGGTCCGATGTGCTTTTGCTGCACTCGTCCATCTCCCTCGAAGTCAGGTAGGTCACCTCCAACCTCTCCCTCTCTTCAGTCCGGTTGGCATAGGCCACCTGAAACATGTCCAGAAGCTGCTTGCCGCTGCTGACTTTATTCAGCGGCATTCTCCCACTGATGCCCTGTAGGTCGCCCCAACCTGCGGCATCTGTGGTCCTGGTCATTTCACTATCTCCCTGTGTCACTATGCTGCTGCTTCTTTGATCTGGTATCCAAACCCATTTACCTAGTACTTCACCATGCTGAACTCCACTCTGTTGCACAAAAACCTGCTCCTGCTATGATATGCCCCTCAAGTCCACTAAATCTTTCATTGAACCTCCACCCTGATCCAGCTCAATTAACAAAGACTTGATTCCACAAAGTGTATTTTCTTGTAAAGCCTGCACTTTTATTTCAAAATTATTGTCCTCGCAACCTGTAATGGGTTTAGAGTGCCCGTGATGCCAGTAACCTGCTTCAAAGTTTGTTTCCCTTCGCTCCTTCCCCATATGCTTAGTCCTTTCTTCATTTTGCCCTGTTTCAATGGAGTGCACACGCTGACTAGCGCATGCGAGCACTCATGCACCACCTGTGTGAGGCCTCAGACACCACGCTCATTGGAAGAGGAGCTGATGTTGCCTGAGCCCTCCCTGTGGTAGTAACTGCCTTCTCTGCCTGCAGCATTAAACTATTACAATGCCCTCTGCCAACTGCATGAGTCTTGGGCCTGCCCTGCACCGCCTGTAGTACCAAATCCTCATCTTTGCCAGTGAGTGTACTCATTTTATTATGCGCCCCTGCAGCATTGTCTTTCCCGCTCCTGCCTCCGTCGGTGAAACCTCCATAATTTCTATCTTTGATTTTGGGGGGGAGCAGGCCAAAACTGCAGTGGCAAGCCCGCTGCCTGCCGAACGCTCCGTGCAATCTAACCGACCCATGCTCAGGACAGTACCCTAGGCATAATTGGATCCACCTGCCCAGCCTCACATAAAATTCTCAAAGCCTCCTGTACCACATGTGCCTTATCCGCTATGACAATTTATAACTGCACCTTCTATGTCACTCGTTAACTGCAGCTATTAGTACACCTTAACCGGAGAATAAACTCCTGCTACCTACACAATAAACTCCTGATGCAACGAAAAATAAATGCAATTTAAGTTAATCAGTGAGAAATGCACTATTGTAAATTATGAAACCTCTATCAATGCAGAGGTCTGAATCTGGAAGCATAGAGCCACAGAACTGAACTGGTTGGTGCAGTCTAGAATGCAGGTTTAGTGCTACGAGATCCCAGTCTGTGGCACAAAGCACTGTGAATATGTAAGTCATTATTTTAAAATTGCATTGCACACAATATAAAATCAGCTGCTACAAAATGCACAAAAAAGCTGAAGGTAAAAAAAGTGCTTCCAAAATATAGATTTTGGTAATACGCAGAGAGTACATAATGCAGTTTTTTATAGCTCTTCTTTAAAAGCACAGAATTGACAGTTCCGCTTGTAACTCCCTTGCCATACTACTCAAAAAGAATAAATATGTGTCAGCAGGAAGCTTCAAGTGATTCCATCAATACTTGCCTCCAATCACGCTTTACATTTGCAGGTTAACCATTTGCACACATTTACATTTCTTTCAGTCAAGCTGGCACCCTGGCAAGAAGGCTTGTTTACCTGTCTGTCCCCCCCTTGATTTCATCGCACAGGAAATTCCTGTCTTGCATTTCAGCCGAAGCATTTCAATTCTCCTAATTAACCATCTGGGTACGGTTGTCTTTTCACAAAAAGTAGGGGAACTGTTTTCCTTAAATTAATAACGTTTGGGCACATTGTGCCCTTCAGATCCCACCCACTTTGACCACTGGATGTCACATGGTAGGTGGCCATGATTTCATCATTAGGAATGATTACCATAATGTGCCAGCTGACTCGGTATTACAGCACAGGCACAGATTATGTTCACTGAGGTTTTTGACCACCTTATTTACGAAAGATGAAACATGGCATAAACGAAAACAGCACAAATGCACTGCTTGTGCAGCTCTGACTGCAATAAGGGCCCCAACCAGACTCTGGAAAATGAGGGAGGGGTACATAATAGAGATCAAGGAATGTATGACCCTCATCTACCAGGGATTGCTTGCATTTATTTAGTGTAGCGACATGTGGACCTTTTTCAGATCCACATGTCACTATTTATTATATTGTCAAATATGCAAGCCAAAAAACTGTTAGATATCACAGAAAAGGGATGAATGGTAATTACTAATTTCTCATACCTACTAAACATACAGGAACAAGCTATATTCATTTGCTAATGTGTGCTTTTTAAAAAACAAAAACACAACAAGAACTCAAAAACATATATACAACAATTGTGTGCACACACAACACCATGTGGTTTCTCATGTGCTAAACAATATGCGGCTCAATCTATGAAGTATGTCTAGTTTCCAGTCACAAGTCTCTTTCCCGCCTCATTTAGTAAATGTCCCCTAGTAGGGTGCCTTGCGTGTTCCTGATGGTAGGGTATGGATTTCTGTGTTATATTTGAGGCATCCAAGCTCTCCTACACTTAGCCAACAAGTTTCGATCTCTAAGAAAAATTTGTTTTTCTTGCGATCTTTGTCGGAGCTGGAAAACTCGGTCGGCTGTGCCTAGAAGGAACCAAGTATTTACCTCCTTGTCCATTTTCCTGCCATAGTCTTTACCAAGTAAGCAGTTCCCCTGCTCGTCAGAACACCATTCCCTATCTGAAATTAAAGAAAAGATGGATCCAGAACATTCAGAATACCTTAAAGGAGCAACTACTGATGATCACTTCCTGACATAACTAAACCAAGAAAAATATAAAAACTCAAGACCAGTTGTCACAAAAAAGTGGGCTGGGGGGGCAGGCTCAGGATTGTGACAGGAAGACCTGTAATGAAGATTACCGGTAAATAACCAGGTCATTATGTCTTCGATACATTTAAATCTTTCAGTGGCCTTGCCAGTTTAGACATTGTGGGCCTGATTCTAACTTTGGAGGACGGTGTTAAACCGTCCCAAAAGTGGCGGATATACCACCTACCGTATTACGAGTCCATTATATCCTATGGAACTCGTAATACGGTAGGTGGTATATCCGCCACTTTTGGGACGGTTTAACACCGTCCTCCAAAGTTAGAATCAGGCCCTGTGTGTGCACCTTCTGGTCCTCTTTTGTGGTTCTAGATAAAAATAAACGGAGAAGGGGTGTCAGTTTTTGTGTTAACCCTAGGCATCACCTTACATTCCTAGTGTGTAAACCTTTTTTATCCCACCTTATTGGGCCTGTAGCGGAAGACCTACAATGGCTACAAAAACAACACAATACATTAAGAGTAATTAATATAATCTATTTACACCCTTTGTGGTAAGTGTTATTGATGGCTATCCAGTTACATGTTTCTGCTAGTTTGGTCTTATTTTAGTACTTTAGCCAAAGGTTCTTTCTGCTTCTGTGCGCAGGATCATGTATTCACCAGCCTTGTGACTTTCGAACTTCTGTGCTTACCCCAATTCTGATTTGTGCACTAATTCATAACGGATGCAAACTCACCTTTGAAGCTGACTCGGTGCTACAGTGCAGACACTGTGTTCACTGAGGTTTTTGACAGGCAAAACCTGACAGTGGATCAAAATAGCACACATAGGCCCTCATTCTGACCTTGGCGGTCTTTTCGCAAGACCGCTGAGTTACCGCCGCGGTGAAGACCGCCGACCGCGGCGGTGTGCCGCTGTGCGCATTCTGACCGCTGGGAGCGTTCCGCCGGAAAACCGCCAGCAGCCACACTGGCGGTCGGCGGGAAAGTGGAGACTGGTCAACCTCCACCGCCACGCCAGCAGAACACCGCCCACAGAATTACGACCCACATTTCTGTGTGGCGGTCTTCTGTTGGCGGTCTTCTGTTGGCGGTCACGTCCCTATGGCTCCCGTCGCCTCCCGGAGGACCAACGCACAAGGTAAGTTGATCGTCCGTGAGGGGAGGGGGTGGGGGGGTGTTGTGTGATGTGTGCGTGCATGGGGTGTGCGTGTGAGTGTGTAGAGGGGGTGTGTGAGTGCGTGTATGCGGGCGGGGGGTGCTGCTGTGTCTATGGGTAATGTGTGCTGTTCGGCAGGTGCGCATGTCGGCATGTATGTGTGCGGGTATGTGTCCCCGTTGTGTATGTGTGTGTAGGGGGTGTGTATATGTGCATGTTGGGGGTGTGTGCATGTCGGGGTACATGTATGTGCATGTCGGGGTGGGGGTGGGGAGGGGGTTCGTACCACCTCTGGGGGGGTGGCAGGGGGGTGGAGGGTGTGGGGGGAGGACTCGGGTGGGTAGTGGGGGGTGGGGGAGACCCCTATCAGTGCCAGGGAAGGAATTCCCTGACCCCGATAGTGCTTACCGCCATGGTTCGCACGGCGGTTCCCGCCCGCAAGAAACCGCGGCGGTAGGCAGGGTCATAATACCCTTGGCGGTCTTGGGACGACCGCCGGGCCGGAGTGCGCAAACTCCAGCCCCGCGGTCATGACCGCCGTGGCGGTCGGAGTGGAGAAGTAGCGGTCGGTCGCGGCGGGGACCGCCGCGGTCAGAATGCCATTTTTAATACCGCCGGTCTGTTCGCGGTCCGACCGCCGTCTCTCCGCCGACCGCCAGGGTCAGAATGAGGGCCATACTCTGTTTGTGCACCATACTATGAGCATAACACGGTCCAGAAGCATGTTAAACTCCATTCTGAAGTGCACAAAGTGGTTTGGTTTGTAAATTGTACACCCATGTCTATATCAAAAAAGTTGCTTCCTAGGAAAAGGTGATTGTAGGAAACTGGCCGAGTGTTGCAGTAACTCCCCCACTTTTTGCCTGATATTGATGTTAAATTGACTGAGAGTGTGCTGGGACCCTGCTAACCAGGCCCCAGCCCCAGTGTTCGTTCCCTTAAAATGTACCATTGTTTCCACAAGTGGCACACCTGTGGCACACAGATAAGTGCCTTGTCAAAGGTACCAGTGGTACCAAGGGCCTTGTGACCAGGGAAGGTGCCTAAGGGCTGCAGCATGTGTTTTGCCACCCTAAGGGACCCCTCACCAAACACATGCCCACTGCCATTGCAGATTGTGTGTGTTGGTGGGGAGAAAAATGGCAAAGTAGACATGGCATACCCCTCAGGGTGCCATGCCCACAAAATACTGCCTATGGCATAGGTAATTCACCCCTTTAGCAGGCCAATAGGAATAGTCCAGCACAGACTGTTAAGCCACATCCTCTCTGAACCAGAACACAAGCAACCCAAGACTGTTTTTGGCCTGATTGGGCCTCTTTAATTGGATGCAACTTGATTCCACTTATACAGTGAGCCAGGGCCCGCATCTGGGCGTATCTTAGTCCACTGAGGTTGTTACATCAAGCACACAAAAGGTGATAGAGAAATGTTTGCAATTAGTCTAACCACTGCAATCTCTGAGGTAGCTTCAAACCCATAATCTTTTTGTCCACCATGCCACCTCAGATTAGAGCCATCCATATGCAAACCACTCTTGGTCCTGCTCCAATAGGAACAATCCAGCCCAAACTACTAAGCCAGGCCCTACTGCACCAGAACACAAGCAATCCAACACTGGTGTCAGTCTGATTGGGCCATTTCAGCCGAGTTAAGCTTGGTTCCAGTGGCACAGTGAGAAAGGGACCCACACTTTGGCATATCGTTGTCCACTTAAGGCGTTAAACAGAAGAAAGGTGATGGAGCACTGGGCCAATCTCCTAACATTGGTTAACTAATGGACCTTTTTTAATCGACATGAGAGGTGAAGGGAGTTAGTCTTTGTCGAACAATTCCAATTAAGAGTATAACCTATTTGGCTACACAATGAGGACTAAGAATCAGGAATAAAGTTAAGGAGTTTTATTACAAATTAACAGTCAGGTTGATATAAATCAATCTCAAAAACATGCTGTAAAGATACTCAAAAACATGCTGTAAAGGTAAAGGATTAAAACAGGATAACCAAACCTCCTGAAGACATTTAGGCGAATCAGCATAAGGCAAACCAGTAGTTCAGTTACAGCAATATAGAAAATTAGCAATAAAATCTGAGTCTCAGAGAAGAATCTCCTATATTCTCTCCTAAATATAAGCAATGTCTAAGGTCATCTAGCCTAGGATATGAATCAATCAATAATAATGAACTCTAAAAGGAGTTCTAAAAAAATCAGGGAAATGCTGAAAAAAGGAAAAAATTATATGCCCATACATCTAAAGGGAAGGTGTCAGCATTTGAGAAGGTCGGCCAAGAGCCTTCTAGAGAGAAATATGTGTTAGCCTAAAGAAAAAAAAGGGAAAAGCATAGAGGTCTGCTCTATACTTAATACCACATGAATTTTCTAAGCAACACACCTCATTCACTCCATCGGGGTTCCATTGTCCTTTCCTTTCTCACGTTGCAAGCTGTAACATTTACATTTTCTCCCAGAGTAGTCCTGAGAATGATCTCGGTCTTGGATACCTGCAGCTCTTTGATACATTACTACATAGGAACTGTCATTTAACATTCTGTTTCTCCATGTTCCTCCATCAATGTCCTTTTCTCATGCTCTCTATCGCTAATTCAGTGTTACATCTAATCCCACGCTAACAATCTATGTGAACGTACATGCAAAGATAAAGATATGCAAGCAGAAATGGAAAAAACACTTTTTCATGCTGAAAGAAAGACAGGCCTAGTCATGCCAAGTTTAAAGGTATAATTCAATGGTACAAATTTAATATGTGTCATTTGGTCACATATAACGACAAATAAATGAGAATGCCAGTATATAAATTCAAGTTAAATTCATGTTACAGTTTAGGTAAATGCGAAGCAGCTTTACATACATGAATATAAATGTGACTAAGAACTACATTATACATTTAAATGTGAAAATGTTAGTGCACACGGTTACATAAATCTTTCTTATTTCTAAAGTAAATACATTTCAATAGTGTGAGGATTATCTCATTCCATCCTTCAAGAATACATTTCATTTAATAAAGTTAAGGCACACAGAATATATGAATTTCTAGTTCTACAGTGAAGGCACTTAAGTAATGGGTTCAATTGCAACACTTTACATTAATAATGTTAGAACACACAAAGTATGTAGTGCCAAGTGCACATATATATTGCGTATTTGTGATGTGTAAAGGTGGAGCTGTAGTCACTGGCCCTGAACAGACTGGAACAGACAGTCCTGACAAAGTAGTGGGAGTTTTTAGACTTTTATTATAATTTGTTTCTTGCCTCTGGTTTCTCCAACCCTCAGTCTCTCCCCAACTCTTGGTATGGTCCACTGGTTCCCCCTCTAGGTCTTCTTATCTTTGCCGTCCTCTGGGGGGATGGGAAGGTAGGAGTACAGCGGCCCTCAAAAATAAATTGTAGGTGTTGTATTAGTGCGTAAAGTAGGCTCCTTTCACTTAATTGACACCAATTTTGATTGTCATAGTGCCACTGTTTCTTCATATGGCACTCAGTCTTACTCAATACCCATGTCTGACACTCTGGTGCACACGTTTCTCGTGACCTGTAGTCTCCCCCAGTGCAAACCAACACCTGCACACTGTAATTCGGTAAACCATGCTACTTAGTGCCCCGAATTCCCTCCCACCACCTCTGTAAGTTGATTGACCCAGCCCAGTGGACTTGTGGCGGCAACCCTCCTGGGTCACAGCCTTTGGTGCTGCAGCGTCCCCTTGCTCCTCTGGATAGATGAATGAGCATATATTTTTCTCCTTTTGCGTGCTGTACTTGGGTAACATTCCCCATCTCCGTCTTCTCAGCAGGCTTACTGACGTTTCCGTCGGCATACCTCGGCCTGTCTTCCCCCCTCTGTCTTCTCTTCTGGGTTGCTCTTGGTCTGCTGCCGCCACTGCTCTGCTCTTCCTGCATCTGACCCCATCCGCTGGTCCAAACATGCTCTCTCCATCCTGTCTGCTGATACATTCCGCTCGTCTGTCATCATGATGATGTCAGCGAGAACGGCTGGAGTGTTGTCGTGTTCTATACAAGTTTCTGTCTCTGCAGCCATACTGGTAAGTGCGTGATGTGCACTCACCGAACTACACGGGTCAAATTTACAATGCTCCAAAGGTTATGGGAGGAATGCTTACTTGGGGCTAGTATTCTAACCTATTGTTCTTTTGCCCATCATGACACCCCAGATTAGACCCAGCCATATACAAACCAATCTTGGTCTTGCTCCAATTAGAACAGTCCAGACCTAACTGCCAAGACAGGTCCTGTCTGAAAGGAAAAATAAGCAACCCCAAACTGGTTTTGACCTGATTCAGCCTCTTCAGTAGGGTGCACCTTGGCTGTAGTGGCTCAGTGAGCAAGGGGTCAACGTTTGGACTATGGTGCAAGGGTGTGTGCATTTGTGCATGGCAGCCTAAAATATGCCAATTGTGGGTGAGAGAAAAATAGATATGTTTCTGATTTTCACTGTCCCTTCAATTTAACGCAACACTCCACTCACTTAGTACATTTTCCCCTATGTAACTTAAAACAACAGCAGAATAAGATAAAGTGATACCAATTCCTGTGAGATAGCATTATAATAGAGGGTCATTACTCCACGACAAACTAATAAAAACGTAGAACCGTTATGTGTGGTTTTGTTCCTGGTGTTTGTCACCATTCATGAGATGGATCAAAGAAGACAAAGAGGGCTAGCGTTATTTACCCTATTGGAGGGACATAATGATAGGACTTTGTCCCTCATGTTTAAAGTGGTTACCTGTATTGACACTGAATTATTCCTCTTATAATAAGCTTGAACTGCATTTGCCTTCTCCATAAGAGATACTGTTACTGGTTGTCAACAGTGGAGATGACTTCGAACAAGCATATTAGATACAGGAGTATTAAAGATTAGGCACAAAACCAATCTTAAGAATAGTGTCCTTAATGTTCATTCAACATTGAAAATGACATTAAGGGAATGAAGATTGGCAAAGACCGACCAAATTGTTAATTGAGTCTTTATTTATACTAATTGGACACACCTGACTCCGACCCATCTTAGGCGTGAGGTTATTTAACATCATAGATTACAATTACTACACCCAATAAATGGTTTAAATATTAATCCCCATAAAGCATGGCCTACAACAAAAACTGTGAATTTATTATCATGATGTAACATCATTTGTTTGCAGCCTTGATAGTTAACCCTAATAAAAAAACAATAATTGGCGTAGACAGGGTAAGAATGTGTATGCTGATGGATGAGAATGGTGATTGAGCACATATGCACTGGTACATGTTTGTACTTCACTTCTTAAGTGTGCAATGATATCACATCTGGGTACAACAGCATAATCATAGAACACAACAAGGACAACAAGATATACATAACTTCTTGTTGTATGACTAAAAAGTGTTCCTATTTACAGACCATTGATGCAAATTCCACCTTGGATATACAATTTCTGATGTTTATTTCATATTCCTTTTCCTGTGGTGTATGTTTATCCTTGAAGGTCGCCTAGGATAATGAAAAGTTAGCCCACCCAATGATTTACCTTGTCTAGTATATAAAACATCTTTCTTATGCTCACAATAATACAATTATTCAATGATTACAAACAGTTGATAGAAACAATTCTCTAGTCTAGCCCCTTGTTGAGGGTACTTGATTTAGGGTTGAAGCATGTTGACTTCCTAACAAGGCTGAATTCTTCTTTTGCTTTCTTTTTAATTCTACTTACAGATGACATGAATACAAAAATGGTCAACCAGTAGGTAGATTGACCTTCACTATCAAGGCGTTCCCCCTCTGGTTTACTTTCCTGAGACTTACTCAACTACATTCTAGACACATAGGGACAAAACAAGCTCTCCTAGACCAAGGGTTGTAGCCCACACTTGTGGAACATTTATAACCAATTTGATCATGGGTCCTGCAGTGAAGCATGCATCCAAAGGGTGGGTGATGGGTTTAATCCTTAAAACAAAGAATTTGATATATCATTATTAAACACCAGTTGTAGGTTACATATACTACAATAACATACCTGATTTTATATATATATGGGAGTACGTTGGTTATGTATATACAGGCTATACCCTGTCATGAAACAGATCATTTTCAGAGGCTGAATCATTAAAAAAAAGATTTGTTCAGAAATGTATATGACTGTAGGTACTACAGTCATCCATCCAATTTTGAAAGGAGGATCATACGGCATACAGAACACCACAACTATCTACCATGAAACAGTGACCTAGCCAAAACTATCTGCACTACAGTTTTCTCCCTCCTTAAAATCATATTAGCTCAGTAATTAGACACTAGCCCCTGCCAAAACGCTCACTGGGGGTGGGGTTTGAATCTTGAATTTCCCATAGGGTGAATGGGTAACATGACCAAGGCTTGGGATAGACTGTTTCCATGAGGGGCAGGGTCAGTACTGATTTTTATTAGGTAGGCCTCTTAGGCTGATTTAGAGTTTGGCGGATAGGTACGCAGTTGGAGTACCGTGTCCACTAAAATCAAGGTCCGTAGCCCAATTATGAATCAGGCAGACCGCAGTTTTACGACAATGGAGTAAAAGTCACTGTCAGTGTAAAGCTTCCTTTTACAGCTCAACAGAGTAGTTGCCATCAAAGCTAAGCCATTTGACTGCCCACCCTAGTTAGAGTGGATGGTCAGATGGCATTTGGTTTTACTGAGCATCACTGAGCATCTCTAACCTGGTGGTGAGAGAGACAGTAAAAACGTTGGAAACGTGGAAACGTTTGACGGCCAGGTGTCATGTTTAATGAAGCTGTCCGTTAAACTTTTCGTACATTGTCAAGATTCGCTATGACAACGATTTCTGCCAATGGACAGAGATGACTGCCAGGCTGACGGACAGCTCTAAATTTGGTGGGCAGAGTAAAGGCAGTAAATCCCTCTGCCACCCTGTTTGCCTTTACTTTATCTGCTAAATTCTAAATCAGGCCATCTGCCTAGAGTGCCACAGTGGGTGAAAAACAGTGGTTTGGAATGCTATCTAGAGGGAATGCAACAGGTTAGACTATTTGAAAGCATTTGTCCCATTACTTTTTAAGTGTTTGATTGCCACCAGTATGCCTGGAAACCTGAGACTAGTGTACCTTTCCAAGCCTACTACTGCCAATATTTGTAAATTCTAAAATGTAGTAAATTTGCATCCATTCAAGGGGTACGTCTCTGAGTGCAGATTTGCTACTTTTTAGTAAATCAGTCACTAAGGGTAATTTACAAACAAGTGGAGCAACTCAATACACAGCAAGCAAAGTTGCTGCACAACGCAGTGTAGTAAGCAAAGTAGCTGCACTGCGCTTTATTACCTGAAGACAGCAGAACTGCGCCACTTCTCCAACCAGGGCACCCTTACGCCACATTGCATTGATCTCTGCATTGTGGTCAGGATTGGACCTTCCAGCACAAAAACTATCCTTCAAGGCATTTTTCTCTTTGCATGTGTGTTGCAGAATGCATTCTCCATTTGGTGCACACCCGTGTCTACAACTCTTTGAAAATGTGTTGTACGTCAAACTCTATGGGTGGATGTAAGGAAACGCTCACGCACCACCCATGGAACACATATCTGATACAAAGTAAAGCAAGGCAGCGCAATGTGCTGTGCTGCATGACTTTTTCTTACAAAGCCATGCAAATAGATATTTGTGTGGCTCTTCAGTACCAAAAATCAAGAGAGGAAACCCACATGCAAAACCTTTGAAAAGTTGGCCCCTCAGACCCAACTACCAAGCCAGGAATGCATTCATTTGGGGGGATATCACAACCCAAACACACTTCTGAAGCCATCTGACATTTGGCAGTCTGACTTCGAAAACATATCACGTTACAAGACAAAGATTCTTTATTTGAAAGTGAACTCCTTCAAGGTTATCTGGGGAGCTGCAGCACCACCTGCACCTCTAGTTAGGCAACAATGTATTTCTGACAGGCTGAAAGACAATCATGGATACAATGTAGCCTTGAGTGATATTATCCCAGTTGGGGTTTTTGAATAGTGTCACAAAGTGCCATGGATTTCATATAATGCTGCTTTCTCAGCTTGCCCATTCCAACATTGAAACCCTCAGATTTCTTATGTGCTCTTAATATCGAATGGGAGAAAGGGAAAAGATAGAACAGCGGGTAGAGATTCAATATCAGTCTCACTATAAAGGGTACTGTATAACCATATAAATTGTTATACAACATTGGCATAAAAATGAATGCCTTTTAGTCACTGGCTTTTTACTAGCTCTATCTCAACTATTCTCTCCTTTTTGAATTTTATTAACTCTTGCATCCTGAAAAGAGTAATTTTCTACAGGGTCATTAATCTCCCCTTTAGTTGCTGAACTCTTACCTACACTCATTTTAAAAAGATTTTCAACCATATTTAGAGTTTTATGAACAGGGTATTCAAACGCAACATGGTACCCTATCCACCAAACCCTTGGTTCGCCTGCCTCATTTAGATTTGGGTGGACTATAAGTATTCTGTCGACTGAGCTCCTGTTGATACCATTGACGGAGTTCTTCCTCTGATGGTCCGATGGAGTAGTAGCCAGCATGGGAAGGACTTTATAACACCCACCCTATTTAGATTGGACGAGGCAAAGTCTTTTTTCCCCTGTCAGTCACTACCAGGAAAAACCTGATGGTAAGAGAGAGGAAAACAACAATAATATTGTCCTCCACCATCCCGAAAGTTTAAAGTGGGTCAGCCAAACTCTGAATCAGGACCCTTATTTTTTTTTTTATTCTCATAACTTACAATGAACAACACAGAACATCGTTATGCTAGATCTAGGGCTACAATCCAAATGGTTATTACTTTTAGTTATAAGAAATAGCAGCACATAATTACATCTTCCCAAACAAATATCCATGCTCTAAAGTTCCTCCAGGATTCCAAACCCTCCAGTCTACTAATTCCACTGTTCCCCAACTGTTACTAATCCCACTGTTCCCCTGGGAGGGCTTAGTAACAGTGCTCACCATAATGCTATTGAATCATTTGTCCCTTACAGTCCCGTCTCAGGTAATGAGTAGGTGACAGACCATCCTCCAGTGGCAACGTAAATCCATCCAGCATTTCTACTCTTAGTGCTCGACCTTCTCCTGTCTTTGTGTCTTTGCAAGTAACACTCACACAACACAGACTTCCTCAGCTAGGCCCCATTCAATAGGATCTCTTCTCCTTTTATGTTCCTGCTGGACCTTGCAGACTTAGGTCCTCATTATGAGTATGGCGGTCCTGGGGCTCCCAGACTCACGGTGGCGGGCGGACCGCCACAGTCGTGGCGGTCCACCTGCCATATTATGAACATGGTGGAGCTGTCATTTTCAAAATGCCGCCAGCAGCCTTGCGGTCTTGGCATTTGTAATCCTCCAGGGTGGCGCTGCATGCAGCGGCACCCTGGGGATTATGACTCCCCTTCCACCAGCCTTTCAATGGCGGTTTACTCCACAAGGGAAAGGCTGGTGGAATGGGTGACAGTACAGGTGCCCCCATGCACAGCCCTGTTGCGCATTCCACTGCCCAAATTACAGGCAGTGGAATGAGCAACGGGTCCTGCTGCACCCGCCGCACTGCCACATTGCCGCTGGCTCCTAATGGAAATGTAAAGTCCGTGTTCACCCTACGGTGAACGCATAATAGGGCCGGCGGAGTCATGACCGCACTGACGGTCTTCCAGTGGCCTTCCGGTGGCGAACTCATTATGAGGGCCTCATAATGAGGGCCTTATAATGAGGACTTGCGCCGCTCACCAAACTCATCCCGCCGGAAGGCTGGCAGTGCAGTCATGACCCCGCCGGCCCTATTATGCGTTCACCGCAGGGCCGTCAGGCAGAAACAGCATTTCCACTCCCCAGTCCTACAGTGAACAGGGCCTTTACTTTGACGCCGGCTCCTAATGGAGTCAGCAACAATGTGGCGGTGCAACCGGTGCAGCAGCACCTGTCGCGCATTCCACTACTGTAATTCAGGCAGTGGAATGTGAGACGGGGCTGTACACGGGGGCCCCTGAACTACTCATGCCTAGTGCATGGGCAGTGCAGGGGCCCGAGTCACCCATTCTGCCAGCCTTTCCCTGGCAGTGTAAACCGCCATGAAAAGGCTGGCGGAAGGGGACTCATAATCCCCAGGGTGGAACTGCATGCAGCGCCACCCTGGAGGATTACAAACGCCAAGACCGCCAGGCTGCTAGCTGGCAGCAGCCTGGTGTTGGCAGCGCTTTGAAAATGGCGGCTCTGCCATGTTCATAATATGGCAGGCGGACCACGACAACCGCAGTGGTCCACCCGCCAACGTGAGTCTGGCGGTCCCAGGACCGCCAGACTCATAATGAGGGCCTTAGACATCACATGGCGATTTGACATCTTGTCAGAACTAATCCCAAACTCACACTGCCATTTCTTCTGTCATAACAATTTGAATTATATTGAGCAGGCACTGTTTGGATGATAGTTGTGGTATATTACCTGTAATTCAATGGAGGCTGTCTACTACCTTCATGTAGTACTCCACTATTACCTCGCATGTCCCTGTCAGGAGTTTGAAGGAGCCCCTTCTCTCCCCACAGCTCGGCCAATTTGAAGCTCTTCCTGGATACATGTTATTAATCTTTTGAAGTTTCATGTACGTGTACAAGTTAACTTGAACCACGTATGTGCTTGTGTTAACTTGAATCTTGCATAACGCAATACTTGTTTAATTTGATCACAGGCCATTGCCCATTCCATGTCTGCGATGGGGACCTGCACATCGTCTTGCCATCTCTGTCTGACATTTAAAAGATTTTTTCGCCTGCATGCTTTCATTGCTGTTTACAGGTGGGACACAAGTCTGCATACCCGCCTAAATCTCGCAGGGCATGCAATGTTAACAATGGATAGCGTGCTCCAGGGAATCCCATCCATATTTCCCAGGCAGCGTTCACCAACTTTGCATACTGTTGCAACTGGACTGAATCAATTCCAAACGACTCCTCTGCCTATGTGAACATGGTAAAATAACCCTCAGGGTACAGATTGTCAAGTGTATTGCGCCCCATTCCCCTATCTGCTCCCTGAAAAGTAATTACCTGTCTATCAGAATGGTTGAAGTTACCGTATTTCCAACTGACCAGCAGATGGGGGTCACCATAGGGCCCTGGCCACAACCATTTCTCCTGTCAGTCTCACTGTGCTTGGGTTAGTCTCACTATGTGTGAGTAGTGGGTCAGCACTGCTCTCTCCTTCATGAGTCCCTTTGGGTACCTCACCATCACAATTTTACCATTTATTCTTGTCTTCCATCCAGTCAGTGGCATGTTATAACTGTGATACAATATAAAACAATTCCAGGTTAAACAGTCCAAGACTGCTGTCCGAGGGTCAAATTATAAAGAGCTTAAATATACTCACTTCCTCTTTCCTCCCCACACCAGAGATGCCAAGAGGTTATCTAATTCTTTAAAAGTTGCTCGCGACATCTAGGGAAGAAACTCATTATGGCCTCTGCTGGGCTCTTCATAACAGGTAGCAGCAAGGGGTACCAGAATCTGATCAATCTAACGAAACCCTCCAATACACTGCCCATATTATGCTTATAGTGCTCTTCTTCCATGTGGGTTGCCAGATTCCCCAAATATCTACATTTCTGTATCTCCCAATGCCACCCAAGCCTCTGTTTATCAGCAAACACAATATTATTTTACCACTCAGAACAGAATCAATATTGAGTCTCTAGGGTGCCTAATATATACTAATGTGTCATTGGCATACATGGAATCTGTAGGTCTCCCTTACCAACTCCAATGCTCTAATGTCAGAAGGACATTCTCAGTCCTATCACCCAGGATTCTAAGTCACCAGTCCTCTTGATTTAACTCGAGCAGTTGGGTCTGTGTTAAGAAGCCACCCCATACACTGAAACAGGGCCCAAAGGACATGTCTTGTAGCATCAGCATTATGTATTCCCAGTGGAGGGGGCAAAACATCCTAATAATATCAAAGGCAACAAGCGTACGTTCTTCTTCAATCTGAGCAGTAGCATGCAAAAGGGGATTAAACGTTTAATTTATCCATTAGAGTAAATAAACTTAAAAGATAAAACTCTAGCATATCGAATATGTGGATGACTACAATTGCCACCGCCACCTTTACCCTGTGACGCCTTAAAAAAAGAGTGGATTCTGTATTGTTTAATGTACCCTCAGAGAACCCTGACGTTCCACATCAAGACTCTAAAGGCCTGATTCACAAAAGTAACTTGCACTCTTGAGAAAGTTTACACTTATGAGTAAATATACTACTTTTCTACATTCACAAACTCTATGCCAGATTCACAAAGGTAGCTTACACTTTTGAGTACGTTTACACTTTTGAGTAAGTTTACTACTTTTTAGGATTCACAAACTCTAAATTTGAGTTACTACTAAACAAACAAGCATTTGCAATGCACTAGGTCTCGCATTCGCTTGACTGAGAGCTATTGGCGTTGTAAATTCATAACCGTACTTTTCTTGCCACATAAATTGGTCGACCCTGTCTCATAATTTAGTCTTTTCCTGACACACAATTCCAGTGGCCCTGCATATAACTAAAGCACTTCCCATTCCAGTAGGGAATAAATGTCCTACAGGCACATCTCAGCATGAGGAATACCATGCTTATCTCCCCTGCTCAGAAGAATGTAGAACTCCCGGTGGGCATCTTTCTCCAGACATTTGTCTCTCAACAACAACCAGCCCCTCCATGATGTTCACGAGGAGGGATGGCATTAACTTACCTGTCAGGTTATCTGTTTATCTCTGCAGGGTGTGCCTGCCTTCATGTGGGTTCCGTTTGTCCGGGTCTGCTCTGGTGCAGGGCTCTCTCAGCCCCGCTTGTGGGTGCCATTCACATAAACAAGTAGAAACAGAACACATAAACAAGTTCTCAGCCCTGACAAAAAAACTAGGAATGAGGAGTCTCTCTCACTTTCTGCACCTCCAGTGGAGCAGTCTCCTGTATATCCAGATAACTAGCTTGCCCCAAGTTCCAGAGTATTTTGTTGTTTTTTCCCCTCCAAGCTGCCAATATCTCCTTATGAATTCCAACTAGAGCTGTAAATGTATGTGCCATGTTAAGTTGAGTTAACTTTAACAATGGACTGGACTGTAATTCAGCAGTGAAGCATGTGTTCTCTAGGATGTGGGAGCAAAGTAAACATGCCACCTGAGAAGATTTATGGCCCTGAAGCATAGCGTGTGGATGTTGTGCGGGCTGGCAGGGAGAGGCCTCTGGTGAGAGAGACTCCAGATGCCAGGCTCTGCAAGTTTTAAGTGAATCCGCTTGCCCTGTGCTGGTGCCCGTTTTATAACAAGTTTTACGCTGTGCATTCAGGTTATGAGGGAGGGGGAAGGAGTAATATGCTTGTTGAAAAAAAAATAGTAACAGCATCCTGGAAAAAGCAAACACTCATAGAGAAGGTTAGCTGAGAGCTGTCATGCTCTGAAAATGAAAAGGAAAGCTTCACCAAACACAAGCAGAAAACAAACAAAATAAAGTCCTCTAAAGAACAGATAAACAGGACAAAGCATAATTATACAGAAGTTGGTCCCTTATCCCAAAGAGAAAAAGGAGGGACTAACAGGCAAGGAAGGATTTTTAAATAATACTGAAACAAGCAAATTAAATCACTTTAAGCCCACAGTAAGTATACAAGATGCAGTACGCTTACATTCGACCTAAAAACAAAGGTAAGCCCAGCACTATATATGCCTAACCACTGGCACTGCAACACCCTCCCACGGAAAATAATGCAATGTAAAAAAAGAAAGTAAAAAATAATGTAAGCATACATTAGATTAAACAATAATGAAATTAATTTTAATTAATCCTATACACTTTTAATAATCATATTTAATAATTATTAATTCACAGTATAGAGTCAGAATTTATGTTTTAATTTAAACTTCTGAAAAACAATTTTGATTTCATATATATCGATTAATTAAAGTTTTAATTCAAGATTGACTTAATCATGCTGTAGTTTTTAAATTTTGTTCTCTATTTAAAGTACATACATAACATGAATTCAGATTAATAGATTTTCATTCTGACACCAGAGTCTCCCTATGGTAAAATAAGAAGAAAATTTGCAAAATGTATTTAACTCAAAAACAAATATTAAAAATATTTTTAAGTTAAACGTTAATGTACATGTATTTTATACATTTATTTTAAATGTAGAACAAAGATAAAAAGATGCCACAGCAGTATTACATGCCGTCTGCCGTCTTGCTTGCCACGGCCCCCCTTTTCAGTAAAAATAATAATAATGCACCATTTCTTAGCTGGACACCTGGGGCCCAATTACGATCTTGGCAGATAGAATACTTTGTCACAGTTTTGACGAATATTCCATCCACCATATTACGATCTCCATAGTATTTAATCGGATCGTTATACGTGGACGACGTATCCATCACGTTTGTGACAGAGTGATCCCATCTGCCAAGATCTAAATCAGGCCCTTAGTTACTCAAAATAGAAGCATGCAAGGATGTACTTAATTGGGGCGACAAGCACAAAAAGTAAGACATTACTATTTCCACAAGAAACTGGGTAACTGAAAACAGATCTCAGTGATATGGCGTCAAAAATTATCCATGCAAAATTCTCTTAGTTTGGAACCAATCAAAAGTTATTTCTGGGTTTCGATGCTCAAACCTTTGTGGGTTCCACAGTCCTAGAACCCTCCTACCGTATCTAAGAAGACAGAACAGAATTCCAGCAATATATGCCACATTGATCCCACAATGACTTCTTCAGGGCAAATTCGATTTTGGGAAGCATCTTTCACTTGTTGCTGCCCCCTTTTTATACTGTCTTCCAGGAATAGCTTCTGCATCAACATACCACTAGATTTGATTGCACAGTTTCACTCTGTAGAGTTCTTTCCATGCTGGGGTTCCATCTTGATTTCCCTACTGGACTAGAGCTCAGAGAAAGCACTAGTCAATTAGGACATTTCTTTACATCTACTCCGATTACAACCCATCAAGCCTCCTCTGACCCCATTACAGGAAGTAGTCATGGTGGTAAGTATGAGCCACCACGTTCCTCGTCTTCTTTCTGTTTTCTTTCAGAGACACAAGTTCATTGAGGATGTATGACAAGGGAATTGACTTCATACAAGTTGAAGGTGGTAGGATGACTAAATCCATCAGATGTTCGTAGACAGAGAAGGCAATGTACTTGATATCACAGGCACAATTCTTAAGTCTTTTAGACTGTGTAGTAATCAAGGTTTTATCAGAAAAATGGGTAATTAATCCACCAGGATAGTTTCACCAGACACTGGGGTACCTTCTTTGGAAATTATGAATGGAAGTCCTACTGCCAGTGACGTGTAGGATCATTTTTGCAGAGGATGCCAGTGAAATGGGAGACAGTTGACTTGCTGAGAACTCCAAATGCAGTATACAAACATGCAGGTAAACACTGTTAGGAGATTTTGCAGGATTGGCAGAAATGTGAGCCATATAATGTTCAACAAAGGTGATGCTGACTCTAGTAGAATGACACATAGGGTTAAGCCTAATAGGCCAGTTGTTGAATGCTATTAGTTTAATCACAAAGACTTAGAAGGCAGAGTAGAACAGTGATAGGAGAAGCTTGCAGAGGGTGGACTTTTTGTAAACGGGTGAAACACTACTCTGGTTTTGATTGGGGCAAAATAATGGACTACGTGGGAGAAAGAAGCAAGTCATAATGCTCTGAATGCATCGTTAGCGCAGGTTTTGATCACAAAGAGAAGGTCAAGTACTAGAGATGTAGGATTAATGGGGCACCCAGCATCCTATTCAAATGTCTGCTGATTTTTTTTAGATTCAATGTGTATGAGTAAGATTTAAATCTACAACGAGATAATTATACTGTGAGAAAACAGGGCTGATTGCAGAGGCCCCATAACTTTTTGCCCCCATTTTCCTCTTTTTGCTGGTGTTTTCCTGACTTTGATGGTGCCCTGGGTACTGCTAACCAGTCCCAGGGCCTGTGCTCTGTGTAAAATGGATATGCAAATTAGGCTAATTATAATTGGCTAAGTTAACCTACCTATAAGTCCCTAGTATATGGTAGGGCATGTAGGTTTAGGGACCACAGCATAGGTGGTGCACACCTAGGTGCATTGCTGAGGTGCCCAGTGTCATTTTAAAAGCAAGCCTGCCTTGCTGGCTGCTTTTAAATTAAAGTTATATGCAAATTCGACTTTGGAATTAAAGGTACTTCCAAAGTCTTAAACTACCTTATTTTTACATATAAGTCACCCCTAAGGTGTGCCCTATGTGCCCCTAGGGCTGGGTGCCATGTAACTATAAGCAGGGACTTTATAAAAATAGATTTATAAGCCCTGGTGAGGTAAAAACAGCCAAATTCGTTTTTCCCTCATTGAAGTAAATGGCCTTCATAGGCTAGAATGGGCAGACTTTATTTTAAATTTTAAAGTCTCCTTAAATGTTGCATACCAAGAATTTGGTATCAAATTAATTGTTGTAATAAATCCTACAACTTCCAGTTGTTGGATTTAATATAACTAGTTCAGGTAAAAAGTTTAGACTTTACCTAAAAAGTTGCCAATTTCAGCTCTGCATTGTTTTTTTGCTGCTGTGCTCTGATTGGCCAGCCTGCAGCAGCTTCTGCCAGGCTGCCTTGATGAGGTGTGAAGTGGCCAGGCTTCACACAAAGGAATGTGCTTGGGGGAGAGAATCTCCCCTCAGCAGATGGTGAGGCAGGAAGGGGGAGGGCTGCCAAACTGGTCTTCAAAGGCAGAGAAGGACATTTGCAGCACCCAGCAACACCCCCACATCCTGCAACCCCAGACAACTAGGTGCCCCCTTGATTAGATTAGGAGAGGGCAGGAGAGGGGTGTGTTTATAATTTTTAGCCACACCAGTGGGTGGGCTCAGCCAGATGTAACCTCCAAAAATCAGATTCAGCCATGTTGGATTTTTAGAGACTGTTGCCTTCTGGGATGGATTTTTGCCACACTTCCCAGGAAGTGGTCATCACAGGGGGACGACCCTGTCCCTGATTGGAGAACCAGGGCCCCCCTGCTTTTCACCCAGGAGCAAGGATAAAACTGGCAGACCTGCACCCACACCTCAGATCCCCTCCAGAAATCAACAAGAAAGGAACTAAAGGAGAAGAAGGACTGCCCTGCTGGACCCCTGGCCTGCACCTGGACCCTGCACTCAGAAGGACTGCACCAGCTGCACACTTGGGCTTCACCACAAGAAGGACTTTGCCTGGCTTCAACTGGTTCAAGGAGGGACTCCCTGTTTGCTACAGGTGAAAAATTGCTAAACCAGAGTCCCCTGCACCAACTCCTGAAGAAAGCGACCAGCTGACCACTGTCCAGTGGCCAAAAAGGAGTTTGCGCCAGGTGCATTCTGGGAGTTGAAGTCCGCACCCCCCAAGGACCATCACAGAACTTCTGGACCCTTGGGGTGAGCTGTGGACCCCAAAAGAACCTTAAAAGAACACCTGGGTGAAGCCCCAGAAGTTTGGAAAAGATTTGAGAATTTTTGGAAAAAAGCTCCAGAGAGGGACCGACCCGCCGCGGAAATTCTAGCCGGCTTGCCTCAACCGCGACCCGGTCTGACTTCGTGGTTCGTCCCGGTAAAGAAAAACATCCAAAAAAGAGACTAAGTCCGAACGTAAAAAGTTGACCGGGACCTCCCAGCCATCGTATCCGAGAAGGGCTCCATGGACGTCGGATCAAGATCCAGGTTTACCCCGGTCGAAGGATTTTCATCTCGAAAAAACGACTAAGTCCGAAGGTAAAAGTCTCCACCGAGGAAACCCACATCGCGTATCCGGACAAGGGCTCCAGGAGGTCGGATTCAACTGGCAGGTTCGTCCCGGTGAAGAAAAACTTCAAAATAAAGACTAAGGTGGTCATTCTGACCCTGGCGGTCTTTGACCGCCAGGGCGGAGGACCGCGGGAGCACCGCCGACAGGCCGGCGGTGCTCCAATGGGGATTCCGACCGCGGCGGTAAAGCCGCGGTCGGACCGGCACCACTGGCGGGGTCCCGCCAGTGTACCGCCGCCCCATTGAATCCTCCGCGGCGGCGCAGCTTGCTGCACCGCCGCGGGGATTCCGACCCCCCCTACCGCCATCCAGATCCCGGCGGTCGGACCGCCGGGATCCGGATGGCGGTAGGGGGGGTCGCGGGGCCCCTGGGGGCCCCTGCAGTGCCCATGCCACTGGCATGGGCATTGCAGGGGCCCCCGTAAGAGGGCCCCTACATGTATTTCACTGTCTGATGTGCAGACAGTGAAATACGCGACGGGTGCAACTGCACCCGTCGCTCAGCTTCCACTCCGCCGGCTCGATTCCGAGCCGGCTTCATCGTGGAAGCCTCTTTCCCGCTGGGCTGGCTTGCGGTCTGAAGGCGACCGCCCGCCAGCCCAGCGGGAAAGTCAGAATTACCGCCGCGGTCTTTCGACCGCGGAACGGTAACCTGACGGCGGGACTTTGGCGGGCGGCCTCCGCCGCCCGCCAAGGTCAGAATGAGGGCCTAAGTCAGAAGGTAACTTTTTAACCGAGGCCTCCCGCGACCTGTAGCCGAGCAGGGCTCCATCGCGGTCGGCCTGAAAGTTTGACTTTGCCCCGGTCCTGGTGCAACCAGATGACCCGATTGGCGCTTTTTGTTTCTAAGCGCTAGAAAAATAGTAATTCTTTAAAAATTCATATCTCCGGTTCCCCTGAACCGATTTTAATAGTTCTTGTGTCATTTTAAAGATAAAAATATAAACTATTTTTATAAATTGGTTTTGGATTTTTAAACTGTTTCCTGTGTTTTATTTGATTACTGTTTTGTGATATTTGAATGCTTTACACTTTGTCTCCTAAGTTAAGCCTTGACGCTCGTTGCCAAGCTACCAAGGGTTGAGCTGGGATTAATTTACTGAGACCTAACTGTACCTATGTGGAGGTTGGTGGCTTGTTGCTAGGTGTAGGTACCTACCTGCCCTACCAATAACCCATTTTCCAACATATACTAATTATACAAATACATATTCAATACAGATTTTAAAAAAACTGTTCCAAAATGTAAAACATTTAACAACATAATTTAATTCACAGCGTTAAGTAATAATTGAAACACTTCTTTTATTATACAAGCACCGTATTTAATGAAGGTTTCAAAATAATACGTTGAATAAAATGCAAAATAGAGCAGACGATTAGCACATGATCAGGATTTTGTATCGAAACCATGCATAAATCCCATTGTCTATCCTCAGGATTGAGACCTCTCCAGGCACATGTAGCCGTTTTTAACAGTAAAATGTTTATCCGGAGCAGTAAAGTTAAATAGGGTTGTGGCTGTGTAGCAATACATACAGAAACTATAACATCCCGTTTTTTTTCTCCTGCTTGTCAACATATCATAATTCATCGGCTTGCTCCTGATTCCATACTTCAGGTGGATTTTGAGTTACAGGTGGGACATTTCCTTTAAAGTGGTCTTACTCAATTCAAGGTGCCTAAGTGCTTGAATATAATTTTCAAAAAGAGAATAAACCTTCATATTCTGTCCAAAGACCTCTGCACATAAAATACCTCTTAAAGTGTTCTCCATGCTATACAGAGGCCGCTGCCCTCAAAACAGAATTGCGACCAACCCATTATATAGCTACTTGATAGGCCCATTTCTGGATGTATAGCATCAGTCAGGCCAGCAAGTTTAAATTACAATCTGTAAAAATGTTTTGCTCTCCATTTTATACAAAGAGGTCCAATACTTCATATTTGTAACTTCCATGACATAAATATGTAGGGGGACGTTTGCACAAAATAGTGACTATAGCTGATTAAAGTGTCTTCGACATGTTGCCCCATATAAAAACAAAAGTACATTTCTGTAGGTCATTATTTTGTTTGAGAGATGAGAAATATGAGAGATAAGAAATATGTTCTTTGTCTAATAGATTGGCAGAAAAAATACCAAAATAAACGTATGTGTGAACAACGTCCATCTCCTCACTACCTAAGTATGTTTCCTACTCTTTCTATATATATTAGCACAAAAAAGTCACTACTTTACTTTTTTGAATATGAATCTACAAATAATGCCTAGCAGGGTATTTTTTCAAACAGTCCAGCCATGTTTTGAAAACCTTTGGGGGTGAGGTTCATCCATGAGCACAATGCTTTTAAAGATTTCACCTATGTATAAAGTCCAAACTCACGGCCAGATTTAGAGTTTGGCGGACGGGTTACTTCTTCACAAATGTAACGGATATCCTATCTGCCATATTATGATCTCAATAGGCTATAGTGGGATTGTGATATGGCAGACAGGATATCCATCACTTTTGTGACGTTTGTGATGGAGTAACTCCCTCGCCAAACTCTAAATCAGGCCCTTAGTGCAAGCTTACATCTCAAGTCAGGTAAAGCCATTTACACTAAGAAGGCCTATTTCCTCAACAGGATACCAATAATGTATATACTTCTCTCTACAGTCCCTAAAAAAATGAATGTTACATTTGTCCCATCTTTGGCCATAATTCAAGTCAGATTTGTGAGAAGGTGATGCTTGATGCAATTATAGGTATTTATACAATTGTTTTCTGTGGAGGTTAAATTCGGTTTGAAGTGCCTGGAATTATTTCTTCAGCACACCTTGCCAGACATCCCCCGCTTGGAGATTGCAATAACATTCCCCAGTTCAAATCCCTCCAAGCAGGTGCTCTGTAGGAGCCATCTCCCCTGCCAAAGGGGTGTCGCAAGTGTAAGTCTCCAGTTCTATCTGATCCAGTGCAAGACTGACCTCCAGCATCAGGGGGCCATTTTAGTGACGTTCAGGCTGGAACTGGGTCTCCATACACAAGTCCTATTTTGTTTTCCTGTCCAACTAAGGAGATCTCATCACAATCTGTGATGTCCAGTATTAAATGCAGAGGTCAGGTATAGCCATGCCTCCGTGTGTTGGGTTTGGGTTCTTGGAATGGAATCAGAATGTGGAGAGGGAATGGTTTTAATGAACAGGACCGGCAGCCGGAATTGTGCTTCTGCTCGGTTGGTCGCTGTACTTATACTGGCAATAAAATATTTGGAAAACACACCTTGTCAGGTCTACACTGCACTTCCCATACCATCATTATGAATAGAGCGACCCTGCCAAGCATATTGAAAGGAAGTTTAGACCATTTACATAAATCCTTCCATGTCCATACTAGCAACTGAGTGAGCCTGAGGTTCCATGTCCCATGTTCCTGGGTCAAGCGCAATGTTTATTCACAAAAGCAAGGAAACTAACTCTGTGAATGGTGATGTGAGAGTGCCATTCCCCACATCTGAGCGTCACACATCACCCACTTTTCCATGGGTGTTATCGCCAGGGTAAAGAGAAGCGGTGAGAGAGGAAATCCCTGCCTACTCCCGCTGCAAATCAGAAATAGGGGTCATGGATTGCCATTCGCTTTCACTTGTGTGTGTGTGTGTGTGGACATACAGCACTTTCACCAAAGACACAAAGCAAGGATCAAATCCCATAGGGATCACTGAGCAAGAAGGACCAGTCAAGCGAATTAAATGCCTTTTGAAATGTTTAAGGAAAATGTAGTCTCTGAGTCTGTGTTGCTGCACAAGTGAGATATGCCCTCTGCAAATACAGTGTCAGATGCTACAGTGCGTGTCACGGTTTCGGGCGGGTCTGATCAGGACTTTGGTTGGGACTCCCCTTGAGGTCACTGAATATCCTAAAGAGGTAGTACACTGGGGCAGAGGAGCAGCTAAAGGCATACACGGAAAGGACAGCTATGGATAGGCACAGGAAACAGGAAAGTAAAAGCAGAGCAACCCTTGTGTGAACAAACAGGAAACGGATTACCAGTGGACAAACACGCTGGGGTTGTACACAGAGTAAGGCGCAGAACCTCCCACAGTGACAGGGAATCTCAATGCCTCTGTGCAGTTTGCTCTTACAGATAGTCACCCTGCCAGCCCCATAGAAAGGAGGCAGCAGAAGTGATTCTGTCTCTGGACCCTAGAGCACAAACAAGGATAGTACTTACATACACAGGACACGCTCTTGTGGGTCCAGCTGGAAACACAGTGGCGATTCCTGAGAAAACAGCAATAGCACACTGTCACTGTTAGGCACGAAATACAACGTATAACACTGGACAAGGATGGGGGCTGGAATTGCCTCCTGGAAACCAGGAGCCAACCCCAGTACACAGGAGGACACGTATACACTGGTGAAGACTGATAGAACACTTACCAGACACGAAGAACCAAGAAGAAACAGAAGGGAACAAACAAAGAGGCAGAGGCAAGAACTAGGAACAGGCTCAGGCTGAAGCAAAGGCGGGTCTAGGACTTGAAAACAGGGCGCAAACTTCTGGCTGGGACAGACAGAGACAGGACTGGGAAACTGAGAACAGGCTCTGGCTGGAACAGGCAAGGACAGGACTGGAATACAGGGAGTAGGAAATGAGCAGTAAACAGGACTGGGAAACAGAGAGAAGGTTCAGGCTGAAACAAGGCAGGAGCAGGGCAGAGAAACAGGGAGCAGGCTTTGGAAGAAACAAACAGGTACAAGGCTAAGAAGTAGGGAGCAGACTCTGGCTGGAACAATCAGGAGCAGGGCAGAGAAACAGGAAACAGGATCAGGCTGGACCAGAACAGGAACAAAACTGGAACACCATCCGACAAGGGGTCTGTAACACAAAGGAATTGAAGTCCGATGCACGACGGGGAGCTTGAGGAAATGGCTGCTTATAAGCAGTTCCAAGCTGGGCTGCACAGGAGAGGTTTCAGGTGTGTGTGGTTTCAGACACTTGCAAGTCCTGGAGGAGAGGATCCAGTGAAAAGGAGCAACTGGACTTCTCCCATTGAAAACAATGGGAAACAGAATCCGGGTTTTCCTGACTACCAAGCTGTGCATTATGGGATTTGCAGTCCCAAGAAGCAAATGTAGTCCTACACAAGTGTACCATGGAGAAAAGAGAAACAAACAGGAGTCAGCTAGGGACTCTAGATAGGTGTTCAAGGTGATTCCCAGGCTTCTGACAGTCCCCTTACAGCGCCCCCTGGAAATCGGACGACCGAGTCGTAACAGTATACCCCCTCCCACCAGTCTGCTCAAGAAGAGAAGGCGATCCTTTGGCTGAAAAAAGTTGAAGAGGAAAAGCCACAGCAAGAAAATCCAACCCCAACCTTGGTGGATAAGTTTACAGTCCTGCCATAGGTGAATATTCCAATGAGCAAAGCATGTATTAATACCCATATGGGCTCTAATGTCTTTCCTCTTTATTGTTCGATTGATATTGGAGGAGTGCATGGAGTTGGTTTCTGGTGAAGTGGATTCAGGAGCAAGGAGATCTGAAATGGCACTATGGGCTGTATTCCTTAGGACATTAGTTTCCTGTTCAGTACGGTCTTCTTTGGAGGAGATAATTGGCGTATTAGTAACTGTCAGGTCTGTAACTCCTTCCGACAAGCAGGATATGTCTGTTTCTGCAGCAGTATTTGCATCGATTGTGGTCTGAGGCTTGCAAAGCATAGAGACTTGGGAGACATGGGTAACTGGTGTTCTCAAGGTAAACATGAAAAAGTCAGAATTGTCTTTCATCTTGGATGACATTGGAGTATCAAATTCAGGAGCAACAGGGGTTTTCATGTCTTTAGAGACTGGATTAACATATGAAAATGTAGAAGTTCCACAAACTAATTCTTTAGGGTGATCTTCTGACAAGACTGACATTTCTTCATTGCAAGTGCCCTGTGGTGTATTCGTGGTATCAGAAATGGTTTCATTGCAAGGCGTTTCTACTACAGGTAGTTGATCTTCAGCTCTGTTAACACTGAAAGGTTGTTCTTTGAATTGAAATAGAACTGGAGTCTCTTCAGAAATCGCCTCTACATTGTTATCTAAAGCTTCAGCTTTAGCCTTTGAATTGATGATGGTTTCTTGCAATAAAACACTATGAACAGTACTTATCATCAGATCTTCGAATACAAGATTCAAATTCAAGTCTTTAGTTTTAGTGGGACATATTATATCTTTCAGCACTTGAACTTCGGTTTCAGATTGCTGGTTTTCAGGAGTCTTTAGTTTCAGGGACACAGCAGGTGACATTGGTGTGGCTGGTTTTTCATCAAGATCAGATACCGGTAGCTCAGAGATCTTGTCTTCACTAATCGTGGAGCTGGAAACAGGATACACATTGGCAGGGATCAGCAGGTCAGGATCAGTGGTTGAGGCTGCAACTGTGTCCAGTTCTAGGCGAAGGCTTTCATTTCTTATGACATGCTGTTCAGTTTCAGATTGCTGGCTTTCTTCCTTGTCTGAATTCTCCTCCGTTTGCTTTGACACAGAAGATATTTTTAAACTTTCTGAGAAGTCCATTACATTATTAGTGATTGCAGGTATTTCTTCATGGTCAGAAAAATCCATTAGTTCACTTGAAACAGGAACTGTCTCTTTATTGTCTGAAAATTCTATGATATTGTTTGAAAGGGCAGGAGTATCCCCACAATCTGAAAATTCTGGTGTGTGTGCCATTTGAACAGCACTATCTGCAGGTTTGTTCACAGCAAGGCAGGAACCACTGTCATCACTAGATTCAGATTCTTCATTACTGTTGCACAACTTGCCATTAATCTCCAGTAAAGTCATATATTGTTTTTTTAAGATGCAACTATTGGAGTCTGCATCAGAACTCTCTTCTTCCTTTGGCTTTATTTGTTCTGATAGAGGGGCTGAGACACTTCCTTCTGAAGACTCTGATCCATCCTTTGAATCAAGAGGGGTCAAATCTCTCAGAGATGTCAGAGATTCATTCAACTGTACAGGCATTTTCACTGGAGAACTACAGGCTGAGAGAGAGTCTGAAGAAGAGGCTGATATATTTATAACTGGAGCTGTCTTTTGACTGTCATTAATAGAAGGGACAATCTGCTCTATAGAAGTCTTAGGAGAGGCACACAAAGTAGCATACTGTTCTTTAAGCCAAAGCTGGTGATCATTTTCTTTTTTCAAGTTTTCAAATTGCCTTGAAGTAGTTTCCATCAGCTGCTCTGTTACTTCTTCTACCTTACAGATAAACAGAATGTCTGGTTCTGCCAACAGTGAAATATGCATTGATGAAAAGAGCCCATGTGCAAGATTTCTTGTGTATGTTACAACATATTCATCATAGAAGTCTGATATCTGCCTTTTAATCTGCCAAAACTGCTCTTTTAGTGTGTGTATGTCCATGTTGTTTTCAAACCCACTCAGAATAGAAAAGGGTTTAGCAGAGTTTTTAGGGATTGAGACTGGTGTATTATCATCTAGTTTGGGAAGAGCACAAGCCTTATTAGTGGAACTAAGGAATCCCACAGTCTTTACTGATCCATTTGATACAGGTTCTATCCTGCTGACTTGAAAGCACTGAGGGACTGGTAGATCTTTACACGAGTCAGCACAACACTTAGGAATTGAGACTGATGTACTGTCATCCAATTTGGGAGGAGCACAAGCCATTTGAGTTGAACTAAGGAATCCCACAGTTTTTACTGATCCCTTAGATACAGGGTCTAGCCTGCTGACTTGAAAACTCTGAGAGACTGATATGTCTTTATAAGAGTCAGCACTGCACTTTGAATTCTGAGAAACTGGCCTAGATGGGCTGAAGCACTCTACAGAAAACAAGGGAATCCCTAGTGTGGCTTCTTGAACAGTATCAGGGTTCTTTGTTTTGACGGAGTCCTGGAAGTGAATTTGGGATGCACTAGCATGAGGCGAGGAATTAACCATCTTTTCCTGAGTGTGAGTGTCTTGTGCAGAGGTAGCAAAAGCACTTCCACGGTTACGAACATTCTTCCTGGCTTCAGCTAATAGATATTGCAAAAACTCATTACGTCCTTGTAATTCTTCTACAGACAGGGACTGGGGGTCATAGCCACAAATAACATAATAGTCTATCATTGAAAGATTAGCAAGCCACTCACTATAGTACTGAACTTGCAAGTTATGGTTTTCTTTAACAAGTCTATCCTTTAAACTAAGGCCTTTTTTAGAGGTCTTCAGAGAATTTCTAGGTTTAGAAAGGGGTGTCTGAACATGACAGGAAAGCCCTTTAGGTTTGTGTGTGCCTTTACTGCCAGGGGAGCTTGAAATGTTTGGGTCGTGCATTCTGTCACGGTTTCGGGCGGGTCTGATCAGGACTTTGGTTGGGACACCCCTTGAGGTCACTGAATATCCTAAAGAGGTAGTACACTGGGGCAGAGGAGCAGCTAAAATCATACACGGAAAAGACAGCTATGGATAGGCACAGGAAACAGGAAAGTGAAAGCAGAGCAACCCTTGTGTGAACAAACAGGAAACGGATTACCAGTGGACAAACACGATGGGGTTGTACACAGAGTAAGACGCAGAACCTCCCACAGTGACAGGGAATCTCAATGCCTCTGTGCAGTTTGCTCTTACAGATAGTCACCCTGCCAGCCCCATAGAAAGGAGGCAGCAGAAGTGATTCTGTCTCTGGACCCTAGAGCACAAACAAAGATAGTACTTACATACACAGGACACGCTCTTGTGGGTCCAGCTGGAAACACAGTGGCGATTCCTGAGAAAACAGCAATAGCACACTGTCACTGTTAGGCACGAAATACAACGTATAACACTGGACAAGGATGGGGGCTGGAATTGCCTCCTGGAAACCAGGAGCCAACCCCAGTACACAGGAGGACACGTATACACTGGTGAAGACTGATAGAACACTTACCAGACACAAAGAACCAAGAAGAAACAGAAGGGAACAAACAAAGAGGCAGAGGCAAGAACTAGGAACAGGCTCAGGCTGAAGCAAAGGCGGGTCTAGGACTTGAAAACAGGGCGCAAACTTCTGGCTGGGACAGACAGAGACAGGACTGGGAAACTGAGAACAGGCTCTGGCTGGAACAGGCAAGGACAGGACTGGAATACAGGGAGTAGGAAATGAGCAGTAAACAGGACTGGGAAACAGAGAGAAGGTTCAGGCTGAAACAAGGCAGGAGCAGGGCAGAGAAACAGGGAGCAGACTTTGGAAGAAACAAACAGGTACAAGGCTAAGAAGTAGGGAGCAGACTCTGGCTGGAACAATCAGGAGCAGGGCAGAGAAACAGGAAACTGGAACAGAACAGGAACAAAACTGGAACACCATCCGACAAGGGGTCTGTAACACAAAGGAATTGAAGTCCGAAGCACGACGGGGAGCTTGAGGAAATGGCTGCTTATAAGCAGTTCCAAGCTGGGCTGCACAGGAGAGGTTTCAGGTGTGTGTGGTTTCGGACACTTGCAAGTCCTGGAGGAGAGGATCCAGTAAAAAGGAGCAACTGGACTTCTCCCATTGAAAACAATGGGAAACAGAATCCGGGTTTTCCTGACTACCAAGCTGTGCATTATGGGATTTGCAGTCCCAAGAAGCAAATGTAGTCCTACACAACTGTACCATGGAGAAAAGAGAAACAAACAGGAGTCAGCTAGGGACTCTAGATAGGTGTTCAAGGTGATTCCCAGGCTTCTGACAGTCCCCTTACAGCGCCCCCTGGAAATGGGACGACCGAGTCATAACAGTGCGTGGTAAAATTGCATTGGTCTGGATGGACAAGCGAGCTGACTTCCTGCAAAAGACTGTTGGCTAAGACTTTATTGTAGATCTTAAATTGGTATTTATGAGGGAGATTGGGCAAAATGAAGGCCATCGGTCCAGGGGGCCTCCCGCTTTATGAATGACAATGATGTAGCGATATTCAGTTAGGGTGAAAATTGTCCCTTCTCAATGGCCTCCTGATACATGTGCAGTAAGTGAAGAGAAAGGATCAATTTAAGTTTGTTATATTAGCTGAGCAGGAATTCATCTGGGTCAGTTGTCTTTAGAGGCGGACAGTAAACTATGCTCCTCAGGAGGAGTTTGCAGAGTTTTGCCCACTCTGCCCTCCACGTGGAGTGCAAAGTTCCAGAAAAACCCTGTCAACCGCCACATGGCTGACTTTTTCTCACATGCAGTTCACCAATGTTAAGCTGGTGAGCGAGAAACATCGAGCATTAGACTGCCTCCCGACGAGATTTCTCAACACAAGCTGTTGTGGAAGGTTGCTACTGCTCGCATTGAGAAAGCTGTTGCTCGAGTAGAAAATCTACTCTAGCAGCAGAAAGAAGTAGTCCCCTCTGAAGTGCCGTTCGTACTGATTGTACAGTGTTGGACAAGCTCCAGGTGATAAATCTGCACAAATTCCAACACTTGCAGAACTCTGCGAGATCGCGTGGAGGTTTCAGGTAACTAATCGGAATTCTGAGGCGTGAAACTCCACCAATTCTACCCATCACTAGTTGTCTTCTCCGGTTTCATGTCCTCAGTAGCTGCTTCAATCTCCCCTAGGGTGACAGGTTGGTCTAGGGCATCCCTGTCTAGTGAGCACAGAATCTGCAAGGGGAGATCGTCAATAAGGGATCTGGGGCCTTGACAAGTGGGCTATGTCTGTCAGACATACAGATCTCAATAGTAAGAAACAGAGGTGATCTGTTGCTGTATTTACTGGTTGAATCTTGGATGTTCAGCAATCACCCTGGAGGCAACATATTTTTTTGCCAGTAGAGTAGTTTCCAACATTTGTGCCCCTACTTATAGATTCATCTGTTTGAGGCAACCCAGGACTGCCACGCTTCCTCCCAGTAGAGTTGGCATACAAAAGTCCTACCGGTTGTCACCTTGCAGTAAAATTTCTCATCCCACTTAGGTAGTCTCGATCAAATACAAGAATTCTGCCTTCCAGAGCGGTGAGTTGTTTTTTTCTCTTTTTCTTTCTTCCTCAAGAAGTCTTTGGTCTTGCTCTGTATGGTGGCCTTCCCTGTTGCCTACAGCATCCCCTGGGATTTCACAAACTCTACGTTAAGTTGGAAGTATGTTTTTAATTCTTGCAATGGATATTTTGAGCATTTCACATCAACTAGACACCATGCATTTTAGATGACACATTGGGCGTCACTCCACCCTCGGGTCCCTGAGTGTACCTGTAACTGGGGAGTGATCTGAAATCCCTCGAGGTAGGATGCTAGCATATCTATGACTGGAAGGAATAGGTAATCAATTATAGACATGCTTCAGTGTGCCACTAAGATATGGGTGTATTCCCCTATGCATGGCTGCCATGTTCACCATACTGCACAGAGGCTCAAGGAAGTTGACAACTCAGACAACACAGGGGTGTTTAGCTGCTTTACTGCTCTTGCCCGGTAGAGTTTTGCGCTGGATCTAGTACTATATTAAGTTCCCCACCACGCAGCTAGGGAGTGGGGCCTGGAAACCCTACAGGCCTAAGAACCGCACCCTTTGTTTCACTTGTCTGTCTTTTTTATGGCTCTTAGGTCAGTAGCCGTTCATGACCAGACAGGTAAGACAGGTTTCAAGCAAGAGAGACACCTTCCATTTTTTCCAGTACAGAAAGCTTCACTGTGACTCACTTTAAGGTTTCACCTATTGATGTTTATTTAATTCTAAGAAATTCTAGTCTGAAGCGGTCAGGGGAGCAGCCTTCTTCCTGGTCTCTTCTAGAAAGAACTCAAGTTGTGTGATAGTAAAGAAGATGTTTCATTAGTTACAATGTATTGAAATGGAATCACCATATTTCCTTTATATGAAGTTAACAAACATTGTTCTCTCGTCCTCGAAATCAGCTGCAATCCTCTCACACATGCCACTTGCAGTACATTTTGCTACTGTTCAAATGTGGGCAAAATAGTTACTCGTTAACATTCCCTTTCATCTGCGAATTGTTTGCTGCCTTATGGCCATGTCTAATAAATCTTTCATAGTCCTTCCTCACTGTCCTTGATTGACATTATTTATAAACCAGCTTTATTATTCAAGTCCCATTAACAGAATGAAAAGGAACAAATATAACCAAAATGTTATTAGTCACGGAAGTTCATAGTCATAGTAGTTTTTATTGTCAATTAATTAAAATCACACAATATTCTCCAAATGCGTAAAATCATTATATAGCATTAATATCTAATAGAAGCAATTCATAAAAGTTGTAAAACAATTAAGAAAAGTCTAGTCAACTTAAAACAACAGGACCCTCATTAGTAAGGCTCAAGAGGCGGGTGGTTGTGTTCATAAACTTTTCTATCTTAAATTAGATTTCTGCATCTTCACCACTCAATGCAAAGCTCAGAGCTTGGGTGGATCTGCAATGTGTAAATTAAAAAGCAGGGGAACCTACACACATCTCTGCTCTAGTCCTCTGTTGGTCTCTATTTTTCTCGACAGATGGCAGCTTTCTGCAAGTTTAAGCTGTACCCATATTAGTCATGGATGGTTGTATGACAGAACCATGCAAGCCGGAACCAAGGGTGCTTTTACAACTAATTTCGTTGTAAAAGCATGCTTAGTAAAGTCATAAGTGGAAACGGCATACGTGGTTCTATCATACAACCCCCCTCTTAAACAAAAAAAGTACCCCAACCCCCACACCTGCCCTGACAGCTCCCACCCGCTCTGAGCCCTAAAACCTTCCCCCACCCCTAATAACTAAAATACTCAGACTCCCCACCCACCCTAAGCCCCAAAATAAAAAAACAACACCAAAACCACACCCCTGCCCATAAAAACTAAACTGCCCTGACACCCCCACTCACCCGAGCTCTAAAATCTTCCCAGACCCTAATAACTAAACTAGCCCGAACCCCCAACCCACCCTAAGCCCTAAAAAAAACTACCCAACCCCCCAACCCTGACCCTAAAAACTAAATTCCCCCAACACCTCCCACCCACCCTGAGCCCTAAAACCTTCCCCCACCCTTAATAAGTAAACTAGCCCGAACCCCCACCCACTATATGCGCTAAAAAAATGACTCCGACCCCCCCAACCCCACCCCTAAAAACTAAACTACCCTGACACCCTGAGCCCTAAAACCTTCCCCGCCCCTAATGAGTAAACTACCCTGACCTCCCAACCCACCCTAAGCCTTAAAAAATAAGCTACTCTGACCCCCACCACTCCCGCCCCTCACAAATAAACTTCCCCGACCCCCCCACCCACCCTAAGCCCTAAATGCACCCCATTGCTAAAAAATACCCCCAAACCCTGCCCCAACCCCACTTACCTCACCGAGCTCTCTCCCAATTCTTCCTCCTCTTCTCTCCTCCATCCTCCTGCCCTTCCTTAAACCTTTCCCCACCCCTACAAAATAAACTACTCCACCCCTAAAAAATAAACTACACCAACCCCCCGCCCATCCTAAGCCCTAAAAAAAGGCACCCCAACCCCCGCACCCCATCCCTAAAAAATAAACTACCCATCCCCTCCACCCACCCTAAGCGCTAAATCCAACCCCACTTACCTCACCGCGCCCTCTCCCAATCCTTCCTCCTCTCCTCCCGCCCTTCCTTAAACATTGCCCCGCCCCTAAAAAATAAAATACCCCACCCTAAGCCCGAACAAATAAACTTCCCCAACCCTCGCCCTAAAAAATAAACTACCCAGTCCCCCCTACCCACCCTAAGCCACAAGAACTAAACTTCCCCAAACCACCCACCCCCCTAAAATAAAAATAGAACCCTAAGCCCTCAATCCGCCACACACCTAAAAACTAGCCCCCAGCCCTGCTTCAGCCACACTTACCTCACTGTGTCCTCTCCCAATCTACTAGACCACTCTCTGCATTTTTCTCTGCCTTAACCACGCATATGCGTAGCTTGGCACATGCGTGGTTAAGGCAGAGAAAAAGGCAGTCATTGTTCCAGCAAGCATTGTTCTGCTTGCGTGGGAAATGTCTGCGTTGTTTACAACACATTATTTAGGACGTTTCCCGTCATGGATACAGCTTTGCTCTCTTTTGAAGTAGTTAATTCAGTTGTCAGTCAAGATCAACTAGGCTACGATTTCTTGTAGCTTTCCAGTAGGCGTTTTTCAAGCAACAGACCTTCACTCAAGACTGTCAGTTTGGCCCTTCCTCGTTTCCATTCCCATCATGAAAGTCTATCCTCACTTCAAATAATGCAACTTCTTTTCTACTGGACCAGGCGACAGCAGCTCCAGCTTTATTGTCTGGTCCTAAACTTAACCCTCAACATCAAAAGAAAAGTAAAGCAGTGCTCTGTTCCTTGCGCATTGCTTGTCTCAGTGGGTGCCGTCTGTAAAGTCTATCTCCGCTGGCAGACACACCAACTGGGGGCAGGGTACTGCTAGGCAGAACTCTAACTGAAACTTATATTTGTGGATAAAATTGACATAGAAGTATTGCTTTTGGGTTACTAACAATCCCATAAAAGGAACAGGGGCACCATGGAAACAGCAACAATCTTATTTTGTTATTCACATTATCACACACACACACACACACTGTACTAAGAAGAATGAAAACATTTAAGATAAATGTATTTATTACTACAAGAACAATCTGTTTCTTAGCACATATAAAACAACTACACAGAATATTATAAAGATAGCAACAAGGCTTGCTATAAACAACGCAAATAAGATGAACATTTACAGCATTGTTAAATGCCATTTAAAATGTTATCTAGAGCCTAACGCCTACTTCTATGTGCTATACCATGAGAGCATAAAAGGCAGAGCAACTTAAAATCTAGAGTTTCTTCAGCAGAAAAGATGCACTGCATACCTTGTTGACAGCAAATGTTGTCTTTATCCGCGGAGGCATAAAGCAGTGTTCCACACGAATGGCAAACACCCACTGAGGTAGCAGTCAGTCAGTCTTCCTCTGGGACTTGGCTTTATCCGCTGAAGACTTCAGATGAGATGTGTGATTGACGAAGTGGGAAATGCGGTGAGACCGTCTCTGGCAGAATCTCGGGAGATAATCTAGGCGAAGGACCTCTCCTGACAAATGCTCAAGTGGCAGTCCTTATATCCTAAATCTTATTAGAGATTGGAATGTTTTACATAAATTTAGGAATGTCTGACATAGATTATGTGCATCAAGGTATGCGTCCAAGACGTTTCCTAATGAACATATATGGTAAAAGGATGTCATTTCAAACCACACTATTTTGATTATATGCCTGTATGTGTTCTAATTTGACCTCGACATAGTGAAAAGTAGACATTTGATCCAGACAAATGTTGCAATAGATATTGTATCTATCTTATTAATCAAAGAACTTGACGCTATCACAGTTCCTAGAAAGATATGGTCTGGTGACATCTGCGTTTAAAGGCAGATTTGACAATGATTCTGCATAAATCAGGGAATAAGGCGTCTTCCATAGACTGAGCTAAGGAAGATGGTGGCCTCTGTGACCCAAGATGGTGTTGTGGCCTATATAACATGGAGTCGGACCTTAGGGACTTTGGGGGTCATTCCGACCTCGGCGGTAAAAGTTGCTTACCGCCGGCCAGAAGGCCGCCATAACACCGCCGCGGTAAACCGCCACCGTCATTCTGACCCGCAACTGGCAAACCGCCAAAACCCCGACATCCACAATATTCCGCCACACCAAAGGTCAGCGGGAAACTGGCGATGACCAAACCTCCACCGTCACGCCAACAGAAATACGCCCATGCCATTCCGACCCACAAATCCCCGCAGCGGTCTTTCAACCGCGGTATTCCATTGGCGGTACACACCGCCGCGCTCAAAATACACACACCTTTACAAAACACATCCACATTGGATAATTCAAAATACACACACCTGAGACACATACACACACCACTCCCACACACCCAATCCAGTATAAAACACACACCCACATCACCCACAAACCCCTACGACCACAATTGCGAGTGAAGGACAGAGAGAGAGAGCACAGCATAGAGTACACCATCACACATAGGCAAATCACAACATCACCCACACACTTTCCACGCACAAAACACCATACACCACCACACTCACCACACTCTACAACACATACACCACCCCTCACCTCATCCACACCACCCCATGGCACCCCAAAGACACCCCAGGTTCTCTGACGCAGAACTCAGGGTCATGGTGGAGGAAATAGTACGTGTAGAGCCCCAGCTCTTCGGGGCACAGGTGCAGCACACCACCATTGCCAGGAAGATAGAGCTATGGAGCAGAATAGTGGACAGGGTCAACGCTGTGGGACAGCATCCACGCAATCGGGACGACATCAGGAAGCAGTGGAACGACCTACGGGGGAAGGTGCGTTCCATGGTATCAAGGCACAACATTGCGGTGCAGAAGACTGGCGGTGGACCCCCACCTACTCCCCCAGAATTCACAGCATGGGAGGAGGAAGTCTTGCACATCCTGCATCCTGAGGGCCTTGCAGGAGTAGGCGGAGGAATGGACTCTGGTAAGGCAAATCTTCACTACTTCATTCCCCCCACCCCACCTGCATGCCAAATCATACCCCCACCCTCACCCCCACCCCCATCACACCAACTCCTTGCTAATGGCTCACCATCACAACCCACCCATCCCAAAACCCAGCCCTGCATGTCTCCCCAAAGCATGGACACCCATCCCTAAAGCATGCTCACTGCACACACCCATCACCCCCACAAGCCACCGTCACAAAAGCCCCCACAAGGGAATGCCAGCACTGGGGGACACGGCCACCCACCCATTACACGAAATGCCACACACAGAAGCAATAACCATACTCTTACACCCCTGCAGGACCCGAACGCCACCACACCGCCACGGAGGGTCCAGAGATGTCCATCCCACCCCCAGAAGAGGCCCCCAGTGATGACAGCAGCTCTGTCTCCCTGGACCCTGATGACCAGCCCGGCCCATCGGGGACCTCGGGACAGTCGGTTCCCCACAGACAGCCACAGGCTACACCAGACCTAACCCTCTCTGGGAACACCAGCACAGCTCCCACCCAGCGGGCCCATGCCTCTGTCTCCAGGACACGTCAATCAGCGGTGTGTCCACCACTACAGGGCACCCAGGTTGACCCACCACCAACAACAACAGGGACCTGGGGGCAGTGGTAGTGGGCACACCGTCCAGGGGACAGAGGCCCAGGGAAACAGGGGAACTGGGAGGGCTGCTGTGCGACAGGGGGGGGACAGGCCCAGGGAACCAACTCTCCAAGAGGCCCTCTCCTCCATCATGGGAGCATACCACCGCTCCCAGGAGACGATGGCTACGGTACTGGCCAGGTTCCAGGTGATCCAGGTCATGCAGGAGCAACAGTACATGGGGTTCAGAGAGGAACTGAGGAACATTAGTTCCGCAATGGGGACCATCGTCGTGGCCCTAACCCAGATAGTCACCACATTGCGGGACCATGTGGCACCACAAAGGGCCCCTGTCACTAGCCTGGACCAGGAACAGCCTACCACCTCCGCCGGCGCTAGTGGACAGGAGGCCCCCACACAACGACGGGCCACCAGAACCCCACCTCCAGCAGAAGAAGAACCACCCCGCAAGCGGAACCTGAGATCTCACAAGAAGACAGAGTAGGATTGCAAGACCCCCGCCAGCAAACGATACCCCCTGATGTCATCCCACTGTCCCACATTGTCACCCTGTCCTACCTTGAACTGCCCCTGCTCCATCCTTCCACAGGCATATGGACAATGCACCTGTGCGACTGAGAACTGGACTCTGCCATGGACATTACTCCACCATCACCCATCCCCGTTTTACAATCATGTTCCATAAATTTAGCACTTGAATTAAATCACTTTTTGCACTAAAAAAATCTGGAGTCTGCTTGTAATTTGAACAAATGTATTAGACATAACGGTGCCAAAATGTTCAGTTACATTGTGATGACAACATACCACTGTCACACAGCTGTAGTACATGGGCAAACAAAGCAGAAGTCACGCAGTGGGGCCCACAGCTCTGAAAACGGAAGGGAAAGTCACAACTCAGTTCACAGGAACTGGGGGGGAACTCAGACAGTAGAGAGGCAGGAGACTGTAAGTAAATGTAAAATGGCGTGGTTGTTTCGTACCTGTGTGCTACTGAAAATACTGTTGTATCACTGTATCCCTGTTGTCTGTGTCGTCCCCGTCGTCCTCCTCCTCTTCACTCTCCACAGGCTCCACAGCTGCTACAACACCACCATCTGGACCATCCTCCTGCAGGAGAGGCACCTGGCGGCGCAAAGCCAGGTTGTGAAGCATACAGCAGGCCACGATGATATGGCACACCTTCTTTGGTGAGTACATTAGGGATCCCCCTGTCATATGCAGGCCCCTAAACCTGGCCTTCAGGAGGCCGAAGGTTCTTTCTATAATCCTCCTAGTTCGCCCATGGGCCTCATTGTAGCGTTCCTCTGCCCTTGTCTTGGGATTCCTCACTGGGGTAAGTAGCCACGACAGGTTGGGGTAACCAGAGTCACCTATTAGCCACACACGGTGTCTCTGTAGCTGTTCCATCACATAAGGGATGCTGCTATTTCGCATGATGTACGCGTCATGCACTGACCCAGGGAACTTGGCATTTACATGGGAGATGTACTGGTTAGCCAAACAGACCACCTGGACATTCATAGAATGATAACTTTTTCTGTTCCTGTACACCTGCTCACTGCCACTGGGGGGAACCAAGGCCACATGTGTCCCATCAATGGCCCCAATGATGTTGGGGATATGTCCAAGGGCATAGAAATCACCCTTCACTGTAGCCAAATCGGCCACCTCAGGGAAAACAATGTAGCTCCGCATGTGTTTCATCAGGGCAGACTACACTCTGGACAACACCTTAGAAAACATAGGCTGAGACATCCCTGATGATATGGCCACTGTTGTTTGGAATGATCCACTTGCCAAAAAATGGAGTACTGACAGAACCTGCACCAGAGGGGGAATCCCTGTGGGTTGGCGAATGGGGGACATCAGGTCTGGCTCCAGCTGGGCACACAGTTCATGTATAGTGGCTCGGTCAAGTCTGTATGTCAGTATGACATGTCGTTCTTCCATTGTCGACAGGTCCACCAGCGGTCTGTACACGGGAGGATTCCTCCATCTCCTCGCAAGTCCCAGCGGACGGTGCCTAGGAAGGACAACATGGAGCACAGAGTCAAGCAACCCACAGGTACGTAACCACAGCTTGCACAGTACACGATTCGCTATGCATTGAATGGCTTGTATGAGTGGCAATGCAAGGCCTAGGCCTGTGTGACACCGTAGAAATTCAGCCATGTGGGCCCTTGAAATGGCGTCTGCCTGACCTGTGAAGTGTGACAATGGGATGTGAGGTCAATGCGCTGGCGTGGCACACCGTGGCGGTCGAATACCGCGGCGCAAAGCAGCATTGGTTAACATAGAACCCTATGGGTCTCAGGAGCCAATGACGATGTGCGCCGGCGGTCGCGGTACGCACCGCCGTGGGCGTGACCACCATTTTCTAACTGCTTAATCACTCGAGACCTGATCATCCACAGGAGAGGACCTATACTGCAAGTGCTACTGTGAACTCGGTCTGGAAGAGACAATGGCTGCTGCGACTGGGGAAAGGGCCCCTGCCTTCACATCTGAGGAATTGGATAAACTCGTTGATGGGGTCCTCCCCCAGTATGTGCTACTCTACGGTCCTCCAGACCAACAGGTAAGTACACTGGGAGCACGTAGTATGGGCTATGCCTGTGTTGAGTGGGGTGGATGTAAGATGGTGGGGAGGGGAGCGCATGAGGATAGCAACGCACGACAGATGAGAGCATGTGCCACATGGCAAGGTTGGGGAGGGGGGGCCACTCACATCGACCATGCAGAAAAGTGATGATATTTCTTTTTCCACCCTGTCCATGTCACATAGGTCAGCGCCCATCAGAAGATCGACATTTGGCGTGCCATCGCCAAGGACGTCCGGGCCCTGGGGGTCCACAACAGACGGGGCACCCACTGCCGCAAGAGGTGGGAGGACATCCGCCGCGGGAGCAGAAAGACCGCCGAGGCTCTGCTGGGTATGGCCTCCCAACGTAGGAGGGGTGCCAGTCGTCAATTGACCCCCCTGATGTCCCGGATCCTGGCGGTGGCCTACCCCGATTTGGATGGGCGCGTGAGGACACCACAGCAGACACAAGGGGGTGAGTATCAGCACATTCTGCTATATTAGCACACAGTGGAGGCGTCTGGGTGGGGGAGGAGGGCTGTGGCTATCTCTAGGCCAGGGCGGTTTCTGTAGGCTAGGCCCCTCCATTAGACATGGCCCTGTGCCCCCGACCTCTGTAGGGTACTAAGTACAGCCATCCATGGCCCGGGCTCACCTATGTGTGCATTTGTCGTCCATAGACTTGTAGGCCAAGACACAATAATTGACTAGTGTACCCCGAGTGCGCGGCGTAGTGCAGGGGGCTTCTGTGTCTGTCCTCTCCGCCAACGGTGCTGCCAATGCATGCACTCAACATGTCTTTCTTTCTTCTCTCCCCCCTTATTTTTTGGATTTCCTGCTCATGTGTGCATTAGCATCATCAGGCGGAGGAGAAGTGGCATCGGCGCACGAGGGAGCTGCATCTCACATGGGCCCGGAGGGCCCTGCAACCGACTCGGACTTAACCAGTGAGACGGAGGGCGAGGGGGGCTCCACAACGGGGACCCGTGGAGACGTCAGCAACACCGACACGTCCTCGGAAGGGAGCTCCCTTGTGGTGGCGGCACCATCCGTGCCCACCGCAAAAACAGGTACAGCCGCCACCCAGCGCACCAGCTCTGCCCTCCCAGCAGCCCCTCAGCTTTCGCCCCGTGCCCGCTCAGCCAGGAAGCCGGCCATCTCCTTCGCCCCTGGCACCTCAGGTCCTGCCCCAGTTACCCCTGCTGCCCTCAGTGAGGAGGTCATTGTTGGGCAGTCTACCCTTTTGAATGCCATCCAGGGGGTGGAAAGGGAGGTGCATCGGAGCAATGCATACCTGGAGGGCATTCATTCGGGTCAGGCTGCCCATCAGCGATCGTTCAACGCTCTGGCCTCAGCACTGACGGCAGCAATTGTCCCTGTGTCTAGCCTCCCCCCTCCAACTTCCTCAACCCAGTCCCACTCCCCTGTTCCTCTGCCTATCCCAGACACACCTAAAGACCAGCCTGCACACACATCAACACCCAAGGGCAGCTCATCCAGACATAAGCACCACAGATCACACAAGCATTCACCCAAGCAACATCCACATGCAGACACAGCAACACCCACTGCCTCCACTGTGTCCCCCTCCTCCTCGTCTCCCTCCTCCCTCCCTGTGACGTCTCCACTCACACCTGCATGCACACCACCATCAGCCAGTACGTCCATCACCACCACACCCACCAGAACAGTCCGCACACGTGCAGTCACCACCCCCACTACCATTTACACGTCCCCTGTGTGTCTGTCACCCCCTCTTCCAAACCACACAAACTCAGGCATCCACCCACCCAACAGCCATCCACCTCACGACAGCCTCTGTCACAAGCACCTGCACCCAAAGACAGCACACTTGACTCTCCTACAACCACATCCTCTTCCTCCACTCCCATACCCACTACAACTACCCGTCCCTGTCTTTCGAAATTGATTTTCCTTTCCAACCTTGACCTCTTTCCAACAACTGACCCACCCCCTCCATCTCGTAAGAGTCCAACCAGCACCTCAGCCACCACAAGCCCTGCACCTACTAGGACCATCGTTCAGGGCTATTGGAGTCCACCAGCTCCTAGGGCAGGAACATCGGCCAGCAGCAAGGGGACAGCCAGCCCACCCCCTGGGAAAAGAAGCAAAAAAGTGAAGGGCCGGCGCCACAGGCCTGAGACGGCTGTCCCCAAGGACACCAGCCTTGCACCGTCACCTGGCCCATCCACCAAGGGAGGCAAGGGCCCCAGAGATTCTTCCAAGGAGGGCAAGGGCCCAAGAGATACTTCCAAGGGAGGCAAGGGCCCCAGAGATTCGTCCAAGGAGGGCAAGGGCCCCAGAGATACTTCCAAGGGAGGCAAGGGCCCCAGAGATTCATCCAAGGAGGGCAAGGGCAGCAGGGCGAAGAAGTCCGGCAGTAGGCGAGCTGCCCAGGAGGGCCCCACCAGCCCCATTTGGGGTGTGACGGAGGACACCCACGGGCCCAGGAGTCCAACACAGGAGGGCCCCGCAAGCGATAGGTCGGATGGCGACTGAGCGGGAATGATTGCCCAGATCTGGTTCCCTAGGAACACAAGACAAGCACCGCTGAACAGGGCCCCGCCGTGAGAAGAACCGCTGAACAGGGCCCAGCCGTGAGAAGAACCGCTGAACAGGGCCCCGCCGTGAGAAGCACCGTTCCGCTGGGCCCCGCCGTCTCCTGTCAGGCACCACTCCGCTGGGCCCTTCCTGTCAAGCACCGCTCCGCTGGGGCCTTCCTCTCAAGCACCGCTCCGCTGGGCCCTTCATCTCAAGCACCGCTCCGCTGGGGCCTTCATTTCAAGCACCGCTGGCCCATTGGCAGGGCCGGATCTGTGTCGGGCAGGGCTTCACGAAGCACTCTGGGCACCATGCCTCCTCCATAACCAGTGGAGTCTGTAATCCACCAGATGGACTGTGGCTTTGCACTCCCCAGGATGGTACAGTGGGCAATCCACCCACTGAAAAGACTTGTGAGACTGTGGCTTTGCACTCCCAGGATGGTACAGTGGGCAATCCACCCACTGTAGAGACTTGTGAGACTGTGGCTTTGCACTCCCCAGGATGGTACAGTGGGCATGGAGGCCCCTCGTGGATCTGGCGTCGTGGACTCATGTGGCTGAGGTGCCCCCCCTTCCTTTCCCCCTGAGGTGCCTTTGGTTTTATTATCTGATGCCCCAGCAGTGTTCTCTCCAATGGAATCAGGTTTCGTGTGTGGGCTTTGCCCATGTGTTTATGCACATTGGCCCACGGACAATGGCATGTAGCCAATATGTGCCGGACTTTTGGACTATGTTCATATTCTTCATGTTGTGATTTATTTGTTTTAATAATCTAATATTTCACTTAAGTTCAAATATGCTTTAATATACTTCTATTTTAATGATCATTTTATTTTGTCTTTGAATTATTCCAGGGGCTTTGGGGGGTGTAAATCTGACTTGTTGCTCTGCATTGGTGTGTGGGGATTTGGGGGGGGGGGGGGTTGCGTATGTGTGTGCCCGTAATCTTTTCTCCTCCCCCTTCCCCTGTGTCGTAGGTGCAGTACTCACCGTTGTCTCCTGCGGCGGCGTTCGTGCTCCTGGTAGAGGAGCAGGTAGACAATCGCTGGTAGGATGTTTAATTCGGGTTCCATGCTGTCCAGATTCCTCGTGGAGTGTATAGAGGTGAGCGTTTTCCCATTCGTGATCTGTTTCCGCCGTGTTTTTATCGGCGGGGCTCCCGCCCCGGAAAAGGTGGCGGGTTGGTGGGTCGTGATAGGGTGGGCGCTACATTGTCTGCCGCCTGTCTGTTGGCGGTGACCGCCGCGCTGTTTGTTTGCCCCGCCGTGGCGGTCGGAGTGTTAAAGTGGCGGGCTGTGTTGGCGGTTCCCGCCAGGGTCTGAATTCCATTTTTTTGACCGCCTGCCTGTTGGCGGGTTGGCCGCCGCTTTAACACCAACCTCCAGGGTCGGAATGACCCCCTTTATGTACAAGGCAGCCCCATTTTCTTCATGGAAATAGTGATGTCTTAAAAAAAAGTTTATTTTATTTGAAATTAATCAGTGCCGGCTGCCACTGAAGGGGGGGTGGCAGGCGTGAGGGAGCATTAAAAAAAAAAAACACTTACCACCTGAAGATGCGTTTGTCTCTCCAATCTCCCTTATTCTCTTCCGGGTAGCACACAGGCTCCCAGCCAATCACGAAGCTGCTGTCATCAGCACAACAGTAGCATAGTGATTGGTGTGAGGACCTGCTTCACCACTCACAGAAGGAGTAAAGGCCTGTGCACTTTCTCCTCCCGGCTGTGCAATACAAACCCGGGTTGAGAAATGCAAAGAGCGCATGTCTGTTTGGCCGGTCCAACACGACCAGCCAAACAGACATGCACACTTATTGTGCACAAAAAACTCCCTCTCCAGCCCTCCTCTGGCCCCCTCCTGTCCAGCCCCACCCCGGAAAAATAAAATGATAATAACACCATGTTATCATTTTATTTTTACTTTTGCTGCACGTAGTGGGGTGACAATCCTCCACCTTCGCGGAGGAGCTGCCTCTGAAATTAATCCCAGTCATGGTGGTCTTTTGACCCTTGCAGGCTACAATCCCTGTGATTTTGACCAATCAAAGTATGTTGCAATTTGCACTTAACCTAATTAATATTAATTAGGTAAGTAAGACTGCATCCTACTCCAAATTCTTAATCTGCAAACCGACCTATTAGTCCATAGGTTGATTCACAAACTAAGTTTCTTGTTGCAGAATGTCTATCTACAAACTGGGACTGACAATAGTACGTCAGGTCCATACTGTTATCTTGAGGTGGCAAAAGTAAACACATGGAGCACTGCTTATGCTTTCTAGGATGTCATAGCAAAGAATTGGAAATAAACACTATAAGCAAGAAAAATAATAAACTGTAGGATGGCACAACTCTCCACACAGTGTGGGAACTTTCACCCTTACAAGCTCATTATAATAGACCTTTTAGAGCACCTTCACCCTACACCCTGTTGAATGACTGTTATACATGGCAGCCTTGTCATGGTTTCCCCCAAACCTTTTGCCTTGTGACTTCGAGTTTACTGACTTCATTTTTGCTGGCTTTAGGACTCTGGGCACTTTACCACTGCTGACCAGTGCTAAAGTGCATAAGTGCTGTTTCCCTAAAACATGTTACAGCTGGCTTATCCACAAGTGGCATATTTAATTTACTTATAAGTCTCTAATAAAGTGCACAACTTGTGCCCATGGCCTTTAAATTAAATGCTACTGGTGGGACTATAGCACTGATTGTGCCACCCACTTCAGTAGCCCTTTAACATGACTCAGGCCTCCCATTGCAAAGCCTGTGGGTGCAGTTTAAACTGTCATGTCAATATGCCAAGTTAATCCACTTTCCAAGCCGGGATCTTCCTTTTTACTATGTAAAAATCACCCTAAAGGGAGGCCCTGGACAGCCCTAAGGGCAGGGTGCAGTGTATTTAAAAGGTTGGACATGTACTTTTTAGTTTTAACTCTTAAATTTGTTTTTCACTACTGAAATGTCTATCTCTCAGTCACAGCACTTCATATAACAGTGGATGGGGCATATGCTATGTTCTCATGGGCTACCTTCTGTGTCAAAAACTACCATTTTGCATAGGTCATGATGTTCTCTTTAGGAAACTTCAGAAGATTTCCCAGCATGCTTGCCTTAGATTCGAAGGTGGATATGCTCACTCAGCATATTTTAGTTCAGTTCAATGGATAACCCAAGGGTCATCAGTAGTCTTCATGCAAGGACTACTGTTGTCCCTTGCGTGATCCATTCCTGTTGCGGACACTAGGCTCAGGTGCACCAGTGGGGTAACGTTTTATCGGGACAAGTGGGGGAACACTGGTTGATAGGAAGTTTGTGGATCCTTGCATAATCCTGCTGTTTACGTCACAGAAATGCAAGGAGAACTTGTGTTTTTATGCAATGTCTCACCTTTGCAGGGTATTCTGAGTAAGAAAACTTTGGGGGATCCACACAAACAATACCTCCCTGAACTCCCCTTGATGTCTACTTTTCAGAAATGTCTGGGTTTGATAGCTTTCCCTACATGGTTGCCGATCTCAGGACTAATTAGTACACCCACAATAATTATCATTATCGCCACAAAACGTTTTAGGCCCTTCCTTGTGGTGGGCATTAGGCCTTCGCACACAAGTGAGGTACCATTTTTATCAGGAGACCTGGAGAAATGCCAGGTGGAAGGAAGTTTGTGGCTCCTAACAGATTATAGAGTTTTCCATCACAGAAATGTGAGGAAAATGTGTTTTTAGTGAAAGTATGAGTTTTGCAAGGGATTATGGGTAGAACAATCTGGTGTGAGACTTGCAAGTCAGTCTACCCTTGATACCCCCAGGGGTCTAGTTTTCAAAAATGTACAGGTTGGCTAGGTTTCCCTAGGTGCCAGCTATGCTAGGGTCCAAAATCTTGAGCTACCCACATTGGAAAAAAAGGGTATGTTTTCAGTGAAAAATGCACTGCGTCCATGTTGCGTTTTGGGCCATATCCTGTTGCGGGCAGTAGGCCTACCCACACAAGTGAGGTACCATTTCTATCGGGAGACCTAGGGAAATCACGGGTGGATGGAAGTTTGTGGCTTCCTGCTGTTTCCAGAACTTTCCATCACAAAAATGTGAGGAAATGTGTTTTTTTTTAGTGAAAGTATGAGGTTTGCAAGGGATTTGGGGTAAACAAAAAACGGTGTGAGCCACACAAGTCAGCCCACCCTAGATACCCCTAGGTGTCGAGTTTAAATAAATTTACAGGTTGGCTAGGTTTCCCTAGGTGCCAGCTGAGCTACAGTCCAAAATCGATCTGCGCATATTGGAAAAAATTGTAAATTTTTGGTGGGAAAATGTGCTGCGTCCAAGAAGAATTTGGGGCCGTATTGTGTCATGTGCACTAGTTCTACCCACACAAGTGAGGTACCATTTTTAGCAGAAGACCTTGGGGAATGCCGGGAGGAAAAAAGTGTGTGGCTCCCCACAGATTCTAGAAATTTCCATCACATAAATGTGAGAAAAATGTGTTTATTAATAGTGAAACTTTGAGGTTTGCAATGAATTCTCAGTAGAAAAACGTGGTGTGAGCCACGCAAGTCAGCCCACCGTGGATACACTTAGGTGTATAGTTTTAAAAAATGTACAGGTTGGCTAGGTTTCCCTAGGTGTCGGCTGAACCTAGCTACCCACATTGGAAAAAAGGGCCAGTTTTTGGTGGCAAAATGCACTGCGTCCATGCTGCGTTTTGGGACGTTTCCTGCTGCGGGCACTTGGCCTGCCCATACAAGTGAGGTACCATTTTTATTGGGAGACTTGTGGGAGCATAGAATAGAGGAACATTTGTTATTACGTATTGGATTTCACTGCATTTGTGCCTTTCAAATGTAAGCCAGTGTATAAGAAAGATTACATTTTAAAAAATACTCTCCAAATCATACGCTATTACGGGTACCCGCAAATTCAGAGATGTAGAAATAAGCAGTGCTCCTAAACTCTACATCCTGTGCCCATTTCAGAAATACATGAGTTTCCTTGATATCTATTTCTTCACTCTGCCTATTCGCTATAAGAATTGGTCTATACTTGGTATTCTATGAAAAACCATTCTACGGTGCAGCCCATTTGTTTTCTGTGGGTACCTTGAGTTCTTAGAGAACTTACAAACCCTAAAAATCCCCGCAGACAGAAGGGTCTAGTGGACATAATGGTATATTGCTTTCGTAAATAGGCCATCATGACAAAAAGTTGCAGATGAAAACGTTGTCACAAATGCTCATTTCTTCCTACTCATTTTCAATGTTTCTTTATTTCAAAAGTTATTTACCTTGGGAACACACTGAGGGATCTACACAAATGATCCCTTATAGAATCTGAAATGTTGTCTACATGTCTATAGCTTTTCTGGACCGCCCATGGGTTTCATCCAGGTTTCCACCACAAACTTGAAGTAGGTTGAGAGCACGCAAAATAGGGAAAATAGGCTACCTCTTACAAAAATGCCAAAACTGTGATACAAAATTAGGTTTTTCAATTCAGCTGGAAAGGTTGTGACTCTAGTACAGCAATCTGTTTGTGGATGCCAATTTTAAGGGAAAAACAGACACTTTTATCTGGAGCACTTTTCCCCTATTTTTCTAAAAATGTTGCAATATTTTCTCTATTTTCTTAGTCCCCTCCAGCGTAATCCACAAAGCCTGTGTACTTTTACAATCCCCAGAATGTTGGAAAAAAAGGATTCAAAGTTGGCGTGGATACCTTAGGTGGAAAACAAAGTTATGGAGCCTTAAGCGCAAACTACCCCAAATAGCTGAAAAAGGGTTCAGCACTGGGAGGAAAATCCCCAGCAGATAAGGGGTTAATGGTACTGAGTTGTCCACATCAGAAGAACAAGGGCTGAGTGAGCAATACTAAGATATGAACTTCTGAGCTGGCTGCACACATGCACACAAGTAGTGAGCACTTAGTTCACTGAGTTATCTTGTTGACTTGCTCCATCTTTTACTATTTTTAGTTCTACCTTTATTAGACCATTGTGGCCCCATTACACGTTCACTCTGCAGGGAGATACTAGGGCTAGAATTAACAATTCTGGCTGGTAACCGACTGTGAATTATTAGGGATCACAAGTTAGCATATCTGGAATGGGGAATAACCTTCTACACCTGGAGTTACCGGTTCTTTTACACAGGTTTTCCCTGATCACACAGAAATCAAGATTTATATAGCGCAGCTACTTCACCCGTGAGGGTCTCAAGGCGCTGCAAGAAGGTGGCAAATCTCTGCATGGAGGTGGGGAGGATGGTGTAAAGCGGTGTTGGGTAGTGAGGAGGGAATCTAGGTGATGGTAAGGTTACTGCGTCCTTCGGGGAAGCACTGTATGCTGCTCCTGTGGTGCTCATGGTGTAGGTGGAGGCCGGGCAGTGCTCCTGTGTGCTGCTCCTACACTGTGGTTTTACCATGTGCTAACCCACACGGTAAAGCCATTAGTGTATTTTATGACCCGATAATTTTGGATTTCTAAACACCAGATCACCTGTACTTGCCTGGAGCAGTAGCCCCTGGGGCATACTGCTTAGGGAACTCAAGACTGTTCTTTATCGCTAGAATATGTTGCATTTTTCTTATTCACTTCTTCCCAGTTTGAACTGAGGTTAACTACCTAATGTCAGAGCCAAGGATACCTAGATGGCTCCGGTCTACACATCACAACATGCTGTAAGTGTGTATCAGAACTTTGGGCCTGATTTAGAGTTCATAGACAGGTTACTCTGTCACAAACATGACGGATATCCTGTCCGCCGTATTACAAGTGCAACAGGATATAATGGACTTGTAATACAGAGGACAAGATATCCATCACATTTGTGACAGCAGCCTGTCCACCGAACTCTATATCACTCATTTGTCTTCTCTTCCGCTCATAAACTGGCAGTGACTTCTCTAAATTAGCATCACTCGATAAAATCTAAATGTATAGCAGAGAGGATAGATCTTTAGAGACACACAAAATATTAGGGAGCCACGCAGTTAAAGAAACCGAAGTGAAGAACATGCTTACTAAAGTAAACACATAATTAAATGTATATTTCAGGAGTTTGCACCCCTGAGTTGCTTGACCATTATTCATAGTGATATGTGCAGAGTATGAAGTCATTTAATTATAAAATGTCCAGTATAACACAATTTCTGGAGGATCAAAAGTGACTGACTATATTTTGGTCACCTTGCTATCATCAACTTTTTTCGGTTTCTAATTGGCGTCTAGTTTTTCCAAAAAGTACCAGATTGAAGACACTGCATCAGCAAACCCAGAGGCTTGAATATGCAGATTAGTCAGTATATTCATTCCAGCCTTAATGTATAAACATAAACTAAAGACCCACCACAGTACAATCTCCTGCATGGGCGGGTGAGAATGCAGCCTCATGTCAAATGATATGCAGCGTATTTGTAACAACCACGACATGTACATGCTGCAGGCCAACAAGACCCTTTCCCCCATCTTTCCCAGCAAACCAGGTGTCATGAGACATTTTGGGTCCCTCTTCTGTAAACTGGATGATACCATTGCGATAGGTGGAATTTAAGAAAATCACTTAAGGGCTCTCTATAACATTTGAAATACTGAGAATATTTAAGAATGAAGCTCTAGAAAGACGACGGTCTCTGCCATCATCAAGTGTTTGAGAAATGCGATCACTTTGAAAAGTGTAAGCCGGGATCATCACCGTTCACTGGTATTATAAACAGCTGAACATATTGGCCCTCATTACAACCCTGGCGGTCGGTGTTAAAGCGGCGGTAATACCGCAAACAGGCTGGCGGAAAAAAAAATGGGATTACAACCGTGGTGGAAACCGCCAACATAGACAGCCACTTTAACACTCCGACCACCACGGCGGTAGAAACAAACAGCGCGGCGGTCACCGCCAACAGACAGGCGGGAGACAAAGTACCGCCCACCCTATTACAAGAGGCCTATCCGCCACCTTTTCCGGGGCGGAACCAACGCTATCAAAAGCACAGCGGAAACAGTACACAGAAGGGAAAACACTCACCTCTTGACAGCCAACGAGGAACCAGGACGCCATGGAGCCCGAACTCCACGTACTGCCCATGCTGGTTTACCTCCTCTTCTATGAGGAGTACGAACGGCTGCGGCGGCGACCACAGTGAGTACTGCGCCTACAACACAGGGGAGGTGGGAGGAAACAGAGTGACACACACACGCAACACCCCCACCCTCACCACCACACACAACAAAAGACACACAAATACATGCAGCAACATTACATATACACCCCCCACCCCCTGGAAGAACGCAAGGACAAAAGGAAATTATTGTAACCATTGTAATCAAGAAAAATCCAGTATTCAAAAGTCAAAGTTCAGAATATATACAAATATGTACACCAACTACACAAGTCCGGATAGTGTACCAAGCATTGTTCGTGGACCACTGGGCCCAAAATGCATGGGCGAGGCCCACACTTGATACCTGACTCGAATAGGAGAGAACACCGCTGGGGCATCAGATCGAAAATATACAGGCCCCTCAGGAGGAGGTGGAGGGGGGCACCTCAGCCTGATGAACGCACAACACTGCTGCATGAGGGGGCTCCATGCCCATTGATGTATCTTGGGGAGTGCAAAGCCACAGTCTCTCAAGTCTCTCCAGTGGGTGGTTTGCCCTCTGCTGCATCCTGGGGAGTGCAAAGCCACAGTCTCTCAAGTCCCTCCAGTGGGTGGTTTGCCCACTGCTTTATCCTGGGGAGTGCAAAGCCACAGTCTCTCAAGTCTCTCCAGTGGGTGGTTTGCCCACTGCTGCATCCTGGGGAGTGCAAAGCCACAGTCTCTCAAGTGGATGTCATTCTCCACTGGTTCTGGAGGGTGCCTGGTGCCGAGAGTGCTTCAACCTGCAAAGAACAGAGGTAGTGGATGTATCTCTCCACTGGTTCTGGAGGGGGCCTGGTGCCCAGAGTGCTTCATCCTGCCAAGGACAGAGGTAGTGGATGTCAATCTCCACTGGTTCTGGAGGGGGCCTGGTGCCCAGAGTGCTTCATCCTGACAAGGACAGAGGTAGTGGATGTATCTCTCCACTGGTGGTTCTGGAGGGGGCCTGGTGCCCAGAGTGCTTCATCCTGCCAAGGACTGAGGTAGTGGATGTCAATCTCCACTGGTTCTGGAGGGGGCTTTGTGCCCAGAGTGCTCCACGTGCAGTGTGGCCGGTACAATTCCCTCACCTGGGTGTACGTGCCACGAGATTTGCGAAGTTCAGATAGCATGATACGTCATGGAGGCAGTGACATACCCCACACTGCTACGGCTGCGCCTTCCACCTGCAGGTGCAAACAGTGATGGAAGAAATGCCTCATGGAAGCTGCCCAGGGTCCAGGAACTCTCTCCTCCAGCCTCAGATGACTGACCACTGTGGATGGTAGCCATGTCAGCGGTGGTGCCTGTGTCTGAGGACGCCACGGGGCCGGTGGCGGTTCTTGCGGCGGTGTCTGTCGCGGCGGTGCTTGCGGCGGTGCTGGCAGCGGTGCATGGGTCAGCACCTGCAGAGGGACACAGCAGGACGTTTCCTGCAGCCTCGGACGGCTGCCCACTGGGGAAGATGCTGGGGATTGTCGTTGAGGCTGTAGACGTGCCGGGGGCGGTGCAGGTGGCGGTGCTTGTGGCGGTGTCTGTTGCGGCGGTGCTTGCGGCGGTGCTGGCAGCGGTGCATGGGTCAGCACCTCCAGAGCAACACAGCAGGACGTTTCCTGCAGCCTCAGACGGGTGCCCACTGGGGAAGATGCTGGGGACTGTCGCTGAGGCTGTAGACGTGTCGGGGTGGTGCAGGTGGCGCTGCTTGCAGCGGTGTCTGTTGCTGCAGTGCTTGCGGCGGTGCATGGGTCAGCACCTGCAGAAGGACACAGCAGGACGTTTCCTGCAGCCTCGGACGGCTGCCCACTGGGGAAGATGCTGGGGACTGTCGCTGAGGCTGTAGACGTGCCGGGGGCGGTGCAGGTGATGGTTCAGGTGGCGTTTGTGGTGGTGGGGCAGCTAGCGGTGTTCGCCGCCGTACAGGTTGGAGTGGTCGTGGACAGAAAGTGTAACACTGGTCCCCAGTCGGTGCCACAATGCCCTCTCCTGACCTGCTCTTCAGCTTTTGGCCCTTCCCCAGCTTTGAAGGTGCCGCAGTTGTCTTGCCACTATCCCCTTTGGTTTTTGCTGAGCCCTTGGTGGCTGGTACTTTAAGCTTCTCCCTCCGGGATGTGGGCACCTTTTTCATCTTGGCAGGTGGCGGAATGTCCTTGCCCTCGCTACGTGGCACACTGGCAACCCTGATGGGTGGCGCACTCGATGACCCCGCAGTTGCTGGCACCACTGTGCCTGGGGATTTGGTGGCTGAGGTGCTGGGCTGGGATCTGGAAAGCCTGGCCCTAGGGGAAGAACGGGGGTGGGGAGGTGTAGGGAAGAGGTCAATGTTAGTCAGGAAGAGTTTCTTAGACACACAGGGACGGGAAGATGGAGGGGGTTTGGGAGTGGAGGTAGAGGTAGTGGTTGTAGGAGGTGTACGTCTGCGGAATTTGGGTGAAGGTGCATGTGCCGGAGGCTGTTGTGAGGTGGATGGCTGTTGGGTGTATGTGTGCCTGCATTTCTGTACTTTGGGAGGAGGGCTCACAGACACACTGGGAGAGGACACTGGGTATGTGTGCATGGTAGTGGGGGTGGTGAGTGCACGTGAGCGGTGTGTGGTGATGGGTGTGCTGGTGATGGAGGCAGTGGCTGAGGATGTAGTGCATGCAGGTGTGAGTGGAGATGAGACTGGGAGGGAGGAGGAGGAAGTGGAGGAGGGGGACACAGTGGAGGCTGTGGATGTTGCTGTGTCTGCATGGGGTTGATGCTTGTGTGAGTGCCTGTGGGATGTGTGGTGCTTATGTTTGCCTGAGCCACTCTTGTGTGTTGATGAGTGTGCATGCTGGTCTGATGGTGTGCTTGGGATAGGCTGAGGTACAGGGGATTGGGTCTGGGTGGAGGAAGTTGGAGGGGGGAGGCTGGACACAGGGGCAATGGCTGCATCAGTGCTGAGGCCAGAGCCTGAATTGCTCTCTGTTGGGCTGCCTGCCCAGAATGAATGCCCTCCAGGTATGCATTTGTTTGTTCCAAATGCTTCTCAACACCCTGAATGGCATTCACAATGGTAGATTGCCCAACAGTGAGGGATCTCAGGAGGCCACTAGCCTCCTCACTGAGGGCAGCAGGGCTGACTGGGGCAGGGCCTGAGGTACCTGGTGCGAAGGAGATGTCCACCCTCCTGGATGAGCGGGCACGGGACACACGCTGAGGGGCTGCTGGGAGGGGGGGTAGTGGCTGTACCTGTTGATGCGGTGGGCACAGAGGGGCCCACCACCTCACGGGAGCTCCCATCAAAGGAGGAGTCACTGTCACTGCCGTCTACTCCTATCCCCACCGTGGAGCTCCCCTCGCCCTCTGTCCCACTGGTGGCTTCTGACTCCATTGTTTCACCCTCCAGGGCCAAGTGGATTGCAGCTTCCTCCTGCTCCGGTGCCAATGCTCCTCCGCCTGATGATGCTATTGCACACAAGAACAGGGAGACCACAAAAAGGGTTGTGGGGAGACAAAAGAAAGACATGTTTAGTGCATGCAAAACCACTACCGTTGGTGGACACAACACACATGGAGCAGCCCTTGCACTACGCCATGCACTAACAGTTCCTAGAAATTTCACCTGACCATGGGGTACGAGGCCTAACACCAATTACTGCACACCTGGAAGTCACGGGAGCCTGACTAGATGTAGATGGCTCTTACCACTGTTGGGGTGCCACTTAGCCTGCCTCACAAGAGACCTTGCCTACCAACTTCGCCCTGGCCTAGGGGAACCCACTGCCCACCTTCCACACCCAGACATCTCGTAATGCACGCAGAGTCAGCTGAATGAGAGTATACTCACCCCCTTGTGGCTGCTATGATGCCCTCAAGCGCCCATCCAACTCCGGATACGCTACCGCCAGGATCCGGAACATCAGGGGGGTCATGGTGCGACGGGCACCCCTCCCACGTTGGAAGGCCATCCCCGGTTGGGCCTCCGCCGTCTTCTTGCTCCAGCGGCGCAGGTCCTCCCATCTTTTACGGCAGTGGGTGCTCCGTCTGTGGTAGACCCCCAGGGACCAGGCGTCCTTGGCGATGGAACGCCAAATACCCTTCTTCTGGTGGATGCTGACCTAGAGGAAAGGTACAGGGGGAAATGGAAATTACTTACCCGTCCGGACCGTCATACTCATTGCCCCCCAGTTCCCACCCTTGCCCTGACGCACATACACTCCCCATTCACACATGCAGGCCTCAGCCCCCCCCCCATGTATCTTCCATCCACACAACTCAAAACAGGCAGTGCCCATGCAGCATGTTCACAGTATACTCACCTGTTTGTCTGGAGGACCGTACAGTTGTGTGTACTGGGGGTGGGCCCCATCCACTAGTTTCTCCAACTCCTCCGAAGTGAAGGCAGGGGCCCTTTCCCCAGACACATGAGCCATCGTCGCTTCCAGACTGAGGTCACAGCAGCACTTGCAGTGTAGGTCCTCTCCTGTTGAAGGTCAGGTATCAAGGGAGTGAACAGACAGAAAATATCGGTCACGTCCACGGCGGTGCGTACAGTCACCGCCGGCGTACATTGTTATTGGCTCCTGGGACCCACAGGGCCAAATGTTAACCAATGCTGAATTGCGCCGCGGTCTTTGACCGCCCACTGCGACGGTTTAGAAAGCCAGTGCAGTTACCTCATATCTCCTTGTCCCACCTTGCATGTCAGGATGGATGTTAACTGCGTCACACCTATCTAGGCCGGGAATATAGACAGATACCGGCACATTGCGGATTAATTACGTTTCTGAAAATAAAACATTGTGATATCTCAGTGTTGGATGAGTCTCTGCTCGCTGTTCTCCTCCATAGGGCACGTCAGCTGTCCGGTGTACAGACCCCTGGTGGACCTGTCAAAAATAGAAGAGATACACATCCTGGTCACATGCAGACTTGATCGTGCAACAATCCAGGAACTGTGTGCCCAGTTGGAGCCGGACCTGATGTCAACTATCCGTCATCCCACAGGAATCCCCCCTCTAGTGCAGGTCCTGTCAGTACTCCATTTCCTGGCCAGTGGGTCTTTTCAAACAACAGTGGCCATGGCATCAGGGATGTCCCAGCCAATGTTCTCAAATGTGTTGTCCAGAGTGCTATCTGCCCTGCTGAAACACATGCGCAGCTACATCGTGTTCCCTCAGGTGGAGGATTTGTCCACAGTGAAAGGTGACTTCTATGCCCTGGGACATATCCCCAACATCATTGGTGCCATTGATTGGACACATGTTGCGTTTGTCCCCCCCCCCAGAAATGAACAGGTGTACAGAAACCGGAAGAGCTACCATCCGATGAATGTGCAGATTGTGTGTTTGGCAGACCAGTACATCTCCCATGTCAATGCCAAGTATCCTGGCTCTGTGCATGGCGCTTACATTTTGAGGAATATCAGCATCCCTCATGTGATGGGCCAACTCCAGAGGCAGCGTGTGTGGCTAATAGGTGAGGTCAAGGTCCCAATACAGTTGACATAGGTGTCTGGGTATGGGGTTGTCCCTAATGGTTAGTGTGTGTCTAACAGTTGTCCCTCGACATTTGCAAGTGAGTCTGGTTACCCCAACCTGTCATGGCTACTGACCCCAGTGAGGAATCCCAGGACAAGGGCAGAGGAACGCTTCAATGAGGCACATAGGCGAACTAGGAGGGTGATCGAGCGCACCTTCAGCCTCCTAAAGGCCAGATTCCGGTGCCTCCATCTGACAGGTGGAGCCCTCTACTACTCACCGAAGAAGGTGTGCCAGATAATCGTGGCCTGCTGTATGCTGCACAACCTGGCTTTGCAACGCCTGGTGCCTTTTCTGCAGGAGGATGGGCTAGATGGTGGTCTTGTGGCAGCTGTGGAGCCTGTGGACAGTGAAGAAAAGGAGGGAGAAGAAGAGGATATCGACAACCGAAACAACATCATCAGGCAATACTTCCAGTGAGACACAGGTAAGAAGATGCCACTGCTTCCCACATCTCATTCTATTGTTGGAACTAGCATAAGTGTGTCATTTTCATTTAGTGTATGGACCCTGACTTGTCACTTTGACTTTCCATTTCACAGATTTGGGTCCCACTTTGTGCCCTCTGCTATGTTTATTGCTGGCCTACAGCTGTGTTACATTGGTATGTGAACAAGTAAATTGACATATCTATATTCCCTAGTTTTTGCAATTAGACATTTGTGAAAGCACAGACTGACTCCAGATTGTTTTGTGATTGAAGTGTGTTTATTCCTGTGCAAATAAGTGGAGGGGGTTGTAAAATGGGCTGGGGGGATGGTGGAGGAATGTCCATGGCAGAGTCCAGTCTATTTGTTTCACAGGTGCATTGTCCAAAGGGGCATAGGAAGTGAAGCAATGGCAGTTTAAGGATGGACAGGGTGACATAGTCTCATTTCCTGACGGGGGTCTTGGCATTGTTCTCTGTCTTGTTCCTAGATCTCAGGGACCGTTTGCAGGGTGGTTCTCCATCTGCAGGGGGTGGGGTGCTGGTGTCCTGTTGTTCCTGTGGCGGTGCCTCCTGTCCACTAGTGCCGGCGGAGGGCTGTTCATCATCCAGGCTAGTGTCAGGGGCCCCTTGTTGTGCCAATGTGTCCCTCCTGTTGTTGGCAAGGTCTGCCAGCACCCCTGCAATGGTGACCAGGGTGGTGTTAATGGACTTCAAGTCCTCCCTGATCCCAAGGTAGTGTTCAGCTCCCATGATGTTGGAGAGTGCCTCGTGGAGAGTGGGTTCCCGGGGCCTGTCCTCCCCCTGTCGCACAGCAGTCCTCCCAGTTTCCCTGTTATCCTGTGCTTCTGTCCCCTGAACCGTGTGCCCACTGTCACTGCCCCCATGTCCCTGATTTTCTTGGGTTGGTGGGTTTGCCTGGGTTCCCTGTAGTGGTGGACACACTGCTGAATAGGCGTGTCCTGGGGACAGAGGGATGGGCCCGCCTTGGGTGCTGTGGTGGTGTTTCCTGAGGGGGGAGGCTCTGTGGTGGCTTGTGACAGTGTCAGGGGAACCGACTTCCTGAGGTCCCAGATGGGCAGGCTGGTCATCTTGATCCAGTTGTGCAGAGCTCTTGTCATCACTGTGGGCCTCTTCTGTGGGGGGACTGGATATGTCTGGCACCTTCCGTCCGGTGACATTGGGTGGGGGTCCTGTTGGGGTGTAAATGCATAATTATTGTATGTGTGTCATCGTTTGCTATGGGTGGTTGACACTGTACTCCAGTGCTTGCATTATTGGCTTAGTCCTTGTATGATTGGTGATTTTGGGGCATGAGCGAGTCTCTGTAGTGGACATGCTTGGGTGATGGGTGTCCATGCATTAGTGTTCCATGCAGGGCTTGGTTTTGGGATGTGTGGGTTGTGTTGGTGGGGTATCTGTGGGTTGTTGGGGTGATGGGTGTGAGGGTAGGGTGGGAGTATGTGATGGCATGCAGATAGGGTGGGGGGATATAGTAGTAAAGATTTGCCTTACCAGAGTCCAGTGCTCCTGCTACTCCTGCGAGGCAGTCAGGATGCAGTATAGCCAAGACTTGCTCCTCCCATGTTGTTAGTTGTGGAGGAGCAGGTGGGCTCCACCACCAGTCCTCTGTACAGCAATCTGGTGTCTGGAGACCACGGAACGAACCTTCCCCCGTAGGTCATTCCACCTCTTTCTGATGTCATCCCTGGTTCTTGGATGCTGTCCCACTGCGTTGACCCTGTCGACGATTCTGCGCCATGGCTCTATCTTCCTTGCAATGGATGTCTGCTGCACCTGTGATCCGAATAGCTGTGGCTCTACCCGGACGATTTCCTCCACCATGACCCTGAGCTCCTCCTCAGAGAACCTGGGGTGTCGTTGAGGTGCCATGATGTGGTGTGGGTGATGTGTGAGGTGGTGTGTGTTGTGATATGTGAGGAGGGTGTTGGTGTGTGTTGTTTGCGGTGCGTGGATGTTGTGTAAGTGATGGTGTTGTGTGTCTGTGGATGCTGGTGTTGTTTTTGGTAGTGTATCTCTCCAGCAAGGTTTCAAAATTATGGTAGTAACGGTTTGTGGGTGATGTGGGTGTGTGCTTTATATTGGATTGGGTGTGTGGGTGTGGTGTCTGTATGTGTATCAGGTGTGTGTCTTTCGAAGTGTCCAATAGGGGTTGTGTTTTGTAAATGTGTGTGTATTTTGAGCGCGGCGGTGTGTACCGCTAATGGTTTACCGCGGTTGAAAGACCGCTGCGTTGATTCGTAGGTCATGATAGTGTGGGCGTATTCCTGTTGGCGTGACAGTGTCGGTTTTGTTATCGCCAGTTTATCACTGACCTTTGGTGTGGCGGACTTGAGTGGGTGTCTGTTTTGTGGCAGATTCCGAGCTGTGGGTCGTAATACCTGTAGCGGAATTCCGCGGCTGCAGCGGTAGGTTGGCGGTCTTCTCCACCGCGGTAAGCGGGATTTACCGCCAGTGTTGTAATGAGGGCCATTGTGTATTGACACACTTCCTAGCCTGATATTCTCGGTCTCTTTTCTAGTGTAAGGGGAACCAGAGGTAGTCAAGAACTGAAATTAAATGTGTTATGCTTTCTAAATGATGCTCTGTGCATGCTGGAAACGCCAGCACCTACCTGTGCTTTTCCACTTCTACTTCTTCTTCTTTCTTTTCTTCATATAAAACCAATAAAAGTTGTTTATAAAAAAAAAATGCTTTACTCTGGATGCTACTCTCCTATTAGCCACTAGATGGTGGTGTTTCTTTTGTTTAGGTGTGGGTTAGATATTTTTCTTACAACACGAGAATTAAAAATCTCCGTGGATGATATAATTTGCAGTTGCCGATGTAAATAGAGCAAGCCAAACAAAAAAAAACTTGACGATACATTATTCACGAAAATAACCATGTTAAATTGAAAACCCACCTTCAAAAGATGATTGTTGTGTCGAACGACACTAAATACTTTGTGGAAATATCACAGTGATGGAACAGATATGCTAATTCAAGAAATTTCTAATGATTAATGTGTGTTTATTAATGAGAGAATTACATAGCGAAATTAATATTGGAAAATAACATGTGTAATAGAAAATGTGCCCACTGGGAGTGGTCACCATGTGTATTAATAAGATGCTAAATAATGAGAAAATTAATGTAAAATTTATTAATATATCATAATTGGATGTATAACCTATGTTTTGTGTTAATTCGCATTCTTAACTTAGCCGGATTAAAGGCCTGGTTTCACTGGACCTTGCCTGCTTATAACGTGAAGACTTGACAAGGCTTGTGAGGATTGGAAACCAGAGTGAAGGACCTTGAACTGTACAAAGTTTAGATGGCTCTGCTAGAACATTCTGCCATGTGCCAGCGGACTGGAGATGATGAAGTCAATTTGATACAATTATGTGTAGTGTAGGCTAAATGTACTTTCCCAGGACTTGAACAATAGAGGCACTGAGTAAAGACTATAGATGCAACAATTGTGTCACCTGAAGGGCCGGATGATGTTCTCATCACCAGAAGGACCAATCAAATTTATGGAACCTGAAGCCTAAGCAGAAATTTAGATTCGGTAAATAAAAACTATAGGTTAGAGTGATAACTTCCAACGAGTTTGACCAATTAGCAATTAGTGGGACGGACTGAGAGACCCTAATAAAAAGTCATGACAAAGGGAGTGAAATCAGAACGGAGAGGAGAAAGCTGATGACCTCAGGAGATGCTGTCCGAAGTGCTGATAATTGGGCTTACCGTCTGTGAGCCTGATACTTTGCTGACCACTGATGACCTGGGGACGAAGACTGACTCATTGCTGATCCATCCTGGATAGGTAGCTATGAAAATGTGACGGACAAAAGTTTGTGCCTTTTCTTCTAGGTGCCAACTGTGCTGTTTCTGAATAGATTTTCCTTTCTCAGATAGATTTTTCCAAATTAATGTTTTATCTAAATTGTATTTGCATGAAGACCCACATGCTGATGCTAATCTTGGTTAGGTAGGCTGACGGGGAGACGTTGATGGTGACAATTGACTGACGAATTTTCATTGCTGAATTACTCCATTAATGTTAATAATCGCTGACTTATGATTTGCATTGTTACTTATGATTCTTTTGGAGAATAATGTTTTCTTGATGATCAATCAGGTTTGATTAATAAAAGGCAAATAAAGATTTGATTAAAATTGTAATCAATAGGTAATAAAAATTATTGACCTTTTCCATTGAGTGATGGTTATTTCTGATTAGTAGGGTTTTTCTTTCTTGGTTTATTGAGTGTTGATATTGATTTATTGATGTTGATTATTGGTTCAGTAACCACTGCATGACTAGGATACTCCATGCGATGCAAAAGGTTAATCGACCTATACGCATCCCCTTGTATGTTTACTTATCAAGGACCAGGCGCGCTAGCAGTCTTTGGTAGCAGCTTGATGGTTAGTTTCCTTGGAGAACTAGTTATGTGGTGATTATTGGTTACGGTACTAGTTTAAGTTAGGATTAGTTGTTTGTATTTTATTAGATTTTTATTTTATTTTTCTGAAATGGCAATGGTAGCAAAGATGATGTCCCCTTAAGCCCAGAAATGACTTTCCCAGATCCTGGATCCTGCTAGTAAAGTTGGGGATGTTCTCGGCGTGTTTTGAGAAAGTGTAAGAGTGGTAGGTTGCGCTTGCACAGTCTTAAGCAAATCACAGGTGAATTGTGGGGTATGTGAGGTTAGTAGGGAGTCCGAGTACTCTAATTGATGTTAGTAGGAGTGTGCGTACTCCGTAGTATGAGAGTAGGGAAGTCGTCGAACTTCACATGTGTGTGGCACATTGTGCTAAAAAATAATCCACATGGTTGTTGGTGATGTACGGACCCTGCGTGGTCTAAGACTCCAGAGAATATTGACAAGTGTAGGAGACGCTTGGTTACATGTTGTAATCTGCCTGGTTTAGTAAGTTGATCAGGCGTGGTCAACAAGTCAGTGAGTTTGATAATTGGGAGGAAGAAATTAGACTGAGATTTGGAGAGTCCTATGTGCACCAGGACAGACCCATTGATCAATTGAGAGTGAAATTTACAGGTCGAATTTTGCTTGTGAATGTGGGAGACTGAGAAAGAGGAATAGCTATATGAGCCAAAGGGAGCCATTGGTGAAAATCTGTAAGGTCTCTGAAGCGATTGTGCCCCTTCCTGTAGTAAGCCAGCAGGTTTGTTTTAGTTATTGGGTTTTGGTAAATGCTTGCAATAAGTTTGCATTAGTTGCGTGAATTGAGTTAAGGAGGACAAGCCGCAAGACTTTGTCAGCCGCTGTGTGTGAGTGTGACGTCAGAGTGTGCCGCGTTGGGATAGGTTGGTTAGTGAGAAAAGCTGCAACCGGATTGTCAGCCGTCCGTAAAAGGCAATTGGTTGAGCAAGCAGGTGAAGGGAATCTTGGGAGTAAAAGTAATTTCATTGTTGAATCAAAAATTAAACAGAATAGACAAAATGAAGTTTTTCAAGGCATTCAGGAGTGCAATGAGGGGCAATACATTATATTGAGGCATCAGTGGGGAGCCAACCCCACCGGAGGATTCTCCGGCTTATTTTGTAATGGTGGAGCGAGGTGTAGCACCGTGTTTATGGTTACAGCAATGGTGCAAATTAACAAAGAATCAGGGGTCTTTAGCGTTTACAGAGCACGGAACGTTTAATTTGAGAATTTTGGATCAGTTGCGGATGTCATTGTATGACATGAAGCCATTACCGAGACCAGCACAGTTTGAAGCTTTAGCGGTTTGGGAGCTAGTGGCTAGACAGCAACAACAGATGAAGCTCAAAAGGAGAATGAAGCAAGTGGAAAAATCATTAGCTGAAGCCAGATGGGATTGGGAGCAAAAGAGATGGAGGATGGCAACACTGCAGGAGGTTAAATTATTTCCTGCCATTACAGAGGGAGACGAGGAAGAGAAGGAAGATAGTGCCAAGGAGGATGAGAGTGGAGGAAGAAAGTAAAAGAGAAAGTCCTATGTAGATGATGATGATTCTGATGTTGAGGATCTCATTACGCAATTGTTGAGAGATAGACCTCCACCTTCAACAACCTATGCGTGGGTCCAGGCACTAATGCTACTGCTCCTACAGCTGCTACGGCACAAGCACAGGGAGCACAGGGAGCTGTACAGGCAGAAGGCAGACAATTGCCAGGGGTAGTACAGAGTACACCTAATGCAGGAACTAGTACTGTAGTTCAGGCGCAAATACATCCACCTTCAGTGCAGAGAATTTATCCAGATGTGCCAGTTCTTGAGACAGTCTCAAACATTATGAAACTTTCAATGGATATAGACCGCTACTGGATCTTAGTCCACTTGTGGTGCTTCCAGATGCGGTAAATGGCCCAAATACCAGTCAGAATTTGAGACTTCTGACACCGCAAACTTCAGGTGCAGTAGTACAACAGCTATCAGTGCCAAATGCAAATAACATTTCATTACAGGGAATGTCAGCTCAGCAATTAAGCGAATGGTTAGACAGTTTAAACACTCCTCAGAACGCATCCAAGTGTGAGGATCAGATAAATCGTGTTAGACTGAACATAGAAGCCACTGAATTAGAGGTAACAATAGGTGTGAACAGATTAGAATCCTACACAGAAGAAGAGCTGAGGTACGTATGCCCAAAGACCAGAAGCTAGCAAGGTTAGCAGGTAAACATGACATTGACATTGAGAAGACAAAGCATTTGAAATGCAGCTACAGATTAGATTTTGAAGCAAAGGATTTCGAGCACATGAGATCAGCAGGAATGAAGTCACACCTGAGAGAACTGCTGTAGAGTGCGCAGATTTGGGGAGCATTAGAAAAGTGGGAAGGTAGATGGACAAAGAAAAAAGTTAAACGGAAACGAGATTCTCAAGAAAGGGTGGAAGGTGTTGATAAAGGGGAATCTGTTATGATGCTTCCAATGAGGCGAATTCCAGGAGGGCAGTTTGTTCATGTTCCGTTGCCCAGGAGTGACATATTGTCTTTTACAAATGATTATCCAAAATTGAGAGAGAAGCCAGTCGAGTGGTATCAACAGACAGAGAGATTTGTGAAACTTTCCAAATGTTTGTGGGAAGACTTAAACACGTTATTGGAGATAGTGGTTCCAGCTGACTTGTGGGTTGAGTGTAAGAGAGCAGTAGACTGGCCGACGAGTGACCCAGAGAGGGACAAGGTAACAGGTGCGCCTTCACCTGAGGTAATGAAAAATTATTAGAAGGGGATTGAGTTCCTGAAGACGAGGATTTCTCCCAAAAACATTGATTGGCAGCGGATTGATAGAACGGTCCAAGAGTCTAAAGAATCAATACATACCTACTATAAAAGATTGTTGAAAGCATTCAAAAAGTACAGTGGTAAGAAAGCAATCGAGCCAAAAGACATGTTGCATTTTGTGTTCAGATTTGTCGAAGGTCTAAGACCAGAGGTGGGACAGATGATTAAGAATCATCTGATCTGCTGGCAGGCAAAACCAATTGATGAGGTGTTGCAATATGCAAAATACTGTAGTGACGAGATTGAGTTAAAGAAAAAGAAACTGAAAGAAAAGGCAATGGTGATGCAAATTAAGGCAGCTCAAACAGGAGCGCAGGGAGCTTTAGTACCGCTAATGCTGCCGCAACAGAGAGCTGTCATGTTCCAACCCCAAGTGAGGGGCAGAGGGCATGGAATGGATATGATGCGAGGTCCAGATTGAGGACATGTGGTTGTTCAGAATGATGTGCAAGGTATGAAAAAGATGTTACTGTGTCATTTGTGCAGAAACGTGAGACACTGGAAGCAGGAGTGTCCGTTGATGGTGCAGGATGGTGTGGTTCAGCAAGGCGACATCAGTACAGTTCAGACTGTGAAATTCCCGAGAATGAAGGGACTTGTTCCTAATATTCAGAACTGAGGGCAAAATTTCCTACCTGTGCAGCAAATGCAGGTGCCGCATGCACAATTTGCTCCATTGTCACCAGTATAGCAGCAGGTTCCCATGGTACCTAGACAGCAAATACCTCAAGCCCCGACGGAACAGCAACAAGTGATGCTCACTCAGCAGGTCACAGGACAAAGACAAGACAATAATAATAACACAGTGCACCAGTTTCCATTTTACAGTGAGGATGAAATAAACGAAGAATGGCTGAGTGACAGTTTGGATGAAGGAACCGCTTCCCTAGAAGTAGATCAGAGAGGGCCTTTTGTGAAGGGAAAAGTGATGGGTTACAAGGTCTCATTCTTGGTTGATACAGGAGCTACGCGCTCTACAGTAAGAAGCATAGAAGTTCCGAATTTACCTCTTTCAGGCAGAACAGTGCAAGTCGTGGGTGTAGAAAACAGACAATTGACAAATCCAATCACGGAACCAGTGCAGGTTGAAATTGGAAATTATTTGGGAATGCATAGATTTGTGGTGTGTGATTCAAGTCCCGTATCCTTATTGGGTAGAGACTTGTTGTGCAAGACCAAATGTTTCATCAACTGTTCAGACACAGGGATAGAAGTCCAGACAAATAGCGATGATGAAGAAGAGCAGGCATCTGCAATGATAGTCAGCAATGCCTATGAAGAATACCCATTGATTGAATTTTTCCCAATGTTTACTGTGAAAGAATTGCATGCAGATTTGCAGGTAACTGTGAAGGAGGAACTCTGGGACTTGACAGGAAAGAAAGTGGGTCTGATTAAGGGAGTGGAGCCAATTTAAAAAACTTTGAAGCCGAATGCAGTATTCCTGCAGCTTCCACAGTATAACATGGCACAGGATGTTTTGATGAAAGTGGCACAAATAATCAGAGACTTTTTAAAACAAGGAGTTTTGAAAGCAGTGCTGAGCAGTCCATGTAATTCACCAATAATGGGTTTGAAAAAGCCATGTTGGAAAGTACGAGTTATACAGGAAGTGAAAAGTGAATGACATGGTGGTTAAATGCTGTCCGATTGTGCCCAGTCCAGCAGTGGCACTGTTTCAGATTCCTTGCGACGCAGAGTGGTTCACAGTGGTAGATCTGTCACAAGCTTTCTTTCTGTGCCACTTCATGACGATAGTCAGTTTCTTTTTAGTTTCAAATTCCTAGACAGAGTCTACAGCTGGTGCAGGCTTCCACAAGGGTATACGGAGTCACCATCCCTGTTTAATCAGATCCTGAAAAAGAATCTGGAGTCATTGGAATTGCCCTGCTAATCGACTCTTGTGCAGTACATCGATGATTTGTTGATTGCATCCAGAACAAGGGACGAGTGTAAGCATGACTCGATTGCCCTGTAGAATCATTTGGGAGAGTTTGGACATAAAGTCTCACCTGTGAAATTACAGTATTGTCAAAAGTCAGTAAAATATCTGGGACATCAGATTGAGAAGGGATTGAGAAGAATTTCCAGAGAAAGGATCACTATGATTCTGCAGAGAAGTCCCCTGAGTTCTCAGAGAGATGTCAGAATGTTTCTGGGAATGGTAGGGTATTGTAGACAGTGGATTCCAAATGCTGCCGAAATAGCCAAACCCTTACAGCAGTTGACACATAAGGAAGTTACAGATCCTAGTACCCTAGATGAAGACCAGATGAAAGCTTTCACTGAATTGAGAGAGAGTTTGTGCAGAGCTCCAGCATTGGGAATCCCTGATCACACAAAGGCTTTCACATTGTTTTGTCATGAACGTGATGCTTGTTCTTTGTCTATCTTGACACAGGTCCATGGAGGTGCTCATCGCCCAGTAGCTTATTCTTCAGCTACCTTGGACCCAGTTGCAGCAGCTTTACCAGGTTGTCTGCGCGTAGTAGCCGCAGTTAGTCAAAATCTTTCCCAATGTGAGGGGGTAGTCATGGGATACCCTTTGACGGTAATGGTACCACATTCTGTTGAGATTTTACTGACAAGGACGAAAACACAATATTTGACGGGAGCAAGACTGACAAGGTATGAGACGAGCATATTGATTGCTCCAAATGTAACATTGAAAAGATGTACAGTACTGAATCCAGTAACATTACTTCCAAGTGATACTGTTGAAATTGAAAAAGAGGAAGATGTTGAGTATGACTGTCTTGAGGTAACTGAACTATGTACAAAACCAAGGCCAGATATTAGAGACACACATTTAGAAGAAAATGACCAAATTATTTTTGTTGATGGTTCGTGTCTCAGAGATGGAACAGGCACACTGGGAGCAGGATATGCTTGTGTACAATTACAGGCACATTAGAAGCTTCATGGCTTCCAG